>NC_140085.1:192194792-192794792 GCF_964237585.1 Gallinula chloropus
CCCTTTTACAGCCCAACACACCAATCTAATGCCAGCCCTGGCATTATCTCATGTCCTGTCCCAGCATCCACCTGGGTATCACTTGGCACCCTCAGAGTACCTTCCGGATACTCATTTCTTTCCTGGACAGCTTCATCCAGACACGTGGCAGACCACCACCTGTGGACCACTCGATGCACACGTGGCGTGGGTTCAGCACCCACCCCATCTTCCACTGTGGGTGCTTCCAGAGCACCCCTGCAATTAAAAGGTCAGCTAATTGCCAGCACAGAAGCCACCACACTAGCGGAAAGCGCCCAGAAACAACCCTAACACAAAGAATGAGACCCTCCACAGGGTCACGCACATCACCCAGCCTGCCCCATCCCACCATCCATTTGGGGGGGACGCAGGGCCAGCCCCAGGTATGGGCATCCAGGATTGGATTTCCCAAAACGCTGGAAACCCTTTAACTTTGGAGATGATGTATTGAAAGCATGTGGGCTGGGAGTGGATGCCAAGTTCACAGAGTTGATAACCGTTAGGCAGTGGCTGAACTTGATGTTAAAGGTCTTCTCCAACCCAAACGATTCAGGGATTACGTGGGTGGTGCTGAGCCCTATGCTGAGAGGGGGAAACCATCGGTACGGCTCCTCCCTACAGAGCCAGGCATCCACACTATTAAATTAGCTTAAAATACTAAAAACCAACCCGAAATCCCACCCTCCTCAGAGCAGGGGATCACCCGTCCTTGCCACATCCCACAGCGCTTCTCCGCCACCGCTTCCCCCCACCCCCCCGTGCCTCAGTTTCCCCAATCTCGGGGCTGTGCGGTGAGGTGACCCCGAGTCTTTCCACTCTCCCCCCACCAAGCCGGGCCGATCCTCCGCCCCTCCTCCCCCATCCCCGCCGCGGTACCCACCTGCGCCCCCTCCAGCCGCCGAACCCCGTCGCTCGCCGGGCACCGCGGGAGGCGGAGGCGGCGGCGGAGGGAGGAGGAAGCGGGGGGCGCGGCGTGGCTCGGCCCGGCCCGACCGCGCTGGGATTTGTAGTTCGCCGCCGCCCTCGGCCCTGCCCCGGTGCTGCCCGCAGGACTGCGGCTCGCTGCCGGCAACGCTGCGGCCGCGGCCCGGCCCGGCCACGGAGGGAGGTAACGCGGGGCGGGTGGGGAAGGGGGGTACAGGGGTGTCGGAGGGGCTGTCGGGGGTTGGAGGGGTTGGGGTGGTCGGAGGGAGAGGTGAAGGGGGAAAGGATGCAAGAGGGATGCTCGGGGATCTTGGTGCAGGAAGGATGCTCGGGGGAAGGGATGCAGGAGGAGTCCCCAGGGATCGGGGTACAGGAGGGATGCTCGCAGGAAGGGATGGGGGACGGGTTCTCAGGGGAAGGGATGCAGGAGGGATTCTCAGAGGAAGGAATATAGGAGGGTTCGGGGATTGGGGTGCAGGAGGGATGCTCGGGGGAAGGGATACAGGAGGGGCGGTTTGGGGTCGGGGTGCACAAGGGGTGCTCTGGGAAAGGGATGCAGGAGGGGTGTTTGCGGGAAGAGATGCAGGAGATTTTTCAGAGGTTGAGCTTCTCAAAGGGGGGGATGCTTTGGGAAGGGGTGCAGGAGGGGTGGGCTGCTTTAAGGGAAGGATGCTTGGGGATTGGGGGTACAGAAGGGAAGTTTTGTGGAAAAGGGTGCAGGAGGGGTGCTCAAAGGGAGGGATCCTCAAGGGAAGGGGTACAGAAGGGATGTTTGAGGGTTGGGAGGGTCAGGTTTGGATGCAGTTGGGATCGACAGTGTCACAGTGCAGGAGAGAGATTCAGGGTTTGGGATGCAGGAAGGAGCTGTGAGCAAGGTGCTTGGGGATCGGGATACAGTCAGGATTCTCAGGAACTGGGATGCTCTGAGGGAGGGAAGGAGTGCAGGAGTGATGCTTGGAAGACTCCGGGATGCTCAGGCATCGGGATGTAGTAGAGGGCTTGGAGAGAGGTACGTAGGAGAGATGGTTGGAGTAAGAGCTGCTCGGGGGGTCCAGATGCAGGAAGGACGCTCAAGGGAGAGAGACTTGGAGGGAGGGGTTCAGGAGGGAGGCCCAGGATCTGCGATTCCTGGAGGGATGCTCAGAGAGAGGGATGCTCTGTGGTCAGGATGCAGGAGGGAATGCTGGAAGAAGGATGCTCAAGGATTTGGATGTTTGGGGGTCAAGCTACATGGTGCTTGTAGGAAGGGATGCAGGAGTAATGTTGTCAAGTGTGTGTGTTCCTCTGCTGCCTGCAGGGCTTTGCAGACCTGTTTGCAAGACAGCATCTTGCTCTGAGGAACTGGCCAAGATGGGCTCAGATTTTCCTTGAGGAAAATGACCTGAGGAGAGAAACCCAGGGACGTTTTCATCCTGCAGGGAGCCAAAAGGCCCTAAAAATGAGGCTCAAGTTCAGAGCAGTCCAGACCCTTTCAGGTCAAACTTGCCCTGCCTTGGACTTTGCAAGAGTTAAAGGATAGAAGCAGGCATTGGAATATTTACCACTTCTTTGAGGTTTTAAAAACTCTTTGGGAACTGAGCTATACCCTGCTAAATTCATATCACAGGGCTGATTTGTACCCCACGCCCCACCTCAGCCTGAAAGGAGGTAGCAAGGGGCTGAGCTTTCACCTGGGCTGGGAGTTGGGGAAAGGAAAAGAAAATAAATGAAGATCTCTGTATCTCCTAGCAGTGAGGCAGCGTCTGATGGATTCCAGCCAGTGCTGGCAGAATCAGCCCTTGGTCTAGCGTGCTTTGGTGAACAGGACATGGTTTTTCCTTGGGTTATATCCAGGGGTTTAATTTCTATACACAGACAAAAGCAGGCAGAAAGCTGAAGAAAGAAGAGTGGTGTTAATGCTATAAATACCTCCAAGAAAACCACCAGCTTCCTGGAGTAGATATATTTACTGTCTCCAGCGATGATAATAGAAAGGACGTTGTGTCTGAAGGTCAGTGAGGGACTGGGCACTCCTCATGTCAAGCCCCATGGAGGTCGGGTAGCACAGCCCAGGCTGAGAGCTCAGGTTAAGGTGGAAAGGCTGGCTAGACAGCTGCCAGGCGGAGAAGAACCTGGGGGTGTTGGGTGACAGCTGACTGAACATGAGCCAGCAGTGTGCCCAGGTGGCCAAGAAAGCCAATGGCATCTTGGCTTGTGTCAGACACAATGTGGCCAGTAGGTCCATGGCATGATTGTGCCCCCGTACTGGGCATTGGTGAGTGCTGTGTCCGGGTCTGGAACCCTCACTACAAGAAGGACATGGAGGTCCTGGAGCATGTCCAGAGAAGGGCAACCAGGCTGGGGAAGGGGCTGGAGGCCAAATCCTCTGAGGAGTGGCTGAGGGAGCTGGGGATCTTGAGCCTGGAGAAGAGGAGGCTGAGGGGAGACCTTCTCACTGCCTATACTGACATGATGGGAGGGTGTAGAGAGGTGGGTGATGGTCTCTTCAGCCAGGTGACAGGAGATGGGACAAGGGGAAATGGCTTCAAGCTGCGCCTGTTCAGAAAAAGTTCTTCCCTGAAAGAGTTGTGGGGCTGTGGAACAGGCTGCCCAGGGAGGGGGTTGAGTCACCATCCCTGGGTGTGTTTAACAGACAGGTAGATGAGGTACTGAGAGATATGGTCAAGTAGAGGACAGGAACGGTTGGACTCGATCTTAAAGGTTTTTTCCAACCCAGTGAGCCTGTGATTCTGTGAAAGCAGAAGGCTTTTGAGGGAAGAAAAAGGCAGATAAGTTCATCTGGGCAGTGTGAGGAAGAGTGCCTATTGCTAGCATGGGCAGGACAAAGCTGTTGGGAATCCAATGCCAAATGTGCATGGAAAATTAACAAGCAGCTGGGGCAGGTTATGTTTGTCTGTGGTCGGTGCTGGGCTCAGCCACAGAGCCGGTGGTTACAGCAAGTCCTACTTTGTGTGCCTTTCTCTGCTGCTGGATTTCAGTGCAGTGGCTGAAAGGAATTAATTCCTTGTGCCTTGCCTTCTGTATCTGTTCCAGGATGGCTGACCTAGTGATGTTCTTGAGACACTTTGTTAGGAAAGGATACCAGTACGTATGAGAGATGTGTGTCTGTAGCTCTTGACTGGAGGGGAGGAATGGAGCTGGGAGGAGTCATCTGTCCAGAGAAATAGAGGATCAAATGTCAGGGCTTTGGGCTTTGTTTGGCATTATCATTGTGTTGGTCACTTTGACATCCAGCCAAAGCCTTTTTTTATCTGATGACTGAGCACTGAACAGCCAGAAGCACAGAGCAAGAGAAGAGACCAGGGAGCTGTGTGCACCAGAGGGATCAAAAAAGCAGCACCAGAGAAATAAGGGCAGCTAAGAAAGCTGGGCAGTGCAGCCAGCCCAGTACTGTAGTGCTATAGTGCTGTGACATGGTAGGTCACTTGGAGATGGCTGATAGAATTGCATGGTGTGGTCAAACCAATTTATAGCTGGAACAGGGTGCCCGGGGAGCTGCTGGATGCCCCTTACCTGGAGGTGTTCAAGGACAGATTGGATGGGAACTTGAGCAGTTTGGTCTAGTGAGAGGTGTTCCTGCCCGTGGCAGGGGGGCTGGAACTTGATGATCTTTAAGGTCCCTTCCAGCCCAAACCATTCTGATGTTTTAAAGGAGAAAGGAATTATGAGGTTGATCAGGGGCCGGAGCTTCTCTGCTATGGAAACAGGCTGAGAGATTCGGGCTTGTTCAGCCTGGAGAAGAGAAGGCTCCGGGGACACCTTATAGCACCTTCTAGGCCCTGAAGGGGTCCTACAGGAAAGCAGGAGAGGGCCTGGTTATCAGGCAGTGCAGTGATAGCCCAAAGGGGAATGGCGTTAAGCTGGAAGAGGGCAGGGTTGGGTTAGACATTAGAAAGACATTCTTGACTGTGAGGGTAGTGAGGCCTTGGCACAGGGTGCCCAGCGAAGCTGGGGCTGCCCCTGGATCCCCGGCAGTGTTCAAGACCAGGTTGTATGGGGCTTTGGGCACCCTGTGCTAGTGGGGGTTGTCCCTGCCCATGGCAAGGGTCTGGGACTAGATGGACTTTGAGGTCCCTTCCCACCCAAACCAGTCTTGGGGTGCTATGAAATATATGGTACTGCAGAAGAACGGAAAAGGGTCTGCAGTGATCTGTGGATCTAAAACAACAACAAATTTTACTAAAGGTAGGGACTACTTTGTGGTACAGGTAGGCTGTCTTTTGGTTAGTTACTTTTTAGGCACCCCTTAGAAAAGTGTGTGCCTGCAGGAGAGAAACTTGCTGTTCCCAAGTTGGAGCTCCTGACGTACAGCAAAGCCATCCAAAATGCCAGCAGTCCAGTTGGGTGAGGATGCTCAAATATATCTTCGCTCTCTGGAGAGGCCAGAAAGCTGCTGAGCAGGGTGGAAAGTTCTGCAGAGCGTGGGAGAAGCCTCCTGCTCCAAATCTGCTACTGCTTGTGGCTGAAGGGGAATCTCCATCGCTCCTCTGCTGATGGGCGGTTCTGATTCAGTGCAGCAGAGGACAGGAAAGCAAGATGAGCCTTGCCAGCCAAAAGTAATTAGCGCTAGTGAGTAGGAGACACACAACACCAGTGCAATCTGTCACTGGAAAGCAGTTTGGGACAGGAAAGCGAAGAATATCTGATCTCCTTGAAAAGTGAAAGTAAATGGAGGAAAGCAGATTATAATTATGTGCAAAAAAGTTTGGCCAGGCTTCTGCACTGGCTTCCCCTGTTCTGAGTGCAGATGGGTAGAGTCTCATTTCTGCTGCTAAAGGGGGATTTAACTGGATTTCTCTGCAGTTATTAGTTCTGATTATCTGCCCAGATCTCATAAAAAACGGACCTGGATCCTCTGCTCCACCACAGTGATTTATTGGGTACAACTTGGATCGGAGCTGATGCAAGCAGAGTAAGGTGGAGCATTGTTGTTGATAGATTTGCAGGTCTGGAGGGGTTTGGCTGCTGGGTCTCCCACAAAACCTATCACATCTCCTTGAGCAAGTGGTTTGATCTGGATATGCCTCAATATTTCACATTCCTACGGCAGCATAAATGCTGCCCACTGCGTCATAGAATCATAGACTGGTCTGGGTTCAAAGGGACCCCAAGGATCATAGAGTTCCAACACCCCTGCCACAGGCAGGGACACCAACCTCCAGGCCTGGATCTATACAAGGTTGCCCAGGGCCCCATCCAACCTGGCCTTGAACACCTTGCTTGAGTGAGATACATATTCCCCTTCCTATAGATACATAGGGTTTGTAAGCCAGTGGGCTCTATTTGGGTTGAAGACCCTGGGCATTATTACAGTGCAAATAATATATAAGGCAGGGTGAGGGTTTAGGGAATAATTAGTAGCTGGATGTGGAATAGTTAAGGAAGAAATAAAGGGACAAGGAGCAATTGCGGCAGTGAGAGGTCTGGGGAGAGAAACCACAAGCGTTAAGTCGCTGTAGAGTGCTTGACGTATGTGCAGAAGGTCACTGGATTGGAATCACATCACTTAAGGCTATTTAGGCAGGAAAATGAGATCTCAGCTAAATGAGGAGTATAACCAGATGTGTGGGTTATTCCTGGGAGGTGCAGTAGCGTGGATGAGGGCCTATTGGTGGCCTTTGTGTGGTGATTTCCATCTCTGCAGGGAAATTGCAATTTCATCCTAGTTATTCAGAAGGCTTTTTACATTATTTAGAAAAATAATCATAAAGAAGTGATAAGAATGACTGTCTGTGACCATCTGATATTGGCTAGTAAGGCTGTATCTGTTGGGTGTGGTAAAGATGAGTTGCAGGCTGTGGTTTCCCCTCCTTGGTAGGTACTTTGGATCAAAAAAAATCCCAAATCCCCTTTGCCTACAAATTAAGGAGACATTTTCCCTGCAAAAAAAAAAAAAATATCATTAGGACACAATTACTTGGATGTTCCTGGAAAACAGACCTAGAAGACCTAGAGAGGTGTGTGAAAATGGGAGGCTGCTCCTGTTAAGAAATTTTGCCCCAAATCACAGCAAACTGCTAAAATTTTAGGGAATATGGTATTTTTTGATGTGGTATTTTGTGTCCTAGCAAGGCATTGCATGTGCTCACTTCCATCCTGCAGCAGCTCAGCATGCTGCAGCATTGAGCCCTAATTGCTTAGCTGCCCAGAAGATGCAGCAAGAATAACACTGGTGTCTTGGCTGGCAAAAAAGAAGCTGTTTCAGTGGGAGTTGAGGACAATAAAAGGTGAGTCTTGTTTCCATACTCCCAGACCTCTAGAGAATTCAGGGAAGTAGATGGTGATTTCTTCCTTTTTTGTAAGAAAAGAGCAGATCCCTTTATCAGGCTATGTTTGGATGGTGTTTCCTTTGCCCCCCCCTCCTTTTAATGGCATTTATCAAGCTATATGTGATGCCATTGCAAGAAATGTGCTGAATTTGTTACTCAGATTTTCCTGAAGGTAAAGAACATTTCAGATCTGTGTTTTCAGAGCTTTGTAGGGTCTGGGGTGTGGGATGTTCCATTTGGAAACAAACAAAAAAACCCAATAAAAATACGAAGCAGCCTTTACTGGAAATCTGCTGCTGGCAGGGATAGGGGAATGAATTGATTTAGATGTAATTGTATAGGCTTCAATTGAAATTAAACCTAATTAAAGAAAACATGCAGGCAGAAGAGAAACATCAGGATATCTCTGAACAGTAGAGATTATGAAGATTAGACCCAGGATGGTACCAAGCAAAGCCCAAGGTGACTTTTCATCTTGAAGTTGGTTTTTTGATTTCTCTTTTTTTCCCCCATTTACTCACTTTGGAGAGTGAAGCTGAGCTCATCAGTGCTGCCCTTTGCATAAGTTCCTTTTCCCTCTCTGGTTTCTAGAGCATGGTTGGGTATCTGTCCTTGCAGGGGCATGTCGTGGTGAGCAGCATCTGCTGCAAATGTCAGTGAAATACTTCAATCTTGGCTTTAGATGAAATTTAAGTCTGGAGTGGGGGCTGCTCTGCCCTTTACAGTCTTTACAGCAGTTGGGATGGGCAGACTGCTAGTGGGGTAGGACACTGGCAAGAACTATCCTGGGATCTTCATATTCCTAACAAGAACATGGAGGGGGTGATGGAACTCCCCTCATCAAGTTTGTGGGTGACATTTGGGGCAATGCAATCACAGAATCCCAGACTGGTTTGGGTGGGAAGGGACCTCAAAGTCCATCTAGTTCCACCCCCTGCCATGGACAGGGACAACCCCCAATCAGCCCAGGTGCCCAAAGCCCCATCCAACCTGGATCCAGGGGCAGCCCCAGCTTCTCTGGGCACCCTGTGCCAGGGCCTCCCTCCTCCCAGGGAAGGATTTCTTCCTCATATCTAATCTAAATATCTCATCTTCAGCTTGAACTCATTCCCCATGTCCTGTCGAACCCCTCCCTTATCACCAGTCCTTCTCCAGCTTTCCTAAAGCCCCTTTAGGGACTGGAAGGAGCTCTAAAGTGTCCACGGAGCCATCTCTTCTCCAGGCTGAAGTACCCCAACCCTCTCAGCCTGTCTCCATACCAGAGGTGCTCCAGCCCTCAGATCATCTTTATGGCCTCCCTTGGACTCACTCCAACAGCCCCATGTCCTTCTTAGGTTGGGGGAATAAATTTAAATAAAAATAGCCATACAAGGGGACCAGGCAGGCTGGGGCTGATAAAAGCCTCATGGAATTCAGCAAGGACAAATGCAAAGTCCTGTACCTGGAATGGACTCACCTGGGATGGACCAACCCCTTGCACTGGTGAAGGCTGGAGAGTGACCTCCAGGAGCTTATCCAGGAGGTGGAACCAGGTTCTTCACAGCATTGCGTGGCAGGAGAATAAGGAAAAAACCCAAACAACCCAGACACAAATTGAAACAAGAGTCCCCAACTGGAAATAAGGAAAACCTTCCCACTATGAGTTAATTAAGCAGTGGACTGGGTTTCCCAGGGTGGTTGTATGATCTCCATCCGGGGATGTTTACAAGATCTAAGTGGACAAAGCCCTGAGCAGTGTGTTTTGATTTCAGCTTTGTGCAAAGGTTGGTCTCAAGACCTCCTGAGAGGTCCCTTCCCTTCTGATCCTGTGATTTCACCCATGTTGCTCCTCTCAGTTATTCACCAGGAGGCAAGAACAATTCTGCCATTTCATGGGATGGTATCTTCTTTTCCACTGCAGAGCTTGTGCTGTGTACTTACTGTTTCATCTGAGCTGCATAACAGATGGGAACTTCAAAGCAGCTCTTCAGATTAATAATTAACACTTTGACCTTCTACAGCATCCTCATGTGCTCCAGGAACTTGGATCTCGTTATGAGCAGGAATGAGCTGATCCTCCCAACTTTTCCCTGAGCTGCTATTGCCAGTGAGGGAGACGAAGTGCCGAAAGGTTATCCCGCTTCAGGAGCACTCGTTGTGGGAGCCTGATTATCTGATTATTTAGTCTCTTTATTTCAGTATTAAACAGAGGAGACACAGGGACAAGGTTTGGCTGCCCAGCAATGAAACTGCTCTTCCTTCTCCTGCAGTTCCCTGGCTTATTTATGACACGCTTCCAATTTCTGCAGCGAGTGAGACGGTGATGTTACAGGCACCAGTCTCCTTCACTGCAAACCCTGATTCACTCTCCAGGCAGATCCAGGGGGAAAAACAAAGTTAATATGAGCTCCTTTAAACAATATCTCTCTAAAAGCATCTGGAGCTCTGCTGGGGTTGAATTAGCCATCACAATTCCTAACCTTTGACATGTGAATTGTCTTTGGGTATAGAATGTGCTCTTAGTTTAGTTTTAAGACTGTAATATTTATTATTATATATTACAAAGAAACTTGATTGCTGTTGTAATGTATTTCTAACTTGTAATGTATATTATAAATGTCTCCTTCTTAGGAGCTTTCTGGGTAGCATACTCCATCCTGGAGAAAAATTAATCCAGCACATGAGCAGAGGTTCATATGAGTCAACAGGCAGGGGATAGAAGGGCTGAAGTGGTGCCTGGAGAGCCATTGCAGCATAGGGTGCCGTCATCACTGGATGGGGATGTGGCCATGCATATATCATGGGTTTTTTTCATCCTGTGAGATTGTGGAGGAAGCAGTGATGGGCAGAGATGTTTGCTTCGTTGAGTGGTCGAGTGGGAAGGCTTCCCAGTCAAGAAGCTGTGAGCCAGAGCTTGAGGTTCGCATCTGGCTTGTTTTTTTCTTCCTTCTCCAGCAAGCAACTGTCTACCAGGAGAAGAGATACTCCCTGGCTTAGATACAGGTTTCCTCTAGGGATGGCACGGTCCTTGGGTGGTGTCCTCTGAGGTCCCTTCTGGTTGTCATCTGTGAAAACCATACTTGGGATATAAATCACAGAATTCTAGGGGTTGGAAGGGACCTCCAGAGCCCATCAGGTCCCAACCCCTGCCAAAGCAGCTCCCTAGGACAGGTCGCACAGGTCGGCGTCCAAACGGGGCTGGAATATCTCCAGAGGAGACTCCACACCCCCTGGGCAGCCTGTCCCAGGGCTCCCTCACCCTCACTATGAAAAAGTTCTTTCATTAATGTAACACTACTCACTAGACAAGCTTCAAATGCTTTGGAAGTGCTAAAGAAGTGATTTTTCAACCAACCCTGCTTGGAATGGCAGTGTGTTGTCCTTTCCTGGATTAGTCATCCCTCTCTGATGTTGGGGAGGTTTCAATATGATCCCAAGAACTGAGATTAAGACCCAAACGAGGTCAAATGCCATATGCAAAAAGGTGGATGACTCTGTCCTGCCTGTATCCTTCATTTAGGTGCTGAAGATGATATGTACACCTTCCTTCTCCCTCCCCCATGGAATTTTTCAGCCTAGAAGCAAAAGAGATGTCCTCCAGACATATTTGTGTGGTACATTGCACCTGCTGTGGGTGAGCCTTTATGTAGGCCCTGTAATATGTTTTAAGAAAACATGGCTGGCTGATTTTATCACTCTGTAATGGGGTTCTTTGCAGTAGTACATCCAACACCTGGTTATAGATGTTGTTCTGAGCTCTCACAGGGAAATCCTTAGGTTGGTTTGGTTGGGGTTTTTTTTTAAGCAGTCTTTCTTCTAATGCTTTCTTGCTGGTGAATTCAGGCTGTGACAAATGGGAAACTTTGCCTAACTCTGCAGTTTCTGTCCCCTCTCACTTTGGTCCTGCATACAAATGCGTCAGGTTCCTGGGGAGCAGCCAAGACTGCACCACTCAGTCAGGGTGGCTGGCAGTGGGGCATAAATAAGTAATCCTTTCAGACAGAAGGAAAAAAAATAGGCAGAAAGAAAAAAATTGTAGATCTAAGGAAAAAAATTCTTCACTGTGAGGGCAGTGAGACCCTGGCACAGGGTGTCCAGATAAGCTGGGGCTGCCCCTTGGATCCCTGGCAGGGTTCAAGGTGAGGTTGAATGGGGCTTTGGGCACCCTGGGCTGGTGGGGGGAATCTCTGGCCGTGGTAGGGGAGTGGAACTAGATGGGCTTTGAGGTCCCTTCCCACCCAAAACAGTCTGGGATTCTGTGATAATTGTCAAACTTATACCCCTGCTATTGCACAGAGAGGCTGTAATAGCAGCTCTGCTTCTCAGACCTTTTCTGTCCTTTCCTGAATATGAAGACAATCATCAGGATCATTACCTTTGGAGGACAGCTGAGCCAGCAGTCACCAGTGGAAGATCCCAACTCCAGTCTCTCCCCCCTAACACTCCGCTCAGCCCCTCTGTGGATCTGTGGCAGGCTGTCTCCAGTGGGGACTGAATTTTGTGAAACATGGGGCACCACCTTGAATTGCTGAACCCCTTAAGGAGAGGGAGTGTAACTGTTCTTAGGGTCAAGTGTAAAGTAGT
Source organism: Gallinula chloropus (assembly GCF_964237585.1). Taxonomy (NCBI): domain Eukaryota; kingdom Metazoa; phylum Chordata; class Aves; order Gruiformes; family Rallidae; genus Gallinula; species Gallinula chloropus. The sequence continues at coordinate 192,206,570 of NC_140085.1, forward strand.
ATATTTGCAGTTATTTACAAGATGAAAATTTGAAGTTCATTTTTTTATGTGTTCAGTTAGTTTTGGGGCTTTAATCTCAGTCAAACGACACCAGAGTGGAAACTTCTGCATCATTCAGAATACCACCATGGAAGGGGCAAAAGAATGATCATCTTCATAGTGATTCCAGACAGCTCTCAGGATCTTCTTTGGTGTCCCTTGCCAGCCTGGACTTGAAAACTCAGCTGACCCATCTTGAACTAATCTCCTGCTCTGTTCTTGTCTTTCAGCAGCTTGGAGCAGAGATGGATAAGATACTGGAAGCTGTGGTGATGTCCTCATACCCCAACAATGTGAAACAAGGGCTAGTGAGGCGCGTCATTGAGGCAGCAAAGCAGCCCATGGACAGCGAGCAATGCTGGTCCATGCTGGAGCTATCCACCAAGCTTTACCTCCTGGGGGACACCAAATATAAAAGAGAGATTGGGAAGGAGGTTTTGGAGGTCTATGGCCACTACCACCCGGAGGAATTTGAGGAGTTCTTCAACGTCCGCTTCCTGCTGAGTCTCCTCCAGGAAGGTTATGGTCCTCTGGGGAAGAGAAGCCATTACGTACTCGATTATATCCAGTTAGGACTGCAGTTCGTCTTGGAAAGCCCATCAGCAAACAGTATTTTTGGCTTATTGAGGATCGAGGTGCTCCGGAAAGTCTGCGAGAGGCCCAGCCTCAAGCAGTGTGCAAAGATCAGCAAACTCTTAACCCAGCACCCTCAGTGTATCCCCATGGGCAAACATCAGGTCTTGTTTTGTCAGCAGCTGATCCGGTGCATCAGGCAGTTCCAGTGCGTCTCTGAGGCAGAAGAGGACATTATGGAGTTTTTGGAGCAGGTGAACAAAGTGAGTGGTCTGCTGCAGAGGATCTGGAGGACTCAGACCTCAGCCATCCTGCCCTCTTTGAAGGAGCTGTTCACTATCATCTCTTCAACAGGTAACAAAAAAATAAAACAAGCGAACAGAAAGGGGTGGGAATGTGAATTTTGGCTTTATGAGGAACTAAAGAGTCTGATGACTGGCATGGTTCTCACCTGCTCCAGTAATGTAGCCATAGCTGAAATATAATAAATCTGTGTCCCTAAAAGTTACCCAGGGCTTTAGGCTAGGAAAACAATATTCCCTGAAAGCACATGGAAGTCACTAACTGGGTAGAATTACTTGCAGCACAAGTTTGTGTGTTCAGCACTTCTCATCATCAGCTGAGCTTAATGCAAAGCACCTTATCTGCACCTGGTTAGAGTGGGACTTGAAAGCTTTTAGAAATGTTGCTCTGTCATGGATGACTTGATGGAACCCAACAGCATGCTCCTTACCAGAAACCAGGAGCAAAGCTAAGGAGCTATTTCTAACTGGTCAGGAAGAGGTAGGAAGCCCTGCTGTCTCTCTGGAGGGTGGTCGTATCTTACAGAGGGAAGATACTTACTCAACTTCTGGGGCCTTTATGTTATTGTAGAAGGGTCTCAGAATACTTTTGGAGGTAAGAGCTCTTGCTTCAGCTATTCCTAAACCCACGAGGGGATTGTTTTTTTTCAGGGCCCTCTGTATGAAAAGCTGCAGTTGCATCCCATGCGATAAAGAGAATGCACAGAGGGAATTTGAGACCCAGGGTTGGACCGATAATGTTCTTTTTCCTGTGATCCCTGCCTGCCTTTGGGCTATGTATGACTTCATGCAACAGTCCATCTGCTATGACCCAACCTTATTATGTGCTACACTGGGATCTGGGGAATTGTTCTCCTAGCACAGCTAAATGCAGGACTCCACAATGCTCATTTGCACCAGCTGAATATCCACTCTGTTTACAGAGGCAGAAATGATTTGGCTTTTAGAGACAAGAAATGACCTCATGTATCTGGTTTTCCCAGCAACTAACATTGCTGGTGCTCACCCATATCTTGCAGAGGAGCAGGAAGCACCTTCCAATGCTTTGGCCAGTGTGGTCCAGTTTGTCCCTCTGGAGCTCATGGATGGTGTCATAAGAAACCTAACCAATGATGACAGCATCACCGATGTGCAAATGATGACGGCCATCAGCAGGTAGGAGAAGCTTTACTAGTGAACATTGTTCTCAGGTCAGAGAAAACCCTGCTCCAAAGCTGCACTCAGTTCCTTAGTGGTTTTATGTGAACCAATTTGGCTGGTGTTGTCTAGTAAGGAGTGTGTAGGGAAAAAGGGAATTTCTGGATCCCTTCTTCCAGCCCCAAGGGCCTAGAGAACTAAAATAAAGACTGTTTATATTATTATTATTATTGTTGTTGTTGTTATATTTGGTTGATTTATTTTTACTTAGAAATAAGTAGTGTTATGGGGTGCCCAACAAGACGTCTTCAAGATGTCTTGAAGAGTTCGGATTTTTTTTCCCCAGAAGCTGTTGAGGGCCTTTTCTTCACAAAAATCTCCTTTACAGACTTATCTTGATGCCCACCTCTGTTCAGAAGGACATCATCTTAAATCACCAGTCACAGCTTAAAATCTTGGAAAGGGAGGTATGCTTAACTGTTTCAATGATCCCACCTTGATCTTTGTCAGATGAATGTGGGGCTGCTTGTCTGGATCTTGGTCCTCTACAATGTTTATCCCTGCACTTTGTGCAGGTAGACTCAATGGAAGCATCAAGATACGATGAATAGTAATGGGCGAAATACTACCTAACATGCAGGCCTAGTTGTTGGTACCACCAGATCTTTCTTGTGCATTTGTGTCCAAGTCCTGCAGCTCTTTTATGCTGTAGCATCTTGCTCCAGACTTGCTTAGGAGTATCTTCAACCCACGCTTGTCTTAAAGGTTTCCATTTAAATGAGTGATGTCCACATGCAGTAGCACATGCTAACCCAAAGGAGCTGCTGTGTCTTGGTCTTGCTGGAAACATCTCTTTTCCTCTTCTTATTGCAGGACTGGTATTTGTGTCCCCCTACCAGTGAGGTTACATGACAGAAACAGGTTATTGCTGATGGGAACTTTATGTATGCAGAAAGGATTTGCTTCATTTTGACTCGCTGGGGAAGGCCATGGTTTCCTCAGAGTCCAGAGCAACCCAAGACAAAAGATTAAATCACCAGTGTGGTTCTTAACCCTCTTCTCCATCTTCTTGTCCTTCTGGGAACCTGCTGCTGCAAGCTCCAGGTGATAAACTCTCTGAGAGCACCAGTGTCTAAATATAGAGGTTGCAAAACCAATTGCATCACTGCCTTAAAACATTCTCTGTCACGCAGGAGGATGAGTAAATGATTACTCAGAATTAGCCAAACATTAAGCAGAGCCTGGAAAATGTAATTGAGATCAGTTAGGAGAAACAAGTAAGTTTGGGTGGTGTGTTTACAGTGGGTGAGTGCCCCAGAAACCTGGGTGACCATTGACCTTTCGATGAGTATGTGCTCCATGCCTAGAAAATCACAGAAAAAAAGTGGGGGTTGAAAGGATCCCTGAGAAACTGGCTGTGTGGAAAAGTCTCTTTCTCCAAAGCTTGGCTTTGGGAGTGAGTAGCAGAGGAACACACTGGATGTGGGGTGGAGCTTCTGATCAAGGGTTTAAAGAAGAAACAGTGGTTAAAAAAAAAAAAAACAAGCCTGTCACCTGCTGGTATAAGTGTACAGCACAATCACTTTTAGGGAGTTCCTCCTAGAGTTTATCACAGAATCATAGAATCACAGGGGTTGGAAGGGACCTCCAGAGCTCATCAGGTCCAACCCCCCTGCCAAAGCAGGGTCCCTAGGACAGGTCTGGAATATTTTCAGAGAAGGAGACTCCACACCCCCCTGGGCAGCCTGTCCCAGGGCTCCCTCACCCTCACGGGGAAAAAGTTCTTCCACATATTGGTGCAGAACTTCCTGTGCTCCAACTTGAAGCCACTGCCCCTTGTCCTATCCCCACAGACCATTGAAAAGATGTTTTTTTATATGAGCTTTATTAATGTGCATCTGTGGTTTCAGTGGTACCCACTGATTCATTTTTAATTTTTTTTATTTTTCCTTTCCTGGCGGGTGTGTCTGTGTCAGAGGACCCAGGTCTAGATGAAGAAGGTCACACAACCATGCAGCCACTTGGCATGTCTGGAAATCAGAATATGAGCTTTTGAAAATCTGGCATATCAAATCAGTGTCTCCTTTGGAAAACTAGGACCACGACCTCAAAAACATTTGGGGATCTTGCAATGTGGGAAGTGAATTTTAAGTGTAATTTCTTTCTACTGTAGCAGCCCAGGCAGGTAGCGGGAGCTGGGAGGGCTGTAACTTAGCCACTAGTGCTGGTAAAAAAAGCCCAAAACAAATAGAAAAGGATATTTATGTCTGTGTAAAAGAAGACAGGGTGAAGAGGGACCTTTGGATCTCTGGATCCATCTCCCTGCATCATAAGATTGGCCATTACAGACTTCTTTCATGAATGTTCATGCTATGCTCCTCACAGCAGGAAGGGCTTTTGCTCCCACTTCTGTTCTTTCACAGCTGTTCTACCATTGGGTTGCTTTTATGGTTCAAATCTCTCTTATAATAGCCAGCCTATATGTATTTTTGGCCATCTTATACTTAATTTGATTTTATGCCAACATAAATAGCTCTTTTCCCTCCCTAATGTTTATTCCCTCAATGTATGCAGGCAGAGCAGCTCTTTCCCACTTTTGCTTTCCCATGGCCATGCTAAACAAGCCAGATGATTTTTTTAAGCTTTTCTCACAGGAAAGGTTCTTCATTTCCCTGACCACCTTAACAGGCTTCTTCAACACCTGCTCCCACTTCAGTTCATTGGTCTTGGAGAGGGATGGTGAGGTTTGTGCTCCTTGTTCCAGGTGTGGTTCATCACGGCCTTAGTAGCTTGAGAGGTCATTAATTTGTCATAGAAAACTTACTTTTTTTTTCTTTTTCCTCTGCATCACAGCATGGTGCTGGTCTTTTCTATGGCTGCTTTTGCACTGGGAACTTTTAGTCACCTGTTCTCTGGCTGATTGACTTTGAGCAGATGAGCTGTCATCACACACCATCCATTTCTTGCGCCTTGCATACAGGCTGGAGAGGTCACACCATGCAAGCTGCATGAAGTTGAACAAGGCTGAGTGTACAGTCCTGCACATGGGTCGGAGCAATCCCAAGCACAGCTACAGGCTGGGTGGAGAATGGATGGAGAACATCCCTGAGAAGGACTTGGGGGTGTTGGTGGGTGAAAAGCTCAAAATCTGCTGGTAATGTGCACTTGCAGCCCAGAAAGCCAACTATGTTCTAGGCTCCATCCCCAGCAGTGTGACCAGGAGGTAGAGGGAGAGGGTTCTCCCCACCACTCTTATGAGAACTCCCCCTTCAGTGCTGCATCCAGCTCTGGTATCCCCAGGACAAGAAGGACATGGAGCTTTTGGAGCAAGTCCAGAAAAGGCCATGAAGATGATCTGGGGGCTGCAACACCTCTGCTCTGGAGACAGGCTGAGAGTTGGGGTTGTTCAGCCTGGAAAAGAGAAGGCTCCAGGAAGAACTCGAAGCCCCTTCCAGTCCCTAAAGGGGCTCCAGGAAAGCTGGAGAGGGGCTGGTAGCAAGGGCAGGGAGTGACAGAAAAAGGAATAAAGTAAATTTAGATTAGATATGAGGGGGGAAAAATTATGATGAGAGTGGTGAGGCCTACATTTCCCAGAGAAGCTGTGGCTGTCACGTGATCCATGGCAGGGTTCAAAGCCAGGCTGGATGGGTCTTTGGGCACCCTGGTGTAGTGGAGGGTTTCCGTACCTATGGCAGGGGGTTGGTACTAGATGTGCTTTGAGATCCCTTCCAACTCAAACCAGTCTCTGATACGATGATTCTCTATTAAAAACTGAAACTCAGGTTGACTGAAGGTAGGTGAAGAAATTATCTCTTGTATGGGGTTGGTCAGGTCTTTTAATGAGCCACAGCATGCTGATGATGTTGGTATGACTCCAGTTCAGTCTCTGTTATTTTTTGAAGAGCATGTGAAACCCCTTATGCAGGGCCCATCTTTTTCTTGGTCACCCTGCTGACTGGACATGAATTTGGAGGTTTAATTCAGAGCAAAACCTTGTTTTCATAACATGTGCATTAATTTACTTTAGGATTTGGTATTTCATTCCAGGATGATTGACTGGGTGTCCTGGCCCCTGGGGAAGAACATAGACAAGTGGATCATCGCCCTGCTGAAGGGTTTGGCTGCGGTGAAGAAGTTCAGCATTTTGATTGAAGTTACTCTTTCAAAAATTGAAAAGGTCAGTGTGCTTGTTTTAACATGAGTGTAAGCAACAGACTAATTGCACCTGAGAGATCTTCTGCCTCTCAACCAAATGAGGATGAGAAGCGATTTGGGATGTACAGCAAATAGAAATGGGGCTTTGAAGGGACTATTGTGTCCTCTGTTCCTTCTGTGAGCGCTGCCTTCTTCTCTATGGGGTGGTGGGGTGATGACTTGTTTTATGACCAGGAGTGATATTCTCCAGAACAACCTGCAGGTCTTGGGTGGCAAAGGTACTGTGATACTCACAGAATCACAGAATTGTAGGGGTTGGAAGGGACCTCAGGAGATCATTGAGTTCACCCCCCACCCCCGACAAAGCAGGTTCCTTAGGACAGAAAAGCAAAGGTTATGAAAAATTCAGGTCAAGGATTTCCTATCCAACCAAACATTTTTTCTTCCCAAACTGCAGAGCTCTTGTACAACCTGTCTTTGGAAATGTGACACACTGTCCTTCAACTGTCCTTGGATCAGTGCTGGTTGGCATGGGCAAAACACACACCAGTGAGCATGTTAACAGCCCAGTCACAGATCAGTTTTTAAGTCTGTACCCTGACCTTAGTTCACTTACCAGCTCTGATAAAGTCCCGCTGCCATTGCTATCACCTATTTTGGCAGTGAATATTTGCAGCTTTCTGAAAAACAAGTGACCAACCACAGAAATTGGTTACCTCTCCAAAAACATTTTCTATGCCTTGGTCCCACCGTTCACTCCTTCCTAAGGTGGGGATAATGCCTGGCTGAGCCTTCACTAGAAGTCACCATAGAAATTATCGATACCATAATTATCAGTATTGGAATATTGTTAATAGCTGCATTTGTTCCTATGACCCTCCACATGCATTGAGCAGTGGGAGAGTAGCCAAGTAGCTCTGGCTTTTCTTTATCTTTCCTCTCATTGCTAATGGATAGGAAAGGGACATAGTCCTCAAAATAATATGTGATTCTTGGAAACTCTCAGAAGCATGATCTGAAGGGGGCATTGTCAATTTACACTGTTTTATGTAAGGTAGGATAAATGAAAATGGCCTTTCCTTTGTATCCCTTTGCCTGAAACGTTAGTGAAAGGGCTCCATATATCACAATAAAACAGAAGAGGCACATTTTAGAAAATCATAGAATGCCTTGGGTTGGAAGGGACCTCAAAGGTCATCTAGTTCCAGCCCCCTGCCATCTGTCATGCCTCTGTGTTTGCACAGCCTCATCTGTCAGGAGGTGTGGAGATGCCACTGTATTCAGCCCAGAGCTCTGCACCTCATTGTGCCAGGCATTGCACAAGCCTGAAAATGTTAAGATAACCCACACAGTATTTTTAGGATGCTCTGAGGCCATGCTCGGGACAGGAGATAACTCTGGAGACCTAGGTGTAGGCTGTTTGCTCTGACAGCCAGTGTAGACAGAGTAGGGTTGGTAGATGCCCAGTGCTTCTCTTCTCTGCCAGCCTTGTCTTGTGTGTCGTGGTGCCATTTTGCCTTCTCCTTTGCTTTTTTTTCCTTCCTCACCAGGTCTTCTCCAAATTGCTGTACCCCATTGTGAGAGAAGGGGCTCTTTCAGTCCTGCAGTACATGCTGCTGAGCTTCCAGCACTCCCATGAGGCGTTTCACTTGGTAAGGTTGTGTCTGGCATTCCTTGTGTCTGACGAGGGAATTGCCCCGAGTATAACCGTGCTATGGGGCGGCGTGTGTGGGGGGCAGCCCAAGGTACTGAGATACTGAGGAATACCTCCCTCATCTTCTTGATTTCACCAAGTGATGTAAACTCAACCCTGTCCATGTAGTTGCAGTCTGTCCTGGCAGATGTTCCACCTCTCCTGCAGCATGAACAGCTTTTTGGGCACCATGAAGTCAGTGCTGAGATGGTGGGGCAAGTCCTGAGCCTCAATGGTTGCCACAGGCTGATCAACCATCCTATGCTAGATAGTGAGGTGCAGATGAAAGCTAGGCTTTGCTTTCTTTACTCTGGTATTTTTCCTCCAGTTTTTCTTGAGGATTATCAGCTGAGTAACTTTATCTCCAGGGATAAATCAGTCTAAAGTTGGTTGGGACCTGCCTATTCCAGATTTGAAATGTGTGCAATGTGTGTATGCTCTGCTTTTCTTCTGTGGAGGAATGGCCTCTATGGGCAAGTGGACCTCTGTGGTTCTCTCTCAACTTCCAAGCCCACCAACTGTGGATACAGTTACTGCAAATACTTTGAGTGGCCTGTCAAGCCACACTCTAGAGTCTCAGCAGCAGTGGCTGTAGTGCTCTTGCACTCATTTCCACCCTGCGAGTGGAAAAGGAGGTTCCCTTCTTCCTTGCTCTTGCTCTTGGACCACTTACTTCTCCCAGCCACAGTCCTGTGTGTGGAGCCATTTTAGTGGCAACGTGCCGAACTGTGTTATAAAAGAAGCCCAGGTGAAACCTACCCTAGCAGAAAATAATGATGGTCAGTATTGCCAAGCTTGGTCTCAACCACAAAACTGCACTATTCCATTTGCCTGGAGAAGGAAAGGGGAGGAGGTGGAGGGATGGCCCAGGGCAGGAAGGTGTACAGGGTGTACACTGACCCATTCTGGCTGAGGGTGTTCTTCCAGGGACTGGTTTAGAAGATAGAGTCTCGTGTTTGTTCCCATGCTTTCAGCTGAGATGTGATAGATGTTGCCACTCTGGCTTTGGGATGTGCTAGGCAAAACCTTTGCATTGAGAGTGTTGCAGTGGGCTCAGGCAGCAGAGGATGGGCAATATGTTCTTCAACAGCCCTTGCTGTTCCCTAAGCAGGTGTCTGACTGTCTGTTGCACTCAACGGGCCTCACCCTGCATGTACTTTCCAACTGTCACCAACATGGGGCACCCATTACCATTTCTTCAAGTGATGGGTCACCTTTCCAACAAAGCACCGCACACCATCAGCACAACAAGGCTTGAAGGCTGGATCAGAACACTTCTGCTTTATAAATCCTGTGCTTTTAAAAGCAAACCCCCAATTTTAGCAGCATTAGAATCTTCATTTCCACATTTCTATTTTGTTTTACTGCTGACACTACAGCATGTCGCTGCTTCTTGCTGGCGTTGCCCCTGGAATACTGTAATGAAAAAGCAAGACCTAAGGCAAAGACATGCTTGCAGTGATTGAACTGATAAAAGAAGTAATGGAAAATGACTCCTATTAATGTTTGATTTTATACTTTTTCGTTAAAGCCCTTACATTTGGCTTTTCTCCTAAAGATCACCGACTAAACAGATAAGGCTGGAAAAAAGCAAAGCTGGCCAACATTTTCAACCGACGTTTTTTTCATTCCTCAGCTGGAGACACTTTAAATTAGTCTGAATTTCTTGAGAAACTCTTTGCTTTCTAAATATAGAGTCGTTCCAACAGATTGTTTTCAGTCGTGCGTCCAAATTTCGAAACACTCCAAAAGCTGTTGGTTGCTCTTGGCTTGAAGTTTCCATCTGCAGAGCAGTGAGAACAAATTTCATCTGCTATTTAAAAAAAAACCAACCCAGGACACAGACCTGTCTTCTTACCTTTTTGTGTTTGCCTTGGTAGTTTGGAAGATTTTGTAGAATTGTCCTCATCACAGGTCACAGCTTGGCAAAATATTGATCTATAAAAAGGTACCCAAGAAAATGTTCCTGTTGGAAAGGAAATAGTTAAAATCTCCAACATTTTAGAGGAGGAAGAAGGAAAGAGAGAATGAAGAGAAGGGAGGAATGGAGAACCAAGCAATGGTCAGACTGGGGGTCCTGAGACTTTACTCCAGGATTGTTCTGGGGTAAAAAAATATCACATAAAATATAACTATGGCAAAGGTTGTGTAAGTGCCCAGGGAGACTCCAGCACATCTGCAGCGTCGGAAATAGGTTATTAATTCTCCGTGCAGCTGTGGGGTCAGCAGAGGGTGCCCGTGAGCAATGTATCATCTGTGTTTGTGGCTGCTTGTTAATTTTTACATTTTCTGGATGAAAGCAAAATAACAAATGTGCTGCTGACATGCCTGTAGCCACCCATCTGACCACACCAATTCCAGTTCAATTCCAGTCAAGTGTAGCACACCAGACAGCAGTTCTTACAAGCTCATTCATCTGTCTGGCAGGTTTGAATCTCTGTGCTTGGCAGGCAGTGTACAATGCTACTTTCTGATGTGGGGATGTGTTTTAGTAGAGACTGAGCTGCACAAAGAATGGAAATCTCAGCCCAGCAAAGCAGCAGCACAAACGTGCAGGTGCCGTGCAACAGGAAAGCCTCTATGGTCTATAGCATTTGCACCACTAAACTCAACCAAAGAGTTGCTCTTGATTTTGTAGGGTGAAGGATTAAGTCCAGAATGGGACTGAAGTCAAGTCCCATTGACTGTCCCTTCTGTCTGGGGGTGAATTTCAGTCCCCTTCATGTGTGCTAAAGCTCTTTGAATAATTTGGAGACGTATTTGATGTGGTGAACTTTCTTTTTTCTAGCTGCTCCCTCACATCCCCAGGCTGGTGGCCTCTCTGAAGAAAGAGGACTCCAATTCTGCTACCAGCTCCCTGGAGCAGCTGGCTGAGCTCATCCACTGCATGTTCTTCCGCTTCTCTGGATTTCCAGATCTTTATGAACCAGTCCTGGAAGCGGTTAAAGTAAGACACACCCCTCTTTTTTCTGGCTTGCACATGGAAATAGTATCTTAATTCACAGCCTAGTGCAGAGGGACTTTCCTGCTGGTCAGGATGTCAAAATACATCTCAAAACTCTGGTAGGAGAAAGGGTTGAAATGCTGAGTTTGAGTTCCACCTAGGCAAATTGAAGGAAGAAACAGAATCACAGACTGATTGGGGTTTCAAGGGACCTCTGGAGATCATATAGTCCAGCCCCCTGCCAGAACAGGATAAACCTTGAGCAGGCTGCACAGTACAATGTCCAAATGGGTTTTGAATGTCTCCAGAGTTGGAGACTCCCCAGACTCTATGGGCAGCCTGTCCCAGGGCTCTGCCACCCTCCCAGGAAAGAAGTTCCTCCTCATGTTTAGGTGGAACTTCCTCTATGCCAGATTGTGCCTATTGCTTCTTGTCCTGTCCCTGGGCACCACTGAAAGAAGACTGACCCCATCCTCCTGACCCCCACCCCTCAAGGATTTATAAGCATTGATAAGCCTTGTGGTGGTTCTGCAGAAGTCCTGGTCATGGCTGGGGGTTTTAGCTGTAGTTTTATTCTCAAATATCTTCAAAACAGTAGCACTAGCAACTAAACCATTCCTTGTATGGATTCATGTTCACATGAAGAGCAGGGGAAATGAGTTGTGCTGGAGGTATTTAAAATGTGCTGTCCCTGGACGTATTTAAAAGGTGTGTTTTGGGACATGGTCTAGAGGTGGACTAGGCAGAGTTAGGCTGTGGTTGGACTCTGATCTTAAAGGTCTCTTCCAGCCTAAGTGATTCTATGACTCTACATGCTGCAACCACCACTAGCAGAGGAGTGTTGCTGTTGCCCATTACTAATTCTTCACATGGAAAGATAATGATTTGTAACACAGACCTCTCTTCCCAAGGCTCTTCCTATTCCAAACGAGGACAGAATTAAACATCTCTTGGGACAAAATGCTTGGACTTCCCAGAAGAATGAACTGGCCTGCTTCTACCCACGCCTAGCATCCAAATCAGAGACGGGAAAGATAGGGTTAATAAATTTGGGGAACACCTGCTACATGAACAGCATTATACAGTCTCTTTTCATGGCTTCAGAGTGAGTTTTTGCCCCCTTGCTCCCACTCCAGACTGTACCGGGGTTGCTCGTCACGCAGGCACTGTGTGTCCTGCGCTGAATTTCCATCTCATGGTTTGCATCTCTGTTTTCCTTCTGCAGCTTTCGACATTCGGTGTTGAATTTAACTGAGGGCAACTCCCAGCCCCTGATGACAAAGCTCCAGTGGCTCTTTGCGTTTTTGGAGCACAGTCAGGTAATTATTTCATGTTCTAGTTATTTGTTTGGACTGTCGGCTGCGGAAAGGCTCGTCTCCAAGTTGCTTCCTGCCGACTCCAACGTGCTGATAAGGAGCTGTGGATCTTGGTGTGTTTTTTTATATAAGGGGATGAATTTTGTTTATATGAAAGAGGCTAATTTTGGGGGTGGAGGAGGCAAGCTCCTATCACCCATGAAAGCAAGCTGTGTTCACATCAGGCTGCCTATCTTCAGCCTGTGGTCTTCCTGGGCTGGACTGATGTAATAGCTAATAGTTTTGACAAAATACATTTGGTAATAGTTTACATATGTGGTCAGCTGAAAAGGCTGTTGGTGTAAAGCAAAGATCTTTGCTTCTTGCTGCACAGCAAGGAGGAAGACTGGAGCAGCTCGCTTGTCCCCTTGCTTTACAGCAAAGCACAGGCAATTAGAAGAAAATTGCCTTAAAAGTGGTTTTATTTAAAAAAAAAACAAACAAACAAACATAAAACCTTTCCTTTAGATTGGAAGTCCTCTGTGTTTGAGGGAAAGGTTAAACACCCCCCACCACCACCCTTAAATGAATGATATCTTGATAAACCTGAAATTTAACATGAGCAAATGTTTAACATCTTTTTTGGAGACATGGACAAGTGGGATCGATGCACCCTCAGCAAGTGTGCTGACAACACCAAGATGTGTCGTGGAGTCAGCACTCTGGAGGGGAGGGATGTCACCTAGAGGGACCTGGACAGTCTGGAGAGATGTGAACTGTATGAAGTTCAACAAGGCCAAGCACAAGGACCTGCACATGGGTTAGGGCAATCCCAAGCACAAACACAGGCTGCGTGGAGAGTGAATTGAGGAGGATTTAGGGGTGTTGGTGGATAGAAGCTCAACGTGAGCCAGAAACCATGTCCTGGGCTGCATCTAAACCAGCATGACTAGCAGGTTGAGGGAGGGGATACTCCCATGCAGTGCTGCATCCACATCTAGGGTCTCCACTACAGGAAAGACATGGACTTCTTGGAGTGAGTCCAGAGAAGGCCATGAAGATGATCTGAGGGCTGCAGCACCTCTGCTATGGAGGCAGTCTGAGAGAGTTGGGTTAATTCAACCTGGTAATGCAGCTCACTGGCCTGCACTGATCAGAATGGCAGGTGGAAGTTTACTGGATTTTTTTATTTGGTTTTTTTGTTTTGTTAATGAAAGATTTGGTGAGAGAGATCCTGATCAATTTAAATGGGTCATCAAATTAAATTCAGGCTGAATTAAGTATAAGTCTTTAGGTCAGTTCAATAAACCATTCTAAAATGGGAGGAAAAATAAATGTGGATATTTCGTAGAAGTATATGTGAAATAATGGCTGGGATTCATCTATACAGTTCTAGTTTGCAGCAAACCAAAACCATCTTCCTTTGCACTGGGATTAACCATGGTGGGGTGGGGGGGGAAAAATGGGGCACCTTTCAGGCACCCAAATGCACCCTGCTCTCCCAGTAAAGCAGACAGCAAGACCCTCATCTTCCCTCTCCACCCCCCTGTGTGAAATGGGAATTAGATTCCCTGGGTTAAAAGCAATTCTCCTTCTTCTGTGTTGCTGCCAGCGACCTGCCATCTCACCTGAGAGCTTCCTCTCTGCCTCCTGGCCTCCCTGGTTCACCCCCGGTGCTCAGCAGGACTGCTCGGAGTATCTCAAGTACTTGCTGGACCGGTACGTGGTGAGCGCGCTGTGACTGCGGAGCCTGGTGACAATGACACCCCCAGACCCGATGCCGTGTTTAGTGCTGACTCACATGCAAACTGGGCCAAACTGGGCAAGTGACTGAGACATGGAAGAGTTGGGAGAGCGGTGGACTGGGGTGAAAGATGGTGAGACTGGTCCAGGACTCCTTGATAAAACCTGGTTTGTGGTGGGTTAAGGGTAAGGTCAGAACTTAGTTCACCTTAAAAACTTCTGCCTTGGCTCTGGAGACAAAGGGAATTGCACCAAGTTCAGAGAGTTGCCTGACAAGCCACTTTGGCCTCCTCTGTAAGATTGATTTTGCCTTTCTCTTACCTAGAAATACCAAATCTCTGGTGTCCCAGCAATCCCCCTAGAAGTGAGGGATCAATGGCACATGGAGACCTCAGGTTCCCAAATCCTTCCCACCTTCCTTCCACAGCACCAGAGCCCTAGGCACAGGTGGGTTAACCTGGATTAACTCCTTCAAGTGAAGAAGAAAACCCCTACTTTAGAAATTCCCTCTTGGTGTTTTATTGGTGCATAACACAGCTTTTTTCCCCCCTTCTTTTTTCCCTGTCAAAGGCTACATGAAGAAGAAAAAACTGGAAAAAGGATCTACCAGAAACTCAAGGAATCCAGCTTGATGTCTCAAGCAGTAGAGCATCATTACTTAAACAAGACATTGGTTGAGAAGATGTTTGGGGGTAAAATGATGACAAAGATCCGCTGCTTGAAGTGTCTGAATGTCTCCTCACGAGAAGAAGTGTTCACAGACCTGTCCCTGGCTTTTCCTCCACCAGACAGGCGTGTGCTTGGGAGCACATCTGTTTTACCTGTGGAAGAAATTGGCCCACAGTTTATCGAGCCTCCTGAAAGCCAGCTTATGGGGTCTCCCTGGATCCAGAGGAAAGCCCCCGTGGCTGGAGACCCTGCATCCCCACCGATGCCAGTGGAAACACTGAGTTTCCAGGAGCCAGGGGAGGGGTCAAATCCCTTAAGCAGCAATGCTGTTCGTGTGGATGCAGCCAAAGACACTCCTTCAGCTTTTGGGGAGCAGGCTTGTGCTCCCAAGGACTCCAGATCAGTCCCAGATTTAATCAACTATTTTCTGTCCCCGGAGAGACTGACAGCAGAGAACAAGTACCACTGTGAGAAATGCGCGTCCTTGCAGGACGCTGAGAAGGTTGCGGAGCTGACGGAGGGTCCACACTACCTCATCCTCACGCTGCTGCGGTTCTCCTTTGACCCACGGACTATGAAAAGGAAGAAGATACTGGACAACGTCTCCATCCCTGTGGTGCTCAAACTGCCCATCCTGGTCACCCCAGAGGAAACCGAGGAGGCTTGCCAGCGTGGGAAGGACAGGCCTGCCCCGGGAAGTGGCTTCATGTCTGTGGTGTACGACCTCTGCAGTGTGGTGGTGCACTCAGGCATCTCCTCTGAGAGCGGCCACTACTATTGCTACTCCAGGGAGTGCACTGACACCATCCCCAGTGGGCAGCCCCAGGATGGGGTGCCGAAACCAGCCTCTGACAAGCAGTTGGACTTTGAAATCCAGTGGTACCTCTTCAATGACACCAGGGTTTCCTTCTCCTCCTTCGAATCGGTTAGCAACGTTACCTCTTTCTTCCCCAAGGACACTGCCTACGTCCTCTTCTACAGGCAGCGACCGGGCAGGCAGAGCTGCCCGCTGCATGAGGCTCTGGCTGAGGCTGGCTGCCTGCATGGAGAACCCTCCCTCCACAAAGACTTGATGGAAGCCATTTCCAAAGATAACATCCTCTACTTGCAGGTAACTCCCACTGCCACCCCGCAGCAGGGTGCGATTCTGCAGCTGCCTAGCTCATAGGACATGTTCCCACCATCCCAGCAGCAGCAGAGTCCTACCCTGTGAATAAATCTGCACTTGCAGGTACCTGTTTCTTCTTACCACCCATACACAAGCAGATTGCAGTTTCCTAGTGAAATCATGCGTTGAGGTCAGTGCAAGACTTCCTGTGACTGTGCTTGGGTTGACTTGCTGTTGCCCACCCCAGGCAGCTCTGCCTGAAATTTTCCTATAACTGGGGAAAATGGGCGAGCTGGGACCACAAACTAGAGCAGATTTCATTCAGTTGATAAGATTCATAGCTTTCCAACTGGTGGTGTCCCTGGACATGAGCGGCACCAGGAAAGAATTGAGTGGTCCATCTTCCAGAGGTGGATCTGGAAGGGCTGGGTTTTGACTGATGGAAGGATGCAATGCTTGACTCCATCCCTTCTGCCTGTGTCCTGGTCACCCTGGTTTAGTTTGGAGGAGGTTCCCAGGGGGGACCAAACAGGCTCCCAGCTTCTTAGGGAAGGTGGGAGCATCCTCCCACCTACATCATTTAGCCACAAATATCCTTGTGTTATATCTCCCCCTTCCCTCTCCTAGGAGCAGGAAAAAGAAGCGAGGAACAGAGCCGCCTACATTTCTGCCCTGCCGAAATCCCCGCTGTGGTGGAGAGACTTTGACAGGGACAAGGATGATGACAGCTCATCGGGGGGCTGCAGCCCAGCAGCGGGTGGAGGTGGATCCAGCTCCTTTCATGGACTGGTCTTCTAACCACCGGGTTAAACCAAACAGTCAATGTCCACAGAGCCAACCTGAACCTCATCTTCCTCATTCTGTTGACAGTGAGCATCTTGGAGGAGGGTTTGGGGAATATTTGAATGGAAATGGACTCAGGGGCTGATTTGGAGGCACCTGGAGGGTCCCACTGCTTCCTATGCACTTGGTCTTCACGCCTTAATGTAACTAAGCTAACGCAGAGATGAGCAGCTGCCGACAGCTCGGAGAAGTGCCCTTTTGCTTCAGTGTAGCTGTGTCTTGCCTGCTGTGAGCCATGCCACCAGCCTGGGGAGGCAACAGAGATGGGGATAAGGGTGGACCCAGCATGGCCTTAGGAATGGAGATGTTCAATACACATCCCATCTGCAGCCTTTCCTGTGGCAATGAGTTGATTTTGGGAAGACTTCTGCCTGGTTATGTTTGGGGTTTTTTAACGTGGTTTTGAGAACCCACCTCAACACACAGCTCTAGAGATTGAAAAAGGCTAAAAAAAGCCAAGCAGCCAACGTGACAATGCTGATCTGGTGGGCCAGTGAGCCTGCAATCCTGCTTGTTCTACCTGGGGTGTGTGTGTGTGTGTGTTATGCAGCATTGCAAAGCACCCAAAAGAGACTGAGGGGCACAACCCCCTCCAGCCAAGAGTCAGGCCCAGTCAGGTTTTTGGGGCTCCATTGGGTGACCTCTGGACACCGCTTGTGTACACAGCTGTCTGTCTAGATGTGTCTTAAGGACTCAGCTTCTTTCTGCTGCTGCCATCTCAAGGCTTTCTGGGCTAGTACTGTCCTTTAAAATTTGGGCTTTCCTTTGGGATACCTTGAACTGAGCAGCACTAGTTATTGTTTGAAATGCTGATTTGCAAGGAAAGTAACTCAACCAGATATATTATATCAACCCAATATAAGCACTGCTATGTAAACCAATGCATTATATAAATCAGTAATTGGACAGGGGCTGATTTTGGTGGCAGGAGGCCATCTCAAGCCCCTCAAGTGTGTCTACAAGAACACGGCTCCTTCCCACATCCTTCCCCTGCTGTTGTCCCTGCCTGCTACTCCCTTGTGCCTGTAGTAGAGATTTCTCTAGCTGAAGTGGCAGAGAAGTGTGCCTTAGGTCCCAGGTGCAGGGCCTGATCCTGACCCTGGGGTGTTGGGGTTGAAATACTGTGTTGCTGTGGAGGAAAAGGTAAAGCACAGACATTGCTATGGATAATGCAAGCAGAACGTCTGCTGTAGAGGACACTTGGGGTCAAATCTCTGACATATACTATTGTATTCTTTTATTGCCTTTCCTATATATAAATAAAGGAAATCAATTAATTCAACACAGAGGCTTAATGTCTTAATGCAACACAGGGAAAAATTTCTTCCTCCTATCTGATCTTTCTTCAGCCGAATGTCATTCCCCTTGTCTTGGCCTTCCCTGCCCTTGTCACCAGTTGTCTTCCAGCTTTTCTGAAGCCCCTTTAGGGACTGGAAGGGACTCTGAGGTTTCCCCAGAGCCTTCACTTCTTTAGGTTGAACCAGCCCAACCTTCTCATCCTGTCTACAGAGCAGAGGTGCTCCAGCCCTCAGAACATCTTTGTGGCCTGATCTGGACTCACTCCAAAGGCTCTCTGTCCTTTTTGTCCTGGCGACACCCGAGCTGGATGCAGCACTGCAGGTAGGGGTCTTCCCAGAGTGGAGCAGGGTGGCAGAATCCCCTCCCTTGACCTGCTGGTCCCACTGCTGCTAGTAATAGCCCTGATGTTCTTATGTGGTATATTGGTAAAGTATATGCTATAGCACATACAGTGGTATGGGCCCATAGTCTCACACATACCTCTGGCTGAGGAGAGCCCACAGAGGAGTCCTCAGCTCCAGGCTCAGGATCCCAGATGTGCTCTAGATGGGAGGTAATGCTACTCCTGTCTAAAACAGGGGTTTGCAGGGGCTGTGCTGGAGGGAGGTGTCTTTTCCCAAGTGTCTTTTTTTAAGAGCATGTGTAAGTGTCTTGAACCAGGGGAGGAAAAAGGTTTATTCTGATGCTCAGGGTTTATGGGTGATTTGGTGCCCTGAGCTGGGGCTCACGGGTGCCCAGCTGCTGATGAGTGAGGAAAGCAGCATTAGCTCTCACCCTGCACCCACCACAGTATCTCTCTGGAGCAGATATATAGTATGAAATTCACTTTAGCAGCTGAAAAACTTGCAATTTGGGTTCTGTTATCTGGAAAAAAACATAACTGCATCCTGAAGGCCATCACTGCACAGACAGGAAACCTGAACCTGTAGGGGATACTTGGTGACACGCTGGGAATATGCTCTGAAAGCTTTAAAGGTGCTGTGTAATTCAACTTGATCTGGTCATTAGTTCTTCCTTTTCTCTCCCCACTCCAGATCCATGCTGGGAGACACCAGTGAGTGATGTCCTTTTATTATCATTCTTTTATTTTACTGTTGCCTTCCTGCTGCATTATACAGTACTTAAAAATGAGATCACCTTCACGTTAGGCATGTACCATGTTTATTAACAGCAAAAAAAGTATTATCTAGGCTTCACTCAAGACCAATTTACAGGATAAATAATTGTTTCAAATTACTTTTAAAAAAACCCAAAAAACAAACAACGACCCCCCCAAAGAATAAATTAATAACTTAAGTGATTAGCTGTCCACAGTGATTTGAAAACTTAATAACCATTCAAACAGTGACACCACAAGAAGACACGTACTGTACAGTTTGCCACAGATTACTCTTGTCCTTCCTTCTACAAATGGAAAAAAAAAATTAAAATACTCCTCTTTAAGAACAGTCAAAGGCTTTAAAACACACAAAACATCCCTGCGAATCGGCTGCCGACACGACGGCTTCAAAGCCGGGGCTCCGACCCCCCTCGCAGCAGGTTAAGAAACAAATGGAGGAAACTACCCTAATTTGGCTGGGTCCACCCCCACACAACCATGACCGAAGTCAATGGGGACCCTATGACTTCACCAAGGGCTGGGTTGACTAGGGTGTAACTACTCTAAAGTTTTGGTCCTAACCCTACAGAATTCATCGGCGGGCTCCCCGTGGAGCTCAGGGTCCTGCTCCCTTCCCCTCTCCGTGACGCACTTCAGCCACCGCATCCAAAGGGCTCTCAAACAAAATGTGGCATTTTCAGGGTCATTGTGGCAGCAGAATGCTGAAACTGTGCAAATGGCTTTTTACCCCCACTCCCCTTGCTCAGGAGAAAATACTGCTAAGGTTTATTTTTCCACCTTGGTAATTAAGGATGAGTGGTTTTTTTTAATGGGTTTTGCAGAGTGGGATGCGCAGTGTCGTGTGTGTGATGCTACATGTGACAACAGGGTAGGACTACATGCTGCCCAGCCAATGCATGCAGACTCAAAACAACTCTTTGCATTATTAGTTGCCAGTTAATTACACCTCCTGATGCACCTGTGAGGTGGGGAAATAAGTACTAAACATTTTCATTTTATAAGCTGGAGACACAAGTAGGATCCAGAGTTCAAGTGAACCCACTCATCCCACCTGAAGATACAGTGTGGTGCCACCCAAAGAATGACAATAAAAATGGTGGTTTCTTGTCTCCTGGTCTTGGGACAAAACTCTTCCATATAGTCAACCCACTGGCCTACAAATGAGCCTGTTATATGTTAGCAATGGTCAGCATGACAAACTAAGAGCCTGCTGATTGCAAGCAGGTCTGATGAGAAGATATTTTAGCTCAAGAGATGGTGTCATATGAACCAGCTTCTGCTCCAGTTGTTGCTGGCTCCTGTTAAAATTTGGACACCATGTGCCAGGACCAGCTGGCCATGGGTTGGTTGGGGGAGAGCTGTTTGGTGATGCCTTGCTACATATCAACGTTTCTCAAGAGCAGCCACTGAAGTAGCAACCTGATTAACAACATAACTCAAAGAGCTGCGAACACAGAAGTAAAATTGCGACTACAAGGATGAGACATCAAGGACAAGCTGATGGAGGGATGAATTGCTCCAGGACAAGGAGTCATTTTGACCAAATGGTGCGTGTCTCTACCTCCTCCTTAACAGCTGTGAGATTACTGCGTACATGTGGGCAGGTTGGTGCTTTCTGGGCCTAGAAGAGTGGCATGTAGACTCACCAGGGGCCCTAAACTGGTTTATTTGCCCTTGTGATTTGATGCTGGACTGGTCCCTCTGATTTTCTTGACAGGCCTTTGATGACCATGTCTGTCCTCTGGCTGGGTTTGGGGTTAGGCTCTGCCCTTTGCCATTCCCATTATGGCTTCTCCATAGGCACAGCTCCGCTGCACCGATCTCATCCAGACAACATCCTTCCAATGGAACACACCGTGTGGTGAGTGTTAACTTTTACATGGACTAGTAGCATCACCAGGTAGGAAAACAGCAACACAATGCAAGCATGATTTGAGAAAACCACCCTCTTATTTGCCTCCTGGGCCAGGTAGATCAGACAGGACCTGGTAGCTATTTAGACATTTCCCTATGAAAGTTCACCACCATGTAAGACCTGGGCATGGCTCTGCCATTCCCAAGGAGTCATGGTCAATGTGTGGCCAAAGAGGGTCAAGTCTTCTCGGTATGCTCAAGGGTCAGGGACACCGGGTTGTAGGGGACAGCGTAGGGCTGCAAAGAGCTCTGGGTCAATGTCTACTCTAACAAATTTACAGGTTCAAGATGTCCCCTGGTTGCTTGGGCTGTGTGACAATGTCCTGGATGAATTGGTCTGCACCAGCCAGCCCTCTCCTAGGTGCCAGGGACGGCTCCAGTGTGGATAAGGTCCCACCCCTGGGGAGGTATAGTCTTAGGGGATGAGCTTTGGCTTGTCACTTGGCTTCATGGCCAGAGAAGAGACCCTGGCCCTGATATAGGGCTCTAGGATGTTCTTTTGGCCCCTTCCCTCACATAGAGGAGTATCTGTTCAGCCCCAGTGGCACAGGGTCTCAGGGTAAACTGGGGAAGAAACATGTCTCTAGTCCAACTCCTGCTCCAAGCAGGGCCAGCTATGGGGTTCATCCAGCCTGATATGGATGGAGGTGGCACAACCCTGTGAAACCATGGCACTGCTGTCCCAGACCAAGATATCTCCCAGCATGTCTGGGTCCCCACCTCATTTTTGGTAGGACTTCTTTTGTCTAGCTCAAAGCTGGGTGCACGGAGCAGGACTCCTTGAAGGCCAGAGCACTGAGGTATCACATTGTCAGACTGGATGATCCTTTTGAGAGTTAAGTGCCCTGGGTAAATCCCTAGAGCAGTGGGAAATCCCATCCCAGCAGTGTGTGGTTTTTACTGAGCAAAACCACACACCACAACTCACACACCTTCTCTATATTCAAGACTCATGCTGAGGGAGCATGTGTTGAGCACCAGAATGCAACTCTTGCTGCCAAATTCCACTGCCTTCTCTTCCATCATGTCATAAGCCCATATATAATCCTTGTCTGTGGCTGGTGGTCTCGGGTTGAAATCCACCCCAGTTACCCCCAGTTAACCCAAGCCTTAATCTACCTTTAGGTTCTGGCTCCAGATCTGCCCCTACCCACCAGACACTCAGCTTTGCCCTGGCACCATCTGCACTCACACATATTTTCTTCCTTCCAACTTGAGACTAAGTCTAAGCCCAGCATCTGTTTAGAGCTGGAAATGTCTTGCCCACCAAACACTCAAACCCGAGTTCAGACCAAACCAGCTCTAAGGCAGCTTACACATGAGCAGCAGTTTCACGCTCACAGCAAGGGGTAAACACTTTTGGAGACTTCTGCCTTTTGCAACCCCCAGATTAGTCATTTGAAAGCTCAGGGAGAACTTTGAGCTGTGGCCCTGGTACTTCATAAAACTAGACGCTGAGGTCATGATGCTTGTCCCGCAGACAGCCCTTCTCCATGAGCTCACACGTGCGAGCACATCCCTTCTGTTAAATGGGACAGCAGAGCTGAAGAGCAGGCTCTGACGTGGAGGCTCAAGCCATTTTAATTGCAATTAAAATGAATCATTTGCAATGTTCTCTGCTTCCTAAAATACCTATTTATAACAAAAGAGTCAGTCATACTTGAGCATCCAAGTATAGAGTGGATGTGATAAACTCAATGCCTTCAGGACAAAGTTCTTGGCAGTCCGTGTAATTAAACCAGCTGCTTTTCAATATGGTTTAAGACTAAATACTGCACAAACATTAATCATCAGGGACTGCTGTAATCAGCTCAGCAACCATCAGGAATGACTGTTTCCACTGCAACCATTGATTACTTAATGGTTTTCAGGAGGGGTTGATATAGTCATGGATATATGGCAATGTGTAGAGTGTATGGGCTGCTATGGAGTTTGGAGGGGTTATTTGCTTGGTGCTCAGCTGGGTAAAAAAGGGGAGGAATATATCTGTTTCTGGGGACACATAAGCCTCACTCAGTGAGAGAGGGACCAGCAACCAGCAGTTGGAAAACAGCTACTTTGGGGCTGTTTTGGTCCTTGGTCTGCTCAATGCAAAGGGCCAGTTACTGGACATGCCCGTGAAAGCAAACCATCAAAAGAGGGGGTGTAAACCTGGGAAAAGAGTTATCCCAATCCAGTGCTTGCCCCACAAACACGTGCAGGCATTTTTTGGGATGTGGGAAAAACGACTAGTTTTTCCAGTACCACAGAGGGCTTTTCTAATCATAAGTAATGCTTTGGATTAAATATGGGAGTGGGCACTGGGTGCAACAAGTCCCAGTCCAGAAGCACAGGGCACTGACTCACTGGAACACATCCCAGGGCATTGCATTGTCTTCAGGCCACCGCACCATCAGAAACGAGCTAGTGCTGTTTGCTGCCCCTTCACCTCCTCATTTTCAGGGTACTTTTGGGACTCGCTGAGCTCCCCATCTTCCAAGTGGAGAGAAATACTCAAGCTGAGCATGGGCTATCACTTGATTTGTCCAGGCTTTTGGTCCAGTTGAAGGTTTGTTTTTTTTTTTTTGCCTGGAGTTGGGCTCAGTTTCATCTCAAGAATAGTTGCATTGCTTATCAAGAGAGACCAAAAGCAGCATAAAGGGCAATTCCCAAAACTGCTGCTGTGATCTACCCCAGAGGTGGTTGCATTTTGGTGTGAGAGGAGGCAAACAGCACAATTTTGGCAGGAAAACGCAGCCAGCATGCCCCACAACCATTCTCCCCCATCCACATCTTCCTTTGTGTCTGCCTAGCATGAAATAGGAAAAAAAAAATAATCAGCTTCAGTCACATTTGCTTTTCAGCAGGGATGGGAAGCTCACTCCTGGGTGAGTGAACGCATACGTCAGTGGGCTCTGGATCAGGCCCAACGTTTAGTCTCCCCTGAGATGAAATGATGAAAGGGGCTATAGAAATATGAAGCTCTGTACTCTGGTCTTCATTTCATTATCTCATCATGCAAGTGTGCAAGCCCCCAACAAGAGGCAAAGGATCTTGCAGGCTGTAACATGCTCCCTGACCTTCAGAAAGCATCTGGCTGTGCTAAATCTTCCCCTTTGGGTCTTCTTTTTGTTTTCTCCTAGATGATTATTATTTTTACTATGAGCATTAGTATAGTCACTTCATTGTTGCTGTAAAAGGCCATCACTTCAATGTCTTAAAAAGGTTTGTCAGAGGTTTTCCATTAATATCCTTCCCTTTCATGGCATGCAATAAGAAAATATAAGCTGGTTTTGGAAATTAAAGTCTTATTTTACCAGCATGCAGCCCTTAAGGGACTGGTATCCTGTCCCTGTGTGAGTGATGTCTGTACCTTTCCAAACTCAGGCTAAGCTCAAACAAATGTGTTAACTCTCAAGCATCAGTAACCAGTACAACTTGGCATTGTTGATGGAATGTAGAACCTGTGGCACTGGGAGGGGTTCAGGTTGCAGAAAGAATAGCTCCAGCTGTTTAATAAATATTATTACCTGGTCTTTCTAACGTCTCCTTCATTCAGCTCTGGCTTGTGGTCGGCCTGTTTATCCATGTCAGTGCTTGCTGTTTGGCAGTCAGGCTGCTCCATGGCAATAATTAGTCCTTTCTGTTTTCATGAAATCATGAATTATTATCTCTGCAATAAACTGCCTCTTCGTTCTCAGCTCCCTGTGCCTGGCAGCTGCCTGGGGATCCATCCCAAAGCCTGGATGCGTCAAGGATGCTGGCAAGGGGCAACAGCAGAATCCCATCCATAATTAGACCCTAGGGTTGCTAATGTCAGCAAGCCCCATTTCTGTATTGAAGAAACATTGCTGAAGATGGGGAGAAAATATCTAATCCAGCCCTTGGGCCCCAGCACAAACCAACTATAAAGCTATGTTAAAGCTAATACTGACACACTTTGCCCTGACTCTCCTGACCATCCTCTTCCCAAGCCTAAGGCCTTACCATCAACCAACATTTCAATTACTCTACTCCTTTCCTCCTAGATACATCCCACGAGACCTTCTCACCCAAGACCAACCTCTGCAGTACAACATCTACCTTCTCCTGGTCCTTGCAATAGCCTCCCACTACCTCCTTGTCACTCATCCTCACAACAGTCCAGATATACAGGTTTAGAGCCTCCCCACGCTCCTCCTACACAGCCATGGGCTTTTCATGATGGCCAGGGATGTAGGAATCTTACTCTATGGGTTTCTTTCAGTGACACAATGGGCAGATTTTGGTCCTTAGGGCCAGGTTCACAGGCAATTGGTTTCAGGCAGTGGGTCAAGGCTTAAATTCTACCATTCAAAGCCAATCTCTCCAGCCCATTGTCTTTGAGAAGTGGTGGAGATCATTAATGGCAGAAGACAGCCCAACAAACACGGCTGTTTCACACATGTCTGTGGGCATGTGCTGGCATGTATGTGTGTGTATTATGGACATGGCTTGGGCTTCTAAGTCAGCTCAATAGGACAGTCAAGATGCTCTTCAAGCTCCTGAAGGTTAACAACCACAACCAAAAACAGGTGGGTTGTCCAGCCAGGAGAATAGCCCTCAGAGGCTTTGAACATATTATATGCAAGAGATGGGACAACGAAAGTGATTTTAAAAGGACTGGTCCTTGCTCAGTTTTGGGGTTGGGAGAAGGCATAGAAGAGGTGTAGGGAATCCGAGCTAGGAGGCAATGATGTCCTATGAGAGATGCTACAAACCTGCATGGCCTGGTTTTGGGGGTATGGTATTGAAGAAGACGGGGAGAGATGATGCAGTGTTAGCACATACAAGGTGGCTTTAATAGCTGTAAGCAAAAGATGTGTAGGGTGATATGGGGTATTGCTAAGTTGAAGTTCCTGGATAGTGCATCCAGCAGCTAAAGCACAAACCTAGCCACCGAACACAGTTGGTCTTTATCACTGGCAAACAGTATCCGCCAAGTCTTCCCCTGAAATTAAGTTCCCTTTTGTCTTAAAAGGAAAAAAAAAATCAATAACAAAGACACCCTCCCTCCCCTCTGTAGACAAGTCTTGGAAATCCAGCCCAAGTGGAGCTGGCAGCCCAGTGGAGCCCCAGGTGGGGAAAACCATGGGAACATTTGCCTGTTTCGCTGCCCACGCCGGGCGCTACTGCTTGCTGCTCTTGGCGGGCTCGGAGGACTGCCGCACGTCAGTCCACTCCTGCATGGTGCTCTGCAGCGCCTGCGTCTTCTCCTTGTCCACTTGCACGTAATCGACCTTCTCGTCCGAGGCGACCGATGAGGTGGAGGGCTGCAGGGAGGAGAAACATGGTCACTGCCTGGGCCCTCATCAGCTCCCTCTTCCTCCCTCTCGCTTTTCCCCACAGCAGCACTGTGGGTGCTGCAAGTCCATCAGCACCTCTCCTGCTTTCCCACAGGCTCCAGAGCTCATCACTTTCCCTCTAACCTCCCGAAAGACCTTGGATGGAAGATTTTAATCTGCTCTGCATCTTGCTTGCATGAGACTGCAGTGCAATAGGAGTTGTGGTATCTAACTGCTGATATTACAAGTTCAGCATTGCACCTTGCTCATTTTCTTGTAGAACTCAAGAACTGGTCCAGTTTTGTTCAACATCTTTATCAATGACCTCGATGAAGGGATTGAATGCTCCCTCAGTAAGTTTGCAGATGACACTAAACTAGGAGGAAGTGTTGATCTGCCTGAAGGTCATGAGGCTCTTCAGAGGGATCTGAACAGATTGGACCAATGGGCTGAGACCAACGGGATGAAGTTTAACAAGGTCAAGTGTAGAGTGCTGCACATGGGACATAACAACCCCTTGCAGCACTACAGGCTTGGGGGAGACTGGCTGGAGAGCTGTCAGGCAGAGAAGGACCTGGGGGTTTTGGTTGACTGCAGGCTGAATTTGAGCCAGGAGGCCAAGAAGGCCAATGGCATCTTGACTTGTATCAAGAATAGTGTGGCCAGTAGGTCTGGGGAAGTAATTGTGCCCCTGTACTCAGCATTAGTGAGGCTGCATCTTGAGTACTGTGTCCAGTTCTGGGCTCCTCACCATAAGAAGGACATTGAGGTCCTGGAGCGAGTCCAGAGAAGGGCAACCAGGCTGGTGAAGGGGCTGGAGGGAAAATCCTATGAGGAGCAGCTGAGGGAGCTGGGGGTGTTCAGCCTGGAGACGAGAAGGCTGAGGGGAGACCTTATCACCACCTACAACTACCTGAAGGGAGGTTGTAGAGAGGTGGGCAATGATCTCTTCAGCCAGGTGACAGAAGATAGAACAAGGGGAAATGGCATGAAGCTGTGCCAGGGCAGGTTTAGATTGGACATTAGAAAAAAATTTTTTACTGAAAGAGTTGTCAGGGCCTGGGACAGGCTGCCCAGGGATGTGGTTGAGTCACCTTCCCTGGATGTGTTTAAGAAAAGGGTAGATGAGATACTTAGGGATATGGTTTAGCTTAGGATGGGATTGGTTGGACTTGATGACCTTCAAAGGTCTTTTCCAACCTTGTGATTCTGTAACTCTTACAGATAGATAAAAATACCATCTCTATTCCTCTTGGCTGTGCTGACTCTACACACCTATGGCACTAGATTATTTTCACCCCCAAAACAGCAGATATGTTTGCAAGTTCATCCAATAGACTTGTTGAGGAAGGAGATACTTTTTTCAGTAGTTTCTTGAGTCCTGGAATTTAGTCTGCCTCTACAGGCATTTCAGAGGTCTCCCCATCTGCTTGCAAGTGGAGCCAGATGATGTTTTTTTAATGGTCTAAAATCACATTTCCAGGTTGGGATAGAATTTGAATTGGCAGTACCTGAAGAAATATTGCTGGGCAGAAAGTAACAATCAATAGACAACTGCCAAGTAATAAAATGACCTAACCACTGGGATGCTTTGCCTAGGAAGAAAGGATGTATTTGAGAAAGTTGAGGCAAATCCACTGGTGGATCCCATAAAGGTTTATACAGTGCCTTGTCTTTCACCACCCTCTTGCTCAGGTGCTGATTTTCTTGAGCCAGTCTCTCCTTCCTCCTCGGGTTTGCTCAGGGTGGCACCCAGCAGGGCCTGACTTGGGTCCCAACCCACTCTGTCACCCCTGGGCATCCTCTTCATCTTGGTACCTGGCTTTGCTGGGGAGGTTATTAAATCTCCATGATATGAGGCTTTTAAGCCTCACTTGTCATCTCAGGAGAGATTTCTTTGGAGGTGAGGACTCTCTGAGGCCCCCCCTTGTCCTATTTTCCTATGATCCACTTTAAGATGGTGCTTGTTTCCACTGTGTATGAACCTGGAGAAATGTCAACAACACTTGGGTCTTTAGGAACTTCCCCTTCCACATTTCCACATGACACATGGCAGAGACATCCCATTCCCGACACATCTTCACCCCACAGCTCTTTCTCACCAGGCAATGGCTTGATCAGCTTAACATCACACAGCTTTTAAACATCACCTTCACTTTTTGAAAGCAGTTTGCACTTTTCCTGCCCAAATGTCACCCTTTAAAAGCACCTGACTGGCAAGAGAAAGGTATCCAGCATTTTCTGAATGAGGTCCTGAAAGTATCTCAGGTGGAAAACCCAAGTCTGGTTTTTGAGGACCCGCTGTTCTGAAGGAGGAGAAAAAAACCCCTTCTGATATTTACTGACAGCTTTTGAATACACAATCTTCAGCTGAATATCTGGTCTCACTGGCATCCCTGAAGCCCTGCACATCCATGTTTCTGGTGACACTTCCAGCAAGTCTGCACACATGCAACAGAATAAATGTAGCACAGATCCTCAGGAAAAACCATCCCTCTAGGTTACTGTGCCCCTTACCAGGGCTTTGGACATGCTATTGCCAATGTGTGTAAAAACCCTAAAACAAATGCATCACTTCTAACCAGAAGTTTATAAACACATACACACACTGTACCTTTCTGTGTGGCCCTGGAGAGCTTGGCTGGAAGTCCAGGGCCAGATAATCCACACTGCCCGAACTCTTTTTAGGCGCTGGGCTGTTGGTGCCACTAGGAACAGGAGAAGCAGAAATGGGGTTTTGCTAATGCAGGGAAGAGACAGGAGAGATAACAATGGTTAAAATGTGAAGAAGGAAAAAACCCCTAAACCCCCCAAAAAACCCAAAAGGGAATTAGCATAGGTCTGGTGACAAAATGCCTCAGTGGTACTTTTAAAAGAGGTTTCAGCCTTCATATGTGCTCACCTGCCTCTCTGGGGCCGGAGCGTGCAGAGCCACTGGGAGGCTGTATGTATTATGTCACAGAATCAGAGAATTGTAGGGTTGGGAGGGACCTCCAGAGCTCATCGGGTCCAACCCCCCTGCCAAAGCAGGGTCCCTAGGACAGGTCACACAGGTCGGCATCCAGATGGGTCTGGAATATCTCCAGAGAAGGAGACTCCACACCCCCCTGGGCAGCCTGTCCCAGGGCTCCCTCACCCTCACTTTGAAAAAGTTCTTCCGCATGTTGGTGTGGAACTCCCTGTGCTCCAACTTGAGGCCATCGCCCCTTGTCCTGTCCCCACAGACCAGTGAGAAGAGGCTGGTAATTTTCCCCCTGTGTCCCACCCTTCAGATATTGATACCCATTGATCAGATCCCCCTTCAGTCTTCTTTTCTCAAGGCTGAACAGCCCCAGTTCTTTCAGCCTCTCCTCACAGGGGAGATGCTCCAGGCCCTTAATCATCTCCATGTCCCTCCTCTGGACTCTCTCCAGGAGATCCCTGTCTTCTATACCAGGGAGCCCAGAACTGGACACAATACTCCAGTTCTATTGCACTACTATCTATTATCCAGTTCTATATTGTGCTAACAAATATTGCCAGTGTTTTGATGTGTCAGAGCAGCTGTGCTGCCCCTGAGCTGATTGCATTCACAAGCCTGACATCAGATCTAGGCCTCAGCATTTCCTGGGAGCCACACCTCAGCGAGGCCAGGTCGGCACTCGCTAATCTTCCCTAATCACAACCATGCTGCGCAGCGCACAGATTTCCTCTACCCCCTTAGTTACACAGCTTCAAAAATATGCTCCAGGTCAGCAGCTCTGCAAAGAGAGACAAAATCCCCTCCCTGTAAGCTGGGCCACTCCCTGCTGCTGCTCTGATAGCCCCTGCCCTCCACATGAACATGATGTCAGCAGCTATCAGGGGAAAAAAAGAAATAGCAAAATGTGAAAAAAATCAACTTAAACTAGGAAAATAGATTATGACAGTCCATAGACATTTTTATCCTCTCTTAATTCCTGGAAAAGTAGGTAATATATGTTCCTACTCAATGGGATGTGTCCTCTTAGGAACAAAAGACATGGATTGCTTCATGCAGCCAGGGATGTACAGCACACGTTGCTATCTGAGCACTTGCATGTCACAAGCTGGGAATGTGTTTGCAGGGCTGGGGATCGCATGCATCCTGCCTGGACTGTACATACATTAGCTGTAGAGCCCTTACCATCGCCACGTAGTTCTCCTCGCTGTCACCGGAGTCGGTGCTGGTGATGCTCTGGGAGGAGACAGGACGACAGTATTGCAAAGAGCCGGCATTGAAGGTCTGGCTGTAAGGGCAAGGGTCAATGTGTTAACGATGATTGCAGGTACTGCTTGTCCATTGCCAAGGAAGGAAGGGAGAAGACAGCATTTTGTGCCTCCAAACATCACCATGGTCCAGTCTGGGAACTGGGCATGAAAAAGAGCTGGTGGCATTGAGTGTCTCCTACCCTGATCTTCCCATGAGCCAAAAAATCACAGGGTTTGGTCTAGGATTTTTAAAGGATTTTAATAACACCTTGCTTGCTATGTACCTATAACTACCCTGGTATCAGCTACATAAATCAGGCCCCATGAACTCTTCTATCTCATGGGAGATATTTCATTGTGGAGGATGCAAGGCCAGCCTCTGTGGAGCTTCTCTCCTCCAGCCTCACCGCAGCCCCAGGATTTGTTTACTGTGTGGGCCCCCATCTGAATTTTTTGCTGGAAAACAAAAACCTCCGAGGCATCATCTTGCTTTTCGATTGGCCAAATCTAATTACACAGAATAACATAATGCAATCAACATCTGGCATTAAAGCCTGTGTCTTAAAAAGCTATTTGTTGCTTTGCAGTAAAGGCAGGGTCATATGATTAGCTGATAAGGGAAAAATCCATTAGCTTCTCCGGGGTCAGACGTCTTGTCAATCAAACCCTGCTCACTGTTTCCTGGTGGAGTGGTTTCAGCACACAGCACTCATGCCCTGCAGTCAGTCTCCCCACAATCCAATTTATTAGAGGAGTCGCAGCGCCCAGGCTTTGCCTCTGCCTTCCATTGGGCAACATCAGGCCACGAATTAGCAGCAGAACTGGAATTGCGTGAATCCTGTTATTTTTGGCTGGCAGACTTTGCTCTGAAGTGCTTCAGCTTCGATTGCAGGCTTCCTTTGGGCTAGGTTTTGCTTTCAAGGCAATCAAAACACAGCTCGGTCGGCCCCTGTGGGGGTCACCCTGTGTTTTCAGACTACCATGGGGTTTTGGGGAAAGAGCTGGATGTGAAATTGTGTCCTGTGCCCACACTGTGCCCGAGTTGGGGTGGCTCAGCTGGGTCATGAGTTGCGGTGGACCACGGGTCCTGTGCCAGAGCCACAGCTCTCTGGGAGGTGTCAGATCCCAGAAATAGGAAATATCTTCAAGGGATCTTAATTAGCTGCTCAGCCACATGCTGGGCTTTCATGTGAAAACTTAATCTAAACAAATTTATCAGCCTGCCACCAGCTGTGATGTAGGGAGTACAACTCTGGCTCTTACAAGTCTTGAGAGAACTCGTGAGGGGTCCAAGAAAAGACTCACTCTGACAGTATCTGATCCAAGTCCTCAGCCTGTCCCTGATGTGACCAAGGAAACCTCTGAGCCCTGAATTGCCATGGTGTGGCGGGATATTTTAGCAAAGAATTGCTCTATAAATGCCCCTTTCCCCTAACAGCTCCTGCTGGTCCCTGTAGCGTTGGGTGTGGGGCAAGGTGGACTTTCAACCCAGTGCAGATGTTTACATGACTCTGCATCCAAAGTCGGGGCTCACTTCTAGCTTGATTTGAGATGGCCCATGAGAAACATGCCCCTTCAATAAAAGGAGATAGTAGGCCAGAAGATGGTGAGTGGAGGCAGAAGGGCAGCCCATATTCTCCTTAAACTGTGCCAGAAATGTTTAATCCATGGCAGAGATGACAGCATGGCTACATGTGGAAATCAGCAAGAAAGAGATCAGAGATCTGCTGTCAGGACAAAGGAAGAAGTCATATTCCAACCATCACTCACATTGGCCTGGACCAGGATTTTGTGACCGGCGATTTGAAGGGAAGCTCATCAATGACAGTGTTGTTCCTCAGGTCCAGAGGCGATGGCTTTGCTGAGAAGGAGAAAAACCTTTATTCAAAAGCAGCATGCTCCTACAATTCAGTCCCCCAGGCCTCCTTGCTGATGACAAATACCCCAAACAAAGCCCCTGCACTCATTTATGCAAGGACTGGGAGGAAACCAGTAAATTTCTCCCTCTGACCCAAAGCCCCAGAGTGGATGAGTGGCCCCCAAAAGGGCAATATGCTTCCCAGGAAATAGAAACCTGATAAAAATGCCCAAACCCCAGAGTATAATAAACACATTCATTAAGGAGCTGTGATAACCTGTTAGATGGGTACAAGACCAGGCTCTGCCAGCCCGGAGTTGCCTCTGGCCAGAGCATTTCCCTATGGAAAATGGAAACATGAAAGCTCTTCTCATCATGAGTGCATCACTAGGTGGAAGAGAAGACCGCTCTGCTCCAGGCCTAGCCTTCACCTAGCATGTTGATGGGATTGGCTGCTGACACTCTGAGGGGCCTGGGTCTACACAAGGTTGTTGTCCTTGGCATCTCCTTGGTGACCTGTTGGGCAATGGTTTGGGGAGGGATTTGGAGGATGTAGGCAAAGCCCTGAGGGAAGAGCTGTCTAGATCCAGCCAGTAAGAAACAGTAGGAGAAATTTCGATCGTGTGAACACAATATGGGGATTTTGGGGTGGAACATGGGGAGAGGTGCAGGCAAAAGGGGGTGATATCCTGATTGTGACATGCATCTCCTGTAAAGGCCAGGAAAGGTTTGAGATAGGCTGTTCAAGCACCACAAAAACCGCATTTGCACCATAGCCTGAAAAAGGAAGGGGATGGGGAAGATCTGAAGGTCTAACTGTGCTGGAGGTAGCAAATCACACCCCACATAGGATTCTACTGAGTGTGTACAAGGTGACAGACAGTATTACAAGAACAGAAAGGATCCTGGAAAGATTGGCCCACAAACAACTGTTCTTACCTTTCCGGTCAGGTTTGAGGTTGCGGTTGACTGGTGGGGGTTGGATTTCACTCAGCCGCCTGTGGCACTGCGCCATGGCTCCTCCTTTATGCACGGGAAGGGTGGCTGATGACAACCCCACCAGGTCAAAGTGATGCGGCCCAGGGCTCATGGGGATGTAGAGATTTTGGGCATTGTCATTGGCTTTCTCAGTGTGGATCAGGGGTGAGGAACCGGGGTTCATGGGAACATAGTTGTCCTCGGAGTCAGTGCTGTGGGAGCGGGCCACTGCTGCCTTGGCTTGCTGGGGGACAAGCAGGAGGATGTGCTGTGAGCATCAGACACTACTCAACCCCACCCCACTATAAAACCCTTCATGTCATCATGACTAAACACAAACTTGAGGTGAGACCAGATCTAAAATCTCAGCACAGAGGGAAGAGATTGTCTGTCCCTTCCTTGGCCAACACTTTGCACTGAGGAGGTCTATCTCCACTGTTTCCAAGACACTGCAACATCCGGAGTTCAGGGAAAGGTCTTAATTGCCTAGACTTGAGCTGCTTCTCATGATCAGAGTGAGCTGCAGGAGCATGCTAAACCTGGAAAGTCATTTTTCCCTGTGCTCTGGCCATGACTAAAATGCAATATGAAAGGCTGCTTTAATGCAATTTCCAGCTCAGGAAGTCTTAGAAAGTGCACAAAAGAGGTTCTTCTGGCAACATGTCAAAATTCAGCTCAGCAACATCCCAGGCTTTCAGGAAGAAGCCCAACTCTTGGGTGCTTATTTTAGGTCAACGCTCCAGGCAGACACACTCTGTGGAAGCACCCATAGCAAAGCTCTGCACGTGATGCTGGGTTATGTGGTTGTCTCTCCATCTCTACCTCACAAGCCACCACATTTTTAATTCAAATCAGTGATAAAACCCTTCTTGACTTAGTTCTACAGGACTGGGCTGTGAGATCCCACCTGGAACCGATCTGTCTCTGAATCTATAAGGTGCAAACCATGCCCATAGAGTGGTGGCTGATACCAAGGCCAACTCACCAGGTAGGAGTTGTACCCATCGTTCATTGACTCGACTGACTGCACAGCGCTGCCTCCCCCGTGCTGTGGGTATTCGTACGTCTCACAAGAAGAAGCTGCAACACAACCACAAATGCACAATGCTTCTCAGCACAACTGCTAATAAAAGAGGTCCCCAAAATCAAAATCCAGGTACTGGGAGGGTGGTACCTATTAGTGATGATTGAGACACTGGTGGGATGACATGGGTTTTAGTTGTCACAGACTCCCAGCTAAGCTCCCTCCCAATTAGTATCTCTCTGATGCATCAAGGCAATGGCATGTGCCACATGGACCTAACCTGGTTCTGTCACAGTGCTGCAAAATCCCAGGGCTAAAGATGTCAGATAAGGTAGATCACGGTGACAAAACTGGGTTAAGGGAAAGCTCTGTTACAGCTTGCTCAGCAGATGTGGAGGCTGGCAGCCTCCAGTAAGAGGAGGACTGGGTGGAGATGGGGTGCTAAGCTCTTAGACTGGTCTTTCTACTGCTGAGCATGGGTCTGATCTCAGCCTAAATGTTGCTATTTAGGTAGGAGGAGATGGAAGAGGCATTTCAGGGAGCTGTATGCATCATTTACAGTATGCTTTCTCTCCAATCACCTGTTCTAAGTTACTTTGCAAATATTTCAGCCTAGGCACAAAGTTTGGAAAGGGCATGTTCATCCATGCTCCTTCCATGACCAATGGGAAGGGTGGCTCTGCTGCACTGGGAAAGCTGCTCCCTGGAGAAGTGCAAAATTATGTCCCTGTCTGGTGAGCAAAAGCAAAGAAGCCCCAGGCTGAAGTACTCTTTGATAAACCTGGCTTTGATTTTAATCAAAAGCAAGCTAAAAATGCCTGAAATCACAAAAATCTGGTGAAGGGCTGCATGGACAAGCAGGTTGTAGGGTTTTGTTCAAGGTTCAAACACAGCCATGAGTGAGCTGAGCATCTCTGCTGGGCAGACCCCTGAGGATGCCTCTCCATGACAAACAGGGCCAGATCCTGACTGGGGAAACCTTCTTTGTATTCAACCCCCAGTTGATGCCAACAGCCACATCATCCCTACTGCAACCCAATGGGACTGACCTGTCCCAAGTTATTAGATAGTACAAAGCCACCCCCAGGTCCCCACTCCCAAATTCACCTCGGTGCAGTCTGCTGTTCTCCACCGCTGGCAGCGTGTTTCTCCGGGGAATGGTGGCGGCCATGGGGGCCAGCCCTAAGGTTTCACCAGGCTGGGGCCGCTGGGGTGGGCTTCCCCACCGTGGCTCTGTTTGTCCAGGTTTTGGGGGCCGTGGGGGTGGTGCAGCATGTGAGTCGCTGGCAGCCACTGCCAGAGCATTGTGGTTCTTGTCCAGTGTAAATGTCCTGGGGATCTGGTAGATGGATAGCGGGGTGGCAGGGATGTCGTAAGAGTCCGTGGAGAGCTCCCCAAACTCCTTGCATAGGGTGTTGTTGGGAGTCTTATAGGTGTAGACCTCCTCATTATCTGTTTCGGAGCTGGTGAGGCTCGACTTGGGGTGGGTGTAGGAACCAAAGGAGCGTGGGAGGTCATAGGCACTGTCCCTGAACTCTGAGTTGTGCCGGCTGGGTTTCGGCAGGCTATAAAAGCCATGGAGCTGCCCACCAACCCCATTCACGCAGTGCCCATTGCCCTGCGAGAGCTTCTGGACTGCTGTGTCACTCCTCATGAAGAAAGCGGACCTCGTGGCTTGGGAGAAGCTGGCACTCCTGCAGAAGAAGGGAAGAAAAAGGCTGAGATGGGGGAGAACCAGTCCTGGGGTGCACTCAGCTCTGCTTCCCAACTTGCATTGCCTGCACCCCGGGCAATGGCAACGCCTCAGGCCCCTCCAAACATGCTCACAACCCATGTTATCCTGAAATGCCTGTGTCATGGGTGGGAGATATGTGCACCCAGACCCATGGTAGGGCAAGAATGAGCCTTTTATCTGGATATAAATTGCTCCAAAAGGGCAATTTTTGCACCAGCTGATAGTGACCCAAGACATGGTTGCAAGGAGCCACCCCATCAGCGTTGCCATCGTGCATCATCTGCCTATCTGTGGTGCAAGAGGGAGGTTTACTCTCACCTCTGCTTTGCAAATCTGTTTGAGAGGGACCATACAAAATTCCTGGTGGGGATGGTTTCAAAGCCTCCAGCCTCATGCTACCACCCTGCCCTCTCACAGGCCAAGCCCTGGGGAGGTGAGGACAGTCCCCAGCTGGGATCTGGGATTTGCAACCGTGATCCTCAGGGGAGGAAGAATGAACCTCGGGGATGAATTCAGATTTATAAAAGCGCTAGAGTCACCCAGAGCGAGCAGGTCATTAGGTGGTCATTAGTGTGGTCATTAGGTCTGTGCTCTGCTAATGATTCCTCAATCTGTATGGCGGACATGCCTGGAGACTCCCCCCAGGACAGAGGGCAAGCACTGGGGAGACCTCAGCTCTCTAAGGACTACTAAGTCACCACTCCTCCACTGATGCCCTCCAAGGTGTATCATCTGTTTTACCCCTCCTACTGCTCCCTCTTTCAACACTCCAACATTGCAGAAGAGGATGAGCCCCATGGGTTCTCTGCATCCGTAACCCCAACAGATGACATCTTCTTGAGTCAGGGGATGATTGAATTCACCACTTGGGACTTTTCTCCCCCCTACCCTCAACCCCTGCCACCGTGGAGCAGCTCCTCATCCCTCAAGACTTGGGGAAATGTGAGCATTGCACAGAAGCACTGGGACATGAGGGAAAGATGTGGCAGAGACGAGCATGGGTAATAACAATACCTTCCCCTGAGTGTGGAAGCAGAAAATACAGCAAAGCTCCTTTAACAAAGAGTTATCCTGCCAGGAACAGCTAATGAATACACACCAAAAGAGGGAGAGTAGAAGCCTTAGGCTTGGCCTTTTTGGTCTCAGAGGCATAACCATGCGGGACCACATTATGGCCAGGAAGGGCTCAGGAAGGGCTCAGCCAGGCCCACTTAAGCATCTGCCCGTGGAAGAGCCCAGCTAAAGTGAAATGGTTATGGGTAGGATTTCCAGGCGTAGCAAATCACAGGGACAAGCGCTGGCCCTACGGGAGAAGCTGGGTGATGCTGGTTTACACCACTCGTGAAGTGGGATTGATGCTCTGCAGGGACATCAGGGACTCTGTTTCATGGAGCCAGCACGAGATGGCGCTCAGAAATAGGGCTTATTTGGGGAAAAAAAACCAAGTGATGCTACGATATGACAAACGAACCCCCGCTGCCTCTGGAACTCTGTCTGCCCAAGAGACGTTTGGGCTCTGGCAGGGTCCTTTCAGCCGAGGACTTAAAACACCTCATGGGTTAATTATTCAGCATTGCCTGCCAATTAGCTACTATTACCCTCATTTTATGGATGAGTAAAGTAAGAGCTCTGGAGCTGAAAGGGGAAGGATTGCCAGCAGTCCTGCAGCCTGGCCCTGTGCACGGGGAGGGGGGGTGGGGATTGATCAGGGTGATTATTTCTGGCCCAGTTGCAGAAGCTGCTGCTGGACAGTTTGTCTCTGCTCACCAAAGCATCAGCACTTGGTCTCTCCTCTTCAGTGTCCCAGCTGTACTCAGGCTCTCAGAAGGTGGCTTTTACGTACCCTCACAGCTGGAGTGTCAAGAGGTCCCTTTTTTAAACATTGTTCCATTAACTCCATCTGAAGTTACTTTTTCCTGAGACCTTTATTCTGTTGTTGTTTTTCGGGGAGAGAAAGGCAGCTGCAGCAGGAAAGCCCAGAGGAGGCTGCGGCCTGGGCCCTGCTCTCACCTCACCAGCTGGGCTCCGACCGCCTCTCCCTCCCTCCCTCCCTGCTGCTCTCACAAGCCAAAACTCTTCACACCAAATAACTCCTCACTATTTAAGGCAACTGGCTGGGTCTGGAGGCGGAGAGCTGCTGCTCACTCAGAAATACCAGACTGTGCTCCACGGGCTGCCGTGTAGCCCAGAGAGCTCTGGGCTACAGGAGGGATGAGCAGAAGAGTGGGGCAAAACCTGCCCATCTCTCTGGTTGCAGTTTTTTTCTTGTTAAAGCCAGGAACTAGGGCCCCATCTGCAAGATCACATAGTGGTTGAAGTTGGTAGGGACCTCTGAAGGTCATCTGGTCCAACTCCTTGTGCCTAAGCAGGGCCATCAGAGCCAGCTGCCCAGGACCATGTCCAGGCGGCTTTTGAGTATCTCTAAGGCTGGAGTCTCTACAACCTCCCTGGGCCACATGTGCTAGTGGTTGGTCACCCTCACAGTAAAAAGTGTTTTTTGATGTTCAGAGGCAATTTCCTGTATTTCAGTTTGTGACTGCTGCCTCTGGTCCTGGCACTGGGCACCACTCACAAGATCCTGGCTCTTGTCTGCTTGGTACCCTCCCTGCAGGTATTTATATACCTTGAGATCCCCCTGAGCCTTCTCTTCCCCAGGCTGAACAGTCCCAGATCTCTCAGCCTTTCCTCTTAGGAGACATCCTTCAGTCTCTTCAGCACCTTCACAGGCCTTTGCTGCACCCTTTCCAGTATGTCCATGTCTCTTATACTGGGGAGCCTAGCACTGGAACCAGTGCTTCAAGTGTGGCCTCACCAGTGCTGAGCAGAGGGGAAGGATCATCTCTCTTGACCCGATGGCAATACTTTGCCTAATACAGCCCAGGATACCATCTGCCTTCTTGGCTGCAAGGACCCATTGCTGGCTCATGTTCAACTGGTGTCCACCAGGACTCCCAGGTCCTTTCCTGCCATAAAACTTTCCATGTGGGTGGCCACTGATTTGTATTGACACTCGGGGTTGTTCTTGCCCAGGTGCAGGACTTTCTACTTCTCCTTGTTGAACTTCGTGCTGGTTCCTGCTGACCTATTTCTCCAGTTTGTTGAGGTCCCTCTGGAGTATCAGCATGGCCCACTGGTACGTAAACCACTCATCAGCAAAATGACTGGGGCTACACTCAGCTTCATCATCCAGATCATTAATGAAGATGTTAAACAGGCCTAGACCCAGTATTGACCCATGGGATACACTGCTAGTAACTGGCCTCCGACTATACTGTGCCACTGATCACCACCCTCTGGGCCTAGGCATTCAGCCAGTTTTTAATCCCAACTAGAAAGCCAGGAAAGCCATGAGCTCAGGAGGTTGTCACTCCAACCTCCTCCTCCCAACCATGATGAGATAAGACCAGGTCTTTCTCCAGTTGGGTTTTGCAACCCCCCAAGGATGGAGATGCTCACCCTCAGCTGTCCCCAAGGTTTGCTCCTGTGCAGGTTACAGTACCTTGCGTTTTCTGACTTTCTGCTCATACACTGGTGGAGGAAAAGGTAGTCCTGGGGGGCACTGGCAGACAGGGTGCTCTGGAGGTGGCTGGAGGGTGAGTCGAAGGTGAACAGGGTGGGCTGGCTGGAGTGGGACGGCGCTGAGGACTTGCGCTCTCGCAGCAGGTGGTGGCTGGCACCGCTGAGCTCTGCCGGGGAGGACCGTGGTGCATGGTTCATGGACGCAATGCTCCTCAGGGTATCTGTGAAGGCAAAAACTACATCACTGAGTAGCCAGAATTAGTGATTCCACAACCTGTGTTCTTGGGATTTTCCTTGCTTGAATGCTCCAGCATTTATGGAGGATGGTGTGGTTTGCTTATGGCACATGCAGCTACCATGTAGGGAAATAAATATTTTATTATGTTTGTAACTTCCTGCTATTTCACCATTTTATCATATTTTATCCCATGCTTAATGGCTTGCATGGGTGTCTGGGGGATGTCAGCCCAATTCATGGGGAGCTCAGTGGGTTGTTAAGACCTGTTTAAAAAGGAAAAAGAAGAGAAGAGCTTTCACACCACAGTTTCTGCTTCTGTCTTTTCTTAGACACTTTTTGTAGGTGGCTTTAGAGGTGTGATTTCAGTCATGCCCATCCCTCTGTGTATGGTCATTGCTGCCATCCCTTTACAGTGGGGTAAACCGGAGTGGAAATGTGGATGGACATAACAACAGCAAAGATGACAATTATTCCTCTTTTTCTGACTCTCTATTAATTGTTTGACCTCAAAAGATTTGCTGCTGTTCTCTACTAGTAAAATGGGATGAAGACTCCCTTTTTCCCTCCCTTCCATTGTGCAGGAAGAAATAAACTTTAAAATATTAAATGTTTCAACTGAGAATATCCCAGAGATCAGGAACAACCCAGCTACTCCAGCCCTCTGATAAAGATGTTCCAAGAATCTGGACAAGGAATTCATTTTTATAGCTAAGCTGTAATCCCCTATTAAAAAACAAACAAACAAACAACCAAAACCAAACCTAAAACCCCAGAAAACTAGCAAACCACAGATTTTTTTGAGAAACCTGATCCATCTCTGGCTGCAGAAGACCACGTAGAAGACCAGGCATGATCTCCTTACCATACATGCACTCCTGGCACGTGAAAACCACTTATCATGGTTCATTGAAGTCACCCTTTGTAAGAGCTGTGATTGACACTTACTTGGTGATGATACAAAATGCAGGAAAAAAACCCCAAACCCTAACAGAAAAGACATCCTTCCCTGGGTAAATCCACCTGTTCTTTGCCCATCACTGATTTAAGGTTTGCACCCAGGTTTCCCCCCAATATGATGTTCATCTGCTCCTCAAATTTGACTTCAGGCTCCCATAAGGGAACATACTCTGACACAGGGACACGGGGGGATTTTACAGATTTCCAACCTCTTTTTTTTCCTGTTGTTTCCCTCAAATACAAGATTCTACCAGACATTTTGGGCCAGACCTTCTTGTGCCGCACACAATGGGTGCTCTGTGAAATGGCTGTCATGGCTTGGACAAGGAGGTGCTCTACATGGGGTAATTTTTCACCGACTTCTGAATCGTGTCAAGATACAAAATCGATCTGTCTGCTGCTCGTTCGCTGCTGCTACATTTTTTTTCCCCTGGCATTACTGCAAACTTCACCCGATGCAGAAAAAGTACATTAATAAAAGCCAAAGAGCGTGTCTTGATTCTCTTGTTTGGTTTGTGCTAAACACAGCAAGGATCAATATTTAACATTGACATTAATGGTGGGGGATGAAAGCTTAAAACTCTTGATTCCTGTCTTCTTTGCATGGGCATTAAAGATCCCTTGGTGCTTTTCATGGGAGTAAATGGCTGTCTCGGTGTCCCTGGACAAAGCAGTGCCTTGACCCTCATTCTTATTAAATATTTATCCCATAACAGTACAGACTGATCCCCATTGGAAAAGAAGTCTTCAGAGCTCTGTGAATCCAGAGTCTTAGCCCCAAACCAAGTGCTTTGAGGTCAGCCAGCATGACAGAGCCCACACCCATGTTGCTATCGAAAACAGGGCAGCTGCACCCAAAGTGCCTCTCAGAAACAGCCCTCTGCTCTTGCTGTCTCCAAAATCATGGCCAGGACACTGGGATTTGGCCAAGACTTTTCTAAGGATGGTGTGAGGATGGCATGTTAGTGCTGCATCCCCATCCCAGCACAAAGGTTCCCCTTGGGGGACAACTGTGAGGTACGCTGGGTTGGGGTCCCTCTGGTCTGAGCAGTCTCCATCACCATCCCTACAGGCTCGGCCCTTGTCATTGTGTGGAAAAGCCATGTCAGGCTAAAATATACCCAGGAATTAGAAATTACACAGATTTATTTGTGCCAGCACAGCCCAAGGGGAGCGCTGGGGCTGCACGGAGAAGTTAGTCCCCAGCATCACACCAAGGCACAGCAAATTCAAATCATAACACTCTGAGGATCCCAGTAAGTCCTGCACTGCCAGGAGATGGTAACCTTCTCCCAAAAATCAGTCTGGTTTGGGGAAACAGGATAGCACAGTGCAAAAGACTCACTCATTAAAAGCAAGATAAATTACTCCCTGGCTACTCCGACCACAGAAAAGAAAAGGGGGGGATGAAGGGGAGCAGGCAGCAATGCCTGGTAAAAAGCACACCGCTTCCCTGGGGGAAGCTGCTCTATCGATGTCCCTATTGATTTTCAAAATGAATTCCCAGCTCGCTTCCCGCAGCGACCTGACCGCCGAGAGCATTAGTGGGAGCCAAGGCAGGACTCACGTACTCCATTAGGCCTGTGAGATGAACTCTGTAATAGCAGGTGAGAGATGGATTGCTTCACAGGGCTGGGAGGGTATTGCAAGGGCTGGGAAGAGAAATCCTGCAGCTGCAGAAGGGGATTGACAAGATCGCTCTGTGGTTTTTACATTTTGGGGGTTTTTAGCACTAGAAAAGAAGGGCAGCTTGTGTGCCCAGGTAGCATACTGATGATGGGTGCTGCTGGGTGGGGCAGAAAAGGAGGAAAGAAAAGAAATCAAGGCAGAAAAGCCATATTTGATTATTAGTATATGCTAAAGGGGAAAGTCAAGAGATTTGTGCTCTCACATTGGCCTGAAACAGAGACAGGTCCCCCCATAAGGCAAACAAGGCAAATTACAGGCCAGAAGTCCCAAAGCCATTTCAGCATGCAATGCTGCAGTGCCCATCTCCCAAGTGATGAGGAACAACACTCCTTTCTCATGTCCATGCTGTGCATTTAGTGAATAACCTGCTGGGGTGTTCCATACGAGTGCCTCCAGGCATCGGTTCCACCCACACCATAATCAAAAACGCTCAACTCAGTCCAGGCATGAGCCAAAAAAAATTATGCTTCTCCATCCCTTACAGACATCCACCTCAGATTTATCCATGGACCTCCTTAATTTAACTGTGAGCATGTAGCCTTCAAATCCCTTGGCTTTATGCTGAGATCTTGAGTTTATATTGAGGGAATGTATCAAATGCAGCCAAGGAGGGATAAGATCCTGTTCCAGTTCCTATTGCCATTCCCAGGGGACCAGAGTTAAGGTTATGTTGTGGGGCCATGTGGGAAGTGTCATCTTAACCCCACATTTCCTGGCCAGTTCTCCACTGAGTTCAGGGAATTAGGACTCTCACGGTCTGGAAAAGGCAGTGTTGGACGCCCACAACTTAGAACTGATTATCAGCAGCATGGTTTGCATGCATCCATCTCACTGGCTTTGAGCTACAGCTGTTCTGCTGGTCCCTGTGAGAAAGAAAGTCAGAGCCTTGGCTGGGATGAGAAAGCACAGCCCTGCAAACCCCTGTAGTGCCAGGCAGGCTTCTAGCACACAGCCCAGGTTAAGATACAACTTTCTGACCATGTCCTGCCGCAAAGAGGGGGGGAAAGCTCCTTATGAGTCCATCCCCAAAGCAAAAATACACAAC
The DNA here is from genome assembly GCF_964237585.1 of Gallinula chloropus. Classification (NCBI taxonomy): domain Eukaryota; kingdom Metazoa; phylum Chordata; class Aves; order Gruiformes; family Rallidae; genus Gallinula; species Gallinula chloropus. The sequence goes on from NC_140085.1 coordinate 192,249,938, forward strand.
CGGGAGCATGGGCAGCAAAGGGATGGGCTGGGCTGCAAGCCAGGAATTTTTTATGAATGTTTTCAATCCCCCAAAGCAGTATTTCCCTCCTTGCTGACAGCTCTGAATTCCCTTGCTCAGAGTGCTCCACTATTGCTGTGTGCACATAGCTTCACACAATGTTCCTGGGCTTATCTGAGCAAAAGAATTACTCAAACTCCTTTGGAAACTATTGCTCAGAATGGCCTTTTTCACCAGAGCCGTGATGTCAGCTTTGTCCTCCTGAAGACAGGCTGGGATTACAACTCCCTGTATCCCATGGACTTGAAATGATGCCCTTGGGAATGTGGCAATTTTTGGGTGTAGCTAAATTCCTGCGCTCCACTTGATGGTCACGGCAAAGATAGCAGGTTTGTTTGGCATCCCTGAGCTGCACAAAATTCCCTGTGATGCCTGCACCACACTGGCAATGGTGAACTGGTCCAAGAGCTCCTGCAGATAAGGGCTCTTCAGATATGCCCTGACTAATAAGGCCATGAAATTCCTTGGGCTGCACCACTTACTTCATGCTGGTTAAGAATTATAGCTGATGACATTTTTTTTTCAGGAGGGAATAGTAGGAATCTACTGGAAATTATACCCAGGAGGGTATGGGGCAGAGTATGATAATGTGCTGTTGTCCTCCCCACTCTTTGGAGCAGATTCATTATTTATTAGCAAAAGAAAAGGGGGGACCACCTCCCACGGGAATGTGCCTGCTCACTCCTTGAGCACAAACTCCCCCCAAAATACATAAAATATTAAAAAAAGACAAACAACCCTACCAAAACAAGGCCTTTGTATGCTTCTCCTGGCAGGGAGAGAACAAACAACATGTCCAACGGGTGAGTCACTGTGCCATCATGCTGCCAGGGGACCCTGGGATACCACAACAATGAGCATGGCACCTGAGGAAGGTTTATTTACTGATCTTTCCCTATTGCCTCTGAGCTGGATGGCATTTTGAAAAGCTGTTGTCAGTCTGAGGATGCCTTGGCAGGTTGCCTGCTAAAGGTTTCCTCCAACAGGTTAGTTAGAAAGGGAGTCTGGTTTTGGATAATTTCCCCTGCCCTGTTTCCATCAGGGTGGGGAGCTGCGCACAAGGACACAGGTACCCTAATATTGCTGTATCCCAAATTTTGGCTGCCAAGCAAAGGGAGTGGGTCTCCTCAAAAGTGAGGACGAGGCGAAGTAGGACTCAGCATAGCTGCAGCTTCAACTGCAGAGGAGCCAAACGTGGGAACCAAGTTTCTGCTGCTTATTTCCATTCGCTTTGAGAAAGCAGGCAGGAGAGACTGGAAAAGGGGAGCATCACCGCTTTACAGGCAGGGATCTGCTGCTTAGAGGGACTAAGAGAACAGCTTTTCTTACCTAGTTTCAGTCATCTAAATGATACGTGACTTAAGCTGATCCCCTTAGGTTTCTTGTAGTGACAACAGTGCAACCCCCCCCAAATTATTTAAGCATCCAACACAGGGTGAAGAGAATTACCCGAGGAAGAGTTGATGGGAGAGACAGCGAGACAAAGATGAGTGGCAATGAATAGCATCATCTCTGCCCTTGAGTATCAGTCTCTGCTTGCATTTGTATGAAACTATAAAGAAATAGTGGTAATGTAGGGGTGTTTGCCTTGGAGAAGCATGGGAATCAGGGGAAAAAAAATCACAGGGCTGGAGAGCAAGTGAGTGAGAAGAGAGGGAAAGGAGCCAAGTCAGATCATCCTGACCTCAAAGCATTATATATCTCAGATATTTTAACTGCAATCAATTCTTTGAAGGACGAAGGGGCAGAAGGGAGAGAGACTGCAACAGAAACAGCAGAGCAATGCTTATCTGTGGAGCTCACAGATTTGCTGCTACAAGGTGAGGCTGTGCCTAAGATCCCATCTCTGTCCTGGGAAATGCCCCTTGGTGGCAGTGACCCCAGTATATATCATATCAGCATGGCCAGCAAACAGCGGCTCCCCTTCAAAGCACAAATCTGCTGCTTGGTTGCAGAGCTCAACCTTTTGTGTCAATATTTGGACACCTAACATTTACCTGGATGGGGCTGCCTGGTGAGCACCTATTTATTTTTGTTATAAGAGCTTCAGAGCTGGAGATGAAAGCAGACAAACGTGGACACTGGCAGCACTGTTTTATGCACGACCTTGAGCATCCCACCTAGGATACCCGTATCTGAGAGCCCTGGAGTAGGACAATGACCTACAGCTGGGGACAAAGGACAGTCCTGGAGCTGGGACAGACTTCATTTGCTCCGCAGAGCTAGCCTCGTGCCCGACCCTCTGCTTCATGAATCATCATCTCCGACATAGCAAAGCCAATCTGATGAAGGCTTAAATGATGAAAAAAAAAAAGGGGGAAAAAAAAAGGCTGGAACAGAGAGAAAGGACAGAGCTGTTGGTCTGTAACCGTATAAACCACAAAGTGATCTCATGGGTGATATATTTTTTGCCTTTTTCAGGATAGGGATAAAGCAGCAAAGACAAGGCAATGAGGACATGCAGATTTATCTGCTTTCTGTCTGTGGGTGGCACATGTGATTCCTGTGGATGCCAGGGGCATCTTTAGCAAATGTGGCTGGAGATACAAGCAGTCTGTGGAGCCCTGTGCTGCAGGACAGGGCTGAAGCTGTTGAGAGCTAAGAGCTATCAAAAGACATGACACATTTATATAGGAAAAGCTTTTTTTCCCCTTTCCAGAGGCAGCTTCATGACAGCACATCATCAAACCAGCTTTCTCACTGTCTGAAAATGATGCTCCAGCATCCTGCTTTGGGGGGTTGTATTAGTTGTTATTATTATTATTATTGATTATTATTAATGATTATGATTATTAGTGATTTTAGCTTTTCCTAACTGGGATTTCCCTTGGATATCCCACCACCACAAGCTTATCCAGTGCCATGGTTCAATGTGCCATCAGCTGGAGGGTGAAAGCCCAGAAGCTGATGCACCATCAACTTCACATCCCCTAGCCCAGGAAAGATTTGCTTTTAGTTCCAGAACAAATTTCTCCATGTCCTCCTTGTTGTTCACTGCAAGTAGGATGTGAGTGCCTTTCCTTGCTTGCACAAACATGTCCATGCCTCACTTAGCAGGGATGGAGAAGGAGAGAGGGTGAATCCCAGCTTAATCCCAGCCATGGCTTGCTTTAAATTTTATAGACCTTTTTTATGGCAACAGGACCGTAGGTCTTTAATGCTCTAGGAGAGCAGAGGAACACTTGCACTGGGAGAAAATGTGAACCCATTTTACTTATGCATGATTTAGTGCCATTTCTATTCAGGGGAGTGCACGAGAGGCCCAAATATTTGCACTTTGTATTATAGAAGAACTGCCATTCCTGGCTCTTTACAGAAGTAATTTATTTCGATCTCTCCTTACCTTGGGGGAGAAACATTATAACTCCTGGTTTGCCAGGGAGTCAATAAAAAAGAAGTGCTGTAAGGGTTTGCTTTGCCATCGCTCAGCAAGGCGGTGATGGGGAAAGGGAGAGGATCCCCAAAGTTCTCCTTTCAGAGCTCCCTTCTTCCACAGTGCATTTGCACTCATGTGTGGGACTAAACTGGAGGAGTTTGATCTCATTTTTCTCTTGTCTAGTTGGGATTACTGTTAGGTTTTTTTAAACCCCAGGTGGTATTTTAGCTGATGAGTTAGAGAGGTGGGTGCTGTGCAGGGGATAGGGGAGAAGATGGGGACAGGGGGTTGCAGTAGGGCTTCAGATCAGCCTGGCATGGTCAGGCACAGCAGCATCAGCTGCACCGACTGCAAAGACCAAAAGAAGAGACAAAATAAGTCATTAATCCTCATGGCTGCAAAACGTTGTCCCTGAACTGGCAAGCAAAGCAGCCTGGGTCAATGCAAGCAATGGCCTGCTCATCCCCAGAAAACATGCCCTTAGGGATGGAAACTCAAAAATAAAACCCAAAAAAAACCCCCACCATAATTTGGCCTGGGTGTTTTTTCCTGCTGGAATTTCAGCTGTCCTTTTTTTCAGCCTTTGCTCTCAAAACAAGCCTCTCTGGAAAGGTCTTCCATGGTTTTCTCTTTTTTTTTTTTTTTCATTTAGGGGTATGGGCATACCCTGTCCACATACTAGAATCACCTGAAGAAGTCCTGAAGGCAGAACCTTCCCAAAGATGCTGAAGGTAAAATGCAAGAATATAAACCTCCGCAAGCAGTGAGAGGATTGTGCCTTCCACAGCTGCTCTCTAGCTGGGCTCTGCCACACCAGCGCTCCAGCAGAAATGCAAACAGCTCAAAAAGCCATCCTGGATCTCTCTACCCATCATTAAAAACCTGAGTCCTGCCCATTAGGCAGTCTATTAACAGGGCTCAGTGGAATCAGAGAAAGAAAAAGTCCTTTCCAGGGAGCTATTCTCATTTTTATGAGGTTAAAAATGCCCGTGACCCCCAAAGCTTTATGCATTCAGAAATCATGAGTTCATCCACAGTAAAGGTCTTCGGTACTGGCTGAAACCTGGAGGTTTTCTTCTTCCTATTCTTTTAAGATGCAGTGATGGCAAAAAGGAGTTGGAATTTATTCCCTACACATCACCATAATCAAATAATATGCTAATGCTATTAGCATGAGACCTTGCATAGTAAATGACTTAGAATCATATTCTCTTTCAAAATACTAGAGTTTCATTTAAATTGGTCTCCACAGCAACCAGAAACGAACCGGAATAGTGCTGGATGGAAATCTTCATGGTTGGGCATGGCAAACAGGGAATTTCCCAGCAGGGATTGAGGGGAGAGACATGAACTCAGCTCAGGCCCGCCAAGGCTGGTGGGCTTGTGGCAGTCATCTTCCTCACCAAGGTGTGGAAAGCAAGGACAAAAACCCCTGCGTATCTAGGAGGACCTCAGAGTATCCTGATGGGAAAGGGGTGAGTAGATATGAAGTTACGTAGAGGGGAAGACAAAGGAGGCTTTCGTGGTCCTCCTCCCCACAGATATTTTCTAAGTGGCCCCAGGGGAGATGCATATGAGGACTGGTTTCATTCATGCTAAATCAATCTCCACCTGTTGAGTTCAAGCGTGGCTACTTCCAAATGGCCTGAGGGAACATAGCTCCTGACCATGGGCCAGTCTCACATATTCTTAAGGTTGTACAAGCACAGGCCAGGAAGGTGGTGTTTGCTGCTGGCTTCCCTCCATTAAAGCAGAGGATGCTGCTCCTTCCTTCAACTGGTCTGCTCACAAGCTCACCGTGATGACCATTGTCTCCCATGAGGATCTAGGATGGGAAGGACCTGCAGCATCCTCTGGCTGGTGCCCCCATCAGCTGATCACATAGTTTTGTGATCCCAAGGAAAAAACTCCCCAAACCCATTTGAAAATGAACCAAGCTTTGCAATGCCATGGCTGGAAAGCTGCTGGTTAGAAACCAGCTCTAACTTCCCAAGAAAATGTTTTCCCAGCTGCTTCACTTGTCTTCCCTGCACTTGTTTTACTCTGTGGTCACTGTTGCATCAGCAGGCACATTGTGATCCTCACCCTGCTTGGGGCTTTCTCAGTGTTCCCCTAATAAAGTTAGTATTAGCAATGTGGCCCACAAAAATGTTTTTGAGAGCCATGTCAGAACGTGGGAGGCGTCTTGCTTGAGAACGACTGGGAGTTCAGGCAAGGAAAAGAAAACAGCCCCGACCAGTCTCTTGTTTCTGTTTGCAATTATCTGGGTTCTGGTGGGTGTTAAAACATCTGTACTGGTCTGGCAGGGACTGGGGAGCACAACCTGTGCCAAAGGCAAGAACTGGCGTGGGGTGAAAGCAGCCATCAGCCTCTCCTGCAAGCATTTCTGGGTTAGGGTCAGCCACAGCCCTGTCATTGTCCCCATGTCCCCCTGCCCACCATGGCTTATACCCCTCCAGAACAATCCCAAGGAAAGCTGGAGGTGGTTAAAGGAGATGCAGGGTTGGCTGCAGTCATGAAGCTTGCTGGGTTTAACATCCTGCTGGGCTGTGGTCGCCACCAGTTCAGCTCCATGTTGTGCCTCTTGCATTTCGGGTCTCCATGCGTGACCGTTTCCGCCTGCGCACCCTCCATCTCCCTGTCACCTCTGGTGGAGGACAAGCAAATCGCTCTCCACTGGCTCTTTCGGTGCTGACCAACATGGCCAGCTCCCAGCAGGGATGCTGCTGTCTGAACCTTGTGCACTAAAGCACGGGATGGTTTTGTGGTTATTTTTAACACACAGCCAGCAGCAGAGCTGAGTTTAGTGGGACAACAGAGTGTAATGTAGAGCGTGGTCCTCAGGAGACTCGGGCAAGGCAGATTTATCACAATCTCCTCAAGAGTAGTATTTTGGGATTTTGTCATTCCCCATCCCCTGACTCAGGAATAAAATATCCTCTGGCATTTGGGAACCAGAGCTAAGGCTCTCTCTCTCCTGATGCTCTCTCACGGGTTCGGAACCATCCCATGGGCTTATTCAGCAGCGCCTCACCCTCCTCTTCCTCACTCCAACAGGGCTCACAAAGTGTAGCGAGCCCATCCTCAAAACCTAGAAGAGCCAGATCATACTACCACCTTCATGGCTGCGCCCATCCTCACACAAACCACAGATGGTACCAGCACCCCAACTAAAATCCACATCTTCTTGCCCGGCGCATCACCCATGCTTCACGCTTGGCTTAGGGCCAGTTGAAAATGTTCTGACATCCTCTGGCTGGAAAATCCCATTTAATCAAAATAGGAGCTTGCCAAGGTATCTCTGGCAGCCAGAAATTACAGGAAAGCTTTAGAGGGTAAAAGTGAATTTTAAGTAAAAGGGGAGAAGGTCAAGGTGTTTTAGTTTGTTCTTATCAGAGTGGCTCCCTTTTTGAGGGTGGGCTGCCCTGTTTTGAGCAAAGACTATCATCATGTTCTTTTTAGATGTGAAAGCACAATTCTCTGTGAAAAATCTTGATTTTTCTTTTCCTGAAATTCATTCAAATTCAGAATGAAAAGGTGTGAATCAAAATTGACGCTGAAGGCAGATGAAAATGGAATCCAGTGAGAATAAAAATGAGCACACTGAATTTTTACCACCTCTGAAGTGGAGTTTGTGATGGGCTTGTCACCTGCTCTGCTTGCTGCAAGGGCAGCATCCTCCCAGCATCAGCTTGCTCAGACTCCCTATGTGCCAATTCTCAGACCTCTTCCTTCCTCACAGGAATGGAAATTCATTTATTTTTTTTTTAAATGACCCACATCCAAACCTGGTGTATTTGTACTGAAATGACTATGGATGAGATCCAACACTTGGTGCCCCTCACATAACTATCACAGGCTCCTTCACTCACTGGATGAAAAGTGGTTTGCAACAAGTACACAGCATGTTGGATCCATTCCTCTCCACAGATGCTGGGAGGAATAAGCCGTGATATAATGGATTTTGACTACGACCACAGGAATGCAGAAATTACCAGGACCAGACCAGACCAGAAAACAGCCTGCTCTGGCTTTCCATCTCTACATGTTCTGGAGACAGCTGAGAGGTTCACAGGGATCACTCATGCAGCAATGCCCCTGCAGGGAAAACCGATTTGTGCCTCACTTCATCATCTATAAACCTTATTAAAGCAAATATTTTAACTTATCTAAAGAAACCAAGGGCATTCTTGCACTCAAGGCAGTATTAATTCTTTAAGCTGCTCTATCTGTAAAACAAACCACTCTGTGTCATACAGGTCTGTGAACACAGGGTTGGTCTTCAAAGAGCTCCAGGAGACACCAGACGGCAGTGTGTGTTCTCATTACTGAGATATGCCTCTGGATTTATTTACTGTTTGTCCAGGACTAGGACATCATGGACTTATCTGCATAAAAGCATTAGTGGCAGGCAGAGGACAGAGTGGTCCTTCCAGCAATATGACAAAGCAATTAAAAACTTATGCAAGTCTGTATTCTTGAATTCTTCTTAAAGGCAGAAGAAACGAGGGAAGTGAGTTTTTGGAGCATTACAGGAAAGCCAGCAGGATCTCAGACCCTCAGAAGGAGTTACATTGATGCCAAAGAACATATATAATGTTATTTAAAACCTGTAACAAAGCTGTAAACGTGTGAATGAGCTTCAGGTGAAAAATCACAAATGCACCTCTTTTCTTAGGCTCATGGAATGATGTTTGGGGATAAGGAAAAGCCTTGTGAGTCAAGAAACTGGGGTCAAGATGCTTTAAAAAATAAATAAATAAAGATTGGAGAGACATCACAGTGCTCTCCAGGAAAGACAAGGTCTTCTGCTTTATCAGGAACTTTTATTTTCCCAGACAAATCTTGAGAGGGAGGCAGTGTCATCACTTGAGAGATCCTGTGTTGACCAGGTTTTGACCCTGACACGGATCATCAAAGCTACAAAAAAGCCTCATCACAGAATTTATGGATTTGGAGTGGGTATTTGAAAGACTTCATCATGACTCATTTGAGAGCAATGTGAACTGTTAACGGGCAAGCCAGCAAAAATAATTACCATCATAAAGGCTTTATATCAAGGTTGAGCCTTGTGTGAAGTATATGAAGGCTCGAGGGAATGGTTTACACAGATAAGCAATGTCAAACAAGGTGGTGCTTGGCAGGGCAGGTGATCTGCTGTGAGATAAAGGTGAAGATGGAGCCCCTGGCAGGGGCTAGCTGTTCACTACACTTCTACATGTGATGGAAGTGTTTCCAAGTGCCTGAGTGCCCAGAAGCCTGCCCAACAGTTGAAAAAGAGGGTTCGTTGTCAGTTCTGAATAAAAAAATAGCACATGAAATGAGTCACTTAACTCCAGCTTACTTTCAAAAGCAGCAGCATACAAGAACAGGGTCAGTTTATATACTTGGCAGTAAAATGATGGAAGGCAATCATACCAAAAAATTGGCAAGGAGCAGCTGTGTTGGCCAGGATGGGATTTGGTCATGTGGAGCTGAAAGAACACATGATGAAATTTTTGAGGTGAAATGTTATTTTCCATCCTAATAAACAGATCTAAAGGGTGGCAATCAATCAAAGGTGCAAACGAGTCAGGCACATTCCTCAGCATGTGACAACAACCCAGCAAGTATGAAAGGAAGCTGAAAGCCCAGTAAGGGCTGAAATGTGCCAGAGCTTTACCACCCACCTGCCATGGAGCAACTGGAGGACTATGAGGGACATCACACAGAGCAAAAAGGGTAAGAAAACATTTGGGTGGACTTCCTCAGACACAAGGGGTATCAAACAATATGCTGTGATATGGACTCCAAGGAGGCAATGTCTCATGTCATACTCTGCCCTCCTCCCTCCCTTCCTGGTGATGCTAACAGGGAACAACTCCAATTTTACCTGCTGGGATTGCTGAGGTATCCCAGCTCCTCACCATACTCCGAAGCCTGGTATTTTTCTGCAAGTGCAAGTTCATAAAAATCACATATTTGGGTTGGAAAGCAGATCTGGAGGTGGTCTAGTCCAACCCCTTGCTTAAAGCAAGGGCAGCTACAGCAGCTCAGGACTATGTCCAGTTGGGTTTTGAGTATCTCCAAGGTTGGAGACTCAAGTTGTGGGGTTTTTTTATTTATTTCATGCTTAACTTTTAAGTATTTGCTTCACCCTTTGTGGTTTAAATGAATCGTAATCATTGTGTATTGCATTTGCACAAGACGTTGTGGAGGGTTACAGGGGTGGCTTCTGTGAGAAGCTGCTAGAAGTTTCCCCTAGGTCTGACAGAGCCAATACCAGCCAGCTCCAAGATGGACCTTGTGACCAAGGCCAGGCCCATCAGTGATGGTGGTAGTGCCTCTGGAATAACATATTTAAGAAGGAAAGCAAAAATCTGCAGCTTTTACATCTAGAGAGAGGAGTGAGAAGATGTGAGAAAATTTGCAGCCACCAAGATCAGTGTAGAAGGAGAGGGAGGAGGTGCTCCAGGCACCAGAGCAGAGATTCCCCTGCAGCTCTTGGAGAAATCAATGGTGAGACAGGCTGTCCCCCCACAGCCCATCGAGGATGATGGTGGAACAGAGATCGCACCTGCAGCCCACAGAGGGGGCCATCCTTGGATGGCTGGTGGAAACTGTAGCTCCCTCCTAGGTCTGACTCCCAGAGAGAGAAGAGGCAGAATGGGAGCAAAGGAGAATAAGGATACATAAATAGGAGAGAAAAGAAGGATCTGGGGAGATGCCAGAGCCCCTGCCAGTCCCTTGAGGGGCTCCAGGAAAGCTGAGGAGGGGCTACTGCCAAGGTCAGGGAGGGTCAGGCCCAGGGGAATGGCCTTCAGCTGCAGGAGGGCAGTTGGAGCAGAGCTGGGAGGCAGAAATCCTACCTGGAGAGCAGGAGAGGCCCTGGCACAGGGTGCCCAGAGAAGCTGAGGCTGCCCCTGGATCCCTGGCAGGGTTCATGGCCAGGTTGGATGGGGCTTTGGGCACCCTGGGCTAGTGAGGGTGTCTCTGTCATGGCAGGGGGTGGAAACTAGGTGATCTTTAAGTCCCTTCCAACTTAAACCAGTTTGTGATTCTATGAAATGACATCTCATTTTCCCGGACAGCCTCGTTTTTCATCAAGTTTCCCTTTTAAGACCATTCCCAGCTTGGAGAGAGCAGGTACCATCACCAAGCTGCACCAACATATCTATGCTGTGCCTCAGTGATGAATCCCTTTGAGCAGGGCCTGCCTTTGTGCAGCACCTAGCATAGCAAGAGACTGGTTTCTTGGCTGCATCTACACCTTGAGGGACCCTGAGAGATGTTTTCAGCCTTCCCTGAGGGACCTGAGGTGTGACAAGGGCACAGATGCAGACGTGGACTGTGGGGCTACACCTGATCCAGAGATGCCCAAGTAATAATTCACCAACATTACGGCTCTGACATTATACCATGCTAAATAATGCAGAAGTATGTTTGAGAAGCAGGCAGTAATTATAACTGAAGCAGAGAAACCATCTAGGGAAGAAGTGTTATCTTTACAGATAAAATCAGTAATAAATGCTACTGCATTCATAAATAAAAATCAGTCTGGAAACAAACCCTGAGTGGTGTCATGGAAAGTTCACAGAAATCGACAGCTTCACGGCTCCTTCCTGCTCCCTGTGCCTTCACTCAGAGGCTTTAAAGGCTTTAGAAGGTTCTCCTTTCACTCAGGCTCAGTTTTAATTGGAAATATAAAGCAATACAAACGACTAAACAAACAGGCAATGAGATCTGGGAAATAAGAGTCTAAATCTGTCCCAGCTTTTGCCAGGTTCTGCAAGGCAGTGCTCAGGGGTTATAAACCAAAGGAATCAGGGAATGTGAAATATATGGAGGGAAGGAAAGGAGGAATATGTTGGCTTGGGGTGGGGAGGGGGAAGAATCCCGTTATAAACTGCCTGAAGTGATAGAAATCATTAGAAATCATAGAATGCTTTGGATTGGAGGGGATCTCAAAAATCATCTAGTTCCGACCCCTTGCCATGGGCAGGGACACCCTCCACTAGAACAGGGTGCTCAAAGCCCTATCCAACCTGGCCTTGGACCCTGCCAGGGATCCAGGGGCAGCCTCAGCTTCTCTGGGCACCCTGTGCCAGGGCCTCAATCCCTCAGAGTAAAGGATTTTTTCCTAACATCTAACCTAACCCTGCCCTCTTCCAGCTCGGTGCCATTGCCCCTTGGCCTGTGCCTGCACTCCCTGTTGAACAGCCCCTCTCCCACTTTCCAGTAGGACCCCTTTAAGTATTGGTACACCACAATTCGGTCTCCCCAGAGCCTTCTCTTCTCCAGGCTGAACAAACCCAACTCTTTCAGCCTGCTTTCACAGGAGAGGCACTCCAGCCCCCTTAATCATCTTCCTGGCCCTCCTTTTTCAGTTGCAAAAGTTGCTGTGACTTTCTCCCTTGCCCTCCAGCTTGCTTGCACCCCTGTTTTGGGCTTCTGTGCCCATTGCATTTCCCAGCCTGGTTTCTACATGTTGGGCATCGCTTGCAGACCCACATCCCATCCCAACACCCAAGCAGCTTTGCAGACATGGGGTACGGCTCCCTGAAGCCCAATGTGACACAGCTGGGGCACATGGGCTAAACCAGTCCCAGGGCCTCTCTGGGAAATAAAAACACAGGCAAATCTGACTGTCAGTTTCCTCCCAGCTGGCCGACACCCAAAATACCTCCCTCCCTCGGCTTTGCTCAGACAGTGCTGCTTTGCTGGTTGCTTTGCTCCAAGTCCATCAGCTGTTTTCATTTCCAAAGGCTTTGCATGGTTTTGCTTTTTTTTGATATGATGCTGATAGCGTCTGCTGCACTCATTTTTCCACGGTCAGTAAGTCATCCTAAAAATTCCTCTGCACCCATTAAACTAATGGGGCTGACCCGCTGCACACAGGGCTCGTAGTGATAAAAGCCAATTATAAAAAGAATTATTTTAAATGGGTTTCTGATTCTGGGTACCTGGCCCAGGAGACAGCCTGGGGCAGGGCTGAGAGGTATGAATGCAGCTTGCCAATCTCTGCTGGGAAACCTGTGCTGCAAAGGTTGGGCAATGTTTTTTTGCTCTAAAAACCCCTCCAAATCTTTAACTTCACATTTCTTCCTTCCCTCTCAGCTTAAACCCCAGCTCCAGCTCAGTAAATCCAATGGGACTTTGGCCAGAAAAGCTCAAGATTTTCCCCAAAGGCCTCAGTCCTCCAGTTCCAAGATTATTTTCAGAAGATGTGGGTTGGATACCCTTGTGCTGGGTGGCTGCTGTGAAACAGTCATGAAGAGCTGCAGTATTTGGATGTTGGTCTTTAAGGAAAGCTGAGCAATAAAGTTCTTTTTTTTCTGGTTGATGTTTTTATTATTTGCAGCATCAGGACTCTTTGCCTATCGAGCTCGTGCTCCCACATCCTCTTCCAGTTCCCACGAATGCCAGGTATGGTTAAAGGGAGCTCAACTGACACTTATCTCTCTAGGATGGCAGAATTATGGCTTTGCAGACAGAAGGTTGGCATATCTTCTAGGTTTGTCCAACCCAAACTGTCCAAACTGTCCACAGACAAAGCAATACGTCTAAATAATAAATCCTAAAAATTCCTAAATACCAAATCCCAAACTCTGAAGAACATATTGATCCAGAACTGCAAACCTCAGATGTTCAATTGCAACATAGAGTCAGAATCACAGAACATTAGGAGTTGGAAGGGACCATGAAAGATCACCTAGTCCAACCCCGCTGCCCGAGCAGGATCACCCAGACTATATCACACAGGAACACATCCAGGTGGGTTTGAATGTCTCCAGAGAAGGAGACTCCACAACCTCTCTGGGCAGCCTGTTCCAGTGCTCTGTCACCCTCACAGTGAAAAAGTTCCTCCTTACATTCCCATGGAACTTCCTCTGCTCCAGCTGCACCTGCTGCCCCTTGTCCTGTCGCTGCCATCCCTGAGAAGAGCCTGGCTCTGTCCTCCTGACTCTCACCCTTTACATATTCATAACCATTAATAAAGTCACCACTCAGTCTCCTCTTCTCCAAGTTAAAGAGTCCCAGCTCCCTCAGCCTGTCCTCATAACGAAGGTGTTTCATTCCACCATCTCAGTGGCCCTGTGCTGGACTCTTTCAGGAGTTCCCTGTCCTTCTTGAGCTGAGTGGCCCAGAACTGGACACAATATTCCAGGTGTGGTCTCACCAGGTCAGAGTAGAGGGGAAGAAGGACCTCTCTTGACCTACTAACCACCCCCCTTCTAATAGACCCCAGGATGCCATCAGCCTTCTTAGCCACAAGTGCACATTACTGGCTCATGGTCATCCTGCTGTCCACCAGGACCCCCAGGTCCCTCTCACCTATGCTGCTGTCCAACAAGCCAGTCCCCCAACAGGCATCAGACCCCCTGAAGGCAGAAGGTTGGTTTTCTAGTGATGTAGATACCTTAAAGACCTTTTATCTTGATTTCTGATTTCTAAAGTCATTGGTATCTCTGCTTTAATCCTTTTCTTGGCACCTAGATGGGCTAGAGATCTGCTTTTGGGTTTGACAGTTATCATCACAGCATTGCAGTGCAGCCCCTGATCCTGCAATGCTTGTGGTAGCACATCATGATGAAGAGCCTAGTATAGTAAGAAGAATAAGGTTTGGAAGAACAGTGGGGGTTGATCCTCATCTGGTGTAAATTAAGTGATAAAAAATGACACCATCTGAAGATCCCAATATATCAAAGGTCTTGACAGCCATCCTGAGATGGGTGGGATGTATCGAAGCAGAGTTTTAGGAGTCTACAAAGTGGATGTGTGCACCTGAGTTCATCAGTCCTGGCTCCCTGGAAAGCCAAGGAAAAGAAAAGTCTATTTGCAGGATGCAAACAATTCACATTTTAGACATTTTTTTACATTTTCTCTCTGAAAGTGGACACCAGCACACATCTCACTCTCAACTCTCACTCTCCTAAACACCAGGGGAATAATAGCAAGGGGACCCTGACCAGTTGGCAGAAATCAGCAACATCTCTCCCTGTTTCTGTCTTCTAGGAAGCAAATTCTGGGCCTTAGCGGCTCTCTGCTCTTCAACAGACTCATTAGCACCTGAACTAGCTCATCTCCAAGGGGACAGACGGGGGGGGGGGGGGGGGGGGTGAAAAAAGGAGGGGGATAAAGGCAGCAGGCACTTAACTGCTCTCATGCTGCTCCTTTGTGCCAAGACCACTCCATCTCCAGGATTGTTTACACTGAAATAAAAGCTGAACAGTGTCAGTTCTTAAAATAACTTGCTGTTTGTGGAGCAGGAAAACCAGGGTCAGGGAAGTTTGGAACAAATTTAAAGAAGCAGGACGATTAAGGGATGGACTGGGACTCAGGCAAGGAGGAGGTTGCATGCACCTGAAGTTCAACCACAAGCTTGCTACAAAGTGAGTTGGGGTCGTTGGGTCTTCCCCACCCATTTCAGCAATGCTGGGTCAAGCCTGGGGCTGAGATGTGACATCTGCATTTGTCCTCAAGGAGGGAATCTGCAGCCATGAAGGTTTCCCTTGTTAGGAAAACTCCACATTCAGTAGAGCACATGGGAGTGATCCAGATGCCCTGGAGAGATGCAACCAGTGGGTCTGGATATGACATAGGGTGTTTTAAAAGAAGGAGCTGCGTTCAGAAAGTATTGATGGGAATACTGTTGAAAAGGCTACATCTATATGGAGAGTAGGATGTTGGGTTAGAGGAAAGGGCTCAAGGCTCAGGGACTCCCAATGAAGGCCACCTCCAAGTCTCAGATGAGGCAGGGGACATGACATCTTTGGGTAGGTGAACAAGACATGGGAAGGTGGGATACAGGAGAGAACAACTATATCTGCCCCATCCACCCCATGGGTCAAGCTCAACTCAACTGTAATCTTGCTTATTGATTGTCATAGTGTCGTATTGTCTGTCAGGGGACAGATTGGCCTCTAATTGAGCTGATATCCAAATATGAACCATACCAGTGCTTAAAGTTGAAGTCAAAACCAACTGGCTTGTGTCAACAGAAGCTGAAAAGTCAAGTCCTGGCCCAGCTTGAGGGCACAAGGCTCCACATAGGGCTGCCTGCTTGGCTACCCTTAGGTGGCAGTGCTGCCTGCAGACACCAAAACAATGTACATAAAAGCCAAGGTACTTCCAGTGACACAAGGACAGCCCCACATCTCCCTCCTTGCTGCCATTCCTTAGGCTCTGACACACTCCCCAGCATCGTGCAGGGCTTGCAACTCTTCCACGGCTCGATCAGGGAAGGAAGGAGGCGTGTGCTGGGCACAATAGCAAGGAAGTACCTGGCCTTGCAGTGGTCATTAGTGTTTCCTCTCTGCTTTAGTTCTGTCTGGCCACAGGAGAGCTGTCACAGCTGGAAAGCAAGGGGCTGCCCCAAGGCTATCACCTTGCTTGGCCTTCCCAGCCCACTGGTCTTGCATGGAGGATGGTGAATGCTTGTGATTTGTGGGTATTTGGGGGAGGTGGGTGATGTATGACATGAAGACCTATGTTTTTACTCCTGTCTTGTTACCTGCAGCCTCTTTGCTAAGCTTTTATGCAGCTCCTGTCCTTCAAGCAAGTCTTCAGGGGTAGCTTTGTGCTGTCTTTTCTCCAGCCCACCTCTGAGCCTGGCTGCAAGGAACCTACAGCATGAGAGGCATCACCGGCCTGCTGTTAGGACCAACGCATTTTGGGGAGAGAAGCAAAGAGGGAGCAAGTGCAGCTGTATGTCCTGATAGCACAGACTTGCAGGCAGCCCATGCAAGCAGGCAGCTGGCTTGGAGGAAGCAACCAGGAACCCATATGAGACCCTCAGCAAGTCAAGTCTCATGGGCTGGAAGGTGGTGGGTGACTGGTGGAGGGTCTAGGGAAGCATCAAGCCAAAGAGATCCTCAGTGCAGACCATGCAAGTGGGGCATAGGAGCACTCATCAATGTGGTCAGAAAGTGAGGGGTGTCTGGAAGCTGGTCCAGCAAACTGCTAGAGTGAGCATGGCCACGTTGAAGGAGGAAGGAGAGACACTCATCTCTCCATTAAATATTAATGCTTGGCCTTGACTTGTGTTTGATGAGACAGTAAAAGCCTTGGGATTCCTGGGGATCGATCCCAGCCGCGATACAAAATGACAGTGACAAGCCTTGGAGATGGAGTAAGGAGTGAGCCAGAGGTCAGGATCGCCTTGGCACAGACCCCTGGCAGAAAGCAGATAAATAAACAAAAGAAACAAAGTCCCAGATGTAAAAAAAAAAAAACCCAAGAAGACAACATGCCTGGTCTGGGTGGGAGAGGCCACTGCTGCCAGACAAACCCACTGGGTCAGGAGCCCATCTCCATCCCTTTCCCACGCCTTGCTCACCCTCTCCAAGCAACAGGAGTCCTCATCTCAAAGCGAGGACATTTACTCGCCCATAAATATTCCCTTCCCTGCTTCCATGGCTGGGTTAAACCTCTAGCACAGGGGCATTAATGTGGTGCATGAATAAGCTCTTAATCTTCCCTGGGTGTTTTCTGTGAATCCAAGCCCCTGAGAAATTTCCTGTCCAGTGGAAGAGGCAGAAGAGGAGTTGTCAGGATGTGCTGGGGATTGGATTGGGAGAAAGTTAATAACCCCTCTGAAACAACTAACCTGTACACAAGACCCCTGTATGGACATACTCATTGCAAGGACAGGCTTTGGTTTACAAGAAATTAATTGTATGCTGCCATAGCTGCATCTCTGTCATATTGGGAATGGGACAAAGTGGGGGTTTGGGGCTGAAGCATCAGGTCTAGAAAGGGTTAATGGCACACGAGATATGTTCAGTGGGATTTGTTGGGTTGTTACGGGTTCGTTCAGTTGTTTTTTTTAAACTCCAACAAACAAAGCATATGAGAAAATCCAGTTCACAGCTGAGCCCTGGCTGCCTTCCCACTAGGGCAGGGGAAATGCAGATGGTTTGAAATACCCACGTGCCTGCATTTTGCCTGCAGCCTGTGGCTTGGGGTCCCCAGCAGGTCTTCCCCCCATCCCCAAACCCCACTGCATCCATGACTCCAAGGTGGCAGCAATGCAAAAGCAATGTCTGGGTGCCATCTCCAGCAACATCTACTTTGCTTGAGCACTGCCACCTTCCCTGGACCCGCAGAGGAGCCGGCATCCCACAAAGCTCCACTGGTTGAAAAACAGTAATTAGCTCTGAAAGTAAATAGGTGTTTACAGAAACAAAAAGCTCTGCTGCAGTCTGGGTAAACACCTTAGAGTCAATCTAATTTTGCCTTCTCCCGGCAGATGTAATCGTGCTGCCCTGCAATTATTTTCAGGTTGGGGTGGGGAATGATGCCACCGCGGCGGCTTTGCAGAGCAGCTGCTTCTCCAGGGCGCTGGGGCAGCCAGAGGTACCCACCACTTCACTGACACTTAGACCCCTGAGGCTGAAATGAGCTTCCTTTTGATGAACCAGATGTGTTACGCAGCTGGCGATCAGCTAAACCAGCCGCTAACCGCAGCACCACGTCAAACCACTCTAAACTCCAGCCTGGTTTTTAATCCTTAGAGTCCCCCAGTCTAGACAGGACATGAAGGACTAATGTGAAAACCAGGCAACAGAAAATGTACACTCTTCCTGTCAAGCTGCAAGCAGAAATAAGCATCAAAGGGTACAAACTCATTCAGCCTTTGAAATTTCTTTGCCCTTTGGGAAGGAGGGCAGCACCCAAACGCAGTCCTGCGCCAGTGCAGAGGGTCTGCAACCCATTTGCATCACCATGTACAGTAGCTTTCAGGTTACCCATTTGCTTACTAAACCACACTAAAAAAGCCCATTGGAAACCCCATCTTTTCCCTGCTGTCATGGGACACTGGTGAAATAGCCTTTTAGCCAAACTACCCCAAAAGCTAAGGAGCTTTTCCTCCACTCCTGGCATGTTAAAAGCAAGCTTGTGATTGGTGTCTGAGGCTCAGCTAATGTGGGGTATCCCTTCAAGCAGGATGTAAATCAGATCTAGCAAAGGATGTAAATCAGATCTGGTAAAGACCTTTGCTGGTGATGGATCTTTTCTCCAGCTGGGATGCGAACATAACCCAGCTGGGAACAGCCCAGCTTTGGGGCCAGACCCCTCAAGGCTTTCAGGTCAGTATAAGACAGTCACACACCCAGGAACAAGAACAACCAGAAAAATATGCACAGTGGCTTTCCTGGCAGTTTCTGATCTTGTTCTGCCATGCTGCTCATCTGCTGGGAGAGGGAGGTTTAGTTAATTAATTGCTACAATTAGCATGGAGCTATTCCTGCCCATGATGGTTACCTTTTCCATTCATTTTTGGTGCAGCCAATTACTGACTCATTTGTTCTCCAAGGCAGAGGCTAGAAGAAGGCACAGAGAAGCTTAAGGATGAATGGGTGAAGTCTAAGAAAGAAATGTCAAGGGTCCCAAGCTCTATTTTTACCCAGAAATCGAGTTATTCTCATACAAACTCCTCATCTTCTCCCACCCATCAATTCATGGCTTCAAGGATGAGAGCAAGTTGTGTGGGAGTGTTGATCTACTTGAGGGTAAGAACATTCTACAGAGGACAGGATGGGCCAAGGCAAGGCTCAGTGCTGGGTCCTGCCTTTGGGTCACAACAACCGCAGGCAGTGCTAGTGGCTGGAAAGCTGCCTGGAGGATAAGGACCTGGGGATGTTGGGTGACAGACAGCTGAACATGAGCCAGCAGTGTGCCCAGGTGGCCAAGAAGCCCAATGGCATCCTGACTTCTATCAGCAATGGTGTGGCCAGCAGGACCGGGACAAGGATCATCACCCTGTACTCCAGCTCTGGTCAAGCGGCCCCTCAAATGCTAGGTTCAGGTTTGGGCCCCTCACTGCCAGAAGGACACTGAGGTGCTGGAACATGTCAAGAGAAAGGCAGTGAAGTGGGAAAGGGTCTGGAGCACAAGTCTGATGGGGAGCAGCTGAGGGAACTGGGGTTGTTTAGCCTGGAGCAGAGGAGACTGAGGGGAGACCTTATCACTCTCTACAAGTACCTGAAATTAAGGTGTAGTGAGCTGGGAACTGGTATCTTCTCCCAAGTAACAAGTGATAGGTGAAGAAGAAATGGCCTCAAGTTGTGCCAGGGGAGGTTTAGATTGGATAATAAGAAAAATTTCTACTGAAAGGGTTGTCAAGCACCGGACCATGTTGCCCAGGGAAGTGGTTGAGTTGCCATCCCTCCAGATATTTAAAAGATGTGTAGATGTGGCACTTAGGGACATTGTTTAGTGGTGGACTTGTCAGTGCTGGGTTAAAAATCGGCTTCAATGATTTTAAGGGACTTTTCCAACCTAAATGAGTCTATAATTTTATAAAAAGGTGATGAAGAGGGAGCACAACAGCTACAAATAATGCTAAGACTGTTTTATTCCTCCCTCCAGCAGACCCATCAGGAAGAACGGGTATGCTGAAACAGGCAGCACTCTCAAGACCCATCACACTGCAGTGATAATGCAAACTCTCCACCCAGCACCCTTGGGCCACAGGTCCTTCACACAGGCATCAGCCACTCTGGGAAACTGATAATTTATGCACCATTACGAAGCAGGGATGGTGAAGGAAAGGTGAGTGTGGGGCCACCACTTCAGCGAGCACCAAAGTGGAGCACCAACCCTGAATAATTCATGGTTCCTCTTCACTGCAGCATCTGGACACATCTGCTGCATTTGCCATCATAGGCTTTTTCTCTCAGCTGACTCAGAAAATCACGCTTTGGCAGCTGGGTACTGTTTCAAGTGGGTACTTTCCCCACAGCACTAACGAGCTGTGATTTTGTTACAAATAGGGATTTTTGTTCCTCTTTTGCTGATGTCACTCTGTGGTCCTGAAGGGAATAAAGCAGTTGGATTTCTGCAGCCTGACGAGCCCTGGGTGCCCTCTGGGACAGATGTACTTGCGAGCTGGAGATTGTTTTTCCTTGTGCTGCCCAGATTTATATTTCACTGAAGTCCAGTATCGATCCTGCTGCCACAGGGCTGGAAGCTCATTTTACTAAATGGGAAGAAAAACAGTTCTCCCAGCTGAACACATGTGAAATGGAAAATCCTGCAATGAAACAGCTCTTAAAAAAAGGCAGGGGGGCGTGGCTGAATGATTTCCCTGCACCTTGAGGACTGCACTGCTGACATTGGAACGGGATGTCATTTATTTAGCCTGACCTTTCCCTGCAACCATGCTGGTGGCATTATCATGGGTCCTTTCTATGCCCATTGCCAAGGTGACGTCCGGTTTCCTGCGTCAGTCGGTGCAGAGCGCATCCACGCTGCCCTGATGCTTTGTTTGCTGTCCTGCCTGACAAGCTATTGGCAAGGTTTCAGCTCCTGTGGATGGCAGCTGCTCCGTGAGGGACCAAACTAGATTCAAGCTGGACTTCGTTATGGGGTGTTTCATGTAGAGAGAGTGTAGGACAGGGGTCTCTTGCCTGAGACTAAACCATGGATGAGATACAGCAAAGATGCCCAGAAGTGCTACCAGGTGTCATGGAACCAGCAGGCAACTGCAGCACTGCAATCCATGCTCGTCCTCCATCCCATCTCACTCAGGATTTACCTGAGCCCTCATGGGGCCAAGGAAGCTGAGGCAGCTCACAGGTGCTCACTGCAGAGGCCTGCCAAAGCACAGCTGAGCTTGGATGGTGGAGAACGACTGGTGGAACAGGTCCTGCTGCTGCTGCGCAAAACCACCCGGTGTTTCTCTCTACCCTCCCAGGGCTTTCCCAGCGGGTCCCAGAAGGACCCAGAGATGCAGGTGGGGAAGATGCAGCTGTCCTTCACAGGACAGCCCATCAGCACTGAGGACAATGACAGTGGAGAGGGACAGGGTACCAGTAAAGCTTCTCCCCCACATTACTAAGGGATTGAAACCTCTGAACGAGGGGGATTTTCACTACTGGTTCCCACAGCTCTCCAAGGGAATTTGCAATGGATGAGGGAAAAAAGTCCCTAAACAGTATCAACTTTTTGTAATAGACTCAAAGACCAACAGTTATGGGGTAAAAATAGCTAGGTGGCTCACAGGGAAAAAGCTTGGTCTGCTTTAGATGTGAAAGGCAGGAAAGCCTCGTGTCCATCCACTTCCCACTCTAGCCCTCCCAGCCTTGCGGTGGTCTGCACAGATCTGATCTGAAAGAGGAGCTGGGCCTCTTTGGGAGGACAGGACAGGAGTTGTTCTTGGCCACGGACACGGCTTTCAAGGTACCTGTGTTCTCCTCAGACTGGTTGAAGCCACAGATCTGGCAGATGCTGCGAACCCACTTATTCATATCGTCCTCAGTCTCGGCCACCAGGTAGAAGGTCCTGTCGCTGGTCTTGATGTCAAAGATGTAGCTGTCTTGCAGCTCCTTCTTGTTGAAGGTCAGGCCTGCATCCACTTGCTCGCAGAAGTTGAGGTTGATGACACGCAAAGGTTTTTTGGAGTGGTCATTTTTGTAGTACTCCAGGACATCAGGGTCACCACTCATCCGACCGCTGCGCAGGACGAACCAACGTTTCTTCCATGCCTGAAACCAAGAAGAGAGAAAGCATGAACTCCATAGCTCAAGTCACTAGGGCCAAGAAAACACTGCCAGGCACAGGGTGATAGCGATGGATGTGACACCTCTCTCTCCCAGGAACCTCTGGGATCCTGCTCAGGACATCCCTGCAAAGAGGTGCACAGACTCAGGTCAGTTCATCATACCAATACTCAAATCACACCGGTTACCTAGGAGAAGTAAATACTGAAATCTCATTCTAGTTTAAGATGACCTTGAGAAGTGCAAGTATTGAGGCTTAGAATAACCTTTCTCCTACCTTACAGTCCAGCTGCACTCCTAACTACCCTTCTCTCCTTGCTGCAAGATAATCTGTGGGGCTGCATTACCAGCAAACATATTGCCAAAATGCCTTCCAGCAGCTTGGGGGAGCTCAGATGCTTTGGACAGAGTGCTCTGGGTATCCTGCCCTTCAGAGAACCCCCAGAGAGCATCACAGCACACGTCTGCAGATACTGACCAGGCCAATCCCATCTCTGTTTAAATGCCATGATAGAAAGGCTAATAAAACCAACAGGGAACTGCTTTAGTTTTTTAAATATCAGAAATAACACCAGAAAGACCCACAGAGAATACAACCATTTGTTTTTTAACATATTCTGCTCCCTGGTATGAAGGAAACACCTTTGCAAAGGAAAGGATTCTTCTGAGCAATTCTGATGGCAGCCCCTGGCCAAATCAGCTGGGAAAAGGATCCAGGGGGCTGTGGCATTTGAAGAAAACCGGGAAAATAAATGTCAGCCATCAGCCCTGGCAGTGGGAGTGGTGGCCTGTCTGCTAATCTCCATGACAAATGCACTTGGGAGCCCACTGGAAGGGCAATAGCCACAACAATAGCATGCTAAATGCTACAACTTACATTTCACAGACTATCGTGGAGGTGCAAGTCCTCATCCCATGGGATGGAGGGTTTTTTGGTGGGATGTGGGCTCTGCATGAGCACCCTGATGCCTATGGGAGGGACATCACTCCCCCCCAGTGAGCTGTTTCCCATCATAGAACTACGCTGCCTTGCAGAGGCAGCTCTTTCCCATAGGAAAGGACTATATCTAAGGATAGTCCTTAAAACATCTGAGTTTGTTCAGACTCCCTCTGAAGGTGGTGAGTGTTAGAGAGGTGCACCATCAGCATGGGTTAGATATGGCCTGCATGGATGAGTGTGGTGATGTGGGGTATTGCTGGTGCTCCTCCATTACCTGATGCAGATCTTGGTTTGCACAGAAGGACACCAAGGGAAGAGATGTGATCCCCACTCTCCTGCCCCAGCTATGGACATTTGGTTTATGATATTTACCTTCTGTATTAAAAAAAAATAAATAAATCAGCAACTTTTGGGTTCATGTGATGATGAGAGGTTGGGCCATGAGGAAGCACATGACATTCCTAAGAAGGAAGAACCAACAGCCACAAACATCTTTAGTAACCCAAGAAAGGCAAGTGTGGTGTGCTGGGTCCTCCGTGATGCTCTTCAGGACGTGACTATAGCCCTGTGAGGCTTTGCATACTGGGGATGGGCATGTGCTAGATCTCAGCCACCCAACTGCACCACAGTCCTAAAATGTTGGAGGATTTGGTGGCTGAAAGAAGGGTAAGAACCCCCTGTGATGGTTTCTCTGAACGGTCCAATTCGCACTGTACGTTCCAAAGGTTTAAAAATAGCTTTTGCTTTGTGTCTTTGAGATTTGTAACCAAACTAGTTTTGCACTAAGTTTCAAACTGGCTCCTGGTGCCAGGAGAGCAGCTTCAGTGCAATCTTCCAAATGCAGCGGAGCAGCAAATTGCTTAGCAAAAGGACGTGTGAGGCTGGCAGGTTTTGGCTTCAGCCAGGAGACACTCTCCCACTTCTCATCAAAACGACCTCTCTTAGATGAAAAAGCCCTGTGCAGAGCAGAGCTGTATCCATCAGGGAGGAAAAAAACCCCATTTTGATGAGGCAGAATCAATAATTTGCTAGCCCATCAAAGTGGATCACCTAAATCACTGGGAAACAAACTCATGAACGTGGTTTTTTTTCTAGCTCTATGTGGAAAATGTCCCATTATCTTCTTTCTAGTAACACTGAGCCATTTCTTTGCAGCCACTCAGTTGGACAAAGGCATAGGCATACATCAAAGAGGAGGGGTGGTGCTGAAAGAAGATCAAGTTGTGCAACCATATAGAATCATAGACTGGTCTAGGTTGGAAGGGACCCCAAGTATCACAGAGTTCCAACCCCCTGCCACAGGCAGGGCCACCAACCTCCAGGCCTGGAGCTACACAGGGTTGCCCAGGGCCCCATCCAACCTGGCCTTGAACATCTCCAGGGCCGGGGCATCCACCCCCTCTCTGGGCAGCCCGTTCCAGCACATGGACCACCTCCCGACTGAAGGCACATCCAACACCCATTCTTGAGACTCGGACGGTTGCTTTCCAACCATTTGGAGTCAACCCTTGCAGCATCCCTTCATGGCTGAGGAGTTGCATTAAGAAAAACACAAGGTTCAGAAACTAGACTCCAGAATTTAGAGCTTTCAGGAAAACAAAAACGAACAAAAAAAAACCAAAGAAAAGGAGAAAAAGGAGGAAATGTTGCAAGCAAGGCCAACAATGCCACCACAGCTTCCTTTTTATTGCCAATGTGAGAGCCACAACATCTCTAGTTCTCTTTAGTCTGTCTGGAAGCAATGGAAAGTCCCACGTGGTCAACATTTGGCAGAGAAAACAGTATAACACATGCAGTCTGGTGGTATTGGGTAAGTCCTAACGTAAGCTGGTTGCAAAAGAACTGCTCTTGTCAGGACAAAATTTGTTGGGAAGCTTCAGGAGCTGGAGTATCACTTTAGGGTGGGACCCTTGGACAGAGCAACAGCCCCACCAACCTGAGATGACCACCGTGTCCATCTCTGCCTGTCCTTGTGGGGATGAAGTCACCAGTGTTTTTCTAAACCAGCTTCTGGCCCAGGAAAACAGGTCGTGAGAGTAGCTGCTGGAATTGCCTGTCCTGGACAAGTGGGTGCATGTAGCAATTCCCACTGTACAACCCCACAGCAGGACCAGCCATTTCTGCCTCAAGAGGGTGATTTAAGGGTCTAGTGATGACCACTGTGACAGCAGTAGGACACACAGGATCCATATGTGCAAGGCAGTCAAAGTCCAGGCCAAACCTGAGGAGGCTGCAAATCCATGTGAACCTCCACACTCTGCTGCCGTGTTTCCAAGACCTTTTCCCACCATGGGGCTGTGATGGCCCCTTTGAAGCCCCTGTTGCTGTCAGCCCACTCCTGCCAAATCACCGTGCCTCACTGCCATCTGTTGTGAGCCAAGGGCTGTGTTTCACAGCTTAACACCCATAAAATGGTGCCTTTGCAACGCAGATTTCCAACTGCATGGTCCTTTGCCTGCATCAGGTTGCTTTGCAGTTAAATTGCAGCTGGTAAAGACCCTTAATATCATTGAGGAATGTTTTCACACTTTGCAGGGTCTTCTTTTAAAGCCACCATGCTGCCAGTGCAATGTAAATCCTCCCAGGTGCCAGGAACTGTGACTGCTGCTTGACTGCTTTCCATCTCAGCAGTGTGGTGGCAAGTTAAAGTTCACAAAGCCGACCCCTTTCCAACTGGATGTTACCTAAAATTGTTTTATGGGTTGGGGAGTTGGGTTGGCAGAAACCAGGTGGTTCTGCTGGGTTCACAGGCTGAGTTCATTCAGCTCTGGGGAGCTCACATTGTGGTTGGGACCCTTCCTGTCTCCTCTGCTGGGTTTGGAACCAGGAGAACCCAGCTGGAGAGGTGGCTGCTTTTGAGCAACCAAGATACAGTCGTGGGAGATCTTCTCACCACACCATAAGTGAGGTCCCTTATGTACCCTGTGGCTGTCCTGATGGTGAAATACTGTGATAGAGCTGGTGGTATCAGTGCAGAAGGATCAGACTGTCCCTTGTTGGGAGAGTCTGGGGACTCCAAGTGCATGATAACCCAAGTTTAATTTAGGACAGGTCAGACAGAAGTTTTATTAACTATGAACATAACAAGAGACAACACCTCCCTCTCTGCTCCTTTGTTCTCTGCAAAGTGATTGCAGATCCCCAGCATATATTCTATTTTAGAAAAGTAGAAAAAGGTAAGGAAAACAGCAAGTTCAGTGTTAGCAAAGCCCAGCATCTATGCCCAGAAGGGACCCTGCCAACTGCCACAGTCCTAAGAAGGAATCAGGCCATAAATAGCTCTTGGTGGAGCCACCCAGTATTATCATGGCTCAGAAGTGGGATTTCATAGAATCACAGAATCACTAGGTTGGAAAAGACCTTTGAGATCATCGAGTCCGACCATAGCCATCCTCTACTAAACCATAACCCTGAGCATGTTATCTACCCATCTTTTAAATATATTCAGGGTGGTGACTCCACCACCTCCCTGGGCAGCCTGTTCCAATGCCTGACAACCGTTTCAGGAAAGAAATTCTTCCTGATATCCAACCTAAATCTCCTCTGGTGCAGTTTGAAACCTTTTCCTCTCATCCTGTCACTTGTTACCTGAGAGAAGAGATTCCCCCCTCTCTACACCCTCCTTGCAGGAAGTTGCAGAGAGCAATAAGGTCTCCCCTCAGCCTCCTTTTCTCAAGACTAAAAAGCCCCCCAGCTCCCTCAGCTGCTCCTCACAGGACTTGTGCTCCAGACCCTTCAACAGCTTCATCGCCCTTCTCTGGACACGCTCCAGCATCTCAGCATCCTTCCTGTAGTGAGGGGCACAGAACTGGACACAGCACTCAAGGGGTGACCTCACTAGAGCTGAGTACAGGGGCACAATCACCTCCCTGGACCTGCTGGCCACACTGTTTCTGATACAAGCCAGGATGCCATTGGCCTTCTTGGCCACCCGGGCACACTGCTGGCTCATGTTCAGTTGGCAGTCACCCAACACCCCCAGGTTCTTCTCTGCCAGGCAGCTCTCCATCCACTCTTCCCCAAGCCTGCAGCGCTGCGTGGGGTTGTTCTGTCCCATGTGCAGGACTCTGCACTTGGCTTTGTTGAACCTCATCCAGTTGGTCTCTGCCCATTCAATCCAGCCTACTCAGATCCCTCTGAAGAGCCTCCCTACCCTCAGGCAGATTGACACTTCCTCCCAGCTTAGTGTCCTCCACAAAAGCAGTCAGAGACTGTTAGGTCTTAGTCAAAAGAAATGTTGGTAAGCCTTAGAGCCAGACCTCTCAAACCCTAAATATTAATAATTTAACCTCCACGTAGTATACGTGGGGAGGACAGGAGAAGGGAAGGGAGGTAGACAAATGAATGCTTCCCAGGAAACCTCTCTGCTCTGCTCCTGCCCCCACTGCCACCTTCGTCCCCAGGAGCACAGCACACCACCAGAGTGAAATAAACCTTCCAAAATCCGATCTGACACAAATCTCAGGATCTAATCTGAGCTGGCAGGTGAGATGAGTGACCTAGCCATGACATCAGGCAAATTTCCCACATGGGGATGAAGTCAAGGACAGTCTGATTTGAGCAGGAAACCCCACAGAGGGGCAAGACGGTGCTTGTGTGCTGGTTTTGCCCAGAGCTGGAGATGCCTCGAGTACAGAAAAGCTCCTGCAATTGCCCTAGTGGCCACCAGCCACTTGTGAGGATGCCACCATGCCCATGGAAGTCCCCTGTCCCAGCCCCATGTGCTCCCACTTTTCATTCTCCAGTGCAGAGTGGTCTTGCATCCCATCAAGCTTCTTCACTCACTGGCTCCTGGTGTATCTGGCATGGCAGAGAGGAGATCACACTCCAGGAGCAGGAAGAAGGACCACGATGTCTAGAAGGGTCTCACTGTTTCTCCTGGCCACGATATTCCCTTGCTGTCCCATCCTGGTTACCATCACTTTTTGTATCCTGGCAGGATTATTCCGGGGGAAGGGGGGTTAGATGATGGGGTTGTCCTGAGAGCATGTGCTGCTCTTATCATACAATCATAGAATGGTTTGGGTTGGAAGGGACCTTTAAGGGTCATCATGTCCTCTGCAGCGAGCAGTGACACCTGCAACTAGATCAGGTCGCTCAGAACCCCATCCAACCTGACCTTGAATGATTACAGGGATGGGGCATCTACCACCTCTCTGGGCAACCTGTTACCGTGCTTCACTACCCTCAGCATTAAAGATATCTTCCTCTAGTCCTTACAGCACCCTTTCTGTGGTGTCATTTTGGGTGGCTTGGTGTTTTTGCCATGTGCAACAATGGTGCTGGTTGTAGCGATCAGATTGTGTTACCCTACATCCCTGCAAAAGGGAAACAGTCCCCTCCTGCAGCCGGTGCTACCAGCACTGGGGAGTCAAGCCCCATATGGGAGGATTATAAAATAACCTGCTGGTGACCTGTATAATAATGTTGTCTCCCTTTGTGCCCCTGGAGGCTTTTTATCTCATCTGATGGACAGAAGGATGCTGGTTTTATTATTCATGCAAGAAAGCCTCGCCTGCCCTGGTGTTAGCACTAACTCAAAGGAAATGCAGCTCAGATTTGCCAGGAGTGAGAAATCCCCTCCCCGTGTCTGCTCAGGTAAGGGCTCTGCTGGCTGACTGTGCCCACAAAGTGCCTTGGGGCCCCACCATGCCTTTCCAACCTTGACATCGCTGAGCCCAAGAGGAGTGCCCTGAGCCCCTCCGCTTCCCCTCCACGGCTCCCCAAGAACAGTCTCCTTACCCACTACCCACTCACAGCAGCTTTCGACATGACACTGGGAGCAGACAGGTCCCAACCCCACTCCTCTCACCCTTCAAAGCGATGGAGAGACTGATTCCCCCTAATCATATGCCTGCCGTGTCCGAGTTCATGGTGAGTTCGTTAGCAGCATCACTTTGGGGGGAGGAAGGCTTGATTGGCAGCGTTAATAATGCTGCACTGCAGCGGTGAGACCCTGCAGGGCACAGGAAGCCTTGCTGGGCTACGGAGGTGGCTCTTCCATGGTGCACTGGGGGATGGAGGGAAGTAACGGCAATGCAAAAAAACCCCCAACCTAATGTGTATCTCAGGCTGTCAAACGGACCTTCCCTCTCAGGGTTTCTTTTCCCACTGTTGGAGGTGTAATTAAGGCTTCAGAGCACACACTGAATCTCTACATGTGAAATCCACCCGAGGGCAGCTGGCATGAGATTTCCCTGCACTGAACATCACTCAGCTGGCTGAGATGGGGCATGGGAGGGGGGTTGAGAAGAGGGGTGCAGGGCGGGGTGGGGGGGGAGGTGTTAAGCAGGTGAGGCTGAAACGCAGACTAAAACCTATTTGCAAGATCATTTAACCCCCACCTCCCCCGCCCATAAGCTTCAAAACCAACTCCTGCCATCAGAGATGTTTGCTACCAGGGAAGGAAAGGGTTGGGATGGCTCAGAGCTAGAGGTACACTGGTGTGAGCTGGAGGACCTGCTCCCTGCTGCCGCGGTCTGGGAACAGGATGGGCAGCAAAGTAGTGACACAATGTGAAAAACATTTCCCTCTGTATTTATTTTACGACTGTTGTCTGGTTGGAAAGATTTCAGTAGCTCAGTGCTATATGGCCAATCTTAGGAAAATAATGATGTCTCTCTGGGACGTGAGAGTGCTGACCGCATTTCTGCTGGGATGCTGAAGTGCCTGATTAAGGATGGGATGGAAAAACAAAATAGCAAGTAGTGACGTTGCACTTACACCACCAGACGTGCTGTGACGATCTAAGAAAGAAGGACACAGGATTAAACCCTGAGGTGGGTCAGGAGGTGTAAGGATAACGGAGCCAAACCCTACTGGGAGATACAACAGCCTGAGAGGCAGTGATAAGGTCCCATTTTATATGTAAGGAAAAGGTTTCACAGTGGTAGGACAAAAGAAAATGCAGATGGAGTCTGCGTTTGAATGTCCATCCTTGGAGACATTCAAAACCTGCCTGGACAAAATCAGGAGCAATGTGATTTACCTCCAGAGTCAGCCCTAAATTCAAGCCAACCCCGCTTTGAGCAGGAGGTTGGTCCAGAGACCTTGAAAGGTCGCTTCTAGCGTCAGTTATCTCTGAATTTAAATTACTTTTCCATAATTAGATCCAGCTCCCAGCGAGAAGTGTTTAACTTGTCGGATGGAGACCTGGGCAGCCACCCATCACACACTCATCCTCAGAACATAATCAGTGTTTTTTAACTCACTGACTAAAGCAACCTTTTCTGGGTAATTCCCTCTGCCAAAAGCTGCAAGGTGCCTTTGCAAGGTGGAAGGTGCTGGGACAGCACGGGCCTTCAAGGGGTGAGCCGGAGCCCAGCTCCTGCACCCAGGCTGGTCACGAATGATCCACACACAGGGCCTTCACTGCATCCTTGCTGCTGTGCCACAGATTTATTTATCTGGAAGTATTTCCTGCTATCCATCCCTGCTGTGTATCTCACACTGTTATTCCTAGCCCAAACCTCTCCCCTGCACACTGCGGCACACACTTTGCAGGGGGATTGGAGAAGCAGTTGAAGGAGGTTATTTTGGACTCAATGATCTCTTGAGGTCCCTTCCAACCCCTATAACTCTGAGGTGAAGGCAGGTGTTTGTCCTTGTGTGGGGGCAGGCAGAGCCAGTGGCTCCCTGGGGTCTGCAGGACACCTGGCAAAGGGGTGAGATGGTGCTGCCATTGCCCTGAGCCCCCACTGCCCAGCCCAAGGAAAACAGCATGGCAAAAGGGACCATGTCCTACAAAAGCAATGCTGCAGGCAACACCCCTGGGGCCCCAAAGTTATTGCAGCGTGTCTCCAGTCGACTGTTTAGTCTGGGTCTGATCCAGAAGCCAGGGACGCTAAAGGGATTTTTCATCCTCAGCCTCGAGGTGCTTTGTTTTCGGCAATGCCAGTCCCAAAGGTCCCTCCATCTGCCCTGTCTGCATCCTGACTCCAACAATGGAGCAAGCTACAGGATGACTGCACTGTCGTATCACCTGACTGGGCACAAGCATGTGGCACTGCCGCATGAGCGATGATGACCTGAGCACAGAGCTGCCTCGTCCTCGTGCCCCACCGTCACTGCCGCTGGCACGGCGCTGCGGGGCTGGCTTGCACCTCACTGCCTCTTTGAAGGCTGACACAGACCAGGGGCTGCAGCAATCCAACAGGATGCCCCAGCAGCTTCTTAGGTGATTTTATATTCAACATGTGTACATTATGATACTACAGTTATATATATGTTACATGACTCACACTGAGACTGGCGCTTCTGACGCCTGTTTGCAAAACCCAGCCACCACCACTGACTACACTCAACCCTATGGAGGTGAGCAAGAGCTGACCAACCCAGTGGGGTAAGTCAGCCCGCGCCACAGGAACATCTAATCGTAGAATCATAGAATCACCTGGGTTGGAAGAGACCCTTTAGATCATCGAGTCCAACCACAGCCTAACCCTGCCTACCTGCCCTCTAGATAATGTCCTCAAGCACAACATTCACACACCTTTTAAAACCCTCCAGGGATGGTGACTCCACCACTTCCCTGGGCAGCCTGTTCCAATGCCTGACAACCCTTTCAGTACAGAAATTCTTCCTGATCTCTAGCCTAAATCTCCCCTGGTGCAATTTTAACCATTTACTCCAATTCCTATCACTTGTGAACTGAGAGGAGAGACCAACCCCCACCTCTCTATACCCTCCTTGCAGGTAGTTGCAGAGAGTGATAAGGTCTCCCCTCAGCCTCCTTTTCTCAAGAATAAAAAGCTCCAGCTCCCTCAGCCACTTCTCATCTCACAGCAAGAGAAGAGTTTACATTGCTTTTTGAACTTTCAGTTGCTGGAAGAAAAAGAAAACTGCTTAATTTTTTACTTTTTAGTTTCCCCCTCCTGAGACTTCGGTATCAGGCTCTGATAAGCGCTTTCCTGGCCATTACACAAGCAGGGCTGGACATGGGAACACGGCATGAACAAATGGCTCTGAGCACAGTACTTTGATAACTGAGTTTTTCTAGCTTTCTGGCCTCTGCATGAGCAAAATAAATCCCACAGCACTGTCAGTGATTTCTCTTACCCTGTAGCTTTGGGCTACCACCAATGGGCACCCCAAGAGTTGGGATCTGCCTCCCATAACCCCGACACTGGACAGGCAGGGGCCATCGATCCTGCCCCAGACCTCCTCAGTGAAGGTACACCAGTCTCTGCCCACGCAAAACTCATTGCAGGGATGCTTCACCCCATGAGCACCCAGAGCTGAGCTTCACTGGGAAAACCACATCACTCTCCATCTTCCCTCTGAATTCTCCTGGAGGTTGTGGCTGCTCTCCTACCCTGTGTCACCTCTCTCCTGCCCTCTGCAAAGTCCAAGAAGCTGCTCAGGTGAGGACAGGCTTTGCTTTCACCAGGTTTGGTCTCAGCTGTGAGATAGGGTGTTTGGTTTTTTTCCCCATATCCATGAGCATCCATAAGCCCAGAGTCGGATGGGGAAGGAGCTGCTGTAAGAAACAGGCTTCCCATCCAGTGAACCCTTTCCAAATCCTGAGTGCTGCTTGTGATTCAAAGCCAAGCTGATTTTAAAACAACCCTTTTCGACCAAGAAAAGAATCTGAAAAAGCCAATTTGAGACTTAGTTTCAATCATTTGGAAATAGACACCTGTGTCTGCTCTAGGAGAAATACAGATGGACGTAGAGGTGGACAACAGGATGATCTGGAAGCCATCTGGAATGGCTTCTCTGCAAGGTGCTATGAAGTGAGACAGGACTCCTCAGTCTGGAAAAGTGTTGGGATAGGAGAGATGGGATAGGAGAGATACTGAGGGAACCACCAATGGCAGGAGAAGTTGTGGAGATGACCTTCTCACTCTGGCCTAATACAGGAATGTCAGGGCATCACAGGGAGGCAGTGGGGCACACAAAAGGAGACTTTCCTTCGGGCAACACAGAAATGACCCGTAGGACTCCTTGCTGAATGATGCTCTGGAGGCTTCACAGTTAGTTGTCCCCAAGTGGAAACTGAAGAAGATCACGAAAACAAAGTCCCCCAAAGGTTACTGGGTGCCATCACATGTAGCAATGGAAGTTTGCACTGAAAGCTGTTGGCAACAGGGGAGGTATGAGGAGGAGGGAATCTTCCCTAACTGCCTCCTACTGACCACTGTGCTACATTTAACACTGGATAGACTTGGGTTTAACCCTCTACAGATGTTCGAATGTGCCAAGCTTGCAAGGAGCAAGGAAAGTGAGAAATTGAGTCCAAAGCTCCTATGAGAGAGAGAGCTCCATGAAGATCAGCACCCATGGCACTCACCCAGGGGCTTAGTTGATTTTGGGACCTGGGGTTCATTCTTGTAGCTTAAAAGAGCATCCTAATGAGTGCATTCCCTGGTGCTTCATAACATATGAAATCCTTCCCTTAGTTAAAACTGGAATACTATCCTCTTCCAACTCAGCCTTTTGGATGAAGCTTGTGGAGAACTAATTATCTCCTCCTGCTGTCAGGTCCTCTGAAACCTGCTGAGGGATATACTGGTTTCCAGGAGACACTCACAGAAGGCACATGCACATCCAGACACAAACCACGGCTCTCCATGAGCTGTGCTGAGCTCACAGCCCTGATCACTGCTCTCATGGAAGGCATCATGCTCAGATTGTTTGGCTGGAGGGCGGTGGAGGATAACTCAGGGTGTACATGGGGACAACCCCAGATCTGCACAACACAAGGGTCTGACTCTTACTTGTCATGCAGCTGGGTCGAGGCCCACAAGTTAAAATTATTCCAGAGTTCTGGTTTCAAGCCTGTCACAGCAAGACACATCTCCCCAGATGTCCTCAATAGCTGGAACATCCATCAGTGACCACAGTTGACTGGGGTCTGTGTTGAGTCCTCATAACACTTTCAGTCCCACAACCCTGTGCCTACAGAAGGAAGCTTTCTCCAGGTTCCCCCCTCAGCTGTGTGAATCGCAGATTCAGGCAGTCCAAGTCTCCTGAGGTTCCTTTCAACCTGAATTACTCAATCCCAGAATCACAGAATCACAAGGTTGGAAAAGACCTTTAAGATCATTGAGTCCAACCGTTCCTGTCCCATGCTAAACCATATCCCTAAGTACCTCATCTACCCATCTGTTAAACACAACCAGGGGTGGGGACTCAAACACCCCCCTTCCCTGCCCTGGGCAGCCTGTTCCAGGCCCTGACAACTCTTTCAGTGAAGAACTTTTTCCTAATATCTGATCTGACCCTGCCCTGGCACAGCTTGAGCCCATTTCCCCTTGTCCTATCTCCTGTCCCCTGGCTGAAGAGACTATCACCCACCTCTCTACACCCTCCTGTCAGGTCAGTGTAGGCAGTGATAAGGTCTCCACTCAGCCTCCTCTTCTCCAGGCTGAAAACTCCCAGCTCCCTCTGCCACTCCTCATATGATTAAATGGCCCTATGATCATAAACTTGATTTTTTCTATATCACAGGCTCTTAATTAAACACACATTTGTGCCCATACAGCCCCCAGGAACCGCTCATTTGTCCTTGTACTTATCCACCATCTCCAGAAAGAAAAAGCAAGGAGGGGGTTGCTTCCAACCTGTCACTTTGTGGTTTTGGCATCTTGCAAAGAGCTCTTCTCCACTAGAAGCGTGGCAGGGGGATTGGAACTCTGTGATACTTGGGGTCCCTTCCAACCCAGACCATTCTATGATTCTATGAGTCTAAGCGTCTCCACTGGAGCACCCTGGGCATCTTCACGGGGAGAAGATACCACAACCATCTGCCTACTCCAACTTATCAGTTCTTCCACAAAACTTAACCAGCTGCCAGCCTAAGCAATTTCTGTGCTAAACACCATTTCTGCAATACTTTCATGTTCCCTTTCTTCCTCTTTGGCACCGACACTAGTAGCCAGCTACTCTAACAAACACGCTTTGCTGTTGCTGCATGTAAGGAAAAAAAAAAACCAAAAAAGCACCTCCTACTCCTTAATTTAGACATCAAAGGTCACTGTAGTTGTTTCTGCCACAGCCTCAACTCATTTCAGGAGCTGCTCATGCAGTTTCTTTCTACTATACCCATAAAGCCCTGCATTTGGTGATTCACTGCCCCTTTCTGTAGGAACCATCTTAATTTCTTCTCCTTTGATGTACACTTTTGCACTGGGCTGCCTTCTAACATTCTATTTTATTTTATTCTTTCAAAATGGGCTCTATTTGTCAAGTGATCCAGACTGCCCCTTCTGATGAATTCGTCTCCCACCTTCACCGTTCCATTACCCTTTGTGCTACTGGCAGCTTCTCCCCGCAGGAGCCATCGGATCTGCTTCACCTGGGAGAGATGCTGAGACCTAGTATTAATCCCTGAAAATTGGTACAAAGAAAAGCCACATTTGAGGGTGATGTCTTTCTGGGATCTGTCAGGAATTAATTCACTTGCTACGTTCTCGGAGCTGTGTGGGCTGTCCTCACTAGCCTGTAGCTGACCTGCCATTAACAGAGCTTTGGGCTCCACCATTTGGCCCAGGATTGATGCTGGGCATTGACCTTTTGCTGCCTAGGGAGTCTCTTCTGGACATTTCTTCTGCCTCCTGGATTGGAGATAGCTCTCTCATTCAGGATTAACCTAATCCATTTCTCCCCATATCTGGAAAGCTGTTTTCTTTTCCCATGCTTTGGTGGAAAGGTGAGAAGACTGTGGCTTCCAGAACCCCCACGAGCTTCCCTGCAGGAACTTTACATACAGCTCTGCTCACCTTTTCCTCAAATACCAGATGTTCAAATCTCTCCATGGTCCTTCAGTGATGGGACCCTTTCTGAAAATCAAGGGGAAGTGGCCATTGAGAGTTTTAGTTGGGGCAGAAAGCTTTAAGAGAGGTAGTCTCCAGTGACCAACCACACAAAATTTGGAAGAGGGCAGGGGAAGTCTTGGGCTTCCTCAAAGGAAGAAAAAGACCCTCACGAGAAGGCAGCACCTCAAGGGCAGATGGCTAGGGTTTGATGGACACTGTGATAGCATTGGCATTGGAGGATCCATCACAGCCTTCAGGAACAGCAGTGAAAACATAGTTCTGAGGCACTTTATTAACCATGTGTCTGCCCCAATCTTTGTTCTGTGGCAACAAGCAAAGCCTGGGGAAGATACTGCTAAGCACAAACGCTCTGTTTGGCTTTGGGAACTTAAGTGCATAAGTCACTTGATAAACAACATGGTTTAGCCAACATAGATGAGAAGGTCAAATGGATGAGAAGATGGACTATTCAAAGATAACCTACTCCTAATGTCACTATTGACTTCTAAAAATTAGAGCCTATAGAAGCCCTTGCAATAGTACAATTGGGGTGCTATAGGGTTTCTGGTCACCCCAACACCATAGTGAGAACATCAAATATTCTGACCCTCATGTGAAGAATTCCCCAAAATCTGGCTGAATGGACAAAAAAATAACCTGGGGTCATGGTAACTGTTTTATAATCAAGGAAGCCAAAGGGGAATAAATCAGCTGGGATGCTGAAAACCATTTTACAAATAGCTAGGAAGCTACTGGATCAACAGGACTGTTTAGTGTGATCTCTGTGGATTAGCCTTTTATCCTTAATTTTAAATTATTCCATTAAAAGTGGCTGCAGCCAGGCACAGATGAGTTAGTCAACTGCTCCCCCCCTCCCCCAGATTACACAAGCCTCATCTCTTTCAAACCCAGCTAGAAGCCCAGCTTGAAGCCCGTGTGCTTCAGGTTTCAGAGGAGTGGACAGGAGGGTGGATGCTAATTCCACACCACCATTCCCCCAGCAGCTCCTCCATCTGCCTGTTAATGTGTGTTGAAAAGCTGTTAGCACTTATATCATCGGTGTGTTGAATCAGGGGTAGCTCTATTTTGGCCTGATGGCAGGGATATGCTCATCAGTGGATGGCCACCACCTCTCCCTCCACTGGAATTCCAACGGCTACCGACCCAGCTGCTGACCCTGTCAACAGCTGAAAAGCCTTTCCAGAAGTGGTGAACCTCTCTCCTTTCATGTATTAAAATTCTCACTGGTTAATTTATTAGGGTACTTTGTGCTGGGAAAAAATGACCTCTTTGTTGACCCACTTAAACATGCTCCACTCCAACACAAAACCATCAGAAGGGCTAAAAGGGAGAGCTGGGGAAGTCATGTGCAGACTGATCTCCTTTGTCTCGGCGAGACAGCTCCAGGATGGAAGTGCTGGGACTCCCTGGCACGAGAGCAAAGGGCTAGACACAAGCCTTCACAGACCAAACCACAAAGGAAACATTCAGTCTGTACGCAGCACAGACACAGCCAGAGAAACAAGACTCCCTAGTCCTCCCTCCCACGCAGCGCTCATCCCTCCCTCAACCTGTGGGTTTGGGGCATCATAGAATGGCCTGGGTTGGAAGGGACCCCAAGGATCATAGAATTCCAACCGCCCTGCCACAGGCAAGGCCACCAACCTCCAGGCCTGGATCTACACCTTTAATCCTCCCCATGTCGGCTCCTATAAAAGGGCAAATGGGAAACATGATGGTGGTGGTGGGCATGAGTGCTGGGACTCACAGTGCTCATGAGACAGCAAAGATGCATCCTGGACATCCTCCAGCTCAAGGTGTCCATACCTGCAGCTGGACTCTCCTCTTATCTACTTCCAAGTTTTCTCCAGCAAGCGAACCACCAGATTTGCTTCACAGCAACCCCTGATTCCAACTAACACGTGTGGGGCATGGAGGAGCAGGGCACTGCAGGGCAAAACTGGATAAGCCAAATTAACGGCGTAAACACCACTTGGCTCCAAAAGTGGCCCTGTAAGTGAAATGAGTGGGATTATCTGTCATTAGGTCTCGTTCTTCCATTAGTGTCATAAAGATAAAGCCACTCTCCTCCCATAAAGGCGGCCTGCAAAGTGCTCAGGCTCTACAGGACTCTCAGGCTATTAGAGAGGACGCAAAAGCTCCATTTGCTTCACCACGGAGAAAGTGCCTGGAAAGTGCAGTGAGGACAAAGGGACGCCACAAGGTGCCT
Organism: Gallinula chloropus; assembly: GCF_964237585.1. NCBI lineage: Eukaryota > Metazoa > Chordata > Aves > Gruiformes > Rallidae > Gallinula > Gallinula chloropus. The sequence goes on from NC_140085.1 coordinate 192,287,787, forward strand.
TCAAACCTCAAAGGGGGTTGGAGCTCCATCCCACACCCTGATCGTTGCCCTCTGATCATGAACCCCACACTGGGTTCCTGCTGGAGACTGTTTTAAAGCTGAAGGCTTTGTTGGGGCTCTTTCTCATGTGATGTTCTTTATCTCAAGCAAATAAGCTGCCAATTAACTTGAACACTGAGAGAAAGGTTCATGAGGACACCTTAACGGCGTGCCAAATTTCACCCCTTAGGAGAAGACCTGGAGATAGACATGAAATGCATTACTCCCTGTTTATTCTTAGCTGCATAAAGCCCATATATTCTGGGTGCTAGAAAAGATAAAATACAGAGAAGGGGACTAAACAGAATAAACTGCATCAGAAAGATGAATGTAAGATTGTGAAGTAGGAGTTGGTGAGACCTGATGCTGCAACTGCCATTAACCTGTCAAAAAACTCTTGGAGAAAGGGGTTTTTACCCTGTTGTGCTGCAGTTTTTCAAGCACCAGATCAAGACCCAGCCTCAGAAGGATGTTACAGAAAGAAATAACTGAGCTGCTATCTGCAAAAATACTTTGGGGGTGGAAAGTTTAGTTATATGATGGGTGGGGAGTAATTTTTCTGCCTGCCACATTTCTGCAAACAGAGAGGTAGAAAACAGCGCGTGGGAACCTGAACCTGCAGCGAAGAGGGGTGGAAAGAGCAGTAACTGATGAGTTTTATTGCAGCATGTGTTAATCATCCCTCTAGAAGAGGGACTGGGATGGGGGTGGAGGACTTGGCAGCTGGGGGAAATGAGAGTTTTGAGATGTATTTGTAATGTTAACTCACATCTGGGATCAATCCTGGAATGGGAACACAGTGTCTGGCCCAGGCAGGCCAGAAAGGAAATGTTCTTCGTGGCTAACCTGTATGGAGAACAGGACTTGCTAAGCCAAGTGTGGCCTTTGGAGTTGCCCCTCAACTGACCTGGGGTCGTGGACTACCACAGATACTTTCCAAAGGGAGCAGAGAGTTTCTCCAAGTGATTTGTTATGGGGCTGTGAGAACTGCCCTGCACAGGCTGCCAGGGAAGAACAGTTCCAGCTCTCTTAGGAGGCCTTGATCCCAAACCCTTTGGTGGGGCAGGCTGAGAGTGGTGGCCTCTTGGCTCAGGCAGGTGCACAGCGAAGTTGCAAGATTTTTTTTCCCCTCCACTTTGGGATGCTGCAACTCCATCCCAGAATTTCTTCATCCAGATTTTTCCTGTTTGTCTGATCCCACTCTCATGTCTCTCCCACCAGTACAACCCTCTGTATTTACCACTTACCAAGCTGTGGGCATGACCTCTCAGACACACTGCAATCAGGGATGGCACCTACAGGCACCGTAATAACTGAGTCACCACATTTGGGTGCAGGACCTCATCTGTAACCTCCTTTGCAGCCAACTCATCTTTAGAAACCAGCATTATGAAAATATGGGACCTCTGTGGCTGTGCTGGAGGACACACAGGTAGGTGGCTTTCCTGCACTGACTTGTGTAAGCTGTTGGATTTGGGAAAAATGGGGAGCCTGTGGTGGGTTAAAATATACCAGATTCCTTGGCTGGGTGATTCCAAGGGTGTATATATGCCCCGTGCAATGCAAGGGCTTGAGGGAAGGTACTCCTTGTTACATTACCTCCTGATGCACAGGGGATTCTGGGCTTTCCTAAGTTGCTCAGCCCTGCACTCCAGCCCGATGCTGCCCCACCACAGTACTGCAGCCTGCTGCAGGTGGTCTGTGTTACTTATAGGGGTGCCCTTTGCAAAGACAAGTGGTTTCCTCAGCTGAGAAAATAGGAATGAAGCCTGCTTGTGGATCCCTGCCCTGTCTGCACGTGGCCTCTTCACTCTCTCACTGGCAAGGATGAGAATAAGAACCCTGCTGGGTTTTCCACCCTGAGCAAACACTCAAGAACCCAGCTCTTTCCCAGTAAGGGTGGTTTCCATGTGTAGCCCAGGTACTCCTGATAAACACTCTTAGCATTCAGGGATGCAGAAGAAAGGGGAAGTCCTACACCAAGCCAAGGATGTCTCCTTGTTTCAGCAAGCAAGCTCAAGGGAGGGATTACAGCTGCAGGGGCATCGAAGACAGAAGGTTGGGGAAGTGGTAGCAGGACCAGGTTGGACTTCATATTATGTCTAGAGATAAGGCTTATTAGTGCTTTTTTTTTACTGGTGAAAGCACCCCCCACACATAGATTAATTGGGAAAGAAGTTCTAAAGACCCCTTTCTGTGCTGCAGGTCTGCAGACGGGTTTGAGCCCAACAAAGGTCAGTTCCCATCTTCACTAAGGACAAGACAGGAGGCATGAGCCCAGAGACTGGCCGTCAGACAGGCACCCACTGACCTCCAGAGAGAGTGGTTGGTGATTAGCCAGTCACTGGGTTCAGCCAAGGAGCCACCTCACTCAAACAAGGCGAAGAGGCATGTGGACCCTATAAAACCCAGCATCACTTCTGGCTTCATATGCCACAGGCACCCGGATTTTCTATCCATTGTTTTGGGTTTTTTTTTTTTTGCAAAGATGGTACCTCTTGTATCCCCACCAGGGCCAGGTGTCACAATCCCAGGAAAACATCTATAAACTGGAGGAAATTCAGAGAAGAACAAAGGAAAATATTATTATGGAGTCAGAGCGACTGACTTTCTGAGCTAATGTGTTTAGCTTGGCTTAACGGCAGCTTAGCAGGGGCTTGGCAACTCAACTGTCTGCAAATATTTGAAGGTGTAAACACCAAGGACAAGAGGGGAATCATCAAGGGAGTTTTACAGAGTAGAATGAGCAGGAATGAGGGGAAAGCAGTAACTTGCCATGATTGCTAACTGGGCTTTAGGTCTCTCAACATACAATGTGCTCAAGGTTCCTCATTTTATAGTTGCTCTATAGGTCTCCACGGCATCTGTTGTGGCATGATGGGACTCAGGGAAGCACACACCACACTTATGATGGGTTTCATCCGTGTGGGTGCCAACAGGGATTAGGATTCTAGATGTTGGTTTGATTTCAGGTTCAGATTAGATGTTAGGAAAAAAATTTCCACTGAAAGAGTTGTCAGGGCCTGGAACAGGCTGCCCAGGGAGGTGGTTGAGTCACCATCCCTGGATGTGTTTAAAAAAAGGGTAGATCAGGTACTTAGGTTTAGCACAGGACAGGGACATTTGGACTTGACAATCTTAAAGGTCTTTTCCAACCTTTTGATTCTGTGATTCTCTGATTTTAAGCTCATTGGGGCATTGGCAAGTGGTATCTAACAATACACAGTCCAACCCTCAGCAGGTCTTCAGACTGCTCAACAAGCATATTTCCTGATCTACATGCTGCTTGTCTCTTCTATCATCATTGGTTTCAAGTCTAAAGCATAGAGATAGGTGATCATTTTTAGCTGAAACGTTAGAAGGACAGAGATGGAAAGAAAGACTTTGCTAATCTGTATCAATTCTGCAAAATTATTTACTAGAAGAAAACATCCTTTCAACCCCCCTCTAAGCCCCTGAAACAATTTCAGTGTTTCATACCTGTGTTTGGACTTTTCAGTTCAAAATAACACCCTCAAACTGGAAGAGTTAAAACTATAGCTCAAAACCAAAATAATGTAATTTATAGTCAAGAAAAATGTTTAATAGAATAGAATCCTAGACTGGTTTGAGTTGGAAGGGACCTTAAAGATCATCTAGGTCCAACCTCCTGCCACAGGCAAGGACACCCTCCATTAGTCCAGGGTGCCCAAAGCCCCATCCAGCCTGGCCTTAAACCCTGCCAGGGATCCAGGGGCAGCCCCAGCGTCTCTGGACACCCTGTGCCAGGGCCTCACCACCCTCATAGTAAAGAATTTCTTCCTCATATCTAATCTAAATCTCACATTCTCCAGCTGAAGGCCATTCCCCTTGTCCTGTCCCTCCCTGTCCTTGTAACCAGTGCCGCTCCAGCTTCCCAGGAGCCCCTTGAGGGCCTGGAAGTTCGCCACAGAGCCTTCTCCAGGCTGAACAAGCCCAACTCTCTCAGACTGTCTCCATAGCAAAGGTGCATCAGCCCTCTATTTCCATGGCCTCTTATGGATTTGCTCCAACAGCTCCATGTCCTTCCTGACCTGGGGACACCAGAACTGGACACAGCAACATAGTGGGACTCATGAAAACAGAATAGAGGGGCAGAGTCCCCTCCCTCAACCTGATGGTTGCTGTGCTAGGGATGCAGCCTAAGACACGGTTGGCTTTCTGGGCTACAAGTACACATTGTTAGGTCATATTGAACTTCTCATCCACCCACACGCCCCAGCCCTTCTCCTCATGGCTGTTCTCCATCCATTCTCCGCCCAGCCTATAGTTGTGCCTAGGATTGCTCTGACCCATGTGCAGAACCTTGCGTATTTATGCATCTTGCAAGCAAAGTTCTCCTTTAGCTTCACAGAATTGCCAGAGACACCCCCTAAAACAAGCCCTTATATCTTATAGGGTGACTCCAAACTATGTCGACTCCCTGCAGTGACGTAGCTCAACCCCAGACAAGCAGGATATATCCCAGTAGGCACCAAAAAATTGCTTACGGAAGGGAAGATTCAAATTTAGAGTGGCTGCTGCTCTATAAATAGTCTGCAGAACTAAAATACATTCCACTTTGGCTGGAAATGTCTTTGGCCTCATAGTCATAAACACTCCTGCCTTTTATAGTTGAACCAAATATTTGGTTTCTATAGTTATACCAGTGAGTACCCAGTGGTCTTTATTTTTAATCCACGCAGTGTTTGCATGAAAGCAGGGCAGCGGTTTGTGGGGACCTCGGTAGAGTCTGGACCACAGGTGCATCATTAAAAATAAACCCATGAACAGCACAAAAAGCTCTCCCCAAAGCATCCAAAGGCACTGAGGTTTGCTTGTAAACAGCATTTGGCTTTTAGATGCTGCACTAAGTGTGCTGAGAGGGAGACAGGGCAAGGAACCAGTGATTGCTAATATAATAATGAGCCTCTGTCCTACTAATCTGATGTTCTCAAAGCACTTCACAAGCATTAATCATCCTCCCAGAGGGCCAGGTTGGGGATATTTGTTCCCAGCACATTACATGGCACAAGGTGGCTGAGGGAGAGCCGTGCATGGCCCAAAAAATTGAGGATGTCCAAGGAGGCAAGGGGTCTGCATTGCTTTATATATATATATATGGAAAAAAGTCATGGCTACCTCCTAGAAACTTGCCTTCCAAGGGACCTGTTTGACAGCAGTACGCATGAAAGACCTATTACTCGGCATTTAATAAATCAAACACCTGTCTGCCAGCATTATTGATGGAAGGAAAAGGAAATTAAATGTGACCTGCTTGGCTTGGAGATCACAGGATGTTTCCCCATCCACTTAGAATAATTTAAGGTGTTTAAATCCTGCCTGTAAAGAACTGAAGAGGTTTCGGCTATTTTCCTGTCCCATCTTAGCGAGATCTCAGGGTGGGAGACTGAGCTTCTCAAGGGATGCCCAGAAGTGATGGTGCCGACCCAATGTCTCCATTCTCCCAAGGAATGAGCTTGCACGGGCAGCACTTTCCTTGGAAAACAGCTAAATTCAGCGTCTCAGCAAAGCCACAGCTGTTTCACTTAACAGAGCTGAATTTATTATCGTGTGGGACATGCCAAGAAGATGACGGGGCAGGAAGGGTGAAAGGTAAATCAGCCCGATCTCCGTTTCAGCAGTGCTGGGTTCGCACTGGCCAGACAAGGACCTGTTCCCTCTGCTTGTGCTCAGGAGGGATATCCATCTCAGCTACTTTACACAGCCATGGAAAGACAGGAGAAAGCTCCATCAGGCAAAAAGCACCTGGAAATCACAGGGATTTATTGTGAGAGCAAGAATCTTTTGAATTGCCCCGAAGGGGTGAGTTTCTGTGTGACTTACGTGGTTGTGACCTCTTGCTCTCTTGGGACAGGAGTCTTGAATTATCTCAGGCTGGGGCTGTCTGCACAGTGCTGGATGTGAAGAATGTATAATTACAGGGAAAAGAAAAGAACCGCTACAAGACCCAGCTTGTCTGTGTAGGTGGGGGGAGAGGAGGTGGGCAGGGGCTGAAGACATCTGAGTCTTCAGTCAGGAGAAAAGCCTCTGCTCCCTCTCTTAACTTCACCCAGAAATGAACAGAAATGTTCCAGGTGAGATACAGTGCTCTGGGAAGAATTCAACCATCAGGTTTGGCTCAGCACAGGGAGTTTATGCATCCCTAGCTCTCTGCACTCTCCTGGACCTGGTTCTTAGCTCTTGCTTCAAGGCAGAACCACTGGAAGAACCTCACTGCCCTGTTGCAGGTAGGCTGCCTGTTGGCCAGAGTGGGACATCTCCAAAGGAGATGTGTCAATGGTGCATGGACCAGTTGGATGCCTGGAACAGGCTTTCAACTTTCAGCAGTTGTATCTACCTTAATTTGACAAAATTACGGTGCCACAGCGATGCTCTCCTAAAAGGCAGAGGTAGCACCAGCTTCTTCAGGGTGCCATCATGCAGCCTGGATCACTTGTTCTCCCTGAGTCACTGCAGAGATGTGACCTCCTCCATGATAGTAAAGAGCCTTAAAACCCTCTGAGAGCCTTTGGGAGTTACTAAGGTTCCAGCGTGTCGCTCGTTAGCGTGTTACTACCTGCAAATGGCACCTCTTTGGCTTCTGGAATCCCTCCCTCCTCTCCTCTGCGGCATTAAAATGCCTCACGCTTGCTGCCTCACTGGCTTCCAAACCTGTGGTTACTCCACAATATTGATATTCTTGTATTTACTGGCAGCCACCTTGCAGCTGTGTGAAATGGGCCTACAGTAAATCGCTCCTGGGATTTAATCACCCCCTTGGATCCCTGATGCATCTGAAAGCAGTGGTGGGGAAGCCGAACTTCACTGCACCAACCCAGCACTGGTGTTTTGGAGATGAACCCCGGACCCCTTTCCCAGCTGGGACAACCTCAGCTTGCATCTCCTGCAAAATCTGGTGTGTTCTGGGGTGCTTAGGGGCACAAGATGGCCCTGTGCTTGGCCCAGTGGCTACGAGCGGCTCTGGGAACTCATGTTTGTGGCTTTAGGAGCAATTCCTACACAGCTCCAAAGACTCCTTACAAATCTCCAAAGAGATTTTTCCCATCTGCAGGCTGACAGAAATGCAGAGTGGTCCCAGGATGGGACACTGATCCCTTTAGGGACTGTACAGCAAGACATATGCCCAGTGTTTTCTAGTTGCAACAAACCCCGTTTCAAACCCACTTCTTGCCATAACTTCCCCCTTTCACCTCTCACAGCATCACCTCAGTTGTAGGAGGCTGTCCTCTCACACATCTCAGCACCCTTGTGTGCTCCCTGAAAGGGGTTCCTACAGCAGATGGGAAGCTCCTTGAGGGAGCCCTGAGGTTTATTTGGGCAAGAATGTAAAAATACTGATGATTACAATCATTACTTCATCGCGTGGCACCATGGGGCGCATCCGGGAACCGTCCAAGGTTATACAAGAAGCCCATATAAGAACCACACCTCAGGAAGGAGTTGTTTGTGTTTCATGTGCACAGCCTCATAGGATGAATAAAATGTCCTCTGCTTGCAACTTGGTTGATCAAGGTTGGATAAAAAGCTTGCCTGGGATGCCACACGTGAGCAAGAATTTGATGGCTATTTCCAGAGTAAGACTCTCCCCTACTCAGGCTTAGTGCAAGCTGGGTCCAGCAACCTACTCCTTGCACGTCTTTGCCTCTTGTATGACCAAATCCAATTCAGACCAAATGCAATTTTCTGAATGCAATTCAGAAAAAAATCTAGGAAATTGATTTTATTTTATTTTTTTCATTTTTCAAGGCAGGAATTGTTTAACTAAAAAAGTTTAAAGGAAAGGTAGGAGGATGCAACTGCTTGCAAGGAGCTCTGCCTCCTGGGATGGAGAATGGGATGGTGATGAGGGGTTGGACCCGATGATCTCCCGAGGTCCCTTACAACCCCTACAATTCTGTGATGTCCTTGTGGGGAAGCCCCAGAAGCACGGAGCACCAGGGAGGAGACGTAGGCTTTATATGGAACAAAGTGTGATTTCAACAGCTGAACCTGGTCCAGCCTCTCCCAAGTCACCACTGCAGCAGAAATACAGATTTAAGGCTGGATTCTCATGTCATAAACTCAGGTTAACATGCAGACAACGTGAACTGGTTTCAAGCTCTCCTGGATTTACACCTTCATCAAAGAGAGTTTGCAAGAACCACCATGGCCATCTAAAGCTACAACCCTCTAGCACTCTTCCAGACACTGCAACAATCTCCTTGTCACTTGTCTTGGCCATAAGTGCTGCTACAAGTGCTTGACAGCAGCAATTTCTCATCAGCCAACTGGGAGATGCCTCCCCTGGTTTTCAAGAGGAAGATCTGAAAACCTGCTCAGATCTGGAAGGTTTTGGTTTGGGGATGCTGAACACCAACGCTCAGCATGTCTTCCCAAGGACCACCTGGGATCTTCTAGCCTGGATAATGGCCAAAAGTCCTCCAGCTTCTACTTTGTCCCCGAAGTGTGTCATTATGTCCCAGGGAAAGGTGGAGGAATCCCCCAAACAGTAAATTCTTTGGTTTTAGGAAAAGCATCTTCCTAATCCAGACAGTGGAGGACATGTCCAGCACACAGGGTTTAGCAACCCCTTGACTGCAGCTGCAGCTGATGCAGGGAAGCAGATCAGATAACAACTCTCCCAAAGCTTTTTGTCTGTATTTTAACATCATTAAAAAGTGGATAATCTCCTCCTCCATAAAAGCATTGGCTCCCTTTGGGAGCATCTTTGGCTGCTGCACTGAGCCACAGCGATCCCGAGGCCGGCTCTGTTACTGAACCAAGTGATGGCAATGATGGGGTTCATTCTGGGGTGCATTAAAAGAAGTGTGACCAGCAGGTCAAAGGAGGTGATATGATCCTCCCCCTCTACTCGGCCCTGGTCAGGCCCCAACTGGAGTATTGTGCCCAGTTCTGGGATCCTTTGTACAAAAAAGACAAGAGATCTCCTGGAGAGAGTCCAGCAGAGGCTATGAATATGATTAAGGGCCTGGAGCATCTCCCCTACGAGGGAAGGCTGAATGAACTGGGGCTGTTCAGCCTTGAGAAAAGAAGCCTGAGAGGGGATCTGATCAACGGTTATCAATATCTGAAGGGTGGGACACAGAGGGAAATGGCCAGCCTCTTCTCAGTGGGCTGTGGGGACAGGACAAGGGGCAATGGCTTCAAGTGGGAGCACAGAAGGTTCCACACCAATATGTGGAAGAACTTTTTCACAGTGAGTATGACAGAGCCTTGGGACAGGCTGCCCAGGCGGTGAGGAGTCTCCTTCTCTGAAGATATTCCAGCCCCGTCTGGACGCTGACCTGTGTGATCTGTCCTAGGGAGCTGCTTTGGCAGGGGGGTTGGACCTGATGCTCTCTGGAGGGAGGTCCCTTCCAACCCCTACAATTCTGTGATTTGCCTTTTGTGGGATTTCTTCTGCCAGCTGTCTGGGGACATGAAGAGGGTGATTATGAGAACTGGCCTTTTGGATGAGCACCAGGCACAGCAGGGAGACATGGCAAGACCTTGCCTGTTGCCTTCTGTATCTGGATCTCACCTGGCTCCCCATTCTATTGATGGACAGGAGTGAGACGAGCACGTAGCCAGATGTTGCCACATATTCCCACCTGCCCATGCAAAGCACAACACCCTCCAAATCCCAAATACCACAATTTCACCTGCTGGTTTGCATGACCAAAGGTGCTGCCCTATTGCTAACCCACCTTCACAGCACTGACCTCCAGATACTATTTGTGAGGGAATGAAAAAAGCTGGGGCAAAGGAAGGGAGAGGAAGAGTCAGTTCTGCTTTGGATCAATGCATTAGCATCAAACAAGGAGAGGGCTGCAGAGCTCCACTGGGAGCTGGCTGATCCATCCCTGTCAAAGCTGAGGGTCCCCATGGAGGAGCTGTCTAGTGAGGCCAGGCAGCTCTCGGTTATTTTTAGGAAGAGCTTCCCTCCTCTGTTGTCCCTTTTGTACAGCAGGAAATCTTTTCTTGGACATTAAAAAGTACAAAACAACCAAAAATCCACCTTATTTCCTGGAGTCTTCCTCTTTGCCTCACTTTTTACTCTTTTCCATGTGTTTCAGGGGGGTTTTAGGTTTTTGGACACTCAGCAGCTTTCATTCTACCCCCAGCTCTTCTCCTTGCACACTGGCCTGGGTATTCTGTTGCATTCACTGCTGTTGCATGGGAGGAACACCCTGAGCTCCTGAAAACCCCTGGAGAACATCCCCAAGAACTATATTCATGCTGGTCCTACCCCAAATGCCACTCAATATGTGAAGCCACCCCGGTGACTTTGGCCAATGGTGGTGCCAGCCCTTGCGGCACAGCCAGAACATACACAGGCTCCTCTTCCACATCCATGTGCTTCATCAGGAAACATCAATTCTCTTTCTATAGGAAAGCAGGTTATCCTGGGGCAGAGGAAATGTTTCCTCTTCCTGGCAGGATGTTTGCAGTGAGCCCGGAGTGAGGTATGTATAGAAATCTCCCCCTGTGGCTGTACCTCTGCGGAGATTTCGGCAAACAGGCTGAATCCATGTTTGTTAGTGCCCTCAGAGCAGCCCCAGGAAAACAGCCAAAGGCAAACATAAAACATGACATTCTACCATTGTCAAAATTAGGCAGAAGGTCCCCCACTAGCTACAGTGATTGAAAAAAATTGGGGAGATCCCTATGGGGAGATCTCCATACTTGGGGTGCCCTGAATCCAGGGAGATGGTGCCCAGGACTGACAAGAAAGGAACTTGCTGGAAGTTTTTATTCAACCCCTTCCACTGAATTTCCCTCTTGAGGACAGGAAAGCAAAGTAACCCTGTAAAATATGTATTTTTTCAAAGTGGAATTTTTCTGACTCCAAAAACAAAAAGCATTTATCAAAGACCTCCCACCTCAGTCTGTTAAAGCAATTGAGACCTCAGACCTTCATCTACTTTAAAGTGTAACTCCTGATGCACAACTCCCTGGGGTCCAAGGCACAGCTCTCTTCGAGGCTCCGGGCAAGGAACATGACTTCAAGGTTTGCAGGCATAACTTTTAAAGAAAACCAGCCCTTCAGCAGCCAGAAACTTCCCTCAGCTGCACAAAGAGGTTTCAAGAGCTCTTTGACAAAAGCTTTGATTCCTCTTCTAGTATAACATACCGAAGATTTACTGGAGTGCTCTGGAGTACAGTGTTTGGAATAGGAAAATTAAAGCCCCAAAGAAATTCAGGGCTCAGGAAGGTGTTTTCCCTGTGTGGCTGCAATTTAGGGATTTGGAAGCTTCAACCTAAATGAGGTCATTAGGTAAATCAGAGCCTCTTCACCCTTTTGGTTATCAAATCACAGCGTCCAACATCACTTTGATGAAGTGATACAGTGGTGGCTGAGCAATAAGCTCGAAACAAGAAAAAACCCAACCCTTTTAATTGCTCTATGTGGTTGTAATCATTGAATTTGTCCCCATTCCTCTCTCAACATGAATCCAGTCCCTGTGAGATCCAGCATGATGCAGTTCTGCCACTCTTTCTGGTTTGTAATCATTGGGGAGCAAAACTAGAGAGTCCAAGGGGTATGATGGCGAAACTCAAGCTGTCCATACACTTCAGTAACTTCTCATACTTCAGGGAAAAGGAAGTAAACTAGATATTTTGGAAGTATTCTGCGACACAAAAAATAACTGGTTTTGGAAAATGCCTGTCTGTTTTTGTTTTGGGTTTTTTTTTTTTTGAGTAAATCATTCCTATGTCCTGTTACTGTGGGCCATGCCCGAAGTGCATAGCTGCTTTTGCCACTAATGATGGGTCAGTCTGTCGAGGTTTATTTTAATTTTACGACCTTTACGAGAAATTCTCGCAGAGCAGTGACTAAAATAGCAGCTGTCTCCTGTTTGCGCCGCGGTGGAACCGTCTGACACCAACACAGACACACCACCAAGATGAAAAACACTGCCCTTCCTAATTTATCACATAAACACCATCTGCATCAACCCAAGCAGGTGTTGGAATGACCCAGTGCTCCTGGATCTCCCCAACAAGCCCTGCCCATCCCTGCAGGGGATCTGACAAGTGTATTTTCCCATTGGGATGTGCAGAGGGCAAGGATGGGAAGGATGTCTTCATTCATGCCAGGTGGCCAGAAGCCTCCAAGGCACAATGTGCTTATTAACTGCATCTCCAATTTCTCCTGTACCCATCCTCAGGGCTGATCCTCACATGCCCTTACAGTGTCAGAGTGGAAACTCTGACCCACCAAATATCAGTAAAGCCATTCCTCCTGTATGAATATTGTACCAGTCCCACATGAAGATGAGGCATGGCACACAAATACAAGTGAATGGGGGGCTGTGGGAAGGGATGGAGAGTTGCTTTCATAGCAAAATTTTCAAAACCTTATAATAGTAATAATAATAACAACAATTATTATTATTAAATTCTTCTGATTATTATTGTTGTTATTTCTATTATTATTATTATTATTATTATTATTACTACTACTACTATTATTTTCAGGCACCTGATATTCAGAAAAGACCAACCCCCTCCATAAAAAAGAACAGGGACCTCTTATTACCAGTTTGGGGCCTGCTCCTCCTTCCAGGCATCGGCTGTAGCTGCCCTACAGGCATTTCTTCTTTTTTTGGGAGGGGAGCAGGGGGGAAACATTCACGTGAATGAAGTTCTGTTTATGGAAAATTACATCACTGGGACTGAAGGAGACTTCCTGCTTTTCTTTGTCTAATTATCTCATGACTGCTGTCACTCTGCAACACACTTGCCCCAGTATTTTGGTTTTTGCTACCCTGGTGGGATCAGCCGTTGAGGGGGTGAGCAGGGTCTGAGGGTATGAGGACAAGGTCGCCTTCCTGGACAAACGTTTCCCTTCTCATCACTTCTCCCCCACAGCCTAAAAGCACAAAATTAAGGGGACACGTTGATAGGGACATTTTAAAGACCTCAGCCCTTGTCCTACCCCAAATGCTGCCCAATGCAGGAAGCCACCAAGTTAACTCTCAGGTCCTGAGAATTTTTATGAAAAAAATATGAAAAATACATATTCTCTTAGAAATTTGAGCAGCTGGCTCCTCCTTCCAAAGGCTGGGGCTAAAAATCTTCAGATTTAAGTCCTCCCAACTTCACACACACCTCTATTGGCTCCATTCATGAAGACATGCAAGTACCTGGCTCTAAAGGCAGATGAGCTGCTGAACCAGAAGGCTTAAAAAGGTAACTGGGGACACACTTCAACCCCCGGAAGGCTTCTGATGCTTACACAGTGCTAATGATAAGATAATTCAGAAATATTTCAAACCTGACAAGGTAACGTACCAGCTCTGGCTGCAATTTAGTGTGTGTTACCAGGTTTTTCATTGCTTTTCCCTGCCTGTGATGGATTCCAAGCCTGACGTTATTACAGCCATTACACGCTCCATTTTAATGGGGGGTGGGGAGGTGCTTGCAGCTGTCACAACGGGCTGAAAATATATTCTTTATGTCAAACTGCACAGGAGACATTTCCTCCTTGAGTCACTGACAGGTCACCTCCCCGAACCAATTAGCTAATTGTCTCGTATCAGTCCCTGAAGAGCAAGAGAAATGAGTGACTTGCGAATGAACTCTGCCCATAGAACACACTTGTTCTCTCTCTCTCTCCCCCTAATTTTTTCTTGTTTAAAAAAACCCTTAATTTAATCTGTCGGCCATCCCAACAAACGAGGCAGTGTGCCTGCCCGTTCCTTGCAGGATGACTCTCTGCCAGGCTGGTTTTTGGGCGTTTTTTGAATAAAGGAGACTAAAATTAATAGCGTTGCCTCCCTAGCATATCTAGACAACTTGCTGCAGCAATGGGGGTCATCAGCAACCATTAGCTCATGCCCGGGTCCTACTCTCAGATCTGCCATGAGCTCTTCCCAGCTTCAATCTGACCCTAGAGAGCTGGCGTGGCGCTTGCTTAATGTAAGGACAGGCTTGTGCTTGTGTTGGCTTCCATCAGCCCAGTTAGAAAGGATTAGTTTACTTGGCAGAACCGCTCCTCAGGCAAAGCCCCTCTTGGCCATTGGCTTCATGTGTGCACCAAGTTGTCACTCTTGTTTCTGCTTCTCTTAGCTCTGCAAAAGGGTTGCAAGGAAGAGGAAATAATGAAAAGGAAAATTGCTCCTTGCTGCCTGTCAACTGAGCTGCATGTTGTCTTGCAAGGAGGGTGTTAGATATTAGGAAAAAATTTTTACTGTAAGAGTTGTCAGGGCCTGGAACAGGCTGCCCAGGGAGGGGGTTGAGTCACCATCCCTGGATGTCTTTAACAGATGGGTAGATGAAGTACTTAGGGATATGGTTTAGCATAGGACAGGGATGGTTGGACTCGATGATCTTAAAGGTCTTTTCCAACCCAGTGATTCTGTGATTCTGAGGACAGAGGGAAGATGTGGCTTCACGTACAGCAGCATGGAGAGAGGACACTCATTTTCCTGGCACAGATAGGGTTGAGAGAGGACCAGGTGGTAATGTGCTGACCTCAGCACACCCATTATAGGGACATCCTTGGGGTCAAACCCTGAATGATAAACCCTGCCGTGTTGCTGAGCTCCACAAAGCAGCCCTGTGACTGACCAGGGACACCTCCCCTGCTGCTAGGTGTTGCTGCAGCTTGAAAATCATGGCTGAAATGTTACAACAAAAACTGAAATATCCACTACAGCTATCACTATGTCACCTCAACCTTCTGCAATCCCTTCTAACCCTGCGCACCTCCAGTAAGACCCCTAAATCACCCTTGAACAACCTGATAGGCCTCAATGGGGAGATGACTGGCTTGGTGAGAGCAGTGGATGCTTCTTACCGGGACATTAGTAATGTTCTCTTTCAAAACCTCTTCCATAGGTTCCTCAAAGACAAACTGGTGAATTATGGGCTAGATAACTAGACAGTGAGGTGGGTCTCAATAGGATTTGACCAGCTGAAAAGCAGCTTTATCCACCAGACTGGAAGGTACTGGTGGACACCAGGTTGACCATGAGCCAGCAATGTGTCATCACAGCAAAGAAAGGCATCAGCCTCCTGGTGGCTTTGCCTGAGCATTCATTGCCCACAGGTTGAGGGAGGGGATCCTTCCACTCTGCTCAGTGTTAATGGGACACTTCCAGGTGCTGGGTCTAGCATTGGGCTCCCCAGTATGAGACAGACATGGACATACTGGAGCGAGTCCAGCAAAGAGCCACAAAAATGTTTAATGGACTGGAGCATCTGATATGAGGAGAACTGAAACTATTCAGCCTGGAGAAGTCTCAGGGAGATCTTATCTATGGGCTTATATATGTGATGGGGGGAATTAAAGAAGACCAAACTAGGCTCTTCTTGGTGGCGACAGGACAAGAGGCAAGAGGCAAACAAAACCATGGGAAATTCCATTTAAACACAATAGTATATATTTTTTTAACCCATGAGGATGGTTGAACACTGGCACAGACTGCCCAAAGAGGCTGTGGAATCTCCATCCCTGGAGATACTAAAAATCCTAAGCAATCTGCACTTGGTGACCCTGCTGTAGGAGACAGGGGTGAACTAGGTGGTTGTCAGAGGTATCTTCCAGCCTCACTGATTCTGGGGCCAAGCAGATGATTTCTACCATGACATTTCCTACACCTTCCTTCCAAGCTGTTTGTCCTTTCCCTACAGTTACAACGCAAAAGACAACACTCTCCCACCTTCCATCCTCCCAGCTCAATGAAGTCGAGACTCTTGATGGAGGAGGAACCAAATGAAAACTGCAGGTCAGGAATCAGCAGGTCCCATGTCAAAGTTTGTACCCTGAAGGTACAAACTCATCATGATGCTTTGGCTCTGGCTTCTCCATAATAACAACCTGGGAAAATAATGGTTCACAGAAGCTTTGATTTACAGGGTTGTGAAAACAATAAACAAAAATCTTGGTTCACTGAGGTACACCTCTAATAGAGGGAGTAGAAATATATGTCAGATGATAGAAAGAGATGATTAGGATGGAGATGTGACCTGCTAATTCCTTTTTCAGGATAGGCATTGATGGATGTGAAATAAACCACTAGTCACCACAGCAGACACACCCTATAAAATGACATTTGTTGGTTTTCCTGGGTTTTCGAAGATGAAATGAACTGTCAGTGGACACCAAAATGTCTTGAGGTCAGAAGGAAAATGAAAGCAGCAAGAAGAAATAAGGAAAAAGCCATTCCTCATGATCCTAGATACACTCCTAACAGCTACAGATTTTAATCCTTATTAGAGCTCCCCCAGGATGGGTTGAATTTGGCTTTCTCTGTTAGCAGAGACCCTGCTAGCTGACTCTTGCTCATTAAACTGGCACCCAGAGGGTTAAGCACGTTGGAAGAACCTGCCTTGACACATTGCTATCCACAGTCTCTTTTTTTTCCTTTGGAAAATGCTAAGTCACTCTTTAGCAAGAGGCCAGGCAAGAGGTTGCTTAGGAACTAAATTACTTCTCATTCTTAGACAGTGATGCTAGCTGGCACCCAGGGAGGCGTGGAAGTGTTTGGAGAGAGGCCGGAGTGCTGGGAAAGCTGCAAGCAATGGGCTGTGGGATCATCCCAAATACCAACTTCAACAGCAATCCCTGTTCCCTACTCCTCCAGACAACCACCACCAGGCTCTCTCGCTGGAAACTCTTGGGTTTGTTCCAAAAAAGTAACCCTAAAAGGTGAGAGAAGTCTAAATTGGGAAGGTTTTGATAACGTGACAAGAGGTGATGCACGAGCTTGTGTAGAGTGTCAGGGTTTCTGCTGGCACCGTGTCCAACAGGAGGAAGGAAGGACGTTTCAGGATGAGTGACCTTTCGTCCAGGATTTTGAAACACTTTAGAGACCCAGATGACAGGCAGTACACAAGGCTGCCAGCTGTATCTACAAGTCACTCGCAAGGGCTTCCTCCTCTAGGTATAAACACCATTGGAGAAGGTTTTCCTCTAAATTAAAATTCAAAAAAAACCTTTCAGAGACCAGAATCACCCTGGAGGGACCAGCTGCTGTGGCAGCTTCTCAGAGAGAAGTTGTGTCAGTGAGGCTGCCCGGTCCTCACGCCATCTGCCTGAGGGAAGCTATTTCAAGGGAATCACATGAAGAAAGACTGATGAGTCAACACTTTGGACCTGATGAAGCAACAAAAACTGCAGGAAGAAGCCAAATCATCGGATTTCCACCATGTGTGCTCTTGGGGAAAGGCCTGGCTTGACTGAGACACAGGGAAACTTTGGAAGTAGCAAGGTGAAAGTCCCTTTCTCCTTCTCTGCTGAGATAGTCCAGCAGCTCACATTGACAGCTCTATTCCAGATCTTACACCATTAGCATTTGATATAACACATGCCTAGCTTCCAGGCTTTGTAAGAGAGGAAACCTCCCACTTCACCCAGCAGTTCTCTGGGATATGCAGTCTCTGGAGGCGTGGGGCAGGAGGCAAGGCTGAGCTGAGGGATGAGCAGCTAATAAGGGCCTCGTTGGCAAGGAGCTGCGAGAGATAAACTCTTGTTCCTGCATATTTTTCTAGATGAATGTAAGGGAGCTGGATGCCCATTTTATGCTGGATTTCCCAGCAGAAAGCCAGTCTGAGCCCACTGTACTCCAGTGTCATGCAGACACTAAGATGGGATTGAACCATGTCCTGCTAGATTTTCACACTAATGGCAAAGTTGGTCCCTTTTACTCCAGGTCAGCTTTGTACTCTAGCAGATGAAGTTACCCCAAAACACTTCAATAAACAAAAAATCCCAAGGACAAAGTAAGAAATCTAACAATGCTTCCTGAGAAGCACCTTCAGAGATGGTACATCTCAGCACCTTCAAAAGTGGGGGAGACAATGAAAACAAAAAGAAAACCACACCACAAAAACAAATAATTAGATTCCAAAAGACTTGTCCCCCTTGCCCAGGTATCCCTGAGCTGAGCAGAGCAGGGTGGAGGCCTACCATCTGGAGCTAGCTTTTCATTACTAGCTCTTCATTACAGGACCACATTAGAACTTTACGTGGGTGCAGAGTCCATCAGAAAAAGGTCAGGCCACCCTGAACTCCCTGATCACATATTGATCCTGTAATGTTTCATGTGGCTGTGCTCAGGACCCAGTGGAGTTTGGGACTAAACATGATGTACCCTATAGGCATTTTCTCCCATCCTGCAGAACTCCCATGGGAGGAGAAGCACATGCTGAAGTAAAATTATTCCCTAACGAAGAAAACCACAACTCGACAACCCAATGAGAAAGCGGTAAGCTGGTCCTTTCTCCAGTACCCCCACTGCCTCCCTCCTGAATTCTTGTGGACCACCGACTGTTGTCTTTCACCCCAGGGTAACCCAGCAACCTCAGGTCAATCCCACAGCAGGCACAAGAGAAACTGCAAGGTCCCCTGGACAACCAACCAGGACAGCTAGAAACCATCTTATGGCACGTCCCATCCTACACATGGTGCAAAGGCCACAGCTCTCCTCACCCCCACGAGTGCTCTCCACGACAGTCTCCTGAACAGAGCCTCCCAGAGTGATCTGCCTTGCTTGCCTGTAGCTTGATGAAGTCAAGATAAGCCAGTTCACTATTAAATCCTCCTTTAGTGTCATTGTATCAACTCTGGGCCAGAGAACAAAATAACTGTCTAGAGAAAGAGCCCAAGCACTATTCTCCTGGCTACAGCAGGTGCTTGAAACTCAGTGGAATAAGTCACCTTGAAAACCCTCATCTCCGTCTTTATCTGGGTCATCTGTTTTTTGGCCAGGGCAGCACTGAGGATAACGACTAGCAGATGCAGTGGTGGTTGTGCATCATTACCTCTCCACCTCTCTAAGCAATACCCTCAGGCTCACCTCACTCAAGTCCATCACACTGGCTGGAGATGTAAGCTGGAGCCCTCAGGACTATTCCATGGTGTGAATTTACCTTCACAAGGTGTTTTGATCAGCAGATAGTGATCTTGTCATAGGGAAAAGGATTAAGCTGAAGGGCAACCACCTTCTACTCTGTTAACCCTGCTCCATGCCAGGTGCACCCATGATATTCTGTTTTTCTCTCCAAAATGGCTAAAATCCTGTGGTTTCCTTTCTTCCTAACACTCCTTCATAGCAGCTGTCTCAGAGTGCTCAGGGGTTTCATCATGTATTTTTTTACACCCCTCCACCTTGCTACAGCCAGTCTTCACAGCTCCTTCTTGGGATGGACCATTGCAGGGTAGACAAATCCACGTGCATCAGTCCTTATCCACATCCCTGTGGGGTCAGAGAAGGTTTAGTTCTCACCCTACTGCCAGCCCACAAACCCAAGAAAGGTTTTAGCGTGGATTTGATTCAGACTCTGGCACCTGCCAACAGCTTCACTGAACGATGGTGAAGGAGGAAAACCTCCGCTGATCCCAGCTCCCAGCTACGGGTGGAAACCATCTGCCCAGCCTTCCAAGCCCTTCCCCAAACAACTCCCTTTCGCCTGCCAAAGGCAGCTCGCTCACATCTGCGGGGCCGCGTTCGCCGCGCTGACAGCCAGAGTACCAACCCTGCTCCCCACAAAGGGCATGGGAAAAGGCAGCAGGGATGGTGCACACAAAAAACCACCCCGTGCGGATGGGAATGTGGCAGGGAAAGGAGTGGGAGAGTTTGACCTGAGATTTGTTTGCTCAGCGTCTCATCTCTGGATGAAGCAATGTTTCACTTGTGGAGGGCAGGAGAGAGATTGTGAGGAACAGCTTGTGTGCAGGAACAAATCTGGGACAGAGGGAGGGCAGCAGCTCTTTGCTCACCCATTTGTAAAGTCCAGAAGGCAACTTTTCTTGCATTCTGCCTCTTTTTTTCCCCCACAATGACCAGGTCATGGGGTGAGAAAAGAAGACTCAGCATGACACCACTTCCTAGCACAGGAACTTCTGGGCACCGTGAGAAGAGGATGGGTGGACACCCTGGGGGGCAATAGTAGCTTGAGGTAGGGGGTTTAGATGAAGCTTTTAAAGGCTTCCTTGGACTTTGTCATCCTCATTTATCTGAAGCAGCAGTGTGAAAAAGAGAAAAAAACAATCTAGGAGAACTCGAATCAGGCAGAAAAGATTTCCCTTCCTTGTATTTACACAGCCCTGTGTCCCTCTGAAAGGCATCACCCTCCTCACATGATTCCCAAGCTCTCAGATATATTTAAAAAAAAAAAAAAGGAAAAAAAACCCAACAACCCAAACCAAAAACCACCACTCAGCAAGCAATATACTACAAGGACACATGTTTTTGTGCTCACTTGAGCTAAAACTCCTCCACATTTTTTCCTTTAGCCAAATGTTTCTGAGTAGGAGCACTGGAAAAATAAACTCCCCTGGCACAGCGGGATGCGGGCGGGCGGCCGGGCTGAGCTGAGCCCCGGGGTCTCACCACTCTGGTCAAACCCCAGGGAGCCCCTTCCCAGTCCCCTCTGCAGCACAGGCTGTTTGGCTGGGGGATGTTTACTGGGAACAAGTGCCTATTGTCTCCTGTCAAGCCCGAATGTCTCAGTGGAGTAAAACTATAATAAAACAGGACTTCAGCCTTCCTTTTTACCCTCCTGGCTTTACTTTTTACCTTCCAAGTCTTCATAGAGCCCTGGCTTTTGTCCTGCCTGCTTTTAAACCTAGATAAGTAGCTCTGAAATGACACCTCGAGAAAATTATTATCATTATCATCTCCAGAACAGGTCTCTCCTATTATTATTATTATTTTTTCCTTTTTACACTTTGCAGCATTGATCCAGCCTTCTGCAGGCTCGGGGGGGGGGGGTGTGTGTGGGGACATGTTTAGGTGGCACAATGGGGAGGGAGAGACGTGCTACAGGCTCAACAGTGGCACAAAAGCTGGCAGGTTTGCTGGGATAAAGACCTGGGTAGCACCTGGTTTCCAGGGCACAGCTGAAGTAGCTCAAAGCAAGCGTGTGCCAACAATTGCAAGGTCCAAACCTCCTTTTAGGAAGAAATCACGGTCAGCTGTGTTGGGGCATGCCTGCAGCTGATGCCCATCTGGTTTCTTCAGTGCCTCCGATTCCCCATGTGGGATAAATACACCGATTTCTCCAAGGCAACGGCTTCTGTGATCCTTGCATGACATTTGTTGCACATACGCCAATTAATACTAATAAATATGCTAGCACCGTTGCTGAAAGGATGCACGGAGTGATAAAAGAAACAAACAGTGCTTAGGAAGGATGAGGAGAATGAAAGATGGCAAAGGAAAGCCGTAGCATGGAGTTAATGATCTGAGATCAAGCTGGAGGAACTAATGGCCCTTTTTTCACGATGAGGTTAAGTCTATGAATATTGAAAACCTTGTTCACAAATCCTCCTTCGGGGAGACCAGTGGCAAGTCTAACAAGTGCAGGAGAAAAAAAAATTAGCAGCCTCTTCCCCTGGGGAAACAGGGACACTGAGAGAGGCTGGTTCACAAAACCGCCATGAAGATGAGAAAAATCCTATTATTTTCGATATCCTGCTGCAGGATGAAAGCTGGCCCTGAGCAGGCAGGATACCCCGGCATCCCTGGGGCAAAAGCCACCGGAGGCCAAATTCCACCCAGGCTCAGCAGCATCGGTCCCATCCTTATCCCCCTGCTCCCTCCCCAAGCACCCGCAGAGGGCGACGGCCAAGGGCTCTGCAGTGCGTATCAATCATGGAGCCACTTCAAGGCAGACGAGGACCCTGAGTGTGTATCGATCACTGTTTATTTCCAGCAGACAAGGTCCTTCCCCAGTGTTAAAAATAAACCCATAAAGGCTAATTCAGCGTATCGCAACACGTCAGATGGGTCCATCTGAGCGGGCCAGTGCTGCCTTGTTTTATTCTCTGCATCCCTCAGTGGCAAATTCAGACAGGTTAAGGACTGGCTGCCACATGCAGCTTGTCCCCCTGACCCTGCTCCAAAGCATCTGCACTTGCAATCGGTCTCTCTTACAGCTGGTCCCTTATATTTTTTTATTGCATCTGCCATTACACAGGACTAATTAGTGTAAGAGGAAGATGAGGTTCACCTCGATGCTGTTTAATGATGGGTACCAGCAAATCTTAATCTGCACAGGAGGAGGTGAGATCTTTTGGAGCATCCTTGGGCAGATGCTGCCCAAAGCACGTCCTGGGAGCAGGGATGGACTCCAGTTCATTTAGGGGAGGATATTAAAAAAGCTTATTTTGCCTTAGAGCAAGTATTAGTCTGGCATCAATACTCATCTGTTGATGATATTCCTGCAGCGCTGGAGGGAAGCGCAGCGATTTCTATGCAAAATGGAAAGATGGAGCAATATGAAGGCTGATCTCTGGGAAAACTGATGCAGAAACCAGATTCACCGGACAGAAACATGCCCCTGCTGCTTGGCTGGAAGCAATCAAGAGTCGCAGGGTCTCCAAAGGGATCTCTGCTTTCCTGGGAAGGCCAACATTTAAGGAATCAAAAAGCAGACACAGCAGTTCTGAGCTTTTTTGAGTAGTTTGGCTATGTCAGTAATATATATTTTTTCTTCTGCTTGCAAACTCTCTCAGTTACAGACCCAAATTCTGCCCCTCATGGCAAAGAAAACAGATTTCCTATGCGTTGAACAAATTATGGCAACTGTGAGTTGTTTTTATAAAGGACCCCAGGTGAAGGAAAGGGGGTTCAGAAGCACCTTCACTTGATCAAAGGACTCTTCACAGGTCATGGCAACAAAAGATTTCATCCTGGGGCTTTACTGGAGGCTGAACTGACCCAAAATGAATCAGTCACATCTCTACTCCCAGCTTGTTGCTGGATTTACCCTCCCAGCGCAAGAATCCAGTTGAAATTCGGGCCAGTTTAATAAATATCAGCCTGATGGAGATGCACAATCCACCCCCTGCATCTTCTTCACTGCCAGGACAAAAAGATGACTTGGAGCACCTCCTCCTCATGGTGCAAGGGCTGCTGGCTCCAGTGAGGTGCACGAGTGCTCAGGCCACCGTGAGCCCTGTCTTCCCACAGCTGGATGATCACAGGACTCTCCTATCATTTTTTTTTAATAAAAAAGAAAGATTTTTGGATGCAAACCACCATAAAACATCAGCGCTGTGGACTCAGGCTGCAGTTTCCCGCACCACGACACGCTTCGTGGTGCATACTTCAAACAAGCTCAAGTTGCTTTTTACAAGTACTTTCATCTGGACCACACCAACCCACTGTAAAAATATGATGGGATTTACTTTGGCCAGGAACTTAACACAGGCCTCTAAAAAGTATAATTTAATTTATTTCTAGGCGAATAAAAGGGGTTTTAGACAAGGACACATAAGTTACAGGGAGCGGCACGCTACGGAAGGAGCTTAACCACCACCCCAAGCACTGATCTGGCATTGCTATTTACCAATTTATCTATTTGGCTATGAAGATGATTAAAGGCCTGGAGCATCTCCCCTAGATAGGCTGGAAGAACTGGGGCTGTTCAGCCTTGATAAAAGAAGGCTAAGAGAGGATCTGATCAATGTTTATAAATATCTCAAGTGTGGGACACAGGGGTGATGGCCTCAGTTTGGAGCACAGGAAGTTCCACACCAACATGTGGAAGAACTTCCTGATGAGGGTCACAGAGCCCTGGGACAGACTGCCCAGGGGTGTGTGGAGTCTCCTTCTCTGGAGATATTCCAGACTCGTCTGGATACCGACCTGTGCGACCTGTCCTAGGGCCCCTGCTTTGGCAGGGGGGTTGGACCCGATGATCTCTGGAGGTCCCTTCCAACCCCTGTGATTCTGTGATCAGTTGACAGTATTTCTCCAGCTCAGCAGGGATGCATGGATGCAAAATGTAAAGATCACAGAATCACAAGGTTGGAAAAGACCTTTAAGATCATCGAGTCCAACCGTTCCTGTCCTATGCTAAACCACAGATGGAGTGACCCAAAGGCTGGTCCAGCCACCTTCAGCTTAGAAGCGAACTCACACTCACATGTAACACCATGACAACTTCAATCTGCTAAGAAAGGCCGAGGAGGGCTGGGTAAACTGAAAATGCCCCTGGCAACCTTGAACCCTCAGTTGCTTCTTGTTGGTCTTCTTCAAGTAAGCCAAAAAAAAAAAAAAAAGAGATAGACAACTGATTTTTAACCCCCCTTTTGGTGCTGTAGGATCTGGCTTTTTATTACAAAAGAGTAGAAAAGGAAAAAAAAAAGTGAAAAAAAATTAGTCTTCCTTTTTATATAATAAGAGCCCCCAAACTACTCAGATGACTTGAAACTGCTGAGATAACTGTCCAGATTTCAGAGAGGATGGGTGTGGGTGGCACCTCCTGGCATGGAGGGGACGTTTGTATTGGCAGCTGAGGCAGAAAAAGCCTCCACGCCACCTAGGGAAAAGGGAAGGGAAAAAAAAGAATAAAGAAAAAAAAAAGAATTTAAAAAAAAAGAAAGAAAAGAAAAATAATAATAAGAAAAAAACCCACACAGCAAATAAACAAAAGCATTCCTAATAAACTGGAAATGTCATACGGCATCAGGGATCACAAGATCGAGCCCAGAAAGGTCCAAGTGGCAAGAACACGCTGTTAAAAACAGATGGGAAAAACAAGCCGGGAAAGGTTGAGACTGTGTTTCTGAACTTCTGTTCCCGACAGGGGTTTCAGAGCTGGTGCTGCTGTGGCCAGAGAGACAGTGGGGTGAAATACCAGCCACCCTCCTCATCATCCCAAAAATCCCTGTAGAAACATTAAGGCCTGAGGATGGGGCAGAGAGTTTCACGCTAAAATCCCTAATCAACCACTTTGGAAATGTGGATGCCCCATCCCTAGAAGTGTTCAAGGCCAGGTTGGATGGGGCCCTGGGCAACCTTGTGTAGATCCAGGCCTGAGGTTGGTGGCCCTGTAGCAGGAGTGTTGGAGCTCTATGATCCTTGGGGTCCCTTCCAACCCATGATATCCTATGATTCTATGATTCTATGATTCTGGGTTTTTCCAGGTTCCCAAGCCCAGGCTTGCCACATCTCGAGTCAGGTTAATCACACTGCTCCTTTTTTTTTGTATTTTGGCCTTGTTTTCACGGAGTCCTGCTCAGGACAAGGGATTGCTTCTTGATGTTTGTTGAGGAAGAGGTTGAGGTTGGGTTTTCAATGCTCATTCCTGATCACCTCAAGAGGTACTTCTCAGGGATCTCTTCTCTCAGGTAACAAGCAACAACAGGATGAGAGGAAATGGTTCTAAACTGCACCAGGGGAGATTTAGGTTGGATATCAGGAAGAATTTCTGTACTGAAAGGGTTGTCAGACATCAGAACAGGCTGCTCAGGGAGGTGGTGGACTCACCATCCCTGGAGGTATTTAAAAGGTGTGTAGACATTGAGCTTGGAGACATGGTCTAGAGGTGGACTAGGCAGGGTTAGGCTGTGGTTGGACTCAATGATCTTAAAGGTCTCTTCCAACGTAAGTGATTCTATGATTCTATGACTTGCAAAGGTGGCTCTACTTGGTGCCGTAAAACCAGGTCCCCAAGCGAGCAAGATACAAGTCGCATACTGGGAAAAGTGGTTTCCCACTGACAAGCCTCTGAATGTTGGGGATTAGATGAAAAGGAGGAAAGGAAGGCTGAGATAAAATGGAAAGGAGAGGTTGCCAAAACATGCAGCCCACAGAGAGCTGTGGGGAGGAAGCCACTGAGCCTGCTGCCTCCAGCCTCAGCCCATCATCCCAGAAGCGAGTGGAGACAAAGCTCCCAATGACAAACTCCTAAGATACACCAGATGGTATCAGCTATTCCTTGAGACCTTCGGACGTAACAAAATAGCACCAGTTTGTTGTTTGTGGGGTTGTGGCAGTGTGTTTTGTGGGTTTTTTCTTTTATAATGCAATGCCTTCCCCCACTTCTGAGCAGATGAAGACAGAGCTGGAGCCAACAGAGCTCTGAATCGAAGGAGCCCTGTTTGGGGTCCACATTTTCCAGACAGATTCAAGCCAAGATCTATTATTTAGAGAAACAGGGTCTGGCCTGGAAGATTTCAAAACCTTTTGAGCTCCTAAACCTGGAAGATCTCAAAATTATTTGTAAATATTGGGGTTTGGCTCAGGTGCCTTTCTACACAACAGGAGCACATGGGGGAACACTTTCCAAAGCTGCGAACAAATGCTCTTCTGAAATTTAACAAGCTCAACTGATTTCCTCTATTATTTTGCATTCCTTCATGCTCTAGGTTCCTGGAGATGCCTAAATATCCAAGCTGTCAGCACAGCTTTTCCAGCCCAGCAGGAAGTAGGAGTTATCTCCAGGGAGAGCCTATTTTTGGAGAGCTATCCAATTCCAAACTAGGCCTTCAACTTTTTTTTTTTGTTGTTATTATTCGGATTAAAACAGCAGAGTAGGATTGTTGAGGCATTCCCACAGCAGATCACATCGCTTCTCACACGGCTGCTTCTCAGTGGCGGAAAGAAGGTCTTTGGATGGATGGAGGACATAGTTGGAAATCCACAGATGAGGCCCTGGGGGTTTCTGAGGTCCCAGGCTGGTACACGGGCACCTTGACACCCAGATGCAGTTGTGTTTAAACTGAAAAAAATTGGGTCTTAATTCTGCAGAATTTATCTTGCATGAGGCCTAGATGGATAGAGAAGACTATTTTCTCCTTTACCCAAAATACTCTGAGTGTAAAAAAACGTATATATGATGAAGAACTGCGTTACAATAGCTTTGCACGTCACCCAACACACCTTTAGTCTCAGCAGCCAAGAGCAGGGGACCCCAGAGCCCCACTGCTGACCAACTGGATTAAACGAAGTTAATTCCATCATCCAGCATTGGTTTATTTTTGCTTTTATGACTCCTCTTTTATACATTAAAAAACATTTAATAGGCACCTCTCATTCTTGAAGATTAATAAGTCAAAGCAGAAACACCGGGCAGTATGTAATAAAAAATAAAATAAAATACTAAAACACCCTTGGCTGAATTTAATATCTATTAGAACCCTTAGTCATGATGGAAATGCATTTATAACCACAGACCTCCACTAAATTATCTTAACAGCCACTAGCTGCTGCGCAGTACAAACAGCACAGTAAATTACCAGCTCGCTGTACAAAATCATGCGCGTGGCTATTAGACCATGGTTTAGACCCAGCCTCCCAAAAGCAGAGCAAGATTTACTTCTTACCCAACTGAGTTCACCTACCAGCACACACGTGTGCACCACCACGTGTTTACTCCCAGAAATGGAGTAAATCCACCAATTTCTGCAATGTTGCACAAAGTCACTGCCAAGCCCACAATGAGCACAGCGGTGGCAGCAAGCGCTCGCCTTTTCCCCCTCCTTTCCCACGTCTGATTGACTTTCCACTCATCAGATTTTCCGGTCTGGCAGCTAGACTGAGTTTTTAAACAGGCTGAATTCACTCCTAACCTCATCTGATGGACCTCAAGGCAAGGCACACGTGAGGTGAACTTGGCTCAAAAAAGGGACCTTCTCAACACAAGACAGCAGGCACAGAGCGTGCTGGGATGCAGCTTAGAAATGGGTAAGATGAAGGTGAGACTGAAGGATCACAGAATCACAGGGTTGGAAAAGACCATTAAGATCATTGAGTCCAACTGTTCCTGTCCTGTGCTAAACCATATCCCTCAGTACCTCATCTACCCTTTTCTTAAACACATCCAGGGATGGTGACTCAACCACATCCCTGGGCAGCCTGTTCCACAACCCCACAACTCTTCCAGTGAAAATTTTTTTTCCTAACATCTGATCTGACCCTGCCCTGGTGCAGCTTCAGAACGTTTCCCCTTGTCCTATCTCCTGTCACCTGGGTGAAGAGACCATCACCCACCTCTCTAAAACCTCCTGTCAGGTCAGTGCAGGTGGTAAGAAGGTCTCCCCTCAGCCTCCTCTTCTCCAGGATAAACACCCCCAGATCCCTCAGCTGCTCCTCATATGATTTGCCCTCCAGCCCTTTCCCCAGCCTGGTTTCCCTTCTCTGCACACACTCCAGGACCTTGATGTCCTTCTTATGCTGAGGGGACTAGAACTGGACACAGCACTTGAGGTGCTGCCTCACCAATTACCTCCCTGGACCTGCTGGCCACACTATTTTTCATACAAAAGGATGTTGGTGTCCAGCTCCCAACTCTGTGAAGGACTTGTTGCAGACCCTGAAAGATTTGTTTAATCTCTGCATGCTTTGACATCCCACTTAGAAACCAGGGCCAGCAAAGACCTGCAAGTCCAGCAAGCAACTTTGGCAGCGCAGGGGTGGAAAGGCTGGAGACCCATGGAATGTCCAACCCCCTTGCATCAACTCTTTGCTCTACTGGGATGTGTTTGCAACACAGCTTGTTGCTGTAATGCCAAGACCCTGTAATATTCAGGCTGGGTGGATGAATATAAGCGAGAGAGTCGAAAGTGCAAAGACCAAACCTTGGGGGAAAGAAAACAATCCCAAGCCCGGCCCACAACACTGGGCTTTGGGTACGGAAGGACAAAGGTGGGAAAATGGGAGAAGCAGACATGGTGATATCCAGGATTATTCATCGGTCTGAGGATGGCAGCTGTGTTTCTGATCATGCTGTGGTGTCTCGTTATCTAGCATGCCGATATTTTACCTTTTCAAATGTATACAATTAGTCAAAGCTCTCATATGCTTTGAGGGAAACAAACCCAAGGTTTTGACTAGGCCCTTCTACACTAAAAAAAGAAGGTTAAACCTTGCCTAAATTACAGCTGATTCAGCAGTAACACACACAGCAGAAGGGAGCACGCAAACCCCAAACATGTTCTGGCTTCTCACCTTCCTCCACAATCTGAGCTATGGTTGGATAGTGGGAGGCTCCAGCTACAAAGAAATGCAAAGAATAGGCTTTAAATCTCTTCTTCTTAATTGCAAATGTAAATCTTGAAGCTTCTCACCCCCAAGAGGTACTCAACTACTTGATCCTATCTGAAATGATGGGCTCATCGGAGCAGCAGGTCCACATTTCACCCCACCTGGCCTTAATGACAGCATTTAACAGCATTGAGTGGGCCATGGCAGACTCTTCCAAGAAGCAGGATGGACAGAGAAACATAATCAACAGAATAGTTTCATCAAATAACCTAATTAACTAAAAAAATGTGCAAAAAGACTCATAAACACCCTACTTGTGATACAGGGCAGCATTTTCTTTACGTGCCATTTTCCATTTCAAGCCGGAACAACCACTGCATCAGGTCCAGTTTCCACCTACCCCAAGAAAAAACCCTCATTTTTAGCCGTGTTGTGAACATCTCACACAGAGTCCTGAACATAGGGGATCTTGTGAAGCACTGTCCACAACATCAACCCTGCCTTTGGGTGCATGTGAAGCGCCTTCAGTATTAATAAAAAAGCCCTGCAGAGAACCTTCTTCTCTACACATAACCCCATCTTCAAACCTCGCTCCTCGGTACACGTCCCTGTGACAGCCCATGATACATCAGCCTGTCTGCACGCCAGCTGGCTGTACTGATTTGATGCTAAAAAAGAGTATATTGATTGATTCCCAGTCGAAGCCTCAGCCAACATGTTTTGCAAGGTTTTGAGACAATGGCCTGATCCTTTCAGGCACTCTCTTGGGTTGATGTTGAAGGGAGTGCATGGCAGGAGCTCAAAAGGCAACTCTGGGAACAACCTTGTTGCGGGTGGAAACTCTCTGATAAGGGAAGTGAAGGGAGGCCCACCACTAGGAAAGACCTGTCCTCAACTGTTTGACTGGTTTAAACCCCACAACACCACTTTTGTTCCTTTCCAGTGTTTTCTTCATGGTATCATCTTCTACCATTGTAGATATTCGCATTACTCACATCTCAACTCCTTTAAAAGGTGCAAATTCAGACTCGGTAAGAGGAAGCATGTTTCTCCCCCATCTCACATGTACAGCAGAGGCAGGGCTTGCTGAAGGATGCCAAAACAAAAGGATCTTACAAGCTTTAACATCTGCCACCAGCTCCCCTTCTATGTTTGACGCTGGTGGGTCAGAAACATCTGATCGCCTCTCCTGAGTGCAGACCTCACCTCTCCAAGAGTGGGTTCAGGTGATGGGGTGGGATGCCCCTCTCTTTGGTGATACTAAACACTTTATGTCACCTCCTGGGAGAAGGACCCTGTGGTGCTCCCTGTGAGAAGTCCCATGAGCCAAGCTAAACTGCTGCCCCCCTCCCTGTGTGGATGGCAGCACCGTGGGCTTTTATCAGGGTCCTTTCTCATTCCCTTTCTTTGGAAGGTATCCGTCCCTTGCTGTTTCAGAGGCCTGTCCTGTAAAGCTTTCCCAGGCTCCTAATCACTCTCGTCACCCTTCTGCAAAGACTCTGGTGTCAGGGGTCCACCCACACACATTGCTGCAGGATAAAGTCCTGATCGCTGGCAGGAAACCTCCCTGCTCCCCGTCCTGCTTCGCTCCGTGCACGCAGAGGGCTCAGAGAGGAATCCATATGGCCAGGGTTACGTTCAAAACTCAGTCCCCAATTTCTAGCCTCTGCAGGGACCAACCCACATCATTTCTCAGCATCTCCCTCTGCTCGGCACAGGCAGAAGGACCCCACACACTCCCTGGCACTCCTGGCATCCCATCTCTTCTACCTCGCTTCTTTTTTCTTGATTCTTTTTTTTTGTTGTTGTTCTTTTCTTTCATTTATTTTATTTACTCCCCTCCCTCGCAGGATTTCCAGACCATCACAATCACAAACCACTTGCTGTCTGCATGGCTTGCCACTATGGGTAGTGTAAAGCCAGGCTGGAGGTAGCTGGAGGTCCTCAGCTGACAGGTCCACACCCCTCTCTCCTGCCACCCCAGCCCTGCACCCTGACCCCCGAAACAATGAGCCCTTCTATTCCCCACTGCCCCGCTGGAAACTCCAGTCTGATATTACGTGTGATGGACAGTGGGCGAGGGAGGCAGAGAAGGCAAGAGGGCGGGAGGAGACAAGCCTCAAGTCATCAATTCTTCTTGGGTGAAAGCAGATGAGGTTTTCCTGGGAGCTTCCTATCTGGAGGGAGTTGTTTAGGAGCAATACAGAGACACAGAATGAAAGGAGCTGTGTGTGGTGTGGAAACAGGGCGGCTATTTTCTGCTGTCCAAGAGCAAAACAGGGGAGGGGGGTTGCTGCATTTGCCCCTTCCTGCGTGGAAGCCATGTGAGAAGGAAGGAGACCTGGAGGTGCCAAAGTGGCCTCCTGAGGGGTGGCGAGTGGGACTCTGCAAGGGAGAGACAACTAAGGAGTACCAACACCCCGAGATGAGTTACATATCTAATCTTCACTTGTCCACGTGGCACTGTTTCAAGCCAAGAGCATCCAGGGAGCAGTCAAAAACCACATATCCCACCCCCCTACAAATAAACAACAAAAATCCAAAAGATGCTTAAATAAGTACATGGATGAAGATCTGCAGAACAGATTGGCAGCAATGACTAATAACCCCGTTTAACATGATTACTGACATTACTATGAGATTAAAAAATGCAGACAAACATAAGTATTGCCCAGTTCAACAGCAGCACACAGTGCCAGACCTACAGCGAGTGGGTGACACAGCTCTCCGGAGCTCAAAACTTAGAAAACGCCTCAAAGTCACCAGAAAAGGGAAAGGAAGGTTTACTAATCACTTTTGGAAAGGAGACATCATCCCTGTTTGGGTATTACATGAAGTGGCCAAGGAGTTTGTTTAGCAAGTCAACTCCTTTGGCAGCCACCCAAAAGTCCACGGGGATGTTCAGAAGGTCAGCGGGGAAGCCGAATGGGCGAGGCAGCGGCTCCCATCGTCAGCAAAACTTAATCGCTGGAAATCTACAAAAGTCAGAAAGACCACAAATCTTTGATTCAAAAATGTTATTTCCATCTTACCATATGGATGCGGGAGCTGGAACTCCACCAAAGAGATGTCTAAATGCCTTCCAAAGCAAATGCCATGTGGAAAATACCAGGTTTAAAGGGAATAAGATGCATAACAAGTACTGAGATGCTATTAGGAGATGTATCTTAGATCCAGGAGACACGATGGAAAGATTTCGGATGTGTCCAAAAGTCATTGGGAAGCAGGAGAAATAATAAACAATATAATAATAATAATAATAATAATAATAATAATAATAATAATAATAATAATAGATTACAGGAAAAAGAGAGACTGAACATGCAAGGTTTAAAAATTTGGAGGCCAAATGAAGAAGAGCCCAGAGTAGGCAGAGATGGAGAAGTTTTCCAAGCAACAGAGAGGAAGAAGCAATCACAGAAATGTCTGAGAGCTGTCCTCAACTGGTCCTGCCTCAAAGCCAGACATAAGCTATAAATAAAAATGTCCCATTTCTGGCCCAAAAGTGAACCTCCTATCCTGAACAGGCGTCACTTTGGGGGCGGGGGGGGGGGAGAGAATATTCGCATTTGGACGGAGAGGTTCATTTCTAGGTATTAGTGTAATGCAGACATCCAGACTGATGCAAGATTTCCCAGATCCCAACCTTCTCCAGGAAAACTGCGCAAGAGCTCAGGGAAAGAAAAAAAAAAACCCCAAAACCAAGGAACCAAATACAAAAAGACAAATCCAGAGCTGAAATCGCCCCCCCAGGTTGCTGGCATCAAATTATTCCAGATTCATTGGAGAAACAGGCACCGCTGGCTATCTCACACAGGAAGAAACATATGCTTCCAGCACTCAGATTTTCCTCCCGCTCTTTAAAGGCACAGCTTGAAAGCTGAAGACAACAAGGAGCTTTTTTTTTTGGACTGAAGATCATTTTTATTTATATGTTATTTTATTTTAATGTTAAACATGGCACATATTGAAATCACTGGGTGGCTAGATAGGATGGATGACGTGTGTGATGGCACTGCGCAGGTTTGCATACTGACCTTGAGGAACTCCCCTTCCTCCATCTCAGGAATCACAGAGTCACAAGGTTGGAAAAGACCTTTAAGATCATTGAGTCCAATCGTTCCTGACCTGTGCTAAACCATATCCCTACGTACCTCATCTACCCATCTGTTAAACACATCCAGGGATGGTGACTCAATCCCCTCCCTGGGCAGCCTGTTCCAGACCCTGACAACTCTTTCAGTGAAGAACTTTTTCCTGACATCTGAGCTGACCCTGCCCTGGTGCGGCTTGAGAATGTTTCCCCTTGTCCCATCTCCTGTCACCTGCCTGAAGGAAGTTCCAGTGCAGGTGTATCTCAGGTTCTGGTGTGTCTGCCTGGAGGATGCACACGGCCCACTGCTTGGGGTCATGGGTCTGCTCCCTGTGATTCCCCATGCCGAATATTTGCCTTTCTTGTTGGCCATCAGAAAGAAGAAAGAAAAGGGACCTCATCTACAGCCCCTCCTGTGCTCATCACCGATTCGCTGCTGGTTTATCCTGCAGTAACCACCAAGCTGGTTTCACTCGGTCGCACACAGTGGTGTGCAAGGGTGTAAACAAATAATTTCTAACTCTGGTGACTTCTCAGCTGGGATGAGAGACTGGAAGAGGTGAATAAAAACCCAAGCCAGCCTTTGCCTTTTGAGCCTGCAGCACTGTGTGCTGGGGAAAGGACCAGAGATAAGGCACAGAGATCATCCGATGTGCAAAAGAGAAGAGGGACTTTTCTTCTTCAGAGCTATTTTTGTTATTTGAACTGAATTATGGGAGCCATCACCAGACTGAGGAGACACCAAGCAAAACTCTGGAGGGCAGGTGTACTCCTGAGCTTATTCATCCGCACGAGGAACACTGCTGTAGATGCTGCTCAGTGGCCCACAGCAGAGGCCCAAGGATGCTCCAGGAGATTTTCTGCATGATCAGCAGCTTTGGGAGCCTCTCCTGAGCCATATGTCCCAACTGGTGGCATGGGCCAGGCTCTCAACAGCCCTGGCAGCTGGGCCAGGCTTCCCGCTCGCAGCTATGGATGAGGAAATCACAAGGGTCTGTATTTACATGATGCCTCTCAGCCAAAAGATATGCCTAGGTGTACCACAACTAAAATTCCATGAAATTACCCAGCCAGAGGATGGTATGGGAGAATAAACATTTGCATAATGCTTATCCTGGGTTTAATCTTTCCCCCCCTCACCAGGGGGACTGTCCCAGGGAGAAGGGCTGAGAGGTGAAGGAGAGGCCAGGCACTGGTTCAGAAACCTCTTTGAGTTCTGATGCTGCTCTCTGCACAACCTGAAGTGAATCAAAGTCTCTCTTCCCTGTTTCTCCCATCTCCCAAGACAGGGGTAAATACGCTTTGTCACCATTATTAGGTGCTGAAAGGTCCACCTGAGCGTTACGGTAGGAAGTGAGACTTTAAAGACTTGAAAAGAGCACTGAAAGGGCGGGCAGAGTATATTAAAAACAGTAATTCCCAATTTTTGTGGATTACCTCATCTCAGAGAGGCCCCAGATGACCTCAGCACTCTTTCTGCCTAAATCCCTGCTGGAAGTACTACGTATTTCTGGGGACCAGTTGCTTTCTCCACCCTTCCCCAGCAGCCAGTGAGCAGCTCGGAAACCTTTGGCTTAGGTAGAAGCAATACCTAGGGACCCTCCTTTGGCAGGGGGGTTGGACTCCATGGTCCCTGGAGGTCCCTTCCAACCCCTACAATTCAGTGAATCTGTAAAGCCAAGTCAAGTTCCCGGCCACGGGAATCACCCTGAACACAAATGCAGCCAAACCACTGACTTGCCCCGTGCCTCAGTTTCCCCATCCATCCAGATGCTTCGGGGCAGACGTGGTCTCACCAAACCCTCAGTGCATCAAGTCCCAATCCTATCTGCCTCAGCTGCTACTGTAATGCAAATAAATAATATTTGCTCTGCCTTTGAGTCACTACTATAAATGATGTGCTTTGGTCTGGTAAACACTATGACATCACCTCTTGCATCTGACACTCACTGAAAGAAAAAGAGAAAAAAGGGTTTCAGTATCACTTTGCTCTCCTCCAAGGAGAAATGGAGCCAGCTTCCTGTTACACTTTTCCTTAAGTATTGTTTGTCTTTCCTAAGTTCAACCTGTGCTTTACCACCATCAATCTTTTACACCCACTGTGGACTTTGCCAGGACCACCAGCCAGCTCTGAAGCCATGACAGATGGCTGAAGAGTCACTCAAGCCATCTTAGCAAAGCCAAAGCACCAGGAAAACGGACCAGTTTGACTCATCACACAACACAGGGACTCCTTACCTCTACAGGCACGTCCACCTCGGCTGATGCACTGCCTGGGGAAGGTGTGTGGGTTAGTCCTGACCAAACCAGTTTGAGTTGTAGCAGCTGAAGAGCTGCTTCCCTCAGGTTGCTCACGTTGTCAGGAAACAAAGCAGGGAGAGCTGGGCTAAAGTGGATGCATTTCTGATGAGAGTGGGAGCTCATCAGAAATGTTGGGTTGAAGGCACCTCAGGAGATTTCTAGTCCAGCCTTACACTTGAGGTGTGATTAGATCAGGTCAGGTGGGATTTTCTCTAGCCAAAGTCTCAAAAACCTCCCAAGACTGAGAATATGAAACCAATATGGGAACCTGTCCCTCTACCCCACGACCTGCCCAGCGGAGAAGCTTTCCCCAGCACCCAACCTGAACCTCCAAAGCTGGGCTGCAGTTGCCACCCCCTTGTTCTGTCACCTCCCAAAACTGAGAAGAGTTTGACTTTTTAAAAGGGCAGATAATGGCAGGACAAGGGGGAATGGATTGAAGCTAAAGGAGGAAAGAGTTAGATGAGATATTAGGGGGAAGTTCTTGACAGAGAGAGTGGTGAGGTGCTGGAACAGGCTGCCCAGAGAGGTGGTGGATGCCCCATCCCTCGAGGTGTTCAAGCCCAGGTTGGATGGGGCCCTGGGCAACCTTGTGTAGCTCCAGGTCTGGAGGTTGGTGTCCCTGCCTGTGGCAGGGGGGTTGGAACTCTGTGATGCTTGGGGTCCCTTCCAACCCAGGCCATTCTATGATTTTGTGATCATCCTCATAACCACCCTTCAAGTAGTTCCATGTTACTACACCAAGAGCATCACTATGACAACATACCATCATCTGATCGCCCCCAGAAAATGTTACAGTGGGCAAAGGAACGCAGCCCCACACCCAAACAGAATGACCCCGAGAACAGGCTGCAGGGAAGAGGTTGTGTATTTTGACTCACCAGCAATGATGCAGCAGAGAAACAAGTTATGGAGCCTGACCTTTGTGCAGCATTGCACAAGAGAGGTGGTGCTGCAGGAGCGCCGGTGGGTACTGCCCTTGCAAGTGAAATGCACCCCCTGACCTGCAAAACCTTCTCTAGCAGAACAAATGTTCATCCCTCCTCCTCTGAATCATAAGGGCAGGTGACAAGAGCTGAAATGTCTTACAGCCTGTTTGAATCGAGGCTGGAGATCACCTGGGAGGAGCAGGGTGCAGCAAGGCAGCTTGACAGCTGGAATGAGATGTGAAGTCACGGTGCTTGGTGCTGTCAAACTTCCCACAAAGAACTTGTTTGCACTGCACCAGAGAACCTCCCTGAGCCCCATCAGCAGACCCAGGCAACACGATTTGTGCCCTAAAGCTTCCTCACTCTCCCTCCCCGAGTCCAGGCTCAAAAATCCATAAATCCACCTAAACCAGCACTGGAAGGGACTTCTGGAGAGTCTGTCAAATTTATTCCACTGCCTCAAGATGGGATCAGCTCTCGGTGTTTGGCCAACCTGCCCATTGAAACTTCCACCGACGGAGACTCCGAGCCCATCCCGAACAATCTGTTCCACTGCTCCACTCCTCTGGCCATCAGAGGTTAGGAGGATTTTTCCAAACACTTGTTTCCCTCGCTTCAGTTTGAGCTCAGCACGTCTTGGCCTCCCACCATTGGCCATGGAGAACCGTTTACTCCCTCCCCCTCCACAGCTACCTTTGACATACTCAACGACTGTTATTTCTCCACTCAGCCCTCTAGTCCCTAGACTAAACAACCTCATTTCCTTCAGCCTTTTCCATGTTTTCTAGGTTTCTGCTCGCTTTTTTGGTGCTTTTCTTGGGAATCTGCAACCGTTTCCTGTTTTTTGGTAGAGGGGAGCATCCTGGATCAGGCATGGCACAGCTGGATCTGAGAGCTACCCATCACAACTCCTTCAGGACAAGAGAAAAAAAGAAGGGGGGAAAAAGGGATCTTTTTGTTTAATGTTCATTTGTTTGTATTTTGCTGTGGGGTTAAAGGGATGTCCTGTCTTCTCCCCCTGCTCTAAAATTTCATCTTGATTAGTGCTATGCCAAACATCTCCCGGTAACTCCGTCATTTAAGCAGCTGAAGACACTCCAGTGGTCCTGCTTCAGTCCACATCCTACTGAATCATTTAATGAAGACATCTATAGTATCATCCAGATGACATATTAAGGATCTGCTTTGGGGCCCAAAGAAGCTCTTCATTAGGAAGATATGCCTAGAAACAGGGCTGCAATCAGTAAATCAACCCAAGCTTAACCTCTTCTACTCGCTCCATTGGGAAGGAACAGGTCTTCTGATGACTGCTAACCTACATGCTATGGTGACCTGATGGAGAGCAGATCTGTGAAAAAAGGCCTGGGAGTCCTGGTGGACAACATGTTGACCATGAGCCAGCAATGTGTCCTCATGACCAAGAAAGCCAGTGGCATCCTGGGGGTATATTAAAGAAAGTATGGCCAGCACATCAAGGGAGGTTCTCCTGCCCCTCTGCTCTGCCCTGGTGAGGCATCATCTGGAATTGTGTGTGTGGTGCTGGGTTCCCTGGGTCAAGAAGGAGAGAGAGCTACTGCAGAGGGTAAAAAAAAGGGCTACAGAGATGCTGAGGGGGACTAGAATATCTCTCTGATGAAGAGAGGCTGAGGGACTTGGGACTTTTTAGCCTGGAGAAGACTGAGGGGGAAACTTATCAATGCTGATAAATCCTTGAGGAATGGGGGTCAGAGGATGGGGTCAGGCTTCTTTCAGTGGTGCCCAGGGACAGGACAAGAGGTAATGGGCACACATTGGACAGGAGGTAATGGGCACACATTGGACAAGAGGATGTTCCACCTAACCCTGAGGAGGAACTTCTTTCCTGGGAAGGTGCTAGAGACCTGGGCCAGGCTGCCCAAAGAGGTTGGGGAGTCTCCACCTCTGGAGACATTGAAACCCACCTGGATGCATTCCTGTGTGATTTAGTTTAGGTGATCCTGCTCTGGCAGGGGGTTGGACTAGATGATCTCCAGAGGTCCCTGCCAACCCCGACCATCCTGTGATTCTGCTTGGTGTAAAAATGGCCACTGATGCACAAAGACAAACTCTCCCCTCAGTAAAGAGGGAAGGGCAGGGGGAGGGGGAAGCACTAGGGGACTGTCAAAGCAATACAAGAGGAGAAGCTTTCCTTTTAGGCAGAACTGTAGACATCCTTCTCAGCCAGTCTGAAAATACTCTGGCTTCACGGTACATAAACGACCAGGTGAAGCGCGTAGATTTCATGATAGGGAAGCCAGGAGCTGCTCCACGACAGCAGCTACATTCCGCAGGGCTTTGCTGCCAGAGAGCCGCCCCCTGAGCCCCACTGCGCCAGGCAGCGGACACAGACACAAAGCACCGCTCCGAGCCCACGTCTGACTCGGGAGACGACAGACAGGCACGTCCAGCCAGAGAGCACCAGGAGACAGTGAGGACAGACCCGCACAACGTCTGCCGGTCTCGGCTCATCGGTCACACAGCTCAGGCTGAGGCGGTTGTCTTCAGGGACTGGGTTTTCCTTTCTTATTTTTCTTTTTTTCCTCGTGGGTGTTTTAAGGAGGAGCCAGGAGGAGGATGAAAGGACAGCTCTGCACATTGTGGCTGTGTACAAGGAGACCCTTCCATGCGTGAAAGTCACAGAATCACAGGATTCGAGGGGCTGGAAGGGACCTCCAGAGATGATCAGGTTCAACCCCCCCTGCCAAAGCAGGGTCCCTAGGACAGGTCACACAGGTCGGCGTCCAGATGGGGCTGGAATATCTCCAGAGAAGGAGACTCCACACCCGTCCAGGCAGCCTGTCCCAGGGCTCCCTCACCCTCACTCTGAAAAAGTTCTTCCCCATATTGGTATGGAACCTCCTGTGCTCCAACTTGAGGCCATTGCCCCTTGTCCTGTCCCCACAGCCCACTGAGAAGAGGCTGCCCATTTCCCCCTGTGTCCCACCCTTCAGATATTGATAACCATTGATCAGATCCCCTCTCAGGCTTCTCTTCTCAAGGCTAAGAAGTCAGAAAGAGAGAAGGTGAGGACAGACTTTCTAATAGGGCCTGTAGCAATCAGACGAGAGGTGATGATTGTAAACTAAAAGGGCGGAGATCCAGACTGGATATAAGGAAGAATTTCTTTTTACGATCAGGTTGGTGAGGTGTTGGCACGGGGTTGCTGGGAGGGGTGGTAGATGCCCCATCCCCAGAAAGATTCAGGGCCAGGTTGGATGGGGCTTTGAGTAGCCTCATCTAGTTGAAGATGTCCCTGCTTACTGCTGCAGAGGGGTTGGATGACCTTTAAAGGTCCCTTCCAACCTAAACTATTCTGTGATTTTAAGAAGGCATAAAAATATTTGGGGAAAAAAAAGGTCAGGTGAGCAGCCGATGATGGGAGCTTGGTGTCCCGAGCAGAACGGAGATGGGAGGGGGAATTGTGGTATCTCTGTTACTTTTGACCTTCGATTGTTTTGTTATCTTCTATTATCAATACTATAGTAACACTTTCTAGGCTTATCTGAGATCATGGCCAAACTGCCTGGGGTCCACATGAACCCCCCCATCCCCAGTTACAAGGCAGTAAAGAGGCGCAGTTTGTCCCAACCTTTAAACAGTCAGCATTTGATCGGATGAAGAGAACCTCCCAACCCAAACACTTCCCAGAGCGTGGTGCAAAGAGGTCCTACATAAAATATCCCATAATATTCAGTGAAACTGAGCCAGGACTGCTGCAAGTGAAGATTAACACTCTGTGGGTCAGGGGTGGAGAAGAGTTCCCTTCCCCAGTGACTGCAGATTGAAATTAGGGAAGAAAATTTACCACCTTCCCTCCTTGCCAAAGATCTCCTTGAAAAGCAAAACCAAAAGAGAACCAGGCTGATGAAAGCCCAGCACTTCAAGGGCAGCATCAGCAACACACCCATGTGCAACGTACACTTGAATAGCGCTCGTTAAAGAGAAAAATAAATCTATCGTCTTCCTTGTGTCAATACAGCCAGAGCAGGAACTTCAAACCCAATTAGCAGCATCCTGCAGACTGAGATCTCTCCTTTGAGGCCTTGAAGCAGCATATAAACCGAAGGCATAAGGAAAAGTGGCAAAGCTGGGAATTCAGTGCCTTCCCTCCGAGCCCAGGCAAACACCGGCATAAGAGCGTGGTGGTGGAAGACCCACTTTTGGTGCCTGAAAACCAAAGCCTGGCCACGTGGGATGGTTGGAGATGAAGGCAGGTTTTAGGGTATCAAAGCCAACAGCCTTGGGTTCTATCGCATCTACCTGTCCTGGACCACTACTGGAGGGAACAGCTTGATCAACACACCGCCACCCGCAGCACACGCTTCAGCTATATCAGTATTAATTAGATTCATAAGTATTAATACAATAATTAATACAATATTTAATACAATAATTAATACAATAATACTGTATATGTATTAAGACTGATATTCATAATTAATACTGATATTAATTGTATTAACCAGAATGCATTGAAAATCAAGGGGACAGGGCACCACCAGAGGAGAACACTAGCCCAAGCTAAGCCCAACGTTTTCAAATCCAGCCACCGAGGCAGGAAGCCAGCACAACCAGCGTGACTGGAAGGGAAGTCCCACTGACCAC
Source organism: Gallinula chloropus (assembly GCF_964237585.1). Lineage (NCBI taxonomy): Eukaryota > Metazoa > Chordata > Aves > Gruiformes > Rallidae > Gallinula > Gallinula chloropus. The sequence continues at coordinate 192,328,502 of NC_140085.1, forward strand.
AACGCTGGGACTGCTCTGGGACAGAGATCTCCCCCCCCGAGTGACATCTGTGGAGCATCGCTTCCTGCTCCGCAGAGGCTGCGTGGGACGGCCAGGCACATCATCTCAGCGCGGCTGCGTTTCCTCTTTGGGGGGGTGGGGGGAGAATGAGGATGTTTTGAAAACATAGGTGGCTCGCAAAGCGCTTTGGGATGTATCTGGATGAAAAGCACTCTTATGCACGCCGATAATTAGCCCTAACCGCCGGCGTGTCACACCCTCGTGTAGAGCGTTGAGCAGATTTATTCAGCTCTTGCTGGAATGCCAGAGCACAAGCTGGATATTCAGAAGGCGATGTGAGCACCCTTTCACGGGGCAGATGCTGGGGAGCTAATGATGTTTGATGAGTTAAGGCCACTGGTGACTCAGGATCAGCAATTAGTTGATTTCTGCGGGAGGAAGGTGCTTTGCTCCATTAAGCTAAAAGCATCCTCCACAGTTCAGCATGCACAAAGTCATTCTGTCCAGCTCCCACAAAGCCTGCCTACATACAGCAGGGCTTTGGTATTTCCCATGTAAACACCCGGCTTTACCTTTGTCTCGGTATATTTTGGGGGACGGGGACCGAAAGAACTGGATTCCCTCATAGCTCCATCTCACGGCCAACCCAATCCTCCCTCAAAGGGGTTCAGGCACACTGGGAAAGGACTGCAAAGACCAACTGGGCATGCAAGGGGATGTGGCACCCGTGATGTTTACAGAGCTGCACCCATTTTGGACAAGGCTAGCAACATGGATCACAAATCAGAGACTCCTCTGGCCCTGCCCTAGCCTGTGATCCAGGACTACAGACATTCCTCCCCCTCTCTAGGGTAGGCAGCGATGCTTCCATCAATCGATAACAGGCAGCAGGGAGGCACCAGCTGCACTTGTTCTGCCTGACGCTCCCAAACCGACATGGAAACCACAACACGCGCAGGCAAAAGCCACGGGACCAACAGACAATTTGGCTGGTCCTGTGTCGGTCTGTGTGTGTCCCCCCTCCAAAACAAGGGAGAGCATCCAACTCTCTCCCAGAGGCTGCATCCCAGCCAACCAAAAACCTGGCAGACATTGGTCACTGGAGTTAGGGAGTGGGACCCTGGCTTCATATCCCGATGTGCCGAGTCATGGGACGGCAGCTCCACGTAGCCGTGTTCCTGAGCTCTTAACGCTCATGGAGCACAGTGAGACCATCACAGGGAGGGTGCAGAGAACCCCGTTCCCTTTCGTGGAGCAGGGAGTGTGACAGGGCTGGCGCTCGGACCCTCTTTTTACAACTTCTTTGAAGTGTTTGATCTCGGCCGCTAACGACGGGCGAAAGGCTATCCAGGCGCTACCGGTGCTATCTTCAAAGGGTTCGAACCTTCAATGATTAATAGGAACCGTGCGAGGGGAAGGGGGCAAAGCGACCGTTGTGGGGGTGTTGGGGGGGATCCAAGATGCATTATTGCCTTTTACTCCTCGGGACAAAGGTATTCTCACCCTCCCCTAAGAGACGCGGCTTCAAAGGAGAGGGGTGTGACAGTCGCAGGTCCCGGGGTGAGCCCGGTCACCCCCGGGGTGCGCTAAGAACTGCCCCAAACCCGGCTGCCCGGTCCAACCGCGGCCATCACCCCGCTGCTACCGAGGGAAAGGCGAGGAGGAGCGGGGGAGGAAGGGAAATGCTCCCACCCCTCCCCGAGCGGTGGGGAGCCACGACCACCCACCCCAGCCCGGTCGAGGAGTACCCCGAGCCCTGCAGAGCCTCCGCGACGCCGGGCGAGGCGGCAGCAGGTGCACCCGGGCGGGCGGCGGCTACCGGAGGGATGGAGGGAGACAGGGAGAGGGAGGAAGATCCCGGTTTCCCCGGAGCAGGGGTAGCGATGAGATGGGGTGGGCTTGAGACTTACGTATCTCCGTAACTTCTTCTCCGGCGGTGACTTTCGGAGCCAGCCCGAGCACACCACCTCCCCGCCGCTCATCGCGGCAGCCCGGGGTGCGCCGCCGGGCGCTGCCTCCCGGTGCTCAGCGCCGGCAGCGCCGGCCCATGGAGGGCGGTGGGTGGGTAGATGGATGGATGGGTGGATGTGAAGATAGATGGATGGATAGATGGACGGATGGGGAAGGGGGGTGTGTATGATATGGGGAGGGGGGACTGATGAGGGAGGTGGTGGTGGGGGGGAAGCGGCGAGCGCCTCCCCCCGCCACCGCCGCTCGGCTGCGAGCGGGGAAGCAGGAAACTGGCTCCTTCCCCGGCTCACCACGCCTCCCGCCCGGCCCGGCGCCCCGCCAGCCTGCTTTAAAGATACAAACCCCGCCGGGAAGAGGGGCTGCCCGGCTCCCCAGCAGCATCCCCGCCGCATGGGAGGGGTTGCCTCTCATTCCTGCCCCCTCCCGCACTCATACAGGGCCTCTATCGAAACTTTGTTCGTACCGCTCCTGCCTTAAATCAAGGACTGACCCCTCGCAAAAGAAAGGAAAACAACCAACCAACCCTTCCTCTGTAAGGTTTCATCACCCTAGCCACCCCCCTCCCCCACCCCTTTCCCCAGGATCCTTCCTCTGTCTTGATGGAAAAGATCTTTGTCACTCCCGAAAGGAGAGCGTGGCTTTGGCCCCACTGTGCTCAGGGGCTTGTGCATGAGATCATAGAATCACAGACTGGTCTGGATTGGAAGGGACCCCAAGGATCACAGAATTCCAAACCCCCTGCCACAGGCAGGGCCACCAACCTCCAGGCCTGAATCTACACAGGGTTGCCCAGGGCCCCATCCAACCTGGCCTTGAACACCCCCAGGGATGGGGAATCTACCACCTCTCTGGGCAGCCTGTTTCAGCACCTCACTACTCTCTCTATGAAGAACTTCTCCCTAATATCTCATCTAACCCTTTCCTCCTTTAGCTTCAATCCATCTCCCTTGTCCTGTCATTGTCTACCTTTTTAAAAAGCTGATTCCCTCCTGTTTCTCTGCTCCCTTCAGGGACTGGAAGGCTGCAATGAGGTTCCTCCGCAGCCTTCTATTCTCTAGGCTGAACAAGCCCAGCTGCCTCAGCCTCTCTTCATAGGGGATGAGGGTGCCATTGGAAAACAAAGACGTTAGGCAAGAAACAGCCAAAGATCAGTGAGGGCAAAACCCCCCAAACCCTCCTGGAGTAAACAATAAAAATAAAAGAAAAATATGAAGGGAATCAATAAAAATTTCATGTTTTATTATTGATCTTTAAATAATGGAGCAGTGCCCACTGAAAGGATTTGACTGTCACCGGAGTCTCATACAAACCAGGTTTCCTATTACAGGGTATTATGCCCTGGCTGAGATTAACTATCACCTTCCAGATCTAGCACCACTGTTCATTTAAAAGTCTGATCCTCTCCCCAGCTCAGGCAGCAATAAAACTTCCCTCTGCAGCCCTGCGAGTAGGATTATGCTCTATCCCTCCTTTCACTGCATCCTTAAAAGTGAAAAAGCCTGGGCACAGCACCCATAAAAGCTGAGTCTTCCTCGCCCACGACACGCCCGCGCCGCCCATTTATTAGGACAGCAGAGCTCAGGGCTTTGCTGGGGATGGATTTCTAAAAGCTGCCTCTTCACAGCAGCTCTGCCCCAAACCTGCTCGGGCACATTCAGTCCTCCCTGCCTCCCTGTGTGTCCAACCTTCACGGGCAGGGACGGTCCCTCCTTACGTGTTTGTGCTGTAGCTGGTGCAATAACAACTCCATGCTGGCTGGATGCTCTACTGGATGTCAAACAACAACAACCCATACACAATGCTGCCCGCCCGGGGATCTTGCATCATTGTGGAGCAGGAATTACAACCTGTAGTGCCTCTGGGAGGTAGGCATGACACCTCTTTTCAAGATGGGGACAAGCACACTTACGCCATATGCTGTTTATCACCTTTGTGAATACATAAAGGAGGAGAATAACCCCTTGAAGAACAAGCATGTATGTCATTCATCAGGAATGAGGCTTCTTCTGACAGGGAAATGCAAAGGCTGAAGAAGCAGCATTTTCTACCTTTCCACTGCCCAAAGGAAGGGCTGGGTCTTATTGAAGGGCTGGGCAACCTCTGTGCAGACGCTGGCTACAGTCAGATCAGCTCACCCATCTCTGCCAGTGTGGCGTGCTGGAGTGGAGCTGAGAGAAGGGGAGGACGGAGAGGCCGGTTCTGCGCTGGCATCAGCCGGCACTGCCTCATTCAGTGCACTGGAGCCGTATCAGTTTACGCCGCAGGACAGCGAGAGCCTGGCCTGTGAACTCTCCTGGGTGAGAGGCATTTTCTGCACTCGCAGGGAAAGCTGCCTCCTGATGACCTGCGCTGGAGAGATCGTCCCAAAACCCAGAGCAGTTTCAGAGTGACCTACAGAGGATTTATAAACACTGTGGAGATGATTTAAGGCCTGGAGCATCTCCCCTAAGAGGAAAGGCTGAATGAACTTGGGCTGTTCAGCCTTGAGAGAAGACTGAGAGGGGATCTGATCAATGGTTATCAATATCTCAAGTGTGGGACACAGGAGGAAATGGCCAGCCTCTTCTCAGTAGGCTGTGGGGACAGGACAAGGGACAATGGCCACAAGTTGGAGCACAGGAAGTTCCACACCAATATGTGGAAGAACTTTTTCATGGTGAGGGTGAGGGAGCCCTGGGACAGGCTGCCCAGGGGGGTGTGGAGTCTTCTCAGGAGATATTCAAGACCCATCTGGATGCCAACCTGCGTGACCTGTCCTAGGGACCCTGCTTTGGCAAGGGGGTTGGACCCGATGATCTTTGGAGGTCCCTTCCAACCCCTATGATTCTGTGATTCTGTGATTCTGTGATTCTGATCAAGAGCAGTTGGTGAATCGTTAATATTCGGGTATCGTGCAGAAAACCATTCCACAGTGTACGTTCATCATTCACAGGGTTAGGAATTCCCTCATACAGAAACCGAAGCAGAGTGGCATCAGTCTGCAGACCTGCCACAGAGAACCCTGGCTGCATTTTTATGTTAACAACTCTCCCCACACGGAGTTGAAAAGCTTCGCTTGGGTGACAGATGTTTGAAGAACTGCTCCGTAATTATCACCGTGTGAACTGGAACGGGTGATTCTACATATTCCATGGCAGTCTTTGGTTTATTACCCTGCTGCACCTTCCCTTCTCTCTGCTCATCCCCTATCCTGGATCACGTCTGCTGACATGGTTCTATTGCAAGATGTATCTGAACAAGGTCCAAACCATGAAGTACCCCTGAGAATTCTTTTTTTTTCCCCTGTTATAGATGATGCCTACAGCAAAAGCCTGATGCAGGCACCTCAGATTGCTGGGATTTATGTCTGGGAAATGGGTTGCATTTTCTGTATTCCGAAGTACGTTGCCATTTGAAATACGAAATAAAACTTCTGCACAGAAAAACCCTTCACAGAATCACAAGGTTGGAAAAGACCTTTAAGATCATCAAGTCCAACCGTTCCTGTCCTGTGCTAAACCATATCCCTAAATACCTCATCTCCCCTTTTTTCAGATACATCCAGGGATGGTGACTCAACCCCCTCCCCGGACAGCCTGTTCCACATCCCCACAACTCTTTCAGTGAAGAACTTTACCCTAACATTTTATCTGACCCTGCCCTGGTGCAGCTTGAGGCCATTTCCCCTTGTCCCATCTCCTGTCCCTTGGCTGAAGAGACCACCACCCTGGGCAACCTGTTTCAGGCCCTGACAACACTTTCAGTAAAAAATTTTTTTCTGGTATCTAATCTGAACCTTCAAACAAAGATGCTCCATGCGAACGTGCCTCCCTAATTCCACTGAGCCCACACTCAAGAGTGGGAACAGCAAGTGAATTCTGGCATCGGGCTGCCAGATTACATATGATCCAATGCATGTAACATTGTGATGCCTTATGATGCTGGCCCCACTTAAAGCATTTGGCTGGGAATAGAAGTATTACTCCCAATGCCTCTTGGATTTAGAGACGATGTATGTCATGAGCGCGGCTCTGATTTGGCAGCGCTTGCACGTTTGTAACAGTTTTAACCAACTTCAAGCTGTTCCTCTAACCGTCGGCAGAGACTGAACTCAGGCTGGCCCCAGCTTGACTGCGTAAATCTCCAGAGTCTGAGCTAAGAGCCAGCAGCCTTTGGCGAAAAACTGTGACAAACCACATCCCCACGCTGGAAAAACGCGGTGAGGGAGTTATCCGAAGCCATTGAGCATCCATCTCTGCCAGCAGGAGCAACTGAAGGGGGAAGAGCAGAATTAGCAGGCGTAGCAAGGGAGGAATTAGGAGATGTCGTGTAAGAAATCATGTTCCTCGAGGGTAGGGCAGAAAGAAAAACGTTTTCCCAAGAAAAAGCCATTGTGTTGAGTGTTAAACACACCGTGGTGTGCACAACGCAGTTACAGGGTGCACAAGGCAGTTACGGGGTGCACAAGGCAGTTAGGGGGTGCACAAGGCAGTTACGGGGTGCACAAGGCAGTTAGGGGGTGCTCAAGGCAGTTATGCTTTCTCCTGCAGAGACTTCTGGGGTTTTCAATCACAACCTTCAGGGTGCTTCCTTGTTCTTGGCTGAAACCGAAATTATGAAAAATCAGAACTTCTAAGAATGAAACCACAACGTCCTCTCCAGCCTCCTCTCCAGCTTTATTTAAACGCCCTGTGCCATCTACTGGCAGATGGGAAAGCTGCAGGCAGAGATGCACCCCCCCCCCCCCCCCCCCCCGCAAGCCCCGCTCCCCCAGTCTCCTGTGTAAGCAGCAGGCATGGATGGATGGATGGATGGATGGATGGATGGATGGATGGATGGATGGAGACACGGGGCATTTCCTGGGGATTAGGGACCAGCTGGCTAAAATGCTTTGGGCTACTTACTCCAGCCAGGCACTAATCCCTTGGAAATGGTTAATATGAGCCAAAACATGCCGGGGAGGGTGTGTGTGTATGTGGGGGGGGGAAAGGCTTTAAAAATCTGCCATGCTGCTTGGTGCTCCATGCCTGCTTTCCAATTCCAAGCAAACACTTGGTCTCACGAGATCCAGCTCCACAACAATATGACCCGGCTTTATCTTCACCAAACAGTTCCTGCAGCAGAGCTTGATGAAGGCATTTTTTTCTTTTTTAATTTAATCAAGAATTTTCAAGGTTAAGCAACCCCCCCCCCAAACATCTCTTTCAAGAACTTGAGTCTTTTCAAGCTTTCCATTCTCTGTCAAAGAGCACAGCAAGCCCCCCCCAGCACAGCCACCATCGAAGCCAAGCCACAATACAGCCCTTTCCTTTTTCTCCTGATAGGCAAGCAGCTCCAGCAGCACCGGTTGTTTTCCATGAGTGAGGGGCGGATAGTAGTATGGGATGCTTTGATGAGATAACGAGACAGTTTGAAGCGCCTTTGCTACGGTGTTCTGGCAAAGCTGGGGGGGGGGGATGGGGGCATCAGAGCTCTGATGCCTTAATAGAGGCTTGAAAAAGGGAGAAGGGAAGGGATGACTCGCAGGTCAGCAGTGTTCAAGGCATGCATGCTGCTGGTGTTTGAATGCTGGATGGAGTGGCAACCAGAGGAGCAAGCTTGGCATTCCTACATTAACTCTGAGCTGAGATACAAGGAGGTGGACAGGGCATGTGTCATTTATGAGAGAATCATAGAATCCCAGACTGGTCTGGGTTGGAAGGGGCCCCAAGGATCATAGAGCTCCAACCCCCCCTGCCACACCAACTTCCAGGCCTGGATCTACACAAGGTTGCCCAGGGCCCCATCCAACCTGGCCTTGAACACCTCCAGGGACAGGGCATCTATCACCTCTCTGGGCAGCCTGTTCCAGCACCTTACCGCTCTTTCTGTAAAAAACTTCCCCCTAATATCTCATCTAAACCTCCCTTCCTTTAGTTTTAATCTGTTCCCCCTTGTCCTGCCATTGTCTATCCTTTTAAAAAGTTGAATCCCCTCCTGCTTATAAGCTCCTTTCAGGGACTGGAAGGCTGCAATGAGGTCCCCCTGCAGCCTTGTCTTCTCCAGGCTGAACAAGCCCAGCTCCCTCAGCCTCTCTTCATAACGCAGGTGCTCCAGCCCTCTAATCATCCTTGTTGCCCTCCTCTGAACCCTCTCCAACAGTTCCACATCTTTCTTGTATTGGGGGCCCCTGATCTGGACACAGTACTCCAGATGGGACCTCACGAGGGCAGAGTAGAGAGGGACAATCACCTTCCTGTCCCTGCTGGCCACTCCTCTCCTGATGGAGCCCAGGATCCCATTGGCCTTGAGAGCTGCAAGAGCCCACTGCTGGCTCATGTTAAGTTTCTCATCCACCACGATCCCCAAGTCCTTCTCAGCAGGGCTACTCTCAAGAAGCTCTTCTCCCAGTCTGTATCTGTGTCTGGGATTCTTCCGGCCCAAGTGCAACACCTGACACTTGGCAGTGTTGAACCTCATTAGGTTCACCTGGGCCCATCTTTCCACCCTGTCAAGATCCCTCTGGATGGCTTCCTTTCCTTCTGGGGTGTCGACCACACCACTCAGCTTGGTGTCGCCCGCAGACTTGCTGAGGGTGCACTCAATTCCATCATCCATGTCATTGATAAAGATGTTAAAGAGCACCGGTCCCAAGACAGACCCCTGCGGGACATCGCTTGTCACCGGCCTCCACCTGGACACAGAGCCATTGACCACCACCCTTTGGCTACGGTCTGTTAACCAGTTTCTTATCCACTGGATGGTCCACCCATCAAATCCACTTCTCTCCAATTTTGAGATAAGGATGTGATGGGGGACTGTGTCAAAGGCCTTGCACAAGTCCAGGTAGATGACATCGGTTGCCTTCCCATTTGATTTGTTATTCCCTTGCAATTGACAGTTAGGTTGCTAGAGGTGGGAAAAAAAGGATTAAGCCTGCTTTGCTCCCCCTCTGTTGAGAGATCCTGGCAGAACCCAGCACACCCCATCAAGAATGAATGTGGTATGGGGAGGGGGCTGGGGTGCTGAGCTGGACATGGATGCAGCCAGAGGATGTTTCAGTCCTTGCACTTGAAGATAATTAAAGGGTTTTTCCTCCTCTGGAGCCACAGCCCAAGTCCAGTCCCACTCCCCTCAGTAAACCGGCCAGTTGGAAATAATTTTGCAAGGAGCCAGCTGGGACAGAGCACTATGGAAAGACTTCTTGGTTCAGGCCCAGATAACATGCCTTCACACCTGACCCGTCCTCCTAGGAGGGATGAGCACCCCATGCAAACCTTCCTGCTCAGATCCAGATACATTTGTGGCAGCTACATTGATCCTTCCCCTCCCCACCGCTCCCCTTACATGGTTTCCATCCTATAAGAGACGAAAACTGTGAGTTCTGGGTTTTTTTGCACCTTCTCAAGACAGAAAACCACTGTAGCACTGCTCGTAGGGAGAGAGCGCCAGGCAGTGCTCCAGACACGGACACTATTCTGCTTTAAGCATAAAGGCCACTTCATCCTTGTTTTTTTCCTGATGAGGCCAGAAGCTCTGTGTGGAAAGGGGACTCCCTCTACGGATGCTCTTCCTCACAATGGGGCTTTGACCGCAGCTGGGCCCAGGGCAAGCAACCATAAAACAAACGATAATAAAACAAGCAGGGAGAAGCCTTTGCGGGGCTCCCCTGCCTGTTTACCCAACCCCATGTATGCTCTCACATCCTTAGGCATTACTTTAAGAGCAGATGGTGCTCTGTGGTAGAGCAAACGAGCAATTATCCTCCTGACACCCCGCATAGGCCTCCCCCACATGCGATCTCAAGAAGTTACTTCACCCCAAGCTAAGAGCTGTTGTCTGGCTTTTCAGCATAATTGGAGGTAATCAAGTTTAATTTGGTTGGTGCAGTAACTCTGAAGACTTTTGTAACTGGATTACTGCTGGCTCAACGGTCATGTGCCATTATATGTGCTGGTCAAAACAGAAGCCAGAATAAAAACAGATGCTTTCCCCCTGCTCCTTCTTCCAACACCACCCCATCAAGGATATGAGCTTGCGCTCTACGGGCAAGATAATGAACAAAAAATTGCATTAGAAGGAGGAAGTCATTGCTGTCGTATTATGTTCAGGCCTCTCCTAGAAAGTGTAAATTATCCAGAGGAGGTATCTCTACATTTTGTTTACCAGTGTGAACTGCGCAGAGCTTAGAGCTAGGACCACTGGCACACTGACCTGTGATGCACATGAGCCTGGAGACATAGAAATCTTATTATCCTTGGTGAACAAGTAGGGAAGCTGAGACCAGGAGCAGGAGTGAATGGCTGATGAGGAAGGAGTTCCTCTGGTCCTGTTTTCTGCTGCACACCACCAGCTGAAAGAAACATATAAAATCACAGAATCACAGAGCGTTAGGAGTTGGAAGCGATCGTGAAAGATCATCTAGTCCAAGAATGTGTCCAGGTGGGTGTCAATGTCTCCAAAGAAGAAGACTCCACAACCTCTCTGGGCAGCCTGTCCCAGGGCTCCATCACACTCACAGTGAAAAGGTTCCTCCTTATATTCACATGGAGCTTCCTCTGCTCCAGCTCCATTGCCCCATGTCCAATTGCTGGACATCACTGAGAAGAGCATGGTTCCATCCTCCTGACTCTTGCCCTTTACAAATTTATAGACTTTGATGAGGTCATCCCACAGTCTCCTCTTCTTCAGGCTAAAGAGTCCCAGCTCCCTCATCCTGTCCTCATAAGGAAGCTGTTCCACTCCCTCCATCATCTCAGTGGCCCTGTGCTGGGCTCCTTCAAGGAGTTCCCTGTCCTTCTTGAACTGAGGGGCCCAGAACTGGACCCGAAATTCCAGGTGTGATCTCACCAGCGCAGAGTAGAGGGGGAGAAGGATCTCTCTTGACCTACTAACCACCCCCACTTCTAATACACCCCAGGATGCCATTGGCCTCTTAGCCATTAGGACACACTGCTGGCTCATGGTCATCCTGCTGTCCACCAGAACCATGCTATCTTTACAGCAGACATCTACTTCAGGTAATTTCATCTTCAGGTTATCTACTTCAGGAAAACATAAAGCCAGCAGCATAAAGACCTTATTTTCAGCCCCTCTCTGCTCCTAGCAGCTTAAGTCACTGAAGCAGCATATGAAAGCCTGTTCCCATCATACTTTATGTCCGAAAACACAAGACCCAGTGGCCTTTTTGAATGCCCCCAGAACGGGAGTCAGGACATGGTCACGTCCTCCTAATGGATGCTGTGGCCAGGCAAAGAGGGACTGAAACACAGCACTTTTTTACCAGTGAAAATCATCACTGGAGCGATGTGTGGAGGTGACGCACTCCTGTGCCATTTGCAGGCACAGGATAGCATTCCTGCTCTGGCAGGGGGGTTGGACTAGATGATCTTTTGAGGTCCCTTCCAACCCCTAATGTTCTGGGATTCTGGGATATTCTGTTCCTGATTGAAATACCACCTGCATTTTAGATGCCTCCTAAAATTCAGCTCCGTTTTGAACTGCAGATTAACTGTAAAAAGACCAAAGTGCACAGAGACTTCCCCAAAATCACAGGCAATGATGCCCTCCAGCTCCCAGTCCCAAACGTTACAGAGCAGCCCCCCTCAGAGCTGAATGCTGTTGAGCCGTAGATGCAGGGATATGCAGCTCTGGTTTTTGGCCAGATGGCTAGTTGGAGTTTCTAATGATCTGGGAAATGAACACTTCATGATGTTCTATCTCAGAGGGTTTAGCACAAACTTTCTTCCTTTCCTCCCCACCCCCATACCAGCACTGTTACAAATGGTACCAGATCTTAAATCAGCAACTGGAGTAACACAGTGCTAAGACCACCATGGTTTAGCACATATCCTGAGGAGATGGCAATGCAATCCTGCCCAGCAAGTCATCCATCAAGTTCGTTAAAAAACAGGCTGATGAAATTCGTTAATTACTTGAACCCTGTTCTTCCTAAATCCCCATAAATGCTAGTAATTCATTAATTAGCAATAACAGCTCCTGAAACAGTGTTTGAAGCCACTGTGTAAAGCCAGGCCCTGGGATCTGATTTGGGTGGCTATTTGGGTTTCGCAGGGGCAACGTTCAGACACGTAGGGCGAGAGGGAAGAGCACCACTCATGAGGGTCTATGCAGAGGCACCGTCAGCACGCCCTTCCCAGCACTTTGGTGGCTACGCTGGAGCCCCTTCCTGTTGCCTGCGATGCTGTGCACACGCTGTCAGGCAAGGCTGAGCTCACATGGTCATTTATTTATACTGAACAACTGCAGAGGTCATGGCAAGAGCTTCACAGAGATGTCACTGTGTGACTCCAACCTGCCAGGGTGAGGCCTCATCAGTTACAGTGATGCCGGACTCTCTGGAAGTAGGTAAGTGCCTGTGGCCGGATCTCCTGGAGCTGCAAACTGGCTACTGGGTGAGCGCTGATCTTCCAAACTTCGTGCAGAAATAGGAGAGAATCCTCTTCTTGACTCTTAGCCCCACCTCTTGCTCCCCCTCCATAGCTTCTGGCAAGTCCCTTCATCTGCCCCTGGTTTTTCTGCGCTCACCTGGAGCTTTGGGTTTCTCACAGCTGCATGACCAGCCCTGGCAGCACCATCAGGAGGTCATTAAGCCCCATGAAGTTGTCTAGTGTGGAAGTTGAGCTGTGTCCTGCTTGGACAGATAGCTGTGGCCACACATTCATCAACAGAGCAGGAGCAAAGCTGAGGGACAAGCAGAAAACAGACCTGTGCTTCAGAAAAATATCAGAGAATCACAGATTGACTGTGTTGGAAAAGACCTTTAAGATCATCGAGTCCAACCATACCTGTCTTATGCTAAACGATATCCCTAAGCACCTTGTTTACCTGTAAATATGGATCACAAGCCTGCCTCACATGGCTCCATCATCATACTGAGCACTCAGAGCCCAGGGTCTTCAAAGGGCGACTGACTCAGCACCGAATTAATGCTCAGAAATAACTATGGAAGTAAAGACACCAGGGAAGAATTATTGCAAAGCCACGGCCTCCACGAAATGTAACTACTGTCCCCCACTATGGCTGGAAATCCAGCAGTTCCTGGAAATCATAGCAGATCACAGAATCATAGGGGTTGGAAGGGACCAAAGCAGGGTCCCTAGGACAGGTCACACAGGTCGGTGTCCAGACGGCTCTTGAATATCTCCAGAGAAGGAGACTCCACACCCCCCTGGGCAGCCTGTCCCAGGGCTCCCTCACCCTCGCCATGAAAAAGTTCTTCTGCATATTGGTGTGGAACTTCCTGTGCTCCAACTTGCAGCCATTGCCCCTTGTCCTGTCCCCACAGAGCACTGAGAAGGGGCTGGTCATTTCCCCCTGAATCTCATACTGATATTTATAAACATTAATAAGGTCCCCTCTCAGTCTTCTTTTCTCCAGGCTGAACAGTCCCAGCTCACTCAGCCTTTCGTCACAGGGGAGATGCTCCAGGCCTCTAATCATCTTCGTAGCCCTCCCTGGACTCTCTCCAGGAGATCCCTGTCTTTTTTATACCAGGGAGCCCAGAACTGGACACTATACTCCAGGTGGGGCCTGACCAGGGCATAGTAGAGGGGGAGGATCAGATCACCTCCTTTGACCTGCTTGGCCACGCTCCGCTTGATGCATCCCAGGATCCCATTGATCCAGATGATCCAGAATAGTCCAATACAGAAAGTTACATGTTTTATCAAGGCCACCTCCTCAATGACATTATGATTTTTTTTTCCTGAGCAATTTGTGTATTTTTTTGCCTGTAACCTGCATGATTGGTGACTCCTGGAAATGCAGACCTCCGTTTCTGCAGCCCATAAAAGCCTCAGTGCATTAACCTGCTGAAGACAGTAAGATGTGTGCAGCTTCTGGGGAAGACCAGAAAGCAGGATCAAGCTTTGTAAAGAAAATCAAGAAGTCACTCTGTTGTCTGCCTCAAATTATTCAGAAGAAAAGACAATCGTAAGAGCAATAAAAATAAACAGGGGGATTGCTGTCTCCGAAAGGCCTCGGGACATACAGGGATAGATAAAAATCACTGATCCACAGTCTAAGATCTCAGAAATGCCAAAAATGTGTTTGAAACCAAATCAGCTGCAAACATCCTTCCTTGTTTCTAGTGTGGCAGCACACCCAAAGGCAGAGGGATGTCTCACAGGGACGCACAGAACAGGAATTTGGTGGATTTGGGTCAGTTCCACGGTTCTACTACACATCTTTACACCTCTACTCTGCCCTGCTTAGGCCCCACCTGGAGTATTGTATCCAGTTCTGAGCTCCCTGGTATAAAAAAGACAGGGATCTCCTGGAGAGAGTCCAGTGGAGGGCTATGAAGATGATTAAAGGTCTGGAGCATCTCCCCTATGAGGAAAGGCTGAATGAACTGGGGTCCCTTCCAACTCCTACAATTCTGTGATTCTGTGATCTTCCATAACCTTGGGCAAGCGGCTTAATTGCTCCGTGCCTCAATTTCCCAAGGTAAAACAGTGCCAGCAATAAGAGTGACAAGAGTTCTGAAGTCATTTCATCCCCATTCCACCCATAACCGAGCCTACAGTTTCTGAAGGAGCTGGTATACGTCCCTTAAACGGCCACAGTCTTGCCCCTCTCCTGCCCTTCACGCAAAAGCTCTCCCTTTCCAGCATCTCTGCCTAACACCTCGTGCAGCAGACACCGAGACGCAGCTGTAGGACAGATAATAATACATTTCACAGTGGCAATAAAACAACAGGAGCCATAATTCCTCCGAACTCCGGGTCAAACTTGTTGTTAGCCAAGTCGGTAAGGACTCGTATAGTAAATTACATACGTCTCTTTACCAGCAGGATCATAAAATACAACTTTACAATCCTTCCAAAGGTCACGACTCTGCAACAAACAGTAAGACAAAGCAATAAATTCCACCCCCTGAGACCACCGTTTTTGTGGCTTCGGCAGCTTTGGTTAGATCTGAGGAAATGAGGACTTTGACAATCTCCATACAAAGTCAGTCTTATTTCTCCTTTGGACCCATCTCCCAATTCTCCCCTTGTGTAAGGCAGAGGCTAAAACAACACTAATAACGACTGTTATTGGTTTCAGCAGCGGCAAAGCCACATTTATCTCTATACACACATTTAATGGAAACAATGACCGAAGTGTTTCTTGGCAAATTAGTCCCCTTCTCCCCCCGCCCCCCACCCCCAACCAGAAGAAAAACACATTTATAAGCTATTTCCAAAACAATCAATATTAGTCCAGTGAGCAAAACTGTACGTTAAGTTTCCCTTCAAAGGCTTCACAGAATCATAGGGGTTGGAAGGGACCTCCAGAGATCATCGGGTCCAACCCCCCCAGCCAAAGCAGGGGCCCTAGGACAGGTCACACAGGTCGGTGTCCAGATGGGTCTTGAATATCTCCAGAGAAGGAGACTCCACACCCCCCTGGCCAGCCTGTCCCAGGGCTCTGTCACCCTCACCAAGAAAAAGTTCTTCCGCATATTGGGTGTGGAACTTCCTGTGCTCCAACTTGAGGCCATTGCCCCTTGTCCTGTCCCCACAGCCCACTGAGAAGAGGCTGCCCATTTCCCCGTGTCCCACACTTGAGATATTGATAACCATTGATCAGATCCCCTCTCAGGCTTCTTTTCTCAAGGCTGAACAGCCCCAGTTCTTTCAGCCTAAAAGTCTTGGTGCTCCCTCAAACAAGCAATGCTTTATAAATTTCAACTACTACAAAATAAAGAGGAGAGAGAGGACTGGCTGAGCTGGGCACTTGCCGCTTTTCACCTAGGTCTGGGGGCCCGAAATCAGGTAAATTCAGCTAAAATCCCCACACTGTTCTGCTGACTTATAAATGTTTTGCACAGCAATGTATCTTTCGGTCAACGCTCATGCAGAAGTGAGTACAACAGTTCAAGATGCAGCCACTGCCATGGTATCAGAAGATAAATCGCAAGGAGGAGAACAGCAATCTCTACTACTTGCTTCAGAGCATGTTTTTGCTCTCCTGGGGTTTTAAAACCGAAAAGACTGAGGCATGGTGTTAGCTCTGTGGGCATTATTAATTTTTAAATTAAAAATAGAGTACTTGGGGATACTTTGATCCTAAAAATCTTAAGTAAAGGGATTATCTGGTATTCTTGAAGTGGAAACAAAGGTTTTCATCTAAACACTATTCTGAGAGGCTGGCATTTGGTTATGCAAAGTTTATGGCACTGCTCTTTTATTCCCAGCAGTGTTGCTCTCTCCCATCACTCTGTCCTAATGTTACAAAGCCATGGGCTCAGCTATCAAGGACACCGATTCTCTCCTCCAAAGCTCCAAGTGAAGACAAAGCTGAAAAGGGGCAGTGCTAGCTGATGAGGAACCCAAACTTCAAGAAATACTTACCAAAAGGATACTAGCAGAGACAGCGCTGGTCACCTGGGCTGGAAAGCCGCCTGCTCGCCGCAGTGAAAACACACTGGCATAAGCTACCGTGCTGCATGTTCAGGCTACAGGATAATGCCTGTGTGCAAAGAACAACAGCTTTTTGTTAGACGGAGCACCAGAGGTTCTTATCTGGCTTCAGCCATGGCCAGAGTACAGACACTAAGCAAGGTGTAGCAAGGGAACCTCCTTAAATCTGAGAAATTCTTCGTGCGTTTCCCTGCCCGTTTGAGAGGAACCACCTCTCCTGTCCTCCAGATTAACTTCCGTTTGTCCTGGGAGAGGAGATTTGAAGGAAATAGATGACATTCCACATGGAAATCCCAGGGAAAACATGCTGCATTCCTTGGCAATACCAGCCCGTGTTATATATACATAGCAGGAGGCGAACAATGCCAGTCTGGAGGGACAGAGCAGCTCCCGCCCCCGCGGGGTACCCATAAATCAAGCTTCTCACAGGAACACCAACCTCGGTGTTAACCCTACGCAGTGATCACCACGCACGCCGGCCTCAGCCTCTACCTTCTCCTCTCTCCTGGGCTAGGCAGTACAACACGTGTTGAAGGCTGCTTCCAAGACTGGATGAGCCTTTCGTCTCCCTTCTGAGCCTGAACCTTCATCTGGTTAGTTCTGCTGGGAACAACCTGCTCTTCTGCTGACCGTTAGTTGGGGGAGGGGTGGGAGGAGGGGGAGTTTTTTGGGGTGGGCTTTCAGACCCATGGGTAATGCCCCCTTAGATCAACTCTGTCCATTGGATCTCCAACTCAGCAAGTACCTCTGACGGAAACAGAAACACATGTAGAAGATGGGAGACTGCTCCTCTTGGACACCTAGTTGGAAACACATGAAGAACCATTCATAGTGCATCTTTGCTACATCTTTATTCCCATATACCTTCATATGCCTACTCACCTACAGAGCAGAGGTTCAACCTTTTCCTTCTCTACCGCAACCACCTCTCATCAGGGCAAAGAATGAAGGGTGAATCATACAAGCCCATGGCTCTTGCAAGCTGTCACCTCATACAAAGCCCTGACAACTCTGCAAGCTGGTTAGAAAGTGTCCGGCTATCCTCCTCTGTCTCTTGTGACCCACACATCACCCTGCAACTTTCTGGCACTTCCCTTGTCCTCTTCTGGACACCTGACACCTTGCTTTTCACCTGTTGCTGTTTGCCCCCACCCATCAGATCTGAAATCTCACAGGGTGACAACAGCCTGCTGCTGCCAAAACCAACAGAGCCAGCCCAGAGCTGCTGTGGGATGCAGGTGGAGTGGACAGGAGATGGCTTTGCCATCCACCCACTCTGTTTTCTGCAGATGGACTTGAAGTTCAAGCACTCTCATTTACAGTAACTGTGACAGAACCGGTGACTAAGGATCTCAATAAGGACACCTGCTGATGACAAGTTATTTAAGAACATGGTATGGATGGGGAGGTTTGGCAGCTGTACTCTTCCCACGTTTTTCTGCTGAGAGAAGTGACTTCAAAACAGAAAGGCCAGCATAGAATCTCAGACTGGGGTGGGTTGGAGGGGACCTCAGAGCCCCTGCCATGGCCAGGGACACCACCCACCAGCTCAGGGTGCCCAAAGCCCCATCCAACCTGGCCTTTAACCTTGCCAGGGATCCAGGGGCAGCCCCAGCTTCTCTGGGCACTCTGTGCCAGGGCCTCCCCCCTTCCCGGGAAGGATTTCAGCTTCAGCTCTCACCTCAACCTTCCCCCCTTCAGATGAAGGCCATTCCCCTTGGCCTGTCCCTCCCTGCCCTTGGCACCAGCCCCTCTCCAGCTTTCCTGGAGCCCCTCTGAGGGACTTGAAGGCTGGTCTATATTCTCCCCGGAGCCTTCTCTTCTCCAAGCTAAATCACCTCAACTCTCTCAGCCTCTCTCCAGAGCTGAGGTGCTCCAGCCCTGGGATTATCTCTGTTGCCTCCTTTGGACTCACACCAACAGCCCCATGTCCTTTTTGTCCTGGGGACCCCAGAGCTGGACACA
Organism: Gallinula chloropus; assembly: GCF_964237585.1. Classification (NCBI taxonomy): domain Eukaryota; kingdom Metazoa; phylum Chordata; class Aves; order Gruiformes; family Rallidae; genus Gallinula; species Gallinula chloropus. The sequence continues at coordinate 192,346,828 of NC_140085.1, forward strand.
GCACTGTGATGGGAGTGTCTCCCCACAGCAGAGTCGCAGAAGCCCCTCCCTTGGCCTGCTGGTGACACAGCTTTCTGGGCTGCAAGCACATACTGTTGGCTCATGTTGAGCTTCTCATTCACCAATACCCTCAAGTCCTTCTCAGGGCTGCTCTCAATCCATTCTCTGCCCAGCCTGTAGTTGTGCTTGGAATTGCCCTGAGCCATGTGCAGGACCTCACACTTGGCTTTGTTGAACTTCATGCAGTTCACTCAGCCCCACCTCTCCAGCCTGTCCAGGTCCCTCTGGATGCCATCCCTTCCCTCCAGTGTGTTGACCACACCACACAGCTCGGTGTCACTGCAAACTTGCCGAGGGTGCATCGATCCCACTGTCCGTGGGACACCAACAAAGGTGTGAAACAGTGCCCGTGCCAGTACTGACTCCTGAGGAACACCACTCGTCACTGGTCTCAGGTTGGACACTGAGCTGCAGTAACATTTAAGAGAACACATCAAAAGGAGAGACAGTCCAACTGCAAGAAGATACTTCGGGTGTTTGCTACAGGAACTTCTCAGTGGTTTTAAAAGGCAGGTGAGTACTCGAACTGTTCAATGAAACCAGATGTACCAACTCAGACTGCACTGGGAAACGCAAACCAGCAACCACACAGTGAACACCTACCCAACCAACCAGAACAAGGTGACATGGAAAAGCAATCTTGATACGCAGGGGATGTCTCAGTGCATGCAAACACCCCACAGAGCTGACCTTGTGGTGATGTTTCCATGATCACAGCACGTAGAAGCCCCAGCCCTGGACTGAACTGAGACATGGCAGGTGTCAGATGTCATGAATATGTATTTTTAGGTCCTGCAGGTGCAGTATTATAGAGCCCTACCAAGGAGAACAGCGGCTGCAGCATTACCGGCGCAATGCTATTTGATTAATGCTTTTCAATCCCTTTCACCTACTTGGAAAAGAAGTCTTCAAGGCTGTTCTGCAGCCACTTCACGTCACTCGTGCTGATTTCCACAGGGTTTCTTAGCAATAAAGCTATTACCTTGCTTTTTCTCTTATATATATATTGTTTATAATGCAGCTGTCTGGGGCTCCAGAGGAGCAGGCGCTATGCAAGTGACCATTTGCTGGACTGTGGAATTATCAGCTGGAAGGAATTATCTACTTGCCGACTGAACATGAGCCAGTAGTGTGCCCAGGTGGCCAGGAAAGCCAATGGCATCTTGGCTTGTATCAGACACAGTGTGGCCAGTAGGTCTGGGGAGGTGATTGTGCCTCTGTATTCAGCATTGGTGAGGCTGCACCTCGAGTGTTGGGTCCAGTTCTGGGCCCCTCACTGCAGGAAGGACATTAAGGTCCTGGAGCGTGTGCAGAGAAGGGCAACCAGGCTGGGGAAGGGGCTGGAGGGCAAATCCTCTGAGGAGCAGCTGAGGGAGCTGGGGGTGTTTAGTCTGAGAAGAGGAGGCTGAGGGGAGACCTTATCACTGCCTACACTGACCTGACAGGAGGGTGCAGAAAGGTGGGTGATGGTCTCTTCAGCCAGGGGACAGGAGTTAGGACAAGTGGAAAAGGCCTCAAGCTATGCCTGGACAGGGTCAGATCAGATGTTAGGAAAAAGTTCTTTGCTGAAAGAGTTGTGGGGCTGTGGAACAGGCTGCCCAGGGAGGGGGCTGAGTCACCTTCCCTGGATGTGTTTAACAGATGGGTAGATGAGGTACTTAGGGATATGGTTTAGTTTAGGATGGGAACGGTTGGAGTTGATGATCTTAAAGGTCTTTTCCAACCTTGTGATTCTGTGATTCTGTGAAAGAATGATGCTGGAAACCCTCAGTTCAAATCCCAGATAAACCACTGGTTTCCAATTGCCTTGAGCAAGTAACTTGATCTTCCCATAATCCAGTCATGAAAAGAGAAATTACTGTTTCTTTACCTGGCAGAGCCTAAACCCATTAAAGAGTGCAAGGAGATCCGATAGTGATAAGCAATTACTTAACACATACGCAATGCTTGGAAGGATACATTGGTTGTTTCAAAACACAGACAGAACTGCTTGGTCTGATGAGCACGTGAGATACTTTCTCAATAACAACAACAACAAAATCCTAACAGAAACAGAAAAAACACCAAGAAACTGCAACTTGGCTCTGGAGAGATGAACGAACTCTCATCTAACCGAGTATTTCCTTCTGCTGTGAATATGTGCTCTCTTGGAGACAGAAAACAGACATCTCCTGCAGAAGTTGTGCAACTCATTTGGATATACAGAAAGAGAAACATCTACCAAAGACACCACTGAAGGAAACACTATGACGCCGCCGAGCACTATGGTTTTATAACAGAAGAAAAAAGAGCCCATCCAGAGTTACAAAACAACCCAGTGTACATCTTTATTGATGATTCACAAAATCAAACATCACTCACCCAATTCGCTCCAGTGGTTCCAATATGACATTTGTCCTTGCTAGGTTTGACTGACTATGTTTTTTCCCAAGGTAAACAATGTTTGGTTTTTACTCAGGGCAGGGAGAATCCTGCTTGACAGTAGCCATTTCATAAGAGCCAGTGCATCCCAGCCATGACAATACTTCACCATTTTATAACACTCAACCTTCAAAGCAGCGCGCAGGCATTTAATTAAAGCCTATTAAAGCCTTGCAGCAGTCCTGGCTCCCAGTCCATTTTTGGTCACACCTCTTTATTAATATTTCACACAACACCCCCACTACCTCCTGACAACTCTTATTCAGTACTTCCATGACTTCTACAAGTCTCATGAGAATCTTAACCCTTTAGTTAAGTGGGATTTATTAATACTCCTGAAACACGTGGGAGACATGAACTGTGAGCAAATTAACTGCAAGCATGCTGCCATAACCTCACCAGAATATATATTATTTCCAATAAGCCAGGATTAAATTTACCAGGAGCTTCACTGATAGGAAAATCATCTCAATTTCCCACTGAAACACACTTCGTCATATCCTAATAAGTTATATACACAGAGTCACAGCAGCAGCTTTCTCCATGTGAATCACTGCTGAGCTACAGGAGACAGGAGTGAGAAAACCTGGGGAAAGGGATAACATCTTTGATATTGTCAACTCCCAAGATGCACTGCAGGTAGCGTTCAAACCCCATTCCGAAGCCTCCATGAGGAACCGAGCCAAATTTTCGGAGGTCTAGATACCTGTAATTTAAACAGACAGTTACATTTGCAGCATGGTTATGCTGGTGTAATTAAGACAGCCTTTTATCTAGGGTTTTGCTTTCCATCTTAATTACTTCCCTTTGACCCAAACCACTGTGGATTTCTGCCAGCTCAGCCAGCGGTGGGCAGGGGTGTGAAGAGGTGCAGCTCCCTGGCAGGCAGAAGTGTATTAGCAGAAACCCCAAGCATGGCTATGCTTCACCAATACGCTCTGTTTAGGAGCAAGAACTCATCTGGATACAAAGAACAGCCCAAACATCATAGCTCTGCTGATACTGAAAGCTGCTTTAGTTATGTTTTAGTATCTAAAATATTCCTAGCAGAGGCACAAAAGCTCCTACAGAAGCACAAAACTTTGGAGATGGAGTTGCCTGCTTGGGTTTGTTTAGACCTTGACACACTGGTACTGAAATCAGCCCTACAATAAATTCTTTCATCTTCTATCTTCATTTCAACAATCTAAGTAATTTCATTTCCAGTAATTTCTTCAGAAGCCTCAAGAGATCTTGCTGTCTGATGAAGGTCCCTTGTTTTTTCCCTTTCTTTTAAGGTAATTGTGATGGCTTTTGGTTACTTCCCCCACAACCATTCTTACAGATTGATTTCCATTATTTCCACAGTAAGTCAGCAAAAAATCTTGGGACATATTGTCTCCAAAAAGGAGATCTGGAACAAGGTATTTCTTTTGGAGAACAGCACCTGCTGTACACAGAAAACTTAGGAAAAAATATTTGGAAGGAGATATTCCAAATACATGGGTGTCAACAAGATTCCAATGGTTCTTTAGATTTCCCCATTTTCTGGCTGGACTGTGGCTGATGTGATACACAGAAACTGTATTTGCAGCTATAAATTGTCACCAACAGCTTTATTTTAATAGTAGTGAAAATAATCTCAGGGGTTCTATTGATTTATGGGGCCACTTCTGTGCTCACTGGGGCCACAAAGTTATTCTTTTTGACATGAATGAAGGGACTGAGTGACTCCAGATGTGTGACAAGCCTCTAATCTTTGTGTACGAGTATTTCATCATCCAAATTAAAAAAAAAATAATCATACACACTTGAGTATAAATACATATGTATGTTTTATTACTTATGGAGGGGAGGGGAAAAAGCACTGTGAAAAAAAATTAGGGTTGGATTCATTGTAATAAATGTCTTCTCAAATTTTAACCACTGGCAATGAGCTGCAAGGAAAATGTGTATTTTATAGTGTGTGCACATGTGTAAGTTTATATATATATTTATATGGAGAATATACACTGCATATATTTACGTGTACTTGCTTGCACTTCCATGTGCTTCAGAATTGTGTTGGCTTGAAGACTACATTCTAACAGTGAAGCCAAAGTGACACCACTGATCACCCCTACTTAGGAAACAGAGATACCCTCCAAGTTCTACAGCCACAAGAGATTGCCCTGGCTGACTCACTTTGACACTATGCCTTTTATACTGTGGAATATGATTTTTCCTTGCAGTTCATTGACAGTAATTAAAATTTGGGAAGCTATTTATTACACTCAATCCAATCTTCAGGGTTTATTTTATTCCCCACCCTCCACTCCACTGCCCAAGAGCCAGAACTTCTTACCTCCTCCTGCTAGTGCTGACACACGAGCTGAACAGCAGGCTCGTGAGTGGGACATTTTCTGATCTCTGGGACCCACGTGCTTTCTATCTGTGCTGCTGGTTTTTGTTGGCTCAGTTGTATCCACCCCACACCTCGCGATAAGGATTATGCTTAGGACACGAAGGCACAGGCTGTGGAGCAGTATGGTGGTCTGCATCTCTACCTGCCTCATGCATTTAGAGCTTGAGTTTCTGCTAACACACTGGCAAATGCCTCTGGGAAGCTTCACTTTGCATCTTTTCAAGGGTTTGCAAGAAAGACCATGGGGAGATCTGATGACTTGTGAAACAAGAAAGACCTTGTAAATGTGAGGGATATAGGTGTAGATGGATCCCTACCAGCTCAAAAGTTCTGAGCAGAACCCATAAGCCAGCTGGTGACAACTGTAGCTGCAACTAGCAATATTAACAAGAGCACAAATACCTCTGCTGACATTTATGAGCGTATCTCAGCCTGTGCAAAGACAGTTGAGGCTAAGCTGAGCATCTTTTCTCCCCTTTTGCTGGCAACAGTTTATAAAGTCATTGTAAGGAGATAAAATAACTCAGCTTCTTCCAGATGAACAATAACAATAAATTCCACGCTTGCTTACCCAGGGCTTTCATCTGTAGATCTCAAAGCACTCTGAGAAGCCGTTTTGGCAAAAGGAGCAAAATAAAACCCATTAAAGTTAATGGAAAAAGTCCGCTGAATTAAACGTGCTGAGGAGCGAGGCTGCGAAGCCTTTCTGATGACTGTGCTTAGAAGAAGCAAAGGAATTGAGAAATTTTCCATTCTTCCCAGATGAAAGAAAAAGTAACTGCCTGCAGATGAAAATTCCCTTTAGGCTGGAAAATGTTCCCTGAGGTTTTTCTTCATTCAATAGTCTCCAGACATCGGATGTTTCTCACCTCAGAAAGAGACATGAATTAGCTGAGCTATTTCTCCTAGTAGCTCATATTTAAGAGGAGAGCTGAGCCCTCCATTGGCAACTGGGGAACTGTGCAACATTATTCCATGGGGAAAAAATTAAATTTTCTTTGACCCCAGTCAGTCCTGGAGTTCATGTTCTGGACCTGGAGGACGGGTAGTTCTTTAGAGATTTGAATCTTACTAAAGTATGTACTGCAACAACATCCTCTGGCAATGAATTCCTGGAGCTTGTTATGTGCCAAGTTAGAAGAGCACTTCCTTTCATCCTTTTAAAATTCTATATCCTTTTATCATCATCAGGAGCTCCTGCATTTTACAGGCACTATGAAGATCAGTGCTCTCTTAGTGACCATTCATAAGCAGAATGTATTCTTTTCAAAACAAATATGATCTTGCTCTTTTATGTAACCCTCTTGTTACACTAAAGCCTCCACAGCCACTATGAAAAAACTAAGGCTGAAAGAACAAAGATATTGGAGTCCCTGAAGTTGAATATTCTATGGGATAAAAAGGAGGGTAATGAAAAAAAAACCTACTAGTGAAATTATATTTGTGAGATCATTTTGTTGAATGCTTCAGGAAATTAACAAGCAAACCATTGCAAGGTTCTGATGCTGGGTAAAACAGTGTCTTTGGTTTCAGGCAGCTTCTGATCTGCTACAACTTTTTAGGAATCCACCAAAAAAAAAAAAAAAAGCCTTCAGGAAGGTCAATCTAATCCACTCCCACTGACGGGAGTGGGGTTCAGCGCTAACTTTTTGTCTACCTCCATGTGGCCCAGCAGCACGCTCTGGTTTCTCCCCAAGGCAAGAGTAATAGGACTGGGTGTCTGCCAAGGAAAGCGATGGGCTACCTGTCTTCTTCGGGCTCTGAAGATGACACAAATGCTGTCACTGGCCCTGGATTGCCAGGCTCACTCGCGCTGCTGTTCTTTAAGTCCAACTCCTCCTTTCTCCCTTCTCCTCCACACAAGGACCCAACAGTACACTCTGGCATTCAAGCTTCAAAGAAAATGAGAAATTAAAGAGCCCATCACAGCTTCTCCATCTAGAGCAGGAGCAAGGCCAAGACAACACAGCAACATTCACCCTAAGGCAGCAGGCAACGCTCGCCCTGCCACTGTGTACTTTAACCAGCATTACACCAGAAGATCAGAGAGGCACCTGGACCTCAGAGGACTCAGCACCAGACCATCTTCTCCACTGATAAGCACGGTGATTATCAGAGTGAGGAGCTGGGTGCCTTACATGGAGAAAGGCTGTCTGAAATGCTCCTCAAGCTGATGGTAGTGGGGACACACTGTTCTGTGATTCATTACAAAATACCTGCTCTGGTATTGCTTGTGCTAAGCTGGAGTCTGGAGGCTGCAAAGAGGATCAGGACCCCTGTTTACGAGGCAATATATTCAATAACTCCTGGTCACAGAGAAAGCAAGTGAATTCCCAGAGCAAACTTTCATCACCCAACTTTCCCACCTCACTTCCACAGACCTTTCTCAGTCTAGCCAAGATCAGCATCTACAGCACTGAACTCTTTTCTATCTACGGTTCAAAGGAAGGAGTGGGAAAATAAGATAAAATAACTCCACAAAAACAAGCCAAATACTTCTGAAACTCGTATTCTTTATAGAAGGAAACCTGCACAACAGTGAAGATGTTGTGAACTGAAGACGATTCAGAGGACTTGGACCGTGTCCCTCTATCTACTATTTTAAAAAGCTTTCTAAAAAGCAGGAATGGGTGGAAGTGCAACAGTATTTCAGATCATCAGTTGCCTCTTTGCCCAGTGGTTTTCCCACAGACAAGGCACTCCTGAAGCTGTCTAAGAAGCAGTCAGCCCCCAATATATCCTCATCCTTAGTGAGAGAAGAAAACAGAAGATATTCAAAAAGGATCCCATCTCACACAGATGCCTGTTCTAAAGTCAGCAAGTGTTATATTTAAAAAAGAATGACTCAACTATTCCTCATGGAGCTTGTGAGCCAGCTCTGGAGATTAAATTCAATCACTAAATTGGAGGAGATTAATTTCAGTCTCTCCTGCCACCTCCACCAAAAAGATGGATGCTGGCAAACTACCCACCTGCTTTCTGGCAGATTCTGGACTGCAGTCCATAAGCATCCAGGATTAGTCCAATCCTGCACTGTCTCAGGGCACCAGGCCCTGCTACAGCAGGGGATAACAACTTTTTAAATCTTCTCTGGGAAGTTACATCACCTTTGATGGAGTGGAGGGAACAGAGGAGGAACATTTCTCTACAATGAGACCACAGGAGGAAAGAATTTCCAGAAGGGGATTGCTACATATCATGTGAAGATGCAAATAGCTGACAGGCAGCGTTTTAATCTTCTCTCTTAAGGGAAGCATGAGGAAAGAACAGGGCAAGGATGGGCTAGGTTAGTAGTGCTGGAAGGCTCTGCTGTGGAACACCAGACTTCCTCAGGCCATATCTCAGCATCTAACCAGGCAACTGACCACCAGGGTAGTCCTTTCCTCAGATGAAGTGATGAGGTGTATTGTGGTCCCCGAAATGCAAACAGCAAAGGAAGCCTGATCATGAATGGATAGCGTGAGGGTCTGCCATGAGCTGGGCTGTTCCAAAGCCATCTCATATTGAGGGAAGAGTGAAGAATCCTACACTTTGCTTTCTTTCAAGGCAGCTTTCCTCCTGATCATTCCAAATACTGCAGAGTACCTGAATACACTCTTCTAAAGTTAAAATTCTCCATGCTATCACCTCTCAGCAGCTGTGGCAAAGTACTTCCCAAGAAACATTCATCAAGACAAACATTAAGATCCTTCTGTCATTTTAATAAGCTAAACCATTAATTCAAAGGATGTTCAGTCTCCTTAGCAGGACAGTTTTAATCACTTCAACCACTTTGCTAGGGAAGATTTTCCAACCCACTTGCCCTGTCAACAGTAAAAGGAGTTATTCATAGAGCTGATAAAGGTCACAAGCTGCTTGTGGTTCTGTAACCTGTTTATCTCATGTGATGGTGGTCAGAATCTATTCAACATGGAACACAGCTGAATGATTTAGTATCAAAAAATCAGTGATGGATTGTAAATTAATCAACTTTATGCAATCCTGAAAGAAATGACCCATGCTGTGAGTGGAAAAATTGGGAAAATAAATTAAAGATTAAAGTTTGTTTAAATTAACTGGCTGTTCCATTTAGACTGGCAGTGATGGCAGGGCAACTGGGCCAAGAAATGTCCCCTTGAGAACAGAATCACAGGAATGAAATAGTTGTTTAAAGAGTCTCAAAAGAAGAAACACCGCTTGCAGACCAAGATAGCGTCTTACCATTGATAGGCATCTGCGAGTCCTAATCTGTGGAACAAAAAGAAAAACCCTTGTAAGTAAAGGAACAGAGGAGATCAGCACAAACAGCACTTGTTCAGAAAAAGTTGCTACAAGAAAAGGGAGGGTCTGATGACTAAACACAGTCCAAAAAGGAAAGGGAGGAAATTAAGGCAAGGCACGATCAGTGGCTGTCAGCTCTGTTAGACAATTTTGAACAGATTCCTAACACACCTCTTAAAATGCAAAGTTTGTTTTGTCACCACCCCAGCTTCATGCAAAGACTTGTGCACATCCTTAGCTATGAGCCTATCAATAAACTCTACTCATGAATGTTTGGAGAGTCCAGGCCTGACAAATTTACAGTGAGATGCAGCCAATCTCATTTACAAGTGAGGAAAAAATCTCTTGACACATGTGGCTGCTCTTCTGTAGTGCACAAAGCCACCAAACTCCTGTAGCTTCATAACTTCTGTAAAACTAATAAATAGAATATGCCTTTTTTAAATTGCCACCAGTGCAACCTCTCCTCTTTCCAAGCCCTGGCAGAACCAGAGCAAAGCTGCTGTGGTTTTCTTTCTCATTTCTCTGAAAAAGGACAGAAATCTCTGTAAGCAGAGTCATCTTCAGTGCATGGCAGCTATGCCTGGCGCGGATTTAGAGAGTTATTGTATGAAATGCATAGAAGGAGACAAGAATCCCCTTCTTTACCTCTCTTAGTTATGCTGGGTCTGCAGGGAGTAGAATTTAAAAGCCCTAATATAGAAAAGGTGGTGTTTTTTTCCAGGTCATCTTCAATGCAGAGCTGTATTTCAAGGTCACTGAAGACACACCCTGTTTGTAGCTTGAACTACTTCCTATGACTTTCCTGACAAACGAGAAAGTCTGGCTTCAAGCTCCACATGGACCACTCCTGCAGCCCCAAACCTTGAGGGCTGTGGACTCCAGATCTTAATCACAGAATCACAGATTCACAAGGTTGGAAAAGACCTTTAAGATCATCAATTCCAACCATTCCCGTCCTAAGCCAAACCATCTCCTGGCACCTAGCTGAAGAAATCATCGCCCACCTCTCTACAACCACCTGTTGGGTAGTTGTAGGTGGTGATAAGGTCTCCCCTCAGCTTCCTCTTCTCCAGACTAAACATCCCTAACTCCCTCAGCTGCTTCTCCAGCCTGGTTGTCCTTCTCTGGAGTCATTCAAGGACCTCAACGTCCTTCTTGTGGTGAGGAGCCCAGAACTGGACCCAGCACTCGCAGAAGTTTCAAGTGAAGAAGTGCAGCAGAACACACCGACTTTGCTTCAGCTGAAGTGTGCCTACTTGAGCAGAGTTTGCAGGGTGAGCAAAGGGAAAGCACGGGGAGCAATATCCTCCTGCACCACAAATTGAGAACCAATGTTCTGGGGATTTGGAATTGCTCTGTGCCTTTCAGCTTCATTATGCTGAAATGGGTTTTGCTCTTTTCCACCGGTTAGATATTTCTCTGCGAGCGTGCGCCTGATTTAAGCAACAAATTCCTTCCCAATGCACAAATGATGTTACTCTGGGATTAATCCTCCTACAGAATTGCTTTGCACAAGGGTATGAATGGCACAAATGGACTCATCTGAGTTCTGAAAAGTTCTTTTGAACAATCACACTGGATCCAGGGAGTAATTGCCCATGGAGAATTACCCAATATATAATGTCGATTACTGTTAACTAAACAGCAGCTTTTATATTCTGACACTGAATTTAGCCTAAAATTACCACAAGTCACACAATCCAGAAAAAAGCTTCAGGGAAAGAGCCTGTATGAGTACAGGTCCCAGGCACTTCCAGTGAGGCTTCCCACCAAACAGCAGCAGTTACACAATGTGAGGACACATCTATCTAAGCTCTGTCTACGTGACAGCTACTGGCATCACAATCCACTTCAGCCACAAAAGCTGCAAAGAAAAGGCTTGAGGATGAACTGCCGCACACCAGGCCAAGTCTCAGCAGAGCTGAGGCATTCTGCTGCCCTGCATTCCTAGTATGAAACTAACTCCCCTCCTGCGATGAGCTAAGAGAGGCACTTGCAATCACAGAATCCCAGAATCTCTTGAGTTGGAAGGGACCATAAGGATCATCGAGTCCAACCCCTGGCTCCACACAGGCCCAGCCAAGTCAGAGCAGGGAACTGAGCGCATTGGCCAGACGCTTCTTGATCTCAGCCAAGCTTGAGGCTGTGACCGCTTCCCTGGGGAGCCTGTGCCAGTGCCTGAGCATCCTCTTGGTAAAGAACCTGAACTTTCAAAGCTACAGCAGAAGCACAAGACTCACCTAATGGGATAAACATATCTCAAAGAGAACAAACAGGGATTTTTATGAAGTCAATTATGGGACTAGAACATCTCTGTTATGAAGAGAGGCTGAGGAACTTCAGACATTGTAGCCTGGAGAAGACTGAGGGGGGATCTTATCAATGCTGATAAATACTTGAGGGCTGGACGTCAGGAGGATGGGGTCAGTCTTCTTTCAGTGGTGTCCAGGGACAGGACAAAAGGTGATGGGCACAAACTGGACTGGAGGAAGTTCCACCTGGACACAATGAGGAATTTCTTCACTGTGAGGGTGGCAGAGCCCTGGGACAGGCTGCCCAGAGAGGTTGGGGAGTCTCTACCTCTGGAGACATTCAAAACCTGCCTGGATGCTGTTCTGTTCAGTCTGCTTTAGGTGATCCTGCTTTGGCAGGGGGTTGGACTAGCTGATCTCCAGAGGTCCCTTCCAACCCCGATCATTCTATGATTAGTTGTCCTTCCAGTTTTCTGTCTTGCCAACCATCAGGAGCTGCAGAAACACTCTCCTGGTCAGGCCAATCTCCTGACAGGTGGGTTTTCCGTACCTCTGTAAGCGTGATTCCAAGAAGGGCAGTCGCTCTTCTCTCAAGCTGCCTCCACACAATTCCCCTATTCCTGGTACGAGGAGATCAACAGCTGCAACCTTAAAAGAAAAGATACCTAATGTACATCATGCCATGCAGCCATCCTGTCTACAGCAGAAGTGCATCTGACACTCGCTAGATGGTTGTAAAAGCTGCTCCTGTTGAGTCCACGGTACTTAGCTATTTGTAAACGCTGAAGTTGCTTGATGACAGGAGAAGGCTGGGGGGAACTCTGCAGTGATAGACACCAGCATGTCTACAGAAAACCTAAGCAAGTGCAGTGATGTTCCAGACTGAGGACACACACGGCAGATGGTAGGAACTGAATCCCATCAGTTTACTTTGGTGACAGCCCATGCTGTGGAAGGTATAAAGAACCCAAGAGCAGCTCACACGGAGGCAAAGATACACAGGCAAGTTTCCTAAATTCCCATAAGAGTTTAAGCTGCTCTGACGCTTGTAACTTTTTATCCCCTCTGCCCCCATTCCTTGAGCCATCTCTGGCAGTAATCATACCAACGGATGGATGGCACTGATGTGCCACATGCTCGGAACGCAGTTTGGTCATCTACACTCTTTAGTTTGGGCTGTTTTTCTTCTCTGTTTTGTTTTGCAGAGTTACTTATCTACGAGCTAAACTGTTGCTAGATATAAAGTCAGTGAAGTGACAGTGGCACACGGTGGGGCAGTCACTCTTTTTTGCAGAAGCAATGTTTTCAGTTCACAGAATCACAAGTTTGGAAAAGACCTTTAAGATCATCCAGTCCAATCGTCCTATGCTAAACCATATCCCTCAGTACCTCATCTACCCATCTGTTAAACACACCCAGGGAAGGTGACTCAAGCCCCTCCCTGGGCAGCCTGTTCCAGGCCCTGACAGCTCTTTCAGGGAAGAATTTTGTTCCATCTCCTGTCCCCTGGCTGAAGAGACCATCGCTCACCTGTCTACAAACTCCTTTGTTGTAGGTGGTGATAAGGTCTTCCCCCAACCTTCTCTTCTCCAGGCTGAACACCCCCAGCTCCCTCAGCCGCTCCTCATATAATTTTCCCTCCAGCCCCTTCCCCAGCCTGGTTGCCCTTCTCTGGACACACTCCAGGACCTTGATGTCCTTCTTATGGTGAGGAGCCCAGAACTGGACACAGTACTGTTGTCTCACTTCAACTGGGAAATCATACCTTCAGAGCATGAGACTCATGGAGAAAGTTTACTTCTTACGCCCACCTGCTATTTGAGGATTACCTGGACGGTAGGTTTGGATGATAAGCGAATCGTGGACTGCTTGGAGCCGTGCAATTCTAGGTGTTTCACCTAGTAGTACAGAGGTTTACCAGGAAGAGAAATAACCTATGAAAAACCTGTCTTAAGGGACTTCAGCAAAAACTTAATGCTATCAAAATCCTGAATCTTCCTTCTCCTGTTGTTCCTGCTTTGAGGATTTCTTCTACAAAAGGGAAAAGACTGGACAAGATTATCAGAATCTCATAAGTCTTATCTGGGATTTCCTGAGTGGGTGGCCCGGAAAAGGACTATTCTCATCTACCTGTCAGTAGATTAAGACACATGCTTAGGCACAAAGAAGGTGGAAGTATGACCCATGGACTCACTGTGTGTTGAGGTCCATCTTCATTGTCCCGCATGTAGAAAGGTTTGAGGACATATGGGTAGTTAATCACAAACACGGGAACTTCACCACAGTGCTTCACCAGGTACTTTTCATGATCTCTTTGGAGGTCACAGCCCCACTGTAAAGAAAGCAAAAGGGACCTGGGATCCTGCTTTGGTGCATCTTGCCTGAGGCAAGAGACGCAGCAAAATCCCTGTGTAGTAGAGATGTGCAGGTTTGAATAACGCAAAGCCAAGCACAGCAACTTTTCACCCAGGCCACTTGGCAAATCTGCCAAGCAGAGAGTTTCATGAGTTTTAAGGCAAAGCAAAACAATGAAAACAAGTTGGTTTAACTTCCATACACCAGGGCCAGATCATTGCTGCACCAAGCACAAGTATCTGGTATCAAATCAGAAAAAAACCCACCCCAAAACCACACTCCACATAGCTTAAGATAGGCATCTATCCAAAATCAGGTCACTCAACCCAACAAGCCAGTCTTATTTCAGTATAACCTTAGGTATGTAGAAAACAGCTTTGCTAGCCTGACCGCTCTCTTCCCTGCTGTGTCCTGTTACATGCCACATTAATTCTCACTTAACAAAACCCTGCATCCTACCAACTAATTCTCTGTTATCAGAAACCTTGGACATTTGCAATGCCCTTCACTTCTCCTTTCTTCCAGTGATGTTATACTTTCTGTGGCTTTTGACAAGAGACCTTCAGCCTACTACAGGACATGCAGAGAATATCAGAGGAGGGGAAGGGGGGAACAGATATTCTGCAGATTCACCTTATCTGAAAATACCGAGTTCTCTGTCTCAGCTCAAGATAGTACACATACAGGATCTGAGGTTCTACATCCACTTGTACACAGAGACAAGACCAGTTATCCAACTGGATATGAAGGAGGCTTCAGCCAGAGGGTTTTTTTCCTCAGAGCATCGGAATGAGATAAAGATTAATCAGTACACATATGTGATGAGCACCACCAGGAATGTCCCTACTGGTGTGTGTGTCTGAAATTGGGCAAAATATGATTTTTAGAAGACCATAATCTAGCAGTGTTAGAAAGGATAGCATGTGATGTGGAGTCTCCACCTCTGGAGATATTCAAAACCTGCCTGGACATTGTCCTTTTCAGACTGCTTGAGGTGATCTTGCTCTGGTAGGGGGTTAGACTAGGTGATCTCCAGAGGTCCCTTCCAATCCAAATCATTCTGTGACTCTTTTTCCCAGTCAACATCTGTGTTTTGGAAGGACAAGGGATTCTCTTTACCCGCATCTAGATTACACAGTATTTTGACATGGCTTATTAATCCTTGTCAAACTTTTGGTGTTATCCTAATATCATTCCTTTATTTGAGGACTATTGCAGCAACTCTTCTTAGACGACAGGTACTGAAAACAACACATTCAGCACTACTCATATACAGGAAAGAGCTTTTGCTAAAGCCTTGGCTCTTCAACAGCAACCTCATCACTTCCTTCCCTGGAATGTTATATGTTCTTCTGCTACAATTCTCCCTCCTTACATTGCTCCTGATTCAACCCCAAAGGGTGAAAGTTATACCTGGGTTACAAGAGAGCAAACACCCCAGGCACTCTTGTGGTATTAGGCAGGGAGAAAGGAGATCTAACAAAGTTCAGGCTGGTTGAGCACACGAACAGGCAGAGGGAAAAGCCACCAGGCAAGTACCTACCTCTGGCTTGAAAGTGAAAGTTTGAGAAGCTTGCTTCAAAATTTCCACTGCTTCATTGTAGGAAATTCTGCAAGAGGAAAATTAAAAAAAAAGAAAGTCTTAAGATAACTATGAAAGGAATAACAAGAAAGTTTTCTGGCTGGAAAATTAAGGAGGCATTTCCCCAACACCTTGCCAACTTGTGCTGTGATGTCAGACTTCCCAGCAATGTTTCTCTGGACAGAAACCAAAAAACCATTTTCTATGGCAAGAACCCTATGCCTTCTTGTGCTCCAGCTACGTGCAGAGCAGGAAGTGCTAAGCTCTCAAGACACTTCTGCATTACCGCAGCGTTGCCTTCCAGTCAGGAGCGAGTTCTGCAGAGAATTGCTGCAGAGAAATGTCTGGATGTTTCTTTTTTTTTTTAAAGAAAACAATGTGCCCTCATAGGCACAGCTCCAACAACACAGCTCTACTGTTCAGGCTGGTATTAGGCAAAAATACCAGCCCAGGGTGCAAAAGGCTTGCAGCTCACACGTTTTCACTTTAACTTTGCAAAAATTGTGAGATTGTACGCAGAAATGTTTCCCTGCTCCTCTGATGGATCTGACAGCAGGTTCTACACCGACTACCACCAGTGTAGAAGGCCAATGGCATCCTGGCTTGTATCAAAAACAGTGTGGCCAGTAGGTCTGGAGAAGTGATTGTGCCCCTGGACTGGGCATTGGTGAGGCAGCACCTCGAGTGCTGTGTCCAGTTCTGGGCTCCTCACCATAAAAAGGACATTGAGGTCCTGGAGTGAGTCCAGAGAAGAGCAACCAGGCTGGGGAAGGGGCTGGAGGGCAAATCCTATGAGAAGCGGCTGAGGGAGCTGGGGGTGTTTATCCTGGAGAAGAGGAGGCTGAGGGGAGACCTTATCACCACCTACACTGACCTGACAGGAGGGTGCAGAGAGATGGGCGATGGTCTCTTCACCCAGGTGACATGAGATGGGACAAGGGGAAATGGCCTCAAGCTGTGTCAGGGCGGGGTCAGATCAGATGTTAGGAAAAAAAAGTTTCACTGAAAGAGTTGTGGGGCTGTGGAACAGGCCGCCCAGGGCGGGTGTTGAGTCACCATCCCTGGATGTGTTTAACAGACGGATAGATGAGGTACTGAGGGATATGGTTTAGCACAGGACAGGAACGGTTGGACTCTGTGATCTTAAAGGTCTTTTTCAACCTTGTGATTCTGTGAAAGAATAGCACCAGGGCTGAGCAAACCGAAATGGCACAGTAAGAGATACTGCGGGTTTGATAACTGGAAATCAAGACTCCGTGGAAGATACTTTTGCTCACAAGTTTTTCTCCAAGAAAATGCCATAGACAGAGAGGAGAAAGAATAACCTGATCACAATTTAATCTCTGTATCACTGGCTAAATCCAATCATTAACCAAATTCACTGAAGAGCATGAGCCCTTTATACCCAGCTACAGGGCTTCACTAATACAGGGAAGGCTTCTCGAGGAAATATTTCAAGAAGGAATATCCTCAAGAAGGAATGTATCACTCTGTGTGTTTGGGTTATGCAAGGCCATGGTCAAAATGAGGTGTATCACTGGCACAGGTCCACTGCAGGGAACTGACGTGTGTAAGCCAGGAACGCCCCAGACCTGCAAGTGGCTGATGAAGAGAGAGGCAGATCGAGAGAGAGATGGGCTGACTCACTCTCCTTTTCCTTGGTCCATGGGAGAAGCCAAGTGCAACTCCATCCTCTCAGGAATATGAAATCCAATGAGAAGAGGACTGAAATAGGAAGAGACTGACTTCACGGAGCCCTCCCACAATGCTTATCACAGAATCTCAGAATTGTTGGGGTTGGACAGGACCTCCAGAGAGCATGGGGTCCAACACCCCTGCCAAAGCAGGGGCCCTAGGACAGTTCGCACAGGTCGGCATCCAGACAGGGCTGGAATATCTCCAGAGAAGGAGACTCCACACCCCCCTGGGCAGCCTGTCCCAGGGCTCTCTCACACTCACCATGAAAAAGTTCTTCCACATATTGGTGTAGAACTTCCTGTGCTCCAACTTGCAGCCATTGCCCCTTGTCCTGTCCCCACAGCCCACTGAGAAGAGGTTGGCCATTTCCCCCTGTGTCCCACACTTGAAGTATTTATAAACATTAATAAGATCCCCATGCAGGCATGAGGCACAGGGTGGATCTATCCTGATCCTGCTGCCCAAGTGTGGTCGCAGCTGCTTAACAGGAACCAGTGCTGGCCAGAGCAGCCCTGCAATATGCTGTGCGATGAAGACAAGAGTAGGGAAGAGGGGGTATTCTTGAGGAAACCAAAACAGGTTGGTTCTTTAGTACACAGAGAACTGGGAAAAGGAGTTGCACAAGAGAAAAAAAAGGGATTTTTAAATATTAAAAAAAAACCCACAACAGTTTCATAAAAAGGGAGCCACTGGAGAAGTGTGAAGGTAGCTCACCCAAAACTGAGCAAGACAGCGAGCAAGCCACTGTGCAGGTACATGCTGGAAGGAGGATACCCTTACAGAGAGGATCCTGTCCAGGGAAGCAAAAGCCAAAGGCCATCAGATCCAGATGCCCTTACACCTTAATGTGAGTATGGGTGAACAATCCAAAGGGAACTGTAGTTCATGCTCCTTTGCAGACATGATGCTAACCCAGAATACATGGAGTTGGGAAGGAAAAAGAACTTATACAAAATACAAGTTTTTTTCCCCCAAAGCCCTCTTCCAGATCATTTTAAAATCAAAATACTTACATCACAAATTTGTTCTTCAGCATTTGTTCCAACCTGTCCTTGGTCAAAAGAAGAGAAAACAAGAATGTAAAGCTACTCTTTAAGGGTTAGGGGCTCCAGAGGAAATTCAGAATAGCCACCTCCCCTGAGTTTTACTTCGTAGGTCTGCACTGTGTTCTTGACATGGGTCAAAATCCACTTCTAGCCATTCAGGCTTCAGAGGCTGCTACATGATGCGACAGCTACAGTTCTACTACACTTGCTACCTGCTATGGGAAGTTGTGTCTCCTCTCTCTGTTGGCCTGAAGAATCATAGAATGGTCTGGGTTGGAAGGGACCCCAGGGATCACAGAGTTCCAAATCCCCTGCCACAGGCAGGAATACCAACCTCCAGGCCTGGAGCTACACAAGGTTGCCCAGGGCCCCATCCAACCTGGCCTTGAACATCTCCAGGGACAGGGCATCCACCACTTACCAGGCAGACTTTTAGCTCTTCAGAGCTTGCTAACACAGAACCACATAGTAAATAAAAAAAAATATATAAACCTCCCTATAGCCAAGAGCCCCCAAAATGCATAACAGGTTCCCAGTTCTTTCCTGTCACGTTTGTTACCTTCTGGGCGGGAGCTACGTATTTATGAAAAAGCTCAACATCACGAGGACATTTGGAGAGCACGGTGCTTGTTGCTGTCTTGAAAAGATCTTCCATAACCTAAAAGAGAAAACAGGAGTGCATGAAAAATTAATACTGCTGAGATGTCCCAGACTATAAATAAACATGGTACACATAAGCCAAAGGAGCTTCTGTCCTTCTGCATGGTCAGACTGCATGAGAAGGTACCAGCTTGCTAATGTTCCTTATTAGTAGGCCTGCTCAGTAGCTGAAAAGGTCTGAAACCCGTATTTCTGCTATGGGTTTATGGCTTCAGTGTCTGCCGATGGCCTCAGTATCTTCAGTTAGGCATCTCGAGCGAGAAAAGCACAGATAAAATATTCAAGCAACAGCCCTGGTCAGCCACAAACACCCACATTACAACCACTTGTGGTGATTGGTCCCAGATAAATGATTAGTGAGGTGTCTATATGTAACGAGCAATTCTTGTTTTACGCTTTGTTGTTAGAAGAGGCAGAACTAAAGGAGAGGAGAATAAACATGCGCTGTGCAGAGCCAGCCCATCAAACAGGCCCCAGCTAGAGAGACTGCACAGTAAGAGCAGAGTGAAGTGGGTAAAGAGCTGCAGAAGAGGACACAGCACTGCAGGGATGTTTGAGAAACTAAAAAAAAGATGTTGTTTCATTTCCCTAAACTAATGTGGATTAACTAAATGACATTACCATCCCATTTGGATATACTTAGCCAGTAAAACGGGCTTCACCCGTGAAGAAATCAAAATGCCACTTTGGTTCTAAACAAAAGAAGCCCCCACGTGGGATGGCACTGCATTCTGATCAAACTCTTCCTAAGAGTAATTTTCTCTTTTGGTTAAGCAAAGCACACCGTCCAAGACACTTGCTTTTGTGCACATTAAGAGTTCCCATGACCTACAGCTGAACAAAGCCAGTAGTACTGATGATCATAGTCAAGTCTGGGTTGGAAGAGACCCCAAGGATCATAGAGTTCCAACACCCTGTCACAGATGAGCTTGGAGGTCTTTTCCAATCTTTATGATTCTATGATTCAGCCCATATTGACTCCTCTGGAGCCAAACTCTTGCATCAGTCTGGGCCCTCTTTTTAAAAGGGAAGATCCAAATAAAGGACCAGGATTATCATAAGCACAGCTTTACCCCTACTGGTACTCCAACACAAAGGAAATGAAAAGCCAGCATTCCTGCTGCCGAGTGGCAAATAACCAAACACTCAGCTTTGAACTCTCTTCAAAGTAGCTAGAAAAAGGCTTATGCAAATGAAATTAGAAAACTTCTTGGCAATTCATTTGGTTTCACCAGGCAGAGATGAAGGGATTTTACATTAAGCTTCCTCTTTCTAGAAAATGAAAGTATCATCTGTTTTCAGAGAAGCATGTTGTTTAATTAGCACTTTTTTTCCCCCTCACTGTGCGATAAAGTAACAATTAGGTTCCCACAGCATTCAACATAGGCAGCTTCCTCTTATGGAAAGAAAAAAATGATGTGGGTGGTATGGGAAAAACAATCTGAGAAATATTTCCAGGTTTGAGCCTGAGGTTTTATCCTGGCAAAAAAAAGACAGACACGTTGGTCATGCACTGGCCTCCTCACTGCTCTTATTTGTATCTATGCCAATTGGGTATGAGGCACAAACTGTGGAGGGGAAAAGGGGAAAAAAACACCTAATCTCTTGAGGTGAGAAGTTATGGCTTTAAGCAGGGAATATAATGAAGGACTGGAAAGTAGGTTGTACGAAAAACAAGTGGGGAAGCATAACCACTGGCATGCTGGTTTGAGGGAACATGTTAGCTGGAGATAGGAGCGAATTGATTGGTTTGAGTGGAACCTGAAAGAAACGTGGCTAGTAGGAGACTCAGAAAGGAAATAAAAGCTACAGAAGTCACAGCAAGCAGCTCATCTCAGAGGTGGGACTCGTGGTGTCCCAAAAAGCAATTAATTTGGCTGCTTCATAACAGAAATGTAGAAGTTGTGCTGGTAGGAAGGCAGTTGAGGAGGACAGAGGCAAAGTTTCTCCTTTCTTCCTCATCCCTCGTAGCCTTTATCTCTCTATTTTCACCTTTCAAAGAACCCCAGCAGCATCAATCCTGGCCTTCCCCAATGGTGCTGTGGATCTGAATGGCTAATTCTCCAGTTACTATTATGAGCAGCTCCCACCTGTATCGTAACTTGGATCTTCTGCTCCTGCAACTTACCCTCTTCCCAAATTAAATCATGACCAGAGTTGAAACAGAGGAAGTAATCAACAAAGCAGTAAATGGCAGCAGCAGCAATCAAAGGTGTATCACCTTTATTATCTAAGACACTTTCAGAGAAATCACAAGAGCTGCCAGTAGGATTTCTGCTTATGCAGCTACCTGGGACATGCATATGGATGCAGTGTACATCACAGTGTATTTATGCAGAAAATATTCACCAAGTGGACTATTACTTCTTGCCTTCATGCTTGCTCACACACCCTGTACGTGTGTGTGCATATCCACACACACACAGGGAAGATTCGCATCTGATCTTGGTTGTGAAGTCTCCTCTCTCAACCATACAGCCAACAGCTCAGGACACACGCTCTGAGATGCTGTTGGAAGGGGGTTCCTGTCTGTCAGATCACCGCTTCACTGACCATCAAAGCTGAACAATACATGCTCACAGAAGTTAGGAAATGTAAAGAACCTCAGTTATGGCAGATGGATGCTGCTTCAGAGAAGAAACCAATGTCCCTAAAGAGCATTATGCAAGGCACCTGGAACACACCATTCCCTTGAGCCTGCAGTCAGATTTGCCCAGCTGTGGCACTGAAGACAAAGAACTCAGAGCCCAAACTATTCTGGAAATCAAACCACACCCAGCATCAGTGCTACTGTTGATTTCCTTATTTCATGCCTGAATTCCCTTCTGTAAAACAGTGGTAATAATGCTCCATGTTGCTGGGCTGTAATGACAATTAATTTTGATGAAGTACATAACCAGTGGAAGACAATACTTCTGCCCTCAGGACAGAGCACAAATACTGTGAGTTAAATTGCATTCTCCATCTTAAAGGGATCTATCCTCCATCTCTGTAGGAGTCAGTGGTGCTAGGACGTGATCTTGTTAAGGAAGACTAAGATTATGCATGAACTCCCAAAAACACCCTTAGGAGAACTTCTTTCTGACATTTCCTAACTTTACAGCCTAAATAATTTTTTTACATAGTTTTGTATCTGCATTTGATGAAATCCAATAATGACTGCATTATATGGCCTCTTCAAGACCCCATTCATATGGCAAGTGAAGTGGGATCCTTTAAACCCTCTGTGCAGCCAAGACAGTGGAACAAAACAATAGAAGATAATGGCCTACAAACAGGGCTACATGACAGCACTGCAGGGAGAGGGTGGCAGCAGGCATCTCAGAGGAGAGATGAGACTTAGAGACCTTGGACTTCTAATTCAGGGACTGGCAGGACATTGGTTCTAATGAGTTCACTGTCTTTCCTGACCTTGTCTAACTCCCTCCTTGCCCAGGTTAGAGGAAGAGTGTCTTGGAGGGGAAACTTGACTCAACTTCTTGACTAGACTCTTCTGGGAAGAGGCCACAGAGGCCTCTCCATACCTACACTCACACCCTGCACACTAAAGTGGCAATGCTATCACCCTGCCATGCAGTGTAGAGTATTGCACTGAGCACGTGGGACTTTTCACAGAAAGTACTGTGAGAGTTTAAGCTTCTTTGCAGCACTAAAAGATGTTTTGGAACAGAGAAGACATTGAGATTGCATGATCAAGGTGCATACGACTTCAGAAGAACTGTACTACTAATTTAGGAATAACTGATCATTACTCTGTGCAATTAGAGTGTGGGAAAAGGCTGTTGCTCTAAGATTTCAGGTCCTGTCCTCAATATCACAGAATTGTAGGGGCTAGAAGGGACCTCCAGAGTTCATCAGGTCCAACCCCCCTGCCAAAGCAGGTTCCCTAGGACAGGTTGCACAGGTGGGCATCCAGATGGGTCTTGAGTATCTCCAGAGAAGGAGAATATATGTAACTTTGTTATTAAATCTCACTTTTCCCCTTTTTTTTGTACGGAAAACTGTGAATGGTAAACACACACATCTTTGTAGCAAGGCTCTTCTTTAATGGTGTATTAAGCAAATAATTCAAGATGTCCCTGAAGAAGCTGAGCACTCCCGGGACGCTGACTGGCTGAAGTTCGAGGTATTCAGTCTAAATGTTGAATACCAATTTTAAAAATAAATTTTACACAATTCAGCTCTTTATGTGAGGACAAAGTTCAGATGCACTAACCCTGGCCAACAGCCCCCAAGGCTTTCGACTGGGTGTTTTGCACCAAACAAAGACATTGCAGATGATGATAAAGTGCCCAACAGGCAGACAGATGAGAGAACACTGAATTTAGGTCAGTTATGTGGGGAAAAAGAAACTTAACTTAGCTTTTAGAGAAGCTGTCAGATTTTGTTTGGAGTTTTTTTATTGTTTTGGGTTGTTTTTTTTATGAAAGATTGCCCAAGGATTTAAAAATAAACAGAACAGGAACTCCACTTCTGCAAATGAGAACATCACAGAAGTCAGCGTGTTGCAATGTAGACTCACTATGAGGAATGTGAAACGATAGCTGCTGGGAGACTTTCTGTTACAGGAAAAGATGCTTGTCAAAGACTTTGGGACAGAGGGAAGAAGTGAAAGAGGAGAGCACAAGCTGAGACTTCATAAGGCTTTTAGCAGCAACAAAATCCAAGTCAAGGCAGGGGGGGGGAGTTCCCCCAGTTACTCCTGACCAAAGCCCTACACATTCCAGAACAGTTCTTAAATCTAATTTTCTGAATTGTCTGAACTGGGCCTGTCTATACTTCAAAAGCCAAGAAATTAGGGTTCTTAGCACAAGAGCACAGATATATTTGTACTGTGTTCAAGGGGTCAAAGACCAGAAGACCTTGGTTTTTATACTAGATAAAAGCAGTGAAGATTTCAATCAGCTCTTGATTGCCTAAATAGGGGCTCAGGAATAGGTGTAAACATACACACATGCTATGTTCTGGGTTGCATCAAAAGAAGTGATGGGTTGTATCACAAGGAGTGTGGCCAGCAGATCGAGAGAGGGGATTCTCTGCTCTGGTGAGACTCCCCTGCAGTGCTGCATCCAGCTCATGAGTCCCCAGAACAAGAGGGATATTGAGCTGTTGGAGCAGGTCCAGAGGAGGCCATGAGGATGATCCAAGGGCTAGAGCACCTCTCCTATGAAGACAGACTGAGAGAGTTTGGCTTGTTCAGCCTGGAGAAGGCAAGGCTCTGGGGAGACCTCAAAGCCCCTTCCAGTACCCGAAGGGACCTACAGAAAAGCTGGGAAGGACTGTTTGTAAGGGCATGGAGCAATAGGAAGAGGGGTGGTGGTTTTAAACTAGAAAAGGGGCAGGTGTAGATGAGACAATAGGAAGAAGTTTTTTCCTCTGAGGGTGGTGGATCACTGGTCCAGGTTGCCCAGAGAGGTGGTGGAGGCCCCATCCCTGGAGACATTCAAGGTCAGGCTTGATGGGGCTCTGAGTGACCTGATCTAGTGAAGATGTCCCTGCTCACTTCAGGGGATTGGACTAGATGGCCTTTAAAGGTCCTTCCAATTTAACACAGTCTGTGATTCTATGAATATACACAAAGTTGTTCTGGAGAAAAGGAGAGAGAAAAGAAAGAGTAGGATGCCATTAATGATGGAGCACAGAGATTCCCAATGGCTCAGTCCACAAAGCCTGGTGTCATCCAGACACCCAAGACACTGAAGCAGCACACACAGAAGAGATGATGTCAGCTCTGCTGTCAGGCCATAATGACTCAGCAGACCGTATGTGCTCCAGGCTGAAGAAACTACCACCTGGATTTTATTTTACACAACTGTTCTTCTTAAGGCTACTTCTCCAACAGCTTTCCCAGGACCTTATCTGACACATAGGAGCATGTGTGGATGTTTACTCACAAGTCCTACTGGGCACCAGCTGGCTTATGCTGGCTTATGAGCATCCATCAGGTAGTTAAACTGCAACCAAGAGGTCAGTCCTGAAAAATCAAGAGTTATTTGTCTCTAAGGAGTACTGCCTTCTGCTGAAACCACAGCGAATAGCGTACGCAGGAACTGCTGCTTCTACTGGACATTTCAGTGCAGGTTTCAAGGAGCTCTTTACAGAGCACACTAAGGGACACACTGCATAAACACTGTGCAGGTTCACTGGAGAGATGCTGCAGGTTTTGAAGAGGGGACTGCCACTTTGATTAGAGCCAGTCAAGCACATTTACTTGTTTCCTAGCAATACAGCAACTGTGCAGCCTCCCAGTCAGATGGGGGATGAGTTCATCTAGGCAGTGCAGTGATAAGGGGCAATGGCTTCAAGCTGACAGAGGGCAGGGTTAGATTAGACATTAGGAACAAATTCTTTACTACAAGGGTGGTGAGGCCCTGGCACAGGGTGCCCAGAGAGGCTGTGGGAACCCCATCCCTGGAGGTGTTCAAGGCCAGGTTGGATGGGGCTTTGGGCAATCTAGTCTAACAAGTGTGTTCCTGCCCATGGCAGGGGGGTTGGAATTAGATGATCTCTGAGGTCCCTTCCAACCTTAAGTGTTCTATGATTCATCTCTCCTTTCAAATCACCTCTGCTGAGTGCACTCTGATTCTTGGGTACTCCCAGTGCTCCCCTCCCACCTGTCTCACACAGGGCAAGAGAACCTACGAACTCAATTGAGGGCAGGGAGCACAGCTCAGGGAGGAAGAAATTTTGGTACCAGTCCTGCATAAACATTTGGGGTGCCCACCTGCATGATGTCTTGGAGGCTTTCAGTGAAGGACAGCTCAGCCTCTATCATATAGAACTCTGCCAGGTGTCGGCGACTCTGCGAGTTTTCCGCTCGAAACGTCGGGCCGAAGGTGAACACATGGGTAAAAGCCCTGCAAGGCAGCAAGAAACAGATAGGTCAGGCCCAGCACACAAGTGAGTCTGTAATACTGAAAGCTCCATCCACAAGTTCACTTTTTTCCCAGAAGCACTCATATTTCCATTTCATCTTCACCAGTTTAATGGCGCTGTTGGGCATGGTGCTACCACATTGCTTCAGCCAGGCTTTAAGAGGGGTTATTCACACCTCACCACGACACAGTGAGGTTGTACAAACCCTATCCATCTTTCACTGAACACTATTCATGCTTGGGGGTTGGACCCGGTGATCTCTCGAGGTCCCTTCCAACCCCTATGATTCTGTGACTAGGAGACTTTTTGTATTCCATTCTGCAGAACCAGATCTCCAGAGAAGCACCCAGACATCGTACCAGTCAGCCTCTCTTCATCCACACACCCCTTCACATTTGTTTGGCTGCAAGGTCTGATTTTATGGGTGCAATGACAATCCAGAACCCAAGAGAGCAGAGAGGGTCCTGCTGCTGGAGTTGCTGGGACTGCATTAGCACTGAGGGGTGGCAGGATGGACAGACCGACAGAGTACGGCTTGCAGTCCCCCTCTAGTGGCAAACCCAAAGTTTATTGTTAAAAGAGGCTTTGAGATGAAGAACTGGGCCCCTTCCACACAGCTAAAAATGGTTCAGCTAAAAGGGGTCCCTACTGCAGAGAACACATCTGGGACAACATTTTATGCCGAAACAACCAATGCGTTTCCTATTGTGAAGCTATTTCTCCAGCAACCTTCTGGGGGGTCTATTTAAACACATCCTCCCTCACTCAGCAGTCACGTCATGCTGAGTTACACAGGATACAAAATTCCTATCAAACAGCAACACACCTTTCAAAGGTTTATTTTTACCATGGGGAAGCTGCACTCCAAGTGACACCTTCCACACTGTGGGCTCCTGGACATCCTCAAGCCAACAAGAGCTGCCCAAACAGATGCCATGATAGCTGTATTCCCTCACATGCTGTATGGGAAGCAAACCATGATGAAGGAGAGAGCAAGCTACTTCAGAAAAGTCATGGATCTGGCAGCTGCTATCTTTGGTATATCTTTAACATGAAGTTATTTTTAGCTCTAGACAGTGTGTAGGAGAAAAAGAACCTGATCAGTAGAGATTAACCACAGTTTTAACACTCATTAAAGGATGTGTGCTAATTGCTGGAACTGGCATTTGACTTGCATCTTGCTCTGTAAGTTTCCAACTTAAAAGAGGATGTTTGCTGAAGTTTCTGTACAGGCTCATTTTGTTAAACTGAAGTTTAAATAAACAAGGCTACAAAAAGCAGTGTTTTTCCTTTGCCCCTTATGGAGGCATCTGCACTGCAAAGAAAGGAACACACAGATTCTGCTTCACTCATCTGTTCCCTCATGCCACATGACGATTAAAGGTTATGACTCAAGGAAACAGCACTTTCTTTTTCTTTTGAGTTCCCAGCACTAAACATACCAGCAGAAAGTTCCAGGTCAAAACTCTGAATACATAGCCTGCCTGTATGTAGGTTTCTTTTCCCCACTGGCTTTGCTTCCCTGTTCCAACAAATACACTTTCCAGCTCTACTTTGCTCCCATAACTGCACTCTCTCATGCATGACCGCAGCATCTATGATGCTAACCAGATTCTGCAGCAAACATCTTTCCTGAAGCATCATTTTCAGCATGCCTCTTTTCCCTCTGCTGCCTTTCCTGCTTGCTGCAGTATTACTGTAAATTTCTGCTGTCACTTGATCATCCTCCTTCAAACTGCCCTTTGCTATAGTGTCTATAAAACCTCAGCAATGTTTAGATAAGCGATGTACCAAGACTATTACTCACTGCACAGGTCAGTATTATCTCATCAGCTCTTTGTGCTCCCCATCTGTAGCCATCTGTCGTCTCGGGTTATAGACAAATGCGTGTTCTTCCTCACAAGGCATTTTTGGGTTTATTTCCATGTTCCTACAGCACCTGGCACAACAAGGTCTTGGATCCAAAGCTTAACAGACTCAACTGCTATAGCAATACAAACAACAAATATGAAACAATGAGTCACTTGGCCAAAATTATTCAATGTTTAAGGCAGAACTGGTCAAAACCTTTTGTTTGCAAGGCAAAACAGGGGACACAGGTTCTTGTGCTACCTGTGCCCATGTTTCAGGGTTGTACTAAAATATTTCAAGCTGGGGCTCTTCACTTAATAAAAGAATTTTCCCTAAAGAAATCGCTTCAGTCACAAATTCAGGTTGTGACTGGGCCAGGACTGGACACAGTACAAAAATACTTTGACAAGCTTGCAATTGCTGAAGTACCCACCCAGGATTGCTGGGTCTCTTAACTTCTCCCTGGCACGAATTCTTCCAAAAAAGTAACACTTAAAACTAAAGTGCTGTACCAGGGGGCTAGTAGGAGATCCTGTCCCACAGAGCAGCAGTCTGCCTTCAGTGAGACACGCGTTTCTCAGCTGCTGTCCAGGCGTGGGCACCGACACTTCCCTTAGTGTGGCAGATGACAGTCTCCAGCAATGCAGGCTACTGAGAGCACTTGAAACTGTACTTATTTCCTACTGAAACTACAGCCTGAGCATGGTGACTGGATGCTTTGCTTCCAAGGGGCTCGCTGGCTGTAAGATATCTAATAATAATAATTAAAAAAATAAAATCCTTATTGATCCAAGATGTCAACAGTGGTCAAACACTTCAGTCACAGATCGATTCTGTGCTGCATGAATAAAGACTCTCTATGCCTGAGACAAAGCTTTTGGGGAGGACAAGTGCAGAACAACTCCCACAGGAATTGATTTCAGTCTTTTCTCAGCTCTAGGCATCCTGCTGGGACCAATCTTCTCTAACTAGTACATCGAGCACCACCTACATTTGCAAAAAGAACCACCAGCACTGCAAGTTCACGGACTACAGGCTTTGTGATAGCCTGTAGAGAACATAACATCACTGGTGTAGGGCTAAATTTTGCCTGCCTGCCCCTTGGAAGAAGAAGAAAATAAATAAATACCAAACCCAAAATAAACCCACATCTGCAGGGAGGGGAGGAATCGTTCATTTCTCAGGCTAATTGTAAAAGGAAAAGATAGACACAAATAACTGTGAGAACTTTGCCATGATCCTGGGACCCTGGCAAAGGGAAACTTAGCCAGATGTCACGCTGGCAAAGCGATCAAAGGAGCACAGTAAATCCAAGTCATCTGGTAATGGCAAGGCAGCACTGACCAGAGGTTGGGATGTAGCAGAGAGAAACCCAGCTAAAAATACATACAGTCACTGTTATCAACTCCAAGCGTGAACAACTATTTTTGATCCAGGCATTCGCATACTCTTTCCTGCATTCTGCAACTCAAAACATTAAGCAAATGCATGCTACACACACGTGACCTTTATTTGTACTTCATCTGCTCTTAAAAAACCTATCTGTGATTTGATACACTGCTGTGTAACACTGAGAGTGTATAAATGTATTAGAGAAGAGGGATGGGGAGCTGACTCCGCTCTGATTTCACGGTACCGAGGGCAAAAGCAGTCATTTTGTTCTGTGTGCATTCAGCACCTAGCACAATGAAGGCTCAGTCCAGGGCTGAGACTCCTATGATCTACGATGCAAATAATCAATCGTTTAACATTCCCAGACCTCTGCCAGCATTTAAAAATAACTCCAAAATTCTGGCTAAGGCTCCCAAAATGCCTAGGTCAGCCGGGGTTGTGGGCACTCAAAAGTCTTTAAAAAAAGAATCAGTAGTGCTAATTCCTCATCCCCAACAAAAGCACACACACAGGAGGGGGGGAAGCAAACCCAATAATCCGTTGAGCCCCTTTCCTTAGCAATTACAGGCAGAGCAGTAATGTCTGTAACACTGTCCTTGTACGTGCTACCAAAGAACACAAGAGAGGCTTTGAAACGAGTCCCTTTGCAGTCGGCTTCACCCAGATCAGAGGCCTGGACAGCAAGGCTGGGTGCATTTATACAGTTCACAGGCGCTGCCAGGGTCGACACCAGAAGAAGGCCCAGAGCCGCTTAATTAATTGCTCCCTTTCTGGGAGTGTATTTTTGCTCTGTTCAGTTCTCTGGGAAAATGTGAGAGCTTAATGTGGAGGCCAAGAGAATACCAAGGGATTACCCACAGCGTGCCTTCCACACACTGAAATGCTGCAGAAGGCAGAGAGAAGGGCTCAGCCACCTTTTTAGGTACAGGCTTCACGAAAGTCCCTGTGGAAGCAAAGAAGCACTTGGATGTGTTGCTGGAGCACAGCCAGCATCTGCATGGACGACTGCTTGGCGGAGGCTCATTCTTCCATGTTGCAGCATTTGTGAGCTCTGAGCACCCAGGATGGGTGAAACTTTCCCCTTTTCACCCTTATTTTACACACTACTAAAACCCTCTTCAGAAGCAGCTACCTCTCCTCCTCTGAGAGCTTTATGCCACACAGAACGAAAGCTCATTTCATTTGAACTTGTTGATAATTCATTACT
Organism: Gallinula chloropus; assembly: GCF_964237585.1. Taxonomy (NCBI): domain Eukaryota; kingdom Metazoa; phylum Chordata; class Aves; order Gruiformes; family Rallidae; genus Gallinula; species Gallinula chloropus. The sequence continues at coordinate 192,376,874 of NC_140085.1, forward strand.
GAGGCAGTGATAGAAACCAATAGAGAAGTATAAAGTATCTGCACCCAAAGCTGCTTAAAATCATCCTTTTAATTAAACTCAGGCAATGTTTGTAGGTTTGAGCATCTTTGCCTTACTGGTAATTTTTACCCTGCAATCCAAATATAATTAATTGTGCTGATGGTTCCCAAGCCAGGGATGGATTGTGCTCTTTCTCTGAGCCAGGACTCCATGCTGCTACCAGGGTAATAAAGACTTATTTGTGCTGTCGAACGAAGAGGATAAAACTCTGAGCAAGGCCATTAATCAAGAATATGCAATCCCTGCACAGTCAGCTTCCAGCCTCTGCCAAGGTCACACCACATGGCAGTGACAGAGCTGGAGGCAGAAGCTGGTTCTTGTGACATTCAGGGCAAAGCACTAAACCACACAGCCCTTCATTTGTAGGGTCCCCTTGTTCTCACCCCAAAATACTACAGGTGTCTGCAGAAACACAAGTATGGTGATTACTCTGACAAGGTGGAAAGTTAAGCTGAAAAGGAATTTGTGCCAAATCATATCTTTGGCCATGCTAAATCAGCACAGCATGTGACAACACACCATGTTCCCCTCTGCCATCACCCACTAACACACACACACACCCCGGCCCCCCTCAAACTGAAGTCTAGATTTCAAGAACATCTAGAAACAATAGCTTCTAACCCTAGGACAAAGCACCACCTGATGTTAGCAGAGGAGGAAAGGAGAGCAAGGTGACCCTAAAGCCCTAGAGTTTAGCTATGTCAGCCACAGTGTCCTTTCCCTTAGGAAGGGAAGAAAATACAGCCAGCCACCCAATTTAATTCCACTCTGTTCCAGCATGACCATATTCATTTTGAGCATGGAGGCCCTGCCTGCTGCACTGAAATAAGCAGATGACTTTGCTTGACTGCCAAGAGACACCAGTTGGCTGCAGTGCTTGACCCAAGCGTGACTGGGATTGTTCAGAGATGCTGAAAGATACTCTGGCCACATGGAAGAAACCACTGACAGACAACCCTTCAAACACACAGATCCAGTGCCGCTAGGGTCTAGTTTTTAGAGGGAAACCCAGGGTTCCAAATTATCATAATAAGGTATGGGTGCCCAGCAGTTTGGAGAAGAGGAAGGATGTTTCACATAGAATCCCAGACTGTTTTGGGTGGGAAGGGACCTTAAAGCCCATTTAGTCCCATGCCCTGCCATAGGCAGGGACATCCTCCACTAGGCCAGGGTGCCCAAAGCCCCATCCAACCTGGCCTTGAACCCTGCCAGAGATCCAGGGTCAGCCACAGCTTCTGCAGGCAACCTGTGCCAGGGCCTCACCACCCTCACAGGGAAAAATTTCTTCTTCATATCTAATCTAATTCTACTCTCCTTCAGCTGAAGACCATTCCCTCTTGTCCTGCCACTAAATTCCCTGATAAACAGCCCCTCTCCACCATTCCTGGAGCCCCTCAAGGGACTGGAAGGTGCTCTGAGATCTCCCTGGATCCTTCTCTTGTCCTGAACAAGCCCAACTCTCTCAGCCGGTCTTCATAGCAGAGTGCTCCAGCCTTCTGATAATCTTTGTGGCCTCCTTTGGATCTGCTTGAACAGCTCTGTGTCCTTCTTGTCCTGGGGATGCCAGAGCCAGACACGGTACTGCAGGGGAGAGCCTCACCAGAGCAAAGGGGCAGTGGTAATGAGCATAAACTTGAAGACTGGAAGTTCCACTTAAACATGAGGAGGGTGGCAGAGTCCCAGGACAGGCTGCCCAGAGAGGCTGGGGAGTGTCCTCGGGAAATATTCAAAACCCACCTGGACGCCGTTCCGTGCAATCTGCTCGAGGTGATCCTGCTCTGGCAAGGGGCTGGACTAGATGATTCCAACCCCGCCCATCCTTGTGATTCTGTGAATCCTGCCCCGCCCAACCTGCTGGTCACACTGCTTCTGATGCAGCCCAGGACACGGTTGGTTTTCTGGGCTGCAAGTGCACATTGCCAGCTCATGTTGAGCTCTTCATCCACCAACACCCCTAAGTCCTTCTCCTCAAGGCTGCTCTCAATCCATCCACCGCCCAGCCTGTAGCTGTGCTTGGGATTGCCCTGACCCACGTGCAGGACCTTGCCCTTGGCCTTGTTGAACTTCAGATGGTTTGCACGGCCCCATGTCTCCAGCCTGTCCAGGTCCCTCTGGATGCCATCCCTTCCCTCCAGTGTGTTGACCGCACCACACAGCTTGGTGTCACTGCAAACTTGCTGAAGGTGCATCGATCCCACTGTCCATGGGACACCAACAAGGGTGTGAAATAGTGCCCGTGCCAGTACCAGCCCTTGAGGAACACCACTCGTCACTGGTCTCCACTTGGGCATGGAGCCATTGATTTCAACTCAGTGTGATGGTCCAGCCAATTCTTTATCCACCAAGTGGTCCATACATCAAATCCACGTCTCTCCAATTCAGAGACAAGGTTGTCATGTGGAACAGCATCAAATGCTTTGCACAAATCCAGATAGATGACATCAGTTGCTCTTCCCTTATCCACCAACAGTGTAACCCCATCACAGAATGCCATCAAATTTGTCATGCACGATTTGCCCTTCCTGAAGCCATATCACTAATCACCTCCTTATTTTCCATGTGCCTGAGCACAGTTTTCAGAAGGATTTGCTCCATGATCTTGCTGGGCACAGAGGTGAGACTGACTGGTCTGTGGTTCCCTGGATCTTTTTACCCTTTTTTAAAATGGTGGTTACATTTCTCCTTCTCCAGACAGTAGGAACTTCACTGAACTTCTTAAATACAATGGAGAGCACCTTAGCCACATCCTTGAGTTGGACAGACTGTGTTAAAATGTAACCTCAGAGTTGGACAGAGATGCCTAGCTTGTAACCTCAATTTAAAGTAATATTCCGATCAGTACTGTTTGGTGGGTTGAATTCTGCACAATGAAAATGCATGTTTCTGTTGGAAAGGCATAGGGGAGACTGATTTTTTTTTTTCCCCAGGAAAAAAAATCATAAAAAGGAGTTTTAAAAGATTCCTCCTAGAAAATGCCACTTCTGCTTGCCCTCTGAGGAAGCAGAGATGATAAAAGCTAAGGGCTTTGACATGAGGTTTAGGTCTGGGCAGTAGAGCTGGTGTGCTGAGTGCTAAGGTTTCAATTCATGCTGCAATGAGAGGGGACTGCACTTCCCTCTGTATGCAACCAAAAATAAACACATAAATAAAATAAATGCCTTTTAAGTTCCCAGGCAGGGACTGGGAAGTTCCAAACTTCCCCCCCCACCCCCCCACCTCCAAGACAGTGAGACTGAAGCCATGCAGCAGTTTCCCTCACTGCAGCCTCCAAAGAGCTGAGTCCTACCATGCCCACAGGATTGCATGTGCAGCAGCACCCTCCTGCCAGGCTCCAGGATCGACTCTCCCCCTGCCACATTCTCTGCTCCAGCTTCAGCGGCAAGAAAAGGAGATGGGACAAGGATCCTCCCCTGGTTGTCCATCTCTGCTTGAAAACAATCCAGGCACACTTGAGTAATTAACAACAATGTCACCCATATACCCTAATTACCTGGCAAAGAAACCTACATTTTGGTTATTAAATCTTACAGCACACCTAGACGCTGCAGTATTGTTGGTTTCCAGATGGCAGGAGAAGAGAAGGGGGAAAAATAAATCAAGACACAAAAGAAACAGAGTTACTCAGTGCCATGCAATGTCTTCTGCTCCAGGCTCAAAGATCTCATCAGCCAGAGTCCTCAGCCCTTTTATTCAACACTGTTGCACTATTTTTCTTAGTGGAGTCTCCTCATGTCCTAGTTTTGTTATTGCTATTTCTAATTAAAGTCAATAAAATGACCGATTAGCAATGATAACTCAAGCTGGGCTGATGAAAGCCACCAGAGTAGTTAAGCGTTTGTTCAAATAACCATTTCCCATGCTCTGACAGAGATCTTCTACAAAGGAGGGATAGAAAACCTTTCAAAGATTTAAATAACAACAGGGAGCAAAGATCGCTTTCCAAACTTAATCATCCCCGTGACTGCTACTCTGAGCCATAAAAATGCATTATCAACATGGGGGGAGGAGCAATTGTGTTATATCTTTTTCCTTTCAGAGTAGAAAAAACCTCGTGTGCTCCAGAAACCATGTTGTAACGACTACGAGGAGGATTTTTACTTATTTCTTTTTGGGGTTTTTTGGATAGACACCGGTTCTATGAACTCCACAAATGTGAATCACAGTAAGAAACTGCACTGGTGGGTGCATTACTGCACAAAGGGAGTCATGGTTCAAGCCCCATTTCCAAGTTCGGATGTAGCTATTGAAAATCTCCAAATGCTACAGCAGCTAAAGAAAGTAAATAACTGTACTAAAAAAATTTACTCAAAACTATATTAAATGCAACGTGTTCCAGCTGACTATGATGTATCTATATCCACATGTATCTATATCCACATGTATTTATATACATATGTATTTATATCCATATTCTACTTCAGAGCAAAGAAAGCAAGCCCTTGAAGAAGTTCAGGGCTCGTGCTATTGGATTTATGAACCTACTATAGGGAAACTGTGGGAGCAAACAGAGATAGTGATGCCTGCCTTAACGTCTCATACTGGAGCCAATGCTTGGAGCATGAAGGCTACCTGAGAAGCAGGACCTGCAGCTTGAACACAGGGGACGTTCACATTCTTGGAAGCAAACGAGCTTGCTCCAGTGGCCTAAGTGACTGACGGTCAGCTAGGCCGCAGTAACAAACTGCCCGCAGGCTCCCTGCTTGCCTTGGTCATAAAGGAAAACCAGTTTGCAGAACCCACCATGAATGTGGCCACTATGGCACAGGGAACATGTGGGCAGAGGGTTATAACAGTCCCATTGTAACTCACAAAGCCATGGTTTCTTAACCCTCTGCAGCTCTCACAGCCTTGTCTGCGCACAGGCATGAAGCTGAGTTGCAAGGCCTTCCACAAGTCTGGATGTTGGGATCTGACATGGATCCTACGGTACCTACTGCTGCTTCAAACAGCAAGATGTTAAGGGAAGGAAAAAGGGTTGTGTAGTGGATTCAAGACAGAAACAGAACAGCTTATCTTGGCTTGCTTGTTAAAGGAGAACCAAGAATTCATCTGATGACACCTTTCCCCAGGTAACTGTGAAACCTGTCCTGTTATTATCTGCATGTGACTTTTTACAGTCACAAGATAAAATAAAGAGCATATAGTCCCAGACCCTGCTGGGATGGCACTCAGCCCTTCACATGTGGATCCTAGAAACTTCACATGAGCCAGCAGTGTGCTCTTGCAGCTTTGAAAAGCCAATGGTGTCCTGGGCTCCATCATAATAGGGGTGGCCAGCAGGGACAGAGAGGGGATTGTCCCTCTCTACTGTATCCTCGTGAGGCCCCATCTGGACTACTGTGTCCAGAGCTGGGGGCCCCAATACAAGAAAGATGGGGAACTGTTGGAGAGGGTTCAGAGGAGGCCACAAGATGATTAGAGGGCTGAAGCACCTCCCCTATGAAGAGAGGCTGAGGGAGCTGGGCTTCTTCAGCCGAGAGAAGAGAAGGCTGCAGGGGGACCTCACTGCAGCCTTCCAGTCCCTGAAGGGGCAGAGAAACAGGAGGGGAATCAGCTTGTTAAAAGGGAAAACAACGGCAGGAGAAGGGGGAACGGATTGAAGCTAAAGGAGGGAAGGGTTAGATGACATTTTAGGGGGAAGTTTTTTACAGAGAGAGTGGTGAGGTGCTGGAATAGGCTGCCTAGAGAGGTGATGGATGCCGCATCTCTGGGGGTGTTCAAGGCCAGGTTGGATGGGGCCCTGGGCAACCCTGTGTAGATTCAGGCCTGGAGATTGGTGTCCCTGCCTGTGCCAGGGGATTGGAACTCTCTGATCCTTGGGGTCTCTTCCAACCCAGACCAGTCTATGATTCTACTCTCCGCACACTCACCACGCTGTTTGCAAGGGAGTTACCTCCTTCTCCTCCCAAAAAAGTGGAGAGGGAGAAAGGACTTACAGCATATCCACACAGACTGCAAAGCTCCAACCAGCAACCCCAGGCTCACTGCTGTACTTACAAAGTTCATGCATTTTGCCTCCCAGCAATACGAAGTCATTAACAGTCACTGCAGCAGTCACGAACCAGACTGAAGCATGCAGTAATTGATTAAAAACAGACATGTCAGGGTTGCTTTTTATAGCTCCAATTAAGTGTCAGCCTAATTAATGGAAGTTAGCGTGCTAATTATAAGAGTCTGCGTTGTGATTCAGACTCAAACAAATGTTGTGCAAGAAATGTCAGAGATTTTTTGCCTTTTTTTTTTTTCAGGCATCCAAGATAAATAATTACACTTATTTTTTGTTAATTCTTAGCAACAGGAATGTTATACAACTGGACATCATCCCCACAGCTGCATTCTAAAGTATTTAAAATCGTACACTGAAGAGCAAATATTTGCTTGAAGACAATACAATCTGTTCCATCATTAGCAAGTCATTTTGGAATTAAATTTTAAGGCTGCATTTGCCAGACTGCTGAAAACGACGGCCACAAACACAGCCCTTACCAACTCTTGCAGTGTTTTCTTGAATAGCAACCCAAAATGACAGCAATCTCTCTCAGTCTGTCCCATGCTTTGAAAAGCAGTGACGTACAGGCATTTTAAAAGGAAATCAGCATGATTTCAGTATCTTCTGAAACCAGCAGGAAATTCCCTGCATTCAGCTCTCCACGAAGTCAGGCAGACACAGCTCAAATGGTCTGGATCACTGGGATTTTTTTAGAGATACTCTGCAACCAGAAAAAACAGTTGCAGGATTGCAGAGAGTATCTGGAATAGGCAGATCAATAGCAAAATCCATGACAGTTTAGAAATCAAAGGGATGTATTTGAGGAGAGGGATTAATGATGTTTCAACTAACCACATTTGATAGCCAGACATGAATAGGCAGAAGGCTGAGATTTTAATTCAGGCAAAAAAATAGAGATGCTTGGGGAGAGGACCTTGAACTGAAAGTGAACTAGAGACAGAATTCACCAAGATGATCTTGTGGATGAGACTGGTGGAGAGGAAAATGAAAATGAAGTCAAGAATAAACTTAAAAGGACAGAATAATCCAGGATGGAAGTGATGTCAGGAGGTTGCTGGTCTGGTCTTCTCAAATCAGGGTCAGATAGAAGGCCAGACCAGGTTGTTCAACGCTTCATCTAGCTGGGTCTTGAGAACCTCTGAGGATGAAGAGTGCACAGTCACTCTTCTAAGGCTTGACTGATCTCTTAGTGATTCCCCTCACATTCACTCGGAACTTCTCTTGTTTCAACTTATCCCCATTGTCTTTTGTCTGGTCACTCCCATCTGCAGCTTGTCTTCTTGATAACCAACTCCTAGGTCCTAGCAGGCTGCTACTAGGTTGCCCCAGAGCCGTTCACCCACTTGCAGGTAACTTCAACAGAATGTGATGCAAACAAGACAGGAGAAACCTACAGGAGGTCTGATAAAAGAAAGAGCTAGGGAGAGCAAGGAATGAGGAGAGAACTTACTCTGTGATTTTGGGAGGGGATGGTACCCAGAGCTTTTAAGAAAAGCAGTTTTAGTTAAGTTCATAATGCAAAAGGCAGAACAGAGAGTGCCTGGGGTGAAACATGGTACAAGGAAAATCAAGGATGTAAACTATTTGCAAGGAGGGATGAAAGGAGAGAAGCAGGTAGAGCTCATGGGAAGGGGGTGGTGAAAGGAGAAAGTTAAAAAAAAGACTAAATACAGCCAGTGGGATGTACTCAGTGGCAACAGTTGGTTTTGGCTGTCTCCAGTAGGCCTCTGAATCATCTTCAGCTGTCACAGACCCTCCAGCTTAGTTCAAGTCCCCAAAGGGGCCTTTATCCTCATCGGAGGATCACGGGGTGAGGAAATACCACAAAGACTTCACAGCAAACCAGTGACATTTAAAACCAAGGACACACACAGTTGTACAAACTTCTACCACATACGCTTGGTTACTGATTCATCTGAGACCGAGAAGACTAAAGGGGAGAGCTCTACTACTAAATAAAGACTTTTCTGGAGACATGAGAGAGTCTATAGATTTACAGCAGCTGACAATGATTCAGACACCCGGAGCAGTCGCCCTACATGCTGTCACTGCAAAGATGAAGCACAAAGAAGTGAGAAGTTGTGCCAACTAGGCCATTCGTGTCATACTGAGAGACAAGGTGAACTTCTCTGACCTTGCGCTCAACAAGAAGCACAGCAGCACAGCAGACAGGCAATAAAGGCAGGAACAGCTCCCTTCCCACTTTTCCTCAAAGGAAAAGGTTAATGTTTCCCTGCTCTCTCCTCTCATCAGGCATAGCACTGAGTGGCCCTGCTGTAAAATAGAGCCCTGAGCCATACAAAACAGGCAGGCACAAGGACTCAGATGAAACCATGTGGGCTGCAGATGAACCCTCAGCAAGGGCAGCAGAAGACTTGGTTCTAGGCACATTTGAAAGACTTCTCCCTGTCTCCCCTGTCCAGACTTCTCCAACCACAGCTTGGAAGTTGCTTGTGAGCTCTGTAAAGCTGAAAGCTAACTCCAGACATGACTGCTTTGATAATTTCCTGTTCTCTACTATGTAAAACCTATGGATGAATTCCTCCCTGCCTCTCATACCTACCCATGGTTTCTAATGGACTTCTGCAGGATCTGTGTCTGCACTCCCACATTCCACAGCAACTCACAACAGGATATGGGCCAAGACTCGATGGGGAAGGGTCTCCCTGGCATTTCTACCTTGGTCTCCTCCCACAAATTCTCAAGAACCAGCTGTTCCTGAAAGCCTGCTGCAAGTCAACATCTTATTTAAGCTAAAGGGATTTTTTGAAGAATAGTTCCTTTTCCAGGCATGAAAAATTTAGTCTAGCTAAAACAAAGGATACATTTCAGAGGATCAAACCCAAACACATAAATCCTTACTGTTTTGGCTGCATTGCTTACTAGAAAGACTCAAACATTTCTGTTTTGGGGAGAGACTCAATTTCTACTACTCTGAAAGCATCATCACAACACTGTTCTGGGGCAGCATCACCTCAAGCCCTGGGGGCAGTTCTGGGTGCCACAGGACAAGAGGGAAATAAAAATATTGGAGAGTGTCCAGAGGAGGGCAACAAGGATGGGGAAGGGTCTGGGGTGGAAGTCTTACAAGGAGAGGATGAAGTCCATTGGTTTGTACAGCCTGGGGAAGAGGATGCTGAGGGGAGACCTCATTGTGGTCTGTGGCTTCATGATGAGTGGAAACAAAGGGGCAGGTGCTGATCTCCTGTCTTTAGGGATCAGGGATAGAACCCCAGGGAATGGCGCGAAGCTGCACCAGGGGAGGTTTAGGTTGGGTGTAAGGAAGAGGTTCTGTCCTGAGAGCGGGGGTTGGGCACTGCGATAGGCTCCCCAGGGAAGTGGTCACAGCCCCAAGCTGGGCTGAGGTCAAGAAGCATCTGGACGATGCGCTCAGTCCCATCTCTGGCTTGGCTGGGCCTGTGTGGAGCCGGGAGTTGGACTCAATGATCCTTACAGGTCCCTTCCAATTCAGGAGAGTCTAGGATTCTATAAACACATTATTTGCCAAGCACATCTGGTTACTACTATACACTTTCTTTATGTTCTTTGATCATGTAGGAGTCCTATACACAGAGTAAGACCCAACTTGACAACCATAAATAAAACCTTTTGAGTATCTGAAGGGTTTCACAGTATCTAGAGAGTTAATACTGAGATGCATCACTATGGTGTTCTGCATCTGGAAGAGTTGAATCTGTTTTTGAAGACTGAGGAGACTCATTACCACTTGAGCTGTAGGCCCCAAAAACTCAAGGTGCGGGTACTTCCGCTCAATCCCAGAGCAGGCTGTGTACTATTTAAAGGCAACAGGCTGATGTAAGAGTGAGACTGTATTTCAAGTTCATCATTAAAATCCATATTTTTTCTTTGGACTTATTTGATTTGTGGAATTACGTCTTTCAATAAAGGTCACAATGCATGGCAGCCAATTAAGTCTAACACACAAACACTTGTCATCCCATCTTCTTTCAGGAATGCAAAACCTCCCAACACCCCTACAGTAAAACAAACCTCTTCCTCATTAACTTTCCCCAGCTGATGTCTGAGATGACACATCATCGTTTGGCTGCCAAGAGACCTGTGCTTCTGTCACAGCAGCCAGGGCACCACATGAGAAACATCTCCTCCTGCTTGAGTATTTGAGCAGACCACAGCTATCTAGGTGGTCTGAAAAGACATGCACAGAGAATAAGCCAGGCACCTTTCTAAAGAAATGCATACCTCTTGATTTGTACGCAAAACTTGCCCTTCAACCAATTCCACTGCAGCTATTTATCAGCAGCCAATTAAATTGTGCAGCAGTGATTAAATAAATCTATCTGAACATTCATCATTTGGTTTTCAACACTGGGTATGAGGCACAGAGAGCAAATATGAAGAGTATTAGAAATACTTGTTAGAACCTCCACATGAAAAGGCAGATCTTCCAAGTTTGTATTTTCTAAAGCTATGGTTTTACCCCTCTCATCTTCTGGAGATCTTCACTGGATAGTAATTAACCACGATAAAAACTATCTGTAAAAATGTCACTGTAAGTGCATGACAAAGCTCCTAGGCAAGTGGCAAACAACTGCAGTGCCTGGGAGCTGGTCTCTGACAGCCTCTATCAGTCCTTCAGCTGGCTAGCAGTGACTTGGCTGAAGTACAAAGTCTGATCGTGCCTTCACACAAGGGATTGGGCTGATGTGACTCCATCCATTTAACGTACTAATTTAGTTAATTTATTGGGAAAATTCAGTGTAAATGAGGACCAAACCACCTAATCAAAGGAGACTGCCTCTCTAACAGACCAAAACTTTCACCCCAAACAGTGAAATACTAACATTAAAAGCTTAAGAATAACTTTTGTAAAATCAAAGTGCACATTAACTATGTGACTGTGATCACTTTAGTGACAGAAGGAACAAAGTGTCATGTGTGAAAGTCACGAAATAGGAGAAATGAGAATTGGCAGAAAAAATAAGACTGAAGATGACAGGAAAAGGAAAAAAAGTGGAAAGGAATGTAGTAACTAAAATAAAAAAGAATTTCTTGCTGAGACAAGCCAGCTGTGAACAACAAGAAGACACTCAAGGTACCATATTTATTAGCAAGGCTCCTACAGTCATTCCTGTAAAGACTGCATCTCCATCCAATATACACAATTCCTGGCAAGCAGGAGATGCCCAGTATTTAGTTCATAGATCTGAATTAAAATTCAGCCTAATTTTCCGCTGTCTAGGCTGGCCTCTTACATCATCATCCAGCCTCTGCTGCTTCATTTGTCACTGGCACACACGTGGTAGATCATAGAATCATAGGAAGTGTTAGGTCAGAAGGGACCTTTAGAGGACTAGTCCAGTTCCCCTGCAGTGAGCAGGAACACCTTCACTAGATTAGGTTGCTTAGGGGCCCATCAAGCCTGACCTTGAATGTATCCAGGGATGGGGCCTCCACCACCTCTCTGGGCTACCTGTGCCAGTGATACACCATCCTCCTAGTGAGGAACTTTTTCCTACTATCCAACCTAAATCTCCCCTTTTCTGGTTTAAAACGAGCCCTCCTTGTCCTGTTGTTCCATGCCCTTGGGAACAGTTCTTCCCCAGCTTTCCTACAGGCACCTTTCAGGGACTGGAAGACCACTATACGGTTCCCCCAGAGCCTTCTCTTCTCCAGGCTGAAAAAGCCCAACTCTCTCAGCCTGTCTTCATAGGGGAGGTGCTCCAGCCCTTGGATCGTTTTTGTGGCGTCCTCTGGATGTGCTCCAACAGGTCCATAACTGACGGGGCAAAAATTACCAAGAGTAGCATAGATTAGGCCAAAAGGTTCTCATTTTGCTCACCCTGCCATCACTTCCAAGTGGAGCTGGCCAGAAACTGTCAGGAAGGCAGGCACGCTGAAGAAATGGGCCTTTTCCGCAGACTCCCTTGACTCCCTTTTCTCATTCGACGTCTGTAAGTCAAAATTGAGCAAGTCAGACAGCTTCCAGTTTATCTTCTCCTTTTTTACAGAAATTCTATGAGATTCAACACAAACACCACTGAGACAGAATCCAGCAGTGTGGTAAGTCATAATACGCTTCACATCTTTTCTTCAGACTGCTAATAGGTTCTAAAAACTTTTCAAGCCAAACACACTAAGGAAAAACCCCACAAGATACGGCATTTTTGGGGACTTCTCTTTCTAGAAGTCCGATGCAAATAATGTGTCTGTGTAGGGAAAAGCCATACTTCAAATGGGAAACACCACAGCTCCCCTGTCCACTTTCAGTGACTTATGAAGTTATGGATTGTAGGTATCACAACTTGCAGACCAAGAGTGTGAACTGTGACACCAGCAAAGCTTGGATAGGTCAGCGCAGAGGAAGGATACGCAGTTCTTTCATACACCTCTCAAACTAAGGGACTGTAAATCGGATCCTCAACAATTAGTTCGATCAATTTGGCTGAACAAGAAGTAGTGTAATAAGATCACAGAATCACAAAGTCGGAAAATAACTTTAAGATCATCAAGTCCAACCGTTCCTGTCCTGTGCTAAACCATATCCCTAAGTACCTCATCTACCCGTCTGTTAAACACATCCAGGGATGGTGACTCAACCCCCTCCCTGCGCAGCCTGTTCCACAACCCCACAACTCTTTCAGGGAAGAACTTTTTCCTAATATCTAGTCTGACCCTGCCCTGGCACAGCTTGAGGCCATTTCCCCTTGTCCCATCTCCTGTCACCTGGCTGAAGAGACCATTTCCCACCTGTCTACAACCTCCCTTCAGGTAGTTCTAGGCGGTGATTAGGTCTCCCCTCAGCCTCCTCTTCTCCAGGCTGAACACCCCCAGCTTCCTCAGCCACTCCTCATAGGATTTGCCCTCCAGCCCCTTCCCCAGACTGGTTGCCGTTCTCTGGACATGCTTGAGGACCTCAATGTCCTTGTTATGCTGAAGAGCCCAGAACTGGACCCAGCACTCGAGGTGCAGCCTCACCAACGCCGAGTTCAGGGGCACAATCTTCAAATGACACATCTTCATGGAGTTTAACGCTTTGCCCAAAACCTTGCGGGCAGCAATTTGTACAAAGCAGAAAAAAAACATGTGGCTTTTCACTTTTTGCCTTTCAAGGTGAGTAGGTCAGGAGCTCTAATATTTGTTCGAAGAACTGTGTAACTTATGTGTTTAAACATCCATGAGCTGAATGAAGAATGACATTGTAGAAAGGAAGGAGGAAATAAAGTGTAAGATAAAATGTCACGAAGCATATCAAATTTGGAGGAATCCCAGACATATACTCAAACTGGGAGAAGAGCTCCTGGAGAGAAGAACCTGGGTGTCATGGTGGATGAGAAACATCACATGAGCCAGCAGTGTGCTCTTGAAGCTCGGAAGGGAGATGGGATCCTGGAATCCATCAGAAAAGGAGTGGCCAGCAGGGGCTGGGAGGGGCTTGTCCCTCTCTGCTCTGCCCTCGTGAGGCCCCAGCTGGACTCGTGTCCAGAGCTGGGGCCCCAACACAAGAAAGACGTGGAACTGTTGGAGAGGGTTCAGAGGAGGCCACGAAGATAATTAGAGGGCTGGAGCACCTGGTCTACGAAGAGAGGCTGAGGGACCTGGGCTTGTTCAGCCTAGAGAAGAGAAGGCTGTGGGGGGACCTCATTGCAGCCTTCCAGCCCCAAAAGGGAGCAGAGAAACAGGAAGGGAATCAGCTTTTTAAAAGGGAAGATAATGGCAGACAAGGGCGATGGATTGAAGCTAAAGAAGGAAAGGTTTAGATGAGATACTAAGGGGGAAGTTCTTTACAGAGAGAGTGGTGAGGGGCTGGAACAGGCTGCCCAGAGAGCTGGTGGATGCCCAATCCCTGGGGGATGTTCAAGGCCAGGTTGGATGGGGCACTGGGCAACCTTGTGTAGATCCAGGCCTGAAGGTTGGTTGCCCTGACTATGGCAGGGGATTGGAACTTGGGGTCCATTCCAACCCGGACCATTCTATGATTTTACAGTCTAAGAGTGGTAGAAAAGCCTCTGATTTTGGGGTTACTGGGAAAGAAACACTTACATAACTAAGAGCTTGTCTACCCAGGAGTTTGGCAGCAGGTGGAGAAAACATCCTGTATTTCTGCGAAGTGCAGATATACAGAATGAAAAACCCTCTAGAACATTCACTGCAGAACATCTTGCTCAGCAATACACAAAAGAAAGATGCCAGCCTATCAACCCCATCTCCAACTCAAAGTATTGATTTTTCATTCTTTCCTCCTAAAATGAACAGGGGGAGGGGAGGAAAGGATCTCTATCGGTTGGAAATTTGAAGTTTCACACAGCATCGCCTTCAAAATTCAATTTCAAGTCTGATGAGAAAATGGAGGAGTATTTTCCATGTCAGATGCACTGACTTTTAAAGCCTTAAAACCAGTGCTATTTCCTTTTCATGCCCAAATGAATTTGTTTCCATTGCGAACACACCAACAGTAATCAGAAAAAAAATGCAAAACCCTCTTAAAACTTGTTACTTGGTCTTCAAAGAAAGCAGAACTGAAACAAGATGGAGTTGGAAACATCACAGCTTACAAGCTATCTAGGCACTGAAAAACAAATGGTATTTTATTTCAGCTTTTGCATATTTTTTTACAGGTCAACAGATATTTTAAGCATAAAAAACCTGTAATGGAAAATGTAGCATGTTTAGTGCTTCACTGTAAAAAACAAGCTTAAAAAGTCCCATTAAAATGATGGTGTATTTTGCTGTTTAATTTACAGGCACAAAAGAAAAGTTAGAAGACCTCTGTGTCAAGCACTTTAAAAGTCACCTCAGCATAAAGACCACGCTTCACCTTCTCCCTGGCAGCCACTGAGCTGCCCATAAGACACCTTGTACCAAAAGAAAGTCACCAACCTCCTGGGCTGTGTCAGGCAGACCTACTGCCAGTAGGTCGAGGAACCAAGTTCACTGGATGAAGAGCTCTGTTCCCCAGTACAAGAGAGACATAGCTATAATGGGGAGTCCAGCAAAGGGCCACAAAGATCGTTAATGGACTGGAGCATCTTACATGAGGAGAGGCTGAGGAAGCTGGGACTGTTCAGCCTGGAGAAGGCTCAGGAGATTTTATTAATAATAACAAATACCTGATGGAAGGAAGCAGACTCATCTCAGCTGTGCTCACTGAGAAGATAAGAAGCAACTGGCACAGATTTTAAGACAAATTTCATCTGAAAACAAGAATAAACTCTTTATTTACTGTGAGGTTGGTGAAACACTAGAACAGGCTGCCCAGAGAGGCTGCGGAGTCTCCAGGTGGGGAGATACTCAGCTGGACAGAGTCCTGGGCAACTTACTGTAGTTGACCTTGTTTGAGTGTGGTGAGATGGATTAGATGATCTCTAGAGGTCATGATTGTGACTGTAAAAAAAAAGTCCAAACAAACATGAAGATAAATGAAATTTAGAAAATGCTGAAACAAAAATCTCAGTGTCACCCCTAAGCTTTGGAGGAGTCAAAGGTTCAGGGGAGAGACACAAAGAAACTTTGAAGCTGCTCTTGAGGTTTAGCTGACCTACAGTCACTTCCAAATGAATGCTTTTCACTGAGGTAAGTCTGAAATGCTCACTTTTCCTAGTTCCGTGGAGCTATGCTGAGTGTTTAGCTGAAATAGCACACCACTGCCTCCAGCCACCCTACCCCTCCAAACTCCCTCTGTTGAAGGCAGGTTGCTAGACTCAGGCTTGTTTGTCAGTCTTTGATATTCTACAACCTGCCATTTTTCTCAATGAGTTGAAAGGTGTCGCTTTTATTCTCAAAAGGCTCTACTGCTCATTGCAAAGATAAAGCAGAACCTGTCAAAGACCTCAGATCATAAGGTAGTTTTCTCTCTCCACAGCATCACACAGAAGAAACGAGCAAGCTTGCCTTGCTCCACTGAGATCAATGGAAATAGGACAATTTGTGGCTGGAACCCCAGGACTGCTTCCTTTGTTTCATGGGTTTGCAGTTCTAAAAAAACCCAAACAATAACACCCAAGGATGCAGAAGCAGGCCCCTATTGTTTTCTTCAAATAAACCCAGAGTATTTGCTAAAAGACAATAAGGATATTAATAAACACCCAAACATCCACATACCACAGCTGCAGGGCCATAGCCAGAACCCTAAAGAGAAAAGCCACGTACCACTCCAGTTTCTCCTACTGCAAGTTTAGTTCAGCTAAATTCCTTGTTCCACCAGTGAAATAAATCTCACCTAATCCTGTGGGATGCAACTTCTAGACAACAAGGAGAGACAGACTGGAAGAAGGAAAAGAACAGAAGAAATCAGGCATGAAATCTCAATGCTTCCCCCACCCCCAAATCCACAAACAGGATACAGCTGTCTCCAGGAGCTGGGGCCTGGTTTATTTATAATGACTTCGTGTCATTTTTCATTCTCCAAATCAGATGTAATCTCAGGGAGGCAAAGGGAAAGCAGACACAACAGTAAGTGACTGGAGAAGAGTGTGAGAAAGTCTACGGCTCAACTGGAGTTACAAAAACTTGCAGCCAGTTTGAGAGGCCACTGAGAGATCCTAAGATGCATGTCTGCATTGTGAGCTGCTCCTGGATGGCCTCCAACAGAAGGTGAGGAGTGAACACAGCAATATTTAGATAAAAATTTTACTCTTCCATCACCATACAATCACTTCACCTTTCCACAACTGCCCACTTCCTCATCTTGAGACAGAAAGCTCGATGAACAGGTGTTCTGAGTTGTGAAAGTCAATCCACTTGCTAGGCAGGGAAACCAAAATGCTTGTTTTTTTTCTTTAGAAGGGATTTCTTCAGCAAGAAGCTATCCCATAATTAGCAACTTCCCACTTCCCATGAACAAGTATCGACTAACCCACGTGAGGTGGTTCCTCCACTTTACACATTCAAGCACAGCATCAGGCCAATGCTTTCAACAGTGCCCCAGATTTATGCTCAGCCTTTTAGATCAAACTTGCTCCTTTATAATAAACAACAGTCACTGGTAAAAGGCATGTAATAAATAGTAGGTGACGCTGTCCTGTCGCTGCTGACACCAAGTGAGATTGTTTTTCATGTCCATGACTGGCAAAATGAAGCAACAACATTACTGTGCTTTTATTTCAATTAGATGGACTTTTCTATCACTTCCCAATCCCAAAATACTTACTTGATAAAAGATTCGGGGGAATGATGTATTTGCTTTCAAGTTCTCTGCACTGCCTAATGGAAAACTACCCAAATTACAATGGGGAAAGAGGGAGGGGGAATCTGTATGAAACATCTTGCTGTCTGAAGAGTAAATGTGCTATAAAGGATTCAATGTCAACATCAAAGGCTTTTTATTCTCTTTCTAAATACAAGAACAACTGGATTTAGTACCTGTTTTGTTCTCCATCTCCTCAAATGTCTAATGATTTAATTTGAAATTATTCCCTTTGATGTCAGCCTTGTATTAAGTTTTACCTGAGGCAATTAGCTTCAGGGGAGTATAAACCATTTGATTCCATCTTTTGCTCTATGCAAGCCAAGTAACACGAGGGGATCAGAGACAACTTGAAAAACTCATAGAGAACTGCAGTAGCTCTAGCCCAGGCCCACAAGACCATGCTGCTGAGGCTTTGTAGCACCACATCTTCAATCCAGACCTTCCTTTTGGAATGGTCCATTATAAATGGGATTGGGTTGTAGAGAGGTGGGCGATGGTCTCTTCAGCCACGGGACAGGAGATAGGACAAGGGGAAATGGCCTCAAGCTGTTCCAGGGCAGGGTCAGCTCAGATGTGAGGGAAAAAACGTTCCCTGAAAGAGTTCTCCAGGCCTGGAACAGGCTGCCCAGGAAGGGGGTTGAGTCACCATCCCTGGATGTGTTTAACAGATGGGTAGGTGAGGTACTTAGGGATATGGTTTAGCATAGGACAGGAATGCTTTGACTCAATGATCTTAAAGGTCTTTTCCAATCTTGTGATTCTGTGATTCTAAGGGGTTTCCTTTTTAGGCAACCACTGCAAAATCCATTACTCCCACAAAGTCCTCTACACAATTCCAGTCCTGATTCTGATCAGCTAGACTTAGGGCAATAGCAGCTGGTTCTGCTGAGAACCTTCTCACAAACATAGACTGGAATTACAGGCAGACATGAACCAGGTAAAACCAAGAAGCAGCTGGGCAAGACAGAAGAGACAAGAGCAAGCCCTCCCTCAGCTCAATTCCAGCTTACCACTGAAGCCCCAGTCTCCCGGGGACCAGCTGTCTCCCAGACCATGAGCATCTCTAAAGCAGAAACACCTGACAGACACTACTGACTTTGCACTTAACTGTGATTCTCTCCAGCAGACCTCAGCCTCCCCTGGTGCTGGCAATGTGAGATTTCAGCAGCACCAAAGGAATGGCAGGGATAAGTTTCTGCACCTTCAGCAGCAGGCACATATTTCTGGCTCCAGAGCAGACACAGCCACACACTTACACCCTCAAGGCATTTGGAAACTTTTACGTTCACCCCAGCAAACAGGTGACAAAAAACCCAAATGCCATTTTATTTCTGGACTCTGGGAACGGTTTAGTAAGAACAACAACATCTGGATCATTCTTTAGCTTTACAGTGAAGTATGTATCCTTTCAAATAACCAAATAACCTGGTCCAGACCCTGGGTTCAGTAAAGGAACACCCAAATACAATGAGGTCTGTGGGTGGGAAGAGACAAGCCTGATACAGACCACATGTTACCTCTGCTGGAGCCAACAGGTACAGCACAGCACTCCTTACACAGAGAGCACTATCCCCAGGAAGGAATAAGGCCACAGGCAATACAGAACACACAAGAACTACTTTAAAAAGCTGCAAGTGCCAATACAGCTGTTGTGCTTTGTAACTCACTACACGCAGAGTTCTCTTAAAAGGCTGCAACTGGGGAAAGAGGAAGAGTGGTTGTCCAGGGCCTCATCATAGCAGCTGGAGCATCCTGGGTCAGAAAGACTCTTCCAGAGCATAGAGGAGACTGTACCATGCCCACAGCAGCTGAGGACAGGCGAACGAGGAAACTTTCCAAGGAACACAGTGAAAAAGGCAGAGCAAGAGACGCAGAGAGCAAGGAGCCTTCAGTGCCACAGACAGAGTAGGAGGCTACTGAAAATAGCAGGGAACAGACATGCAACCAGGTCACAAAAACAAAAGAAAGGCAGATTTCCTAAGAAGCTACCCAAGAAGGGAACTGGGTAGTTTCTTACTACATGCAAAGCTGCGAAGAATTTTAGACTTCAGAAGGGGAAAAAAAGAAAGCAAGGAAAGGATCTGCCCTGATGCACTAAGATTTCTGGCACAGGAGAATTATTCTCAGATTAAAACAAAATAAAAAGGGATGTCTCACTCTGCTGATCTGCATTCCCCCTATTTCAAGAATCACTCTGCCCTACTTTGCATACTATTAAAACCCAGCTTTCAATGCTGTTGGTGTTTTCCAGAAGTTTAAAGGCAATAGCACAAGGAAGAGGCTTCCCAACTCCCAGGGTCCCACCAAAAGCAGCCACTGTCAAAGGTGCAGAAATCCACAAGCTGGTGGTGCTGATGCTCTCTGTGAGGGTTAGGGTCTGCCCCGCTGTTCACATACATACTTCTGGCAGTCCCTCAAACCTGCGCTTTCCAGGTGTAGAAAGTCTCAAGTGCAAAGGATTTCTCTGAAGTTCTTATCACCTTCTGATTTGTTTTTTCAAATCTTTACTTACTACCTTCTTTACATTGTTACAACACTTAATTTTTAAAATACTGACCTGAATTAATTTGCCCAGCAGAGGAAAGGAATTCCTCCTCATCCCAAGCCCTAGCATGAGAACATCCCAACCAAAGCTGCATACAGACTAACCAGTAGTCCCAAAACCAAACAAAGATAATAAGGAAGCTGAACATATAAACAAACAGAAATCCTACAGGATTAAGGGGTCTAGGAATCAAAGACCACACGTCTTCAAAAAGCCTTTTCCTCCTAACTCAAAGCATTTTTTTCCCATCTCTTCAAGTCTCACATAAAACCCAGATTCCTACTCTCTTCACTTTCCACCATTCCACACAATTCACAGGCCAAAGCAGCCACCAGACATTAGTCAGAGGATTAAAATTGTGCCAATCAGGAAAAGTCAGCTATTAAAAGGCAATGGTTCACAGTGGGCACAGAAGTAGCCTGTACCTGGGTCCTAAAGGCTACTCAACCAAATTTGCAACTTACTCCACTCACAGCAGGACAGCTAAACTGGCAAGATGATCAGTTTTACACACTGCCCAGGGGAGCGTAGTCGGCATATTGTAACTACTACAAATGCAGGACACCAACTTACGTTCTGGTCACGACTGGTCTTAAAACCTGAAGTACAGTACTTAAACATTTTTTCAAATTAGAAGAATTTAATTTGCAGGTTGCTTTCACTGATTCCCATCACCATAATTCTTGGCTACTGCTCAAATGTAAGAGGAACAGGAATTTATTTTCTCCCTTGGCCTGTGCAAGTAGAGAATTAAGAGCCAGTTTAAAAGTGACAGCAGACAGGGAACGTGTTGATGCTTGGTTTGATTAAAAGCACACGGAGATTCTGAGTTCAGTGCAAATACCACACCCTTACTTTCGTGCCTGACACCCTTATGTCACATGCACTTTTATGTCTGGCAGTCTCATGTGCATGGCCCAAGGAAGGCTTAATTTTCCCCAGGTATCTCATGTCAAGAAGCAGTGTTACTGCTCCAGTGAGGTGGTCACAGTAGGATAACATGGTCTGGGATATCTCCAATTCTGCACTGCAGAAACAAAACCAAGTCCTAAATTAGGCCAGACAATGAAGTGGTGCTCAAAGAAGAAACAGGAAATCGGGGAGAACTTCCCACTTCCCAGCAGCAAGAGGGTTTCTGTGCCCCTTCTTTGTGGCACTGGCTATTAATTGGCACCTGGCTTGGCACTTACTCCACAACTTTTAAGCACAGCTGACACTACGTTTTTCCAAGCCAGGTATTATTTACACCTAAGCATTCACACTGGAGAGAGGGAGTGCAAGAGATTTTGCCATTTAGTTAAGATCCAGCTTATACAAGTTTCAGAGTCACAATTTAGCACCTCAATCAACATTTACATCAGTGCTTCTGTTACTACCAGCCACCTACGCTGTAGTCCTGCATCCTTTACAGCTTTCAAGTGGATACAATTTGTACCATAGACGTAATACACTGTACAGCTGCAAACTGTATAATGTTCTCATCATTAAGTGTCACTTGTTTTCACATCTTAATTTGCATGCAACAGCCTGGAACGAACCTTTGGTAGCATTAAGGGATCTCAATTAAACAGCAACAATTTAGTTTAGCTAATCAACTCTATTGTCCCAGTAAGCGAAGAGCTGAGCCATACGTACTGGTCTGGAAAGGAATCACTAGTAGCACAGGTTAGACCTCGAGATCCTGAAGAACCAGTACACAGGAGGCTTTTTGTCATGAGGCTGTGCAGACGGTGGAAGACACGACTCCTGCAGCAAGGAACTGCTACCTCAACAATTTTGCTTTTGCTTACGGATGATTCACCAGCACGTCTGGAGCCAATACGCATAAGTGGCAGTGGATGTAGTTGTTTGAGACAGAAGAGTGAATTTCAAATATAGCAGTATAAAAGGATGGAATTTCTTATGATTCATGGATGACTTGGGCAGTAAGAAACCAGATGAGGTTTAATAAAAGCAAGCATAGAGTCTTGCACCTGGGAAGGAATAACCACTGGAATCAGTACAGGCTGATGGTGACCTGTTGGAGGGGAGCTCTGAGGAGAAGGACCTGGGAGTCCTGGTGGTTGACAGGTTGACCATGAGCCAGCAGTGTGCCAGGAAGGCCAATGGGATCCTAGAGGTGCATCAAAATAAGCATGGCCAGCAGGCCAAAGGAGGTGATCCTCCTCCTCTACTCTGCCCTGGTCAGGCCCTACCTGGAGTATTGTGTCCAGTTCTGGGATCCCTGGTATAAAAAAGACAGGGATCTCCTGGAGAGAGTCCTGGAGAGAGTCCCCTGGAGGGCTACGGAGATGATTAAGAAGACTGAAAGGGGATCTGATCAATGGTTATCAATATCTGAAGTGTGAGACACGGGGGAAATGGCCAGCCTCTTCTCAGTGGGCTGTGGAGACAGGACAGGGGCGATGGCTCCAAGTTGAAGCACAGGAAGTTCCCCACCAATATGCGGAAGAACTTTTTCACAGTGAGGGTGAGGGAGCCCCGGGACAGGCTGCCCAGGGGGGTGTGGAGTCTCCTTCTCTGGAGATATTCCAGACCTGTCTGGATGCTGACCTGTGCGACCTGTCCTAGTGACCCTGCTTTGGCAGGGGGGTTGGACCCGATGATCTTTTGAGGTCCCTTCCAACCCCTATGATTCTGTGGGGTTCAGAAGCATGAGAAACCTGCAAAGAGACCTCAGTGGATACGGCTGTATTTAGGTCCATAGGAGGTTCTGACCCAAGAGGTGAAGTACTTAATATAATGATAGAGTGTGGCAGTAATTTGGTGGATGGATGGGGAGACTTGTCAATGTTGGGGGAGAATTCTGATGCACAACAGGAATAGCTTGTAGGGAGGAACACATACATAGATGAAAAAGTTTTAGGTATTGTTGACTTTCCTTTAAAGAGTTATCTCATGGTGAATTATACTCTTCATTTCAAAGCTAAGAAATATTTGCATGTAGTAGGCTGTCCTGAATGTCCCATCTCTTGTCTTGGGCTCTTACCATCACATCTGTTTACCAAGATGTTCCACCTCTTTGTTGCTTTTTGTACACCAGGGATCGAAAATCCTCATCAGCACAAGAGACATGATTAATTAATTAAACAGCAATACAATAAAAAAAGTAATGCATCTTTTTAATTCTACCTAAATTAAAGCAAAGGACTGCTATATTAAAAAAACATTTTATTAAAAAAATAATCACAGAAGTACATAAAGGGAAGGTTTGTCTTACAAAACATTTCCTCTAACCTTCAATGACTTCAGAATTACTCTGCAAGCAAATATCAAAACCAAACTTTACACAACCCAACTTACCTCAATATGAAAGAGTTCCCCAGCACCTTCACAGTCATTTGATGTAATTATGGGTGTATGAATATGCATGTAGCCATTATCCTGGAACAGACAGAACACTAAAAATTAACCAGTTAAAGGTACCAAATATCAACTTCAGAGATGACATCAACCAGCACACATCATCACTCAGCTAATAGCCCCCAACCAGGACAGCACACTTATTCCTTCAGGCAACTTCTGCCTTACACAAAGACAAAGGACTAAGTAAACACCAGCATTATTTACAAATCAATGTTTACCACTTCTGCTTTTCCCTCATGTTGCATAAGGAAATGAGATGAATGCCATTACTATGGCCTTTTGCAACTGCCCGTCTCCACACCATTCCCCCTTTTTTCCTCACCTCCTCTGATATTTTTATATTTTTCAGCAGTGTCATCCCTAGGGCTGCAACACTTCAGTTTCTTCCAGCTTTCTAGAAGCTGGTTGTTGGGCAGAGGACACTCCCTTAGTGTTCTCCACTAAGAGAAATTGTGTGCATCACACACTGCATGGGAGAGACACCTTAAACACACCCAACCAGTATGAAAATGTCAGTCCACCTGACAATCTGAGTTACCAAAGCAAAACTGACTTAAGACAGGGCTGGTCATGTTCTGGGTATCTGTGAAGAGAGGATTTATTTTGCATCACTGTAACATCTAGTAGAAAGGGAACCCCTTTAAAATCAGGGTGTGCCGGCATTACTATGATACAGGCAATGATGCAGCATAACTCACTGTCTATTTACACAAAACAGTAATTAAATATAAAAAAGCAACTGTTTCCAAACACTTAATTGTACAGCTTTTAGCAGAATAAAAGAAATCAACTGTTCACATGACAGGTCCTGGTTCTTACTGTCAGCTAGCTAAAAGACTAAAATGACAGGAGCAGTACTTACTGCCCATCCTGGGAATCAAACTAAAATTTGGACCAAAGATCTCACACAGACATGCTGTGTGCTTTGTGCAAGTGCCTGACGTGACCAAGAGGGAGCAAAATCCCTGCACTCAGCTCAAGGCTGCCCTGGTTACAGCTGCAAAGACCTTGGCTTGCCAAGTGCCTAGCAGGAGCTCCTCACCAACACTCAGTTACGATGCAGAAAGAAGTTTTGGAGCCAGAGCTACTTGCTTTGCCCAGGGAGGGCAGTTTTATCAATACAAAATACAAGTCTCTGCTTTCTTAAAGATGAGAAACCCATAAAAATCTCTTGCATAGTTTGTTCCCCTTATAAAAGCTCCTAAAATGCTTCATGTCACATTACTGACAAACCTGGAAATTAGTCAGTGTGCAAAGGGGAGGTTGCCTTTCACATTGCAGCTATTCTACTGTGCCTAGGAACACTGTTCCTATCCCACATGGACCACAGTACTCAGGAGAAGATTTAAAGATGACACTTTAAGCCTTCAATATCCAAACCAAAGGCATTTGGCATTGGTCATTCACTGCTGGAAACAAACAGACTGGAAAAAGGTTTCTAAAGTTATAGAGAGTCTACATGATTCTGAGTGTGCATCCAAGACCCCCCTTTTCTTTCACCATTAAGCCCTTTACAGCTCTGCACAGTAAAAACACTCGATTACACTTCCTAGTTATTGCATCCTCTGACACTATCAAGTTGGAAACTGCAAGATTCTTGGGACAATGTAGGTGGCAGTTAAAAAAGGCTGCTTTCCTTCCTTCAGAAACAGAGTAAAACACAGATGTTCTTGGTAATACTACAGTTGGGGCATTAGCATTCCCAAATATCAGGTCAGGAACCAAATCCTCCTTATCCCTTAAAAAAATAACTTCAGTATAGCCACTGCTGCTAAATTAATGATGCTTTGTATTTTTTTAATGCTGCTCAGCTCTTGAGTAATTTAAACAGGAAGATGCCTCAGAGTCTGAGCTCGAGTTAATTTGGAGAAGTAAAGCCTCTGTCAGAGTAAGATGCTTTTTTGTATCTCAGCTGGCTTCCTCGTTTATGTTTGAGACCCCAAATCGTTGTAGGCAATGCCATCTAGTGGTGCGAACCAGCAAAGACTGATTCCCAACAGAGCTGGGTTCTGACTTAGGAGCTGGCGCAATGCTGACACCACCAGCAGCTTCACAGGATTTCTATTAGGCTCTGAAAACAAACAAAACATCTAAATACCACACAACTCCGTGCAGAGAAGTCTCGGAGCGAGCAAGCCTTCTTTGGCGTTCCAGGTGGTAAATACCAGCGCACTCCAGACCAGATATTCCATCTCAATTCTGACCTGTTCTCTGGGCCATGCTAATTACAATGTATGAATTGTGTAATCAGAATGCTCTGAATTATTGTACTCAGCCAGTTTAGATAAACTGAAACACGTTTGTTTCAATGAACAGCTTTGAAAGAAAGGGCTCAGGTGAGCTAGAGAACTTGCTGCCTTTATCTACTCACACACAGAATTGCAGGGTCTCTGTGTGGCATCTGGAATCAGAGATAATTCACTGAAGCTCTGAGTCAGTTTGTCAGTAGCCTTCCTGCATCACAGATTTTTCCATGTAGGAGGAGGCTCCTGTCCAAAGACCGTAAGGTCACTGCTGAGGGTGGGTTAAACAACTCCACATTAAGCTGCATTCCACAGACCACACACACACATAGCAACGTGGTGAAAGGGATGAAATAACTATCAAGGAATGGGTAGAAAAACCACCAACAAGATGACAGATGTGCTAATCTGATCACAAGCAGCTGCCTGGCCAAGGCCTCCAAAGAAAACCACTGTGTCCAAAACCCATACTCCACAGTCAAGACATCACCTTCCCTCCCAGTGTACTTGGTACAGAAGGGACTACCTGGAAGAACGAGTGGATGGCTGCAGTGGCTTCACTGCGGATTCTCAAGAGGGAACCAAGTGTGTTGCTTCTGCATCTCAGGTGAGGGAACTGTCGGACATACTCCAGAGGGTGCCTCTCCTTCGTTTTCAGGGGGAACGACTGAAAACAAGGAAAGACAAATATAAGGATGAGAACTTGGAGTCAGTGTAGTTTTATTACTATTCACAGAATATAATTTCTGCTTACTATAAATTATCTTTACAAAGCAGGGAAGAACTAGATGCTTTTGCCTATCTTTTTTAGTTACTTTGTAGATTTTATAATGCTTATAGCACAGCAAGAGAAGGTGGCAGCACTTCGAAATGCTCCGTATTTTAGAAGTTGATCCTCCCTGAAAGCCAGCTGTTCATCACACTACTGCAGGAGCGAGCCAGTTCCACATGTGCCTGTGGTGGATACAGTTCTTCCACCAGCACCATCCGGAGTATTTCGCCAGTCCCACTGCTTCACCTAGTTGTGTCCCAGCCAGATGTGCCACTCGGCACAAGTAACTGCTTCAAGGGTGGGGTAAATGCACACTCTTAGCTGCCAGCACATGCACTAGTTTCCACACAGAAACAGCTCTGCACCTGAAGAGAGCTCTCATGGTCATAGAGCCACAGAATCTCCTAGGTTGGGAGGACCCATAAGGCCCATTGAGTCCAATATAGGGCCAGCCAAGTCACAGCATGGGACTGAGTGCATCATCTAGATGCTTCCTGACCTCAGCCGAGCTTGGTGCTGTAACCTCTTCCCTGGGAAGCCTGTGCCAGTGTTCGACCCCCCTCCCAGTGAAGAGCCTCCTCCTAACACCCAGCCTAAACCTCACTTGTTGCAGCCTCATATTCCCTCGGGTCCTATCCTAATAAGGTCTCCCCTCAACCTCCTCTTCTCCAGGCCGTAAAAACCCAGGGACTTCAGCCTCTCCTTGTAAGACTTCCTCTCCAGACCCTTAACCATCCTCACTGCCTTCTGGACACTATCCAACATTTTTATGTCCCTCTTGTACTGCAGCACCCAAAACTGCATCCAGAACTCAAGGTGAGGCCACCCCAACATAGTGCAGAGTGGGACAATCCCCTCCCTGGACCAGGCTGCCCATGCCAGGCTTGATGCATCCCTGGGAAACACGTTGATCCCATGTTTCTCCTTTGACATACACTGTAGACACCACTGACAAATCAAAGCCTGCAGGTGCACTCAGACAGTTTGAAGCGCGGTTTGGTGGATACTTGGAGCTTTTGAAATTAATTCCCAAAGCAGTCCTACCAGTTGGACTCCTGCTGCAGCAACATACCAAAGTATCACAAGGTCCCACCACACGGATGGTTTTGGCTTTCAGCTCCACATTTTGCATCCTATGAGGACTTCTGACCAGTTCTCCTTCCACTTCCACTGCACTTCCAAAAGTCAGGTCTCTGAATAACCAAGAAAAAAGACAACAAACTAGGTGCTGATACAAAGCCACCTACATTCAGAAGAGATCACAGAATCACAGGGGTTGGAAGGGACCTCCAGAAAGCATTGGGTCCAACCCCCCTGCCAAAGCAGGGTTCCTAGGACAGGTCGCACAGGTCGGCACCCAGACGAGTCTTGAGTATCTCCAGAGAAGGAGACTCCACACCCCCCTGGGCAGCCTGTCCCAGGGCTCCCTCACCCTCACCATGAAAAAGTTCTTCCACATATTGGTACGGAACTTCCTGTGCTCCAACTTGAGGCCATTGCCCCTTGTCCTGTCCCCACAGCCCACTGAGAAGCAGCTGGCCATTTCCCCCTGTGTCCCACCCTTCAGATATTGATAACCATTTATCAGATCCCCTCTCAGTCTTCTTTTCTCCAGGCTGAACAGCCCCAGCTCACTCAGCCTTTCCTCATAGGGAAGATGCTCTAGGTCTTTAATCATCTCCATAGCCCTCCCTGGACTCTCTCCAGGAGATCCCTGTCTTTTCTATACCAGGAAGCCCAGAACTGGACACAATACTCCAGGTGGGGCCTGACGAGGACAGAGTAGAGGGGGAGGATCTCCTCCTTTGACCTGCTGGCTACGATAATTTCCACTAACTTAGCTGGACCATTTGAGGACTTCATTGATTACATGAAAAGTTATTAAATGCTTAAGTGGGAACATGAACAGATTCACAAATCCATGGAATAATTTTGGATATGGGAGGTGTTGGACAAGTTAGGGGAAAAGAGACAGGCTTTTCTTAGCAGGGGCTGCTGGTGGGGACTAACCAGGCTTATTACAAAAAAAATATCAAATTAGGCACAAAAGGTTCCTGGATCCAAAAATCCCCAGACCTAGCCCAAAGAACAATTGAGAGTAATGAAGCTGTACAACAAGTGCATTGTTTTATTCCCTTATTATAACAGAACAGGGGTATTTCTAACAAGCCAGCTCTCAAGTTGTTATGGGAACAGCAACAGCACTCTGCAAAAACCCAGGGGGACAGTTATCCCTGGCTACGTTGTGTGATGTCCAAGCAAGTCCAATGGTAGCCCAGAATGTCCATGCTGCTACAGTTGTTAAGAAAACACGGTCCACATTTATCTCACAAAACAGGCAGAGTAGTCACTCTCCATCATAAAAAAACCCCATATCCAGAGATCACAGACTGCAGTAATACCCTTCCTGTGGTCAGGTGCCAGCTACCGGAAGCTGAACCAGCAGTCTGGTGACTCAGTGGGACAAGAAAGGAGGCCTGAGCATATCCTTCCAAGCACTGTTCAACAGAGATTATTTCCCCAGGTATCTCAAGTTGACCCACCTATTTTCCAGGCTGGGATCAGCAACCACCTGGAGGTGTTCCAGAGAACTCCCATCATTTACATGCAGGAATAAAACTTCCTTCTGGGATCGGACAGAACGGACCCAGCCCTAGATGAAAAAGAAAAAAATAATTGGTATTTCTTGGCACAGACTTCATGCAATCATGTTCTTCTTCCACCTGAGCTGAAGGTGCTACCTCGGGCCTATTTCAACTTCCTATTGCAATAAAAGAAATGCTTCTTTAAGGGCAACAAAAATTAAGTCATTTAAAAAATAAGAAGTTTGCATTAGTTTTTCTGTTGACTTAAAAGCCAAGAGGAACAAATCCTTAGGCAGAGACATCACCTTCCCTCCTGTACTCAGGAGGGATAACTAAAATCTACCAGAGTCTCCGGAGAATTGAGAATACAGAAAGCACCAAAGCTCTCTGAAGATGAAAAACTTTTTAGCAAAGTACATATTATTAGTCATGTCCCTTCAAAACACTTCTTGCTGCAACAGGAGAGCCTGGTGATGCACAGTTCTTTACAATAACACACTCAAGACTGTTTTGATGATTTTTAGCACCAGTTTTTGTTGCTTTATCACCTGTAGGAAGGTTCCATCTGAAATTTGTTCACTGGTCGTTTACACAC
Source organism: Gallinula chloropus (assembly GCF_964237585.1). Classification (NCBI taxonomy): domain Eukaryota; kingdom Metazoa; phylum Chordata; class Aves; order Gruiformes; family Rallidae; genus Gallinula; species Gallinula chloropus. The sequence goes on from NC_140085.1 coordinate 192,406,217, forward strand.
CCTATGACTGCTACAATGATGCACCAAGTCAATAGAATCAGGTGAAAAAAATCACACATTAATGCAAAACAAAACTCAAAATTAATGCTCTGACCATTTTGGATGCTTTTCCTTCCACCTCAAAGTCAAGACTGTTTCCTCAGAAAAAAAATATATTAAGAAAAAAATCTAGAAGCATTTTTGAACAGTTTGACTAGAAGAGTTAAAACAGCAGCACAGCAAAACAGCAGAACTGTCCATGTACATGTCAGGCCAGTATCTTCATTTGGGTTTCCCTTAAAACATATTTCCCTTAGAAAGAAATTCAAAACTGAAGTGAGTACCAAGGCACCAAGCAAAAGGACCTCAATAGCTCATCGGGTCCAACCCCCCCTGCCAAAACAGCTCCCTAGGACAGGCCGCACAGGGAGGCGTCCAGATGGGTCTTGAATATCTCCAGAGAAGGAGACTCCACACCACCCTGGGCAGCCTATCCCAGGGCTCCCTCACCCTCACTCTGAAAAAGTTCTTCAGCTTATCCTCCCCATTAAACTTCCAGAATGTCACACATGATACATTTAATGCACTATATTTATATTAATATATATTAATGCTGTATACAGCAGATGCTTTTCTTAGTTTCCTTCTCTGTAAGCACTCCTTACAGAAGCACACAAAACTCCCAAAGGAATATCCTCAAGAGCTTTTTTTTATGCCCCATCAGCCTCTTCTGGGATCTGTTAAAGAAGGAGATGAGTCTTGCATTCTGGAATAGGAAACCAGGCCATACACACAGGTTTGTACTGAGGCAGCACAGGCTGTGACAGAAATGGTTTGACCACTTCACACCTTACCAGAAGCACTGTGTAGTGAAGATCCCAACTCAGACCACACTATGTATTGCAGTAACTAAACCTGGCCTTGCTAAGGTTGGTTTTAAGCCAGTTTGCCAACCCAGTTTAACAAAAAAAACCCAAACCACCACCATCTCTTTGCCAGCACAGGGGAAAAGTAACAAAGCAGCAAGGACCTGGCCTGAAAAGGGCGCTCTCGCCATTTTTAGCATCAGTTTATTCCACCTTTGCTATTCATGAAACTACAGCTGAAAAACACCTATACTTGAGGAGCTTCTTCCTACACTGCTTGGTTTCACTTATGTGGGTGCAGAAATACCAGTGTGCTACAAACTGGCTTTTTGGTCAGTAGAATCCCAGACTGGTTTGGGTTGGAAGGGACCTCAAAGCCCATATAGTTCCAACCAACCCCCTACCATGCCCAGGGACACCCTCCACTAGCCCAGGGTTCCCAAAGCCCCATCCAACCTGGCCTTGAACCCTGCCAGAGATCCAGGGGCAGCCCCAGCTTCTCTGGGCACCCTGTGCCAGGGCCTCACCACCATGATTTCTTCCTTATGTATCTAAATCCACTCTCTTCAGTTTCAAATTGTTACCAAGTATCCCAGCCCTTTGCAGATTCAACCAGAAATACTGACAACTGCACACTCATAGCCAAGGGCCTCACACTACAACAGGGACTACACATCTGCATCCACTGCTCTGTCAGCTGGGAACATGAGAAAACAGGGACACAAACTGCCCTGCACTGAGGGAAGGGAAAGAGCTCCACTGCTAAAAAGTCGATCTAACTCTGTCTACCACGGCTCACAATCATCATCACCAGTGAGACTCTTATCATGGGCTCGATGTGACACTACTATAAACTCAGATGTGGAACAAGACTTAAAGCAAATCATCAGAACATCCACACAGAGGCAATGGCTTACTCTCCCAAGCTAAATATGTGCTAAAGCCAATATTGGATGGTGTGTGTTTTCAGCATGACCAACCATGGTAACAGCCCATGCCACTGGTAACTTCAAAACTTCACATCTGATCTAACAATGGCAAAGTGAAAAAACACAGCAAGAGCTGGGCCAAGAGACAGTAAAGGAAACCTGTAAGTTTAATAAAACATGCTGCAAAGGTTTCTCCCTGAAGCACTGGCAGTGTGACTGGCACGGACCACGACATCACAGAATAACAAGGTTGGAAGACCTTTAACATCATCAAGTCCAACTGTTCCTGTCCTATGCTAAACCATATCCCTAAGCACTTGACCCACTCCCTGGGCAGCCTGTTCCACAGCCCCACAACTCCTTCAGGAAAGAACTTTTTCCTAATGTCTGATCTGCTCTGGCACAGCTTGAGGCCATTTCCCCTTGTCCCATCTCCTCTCACCTGGCTGAAGAGACCATCGCCCACCTCTCCACAACCTCCTGGCAGGTCAGTGTAGGTGGTGATAAGGTCTCCCCTCAGCCTCCTCTTCTCCAGGCTGAACACCCCCAGCTCCCTCAGCTGCTCCTCATAGGTTTTGCCCTCCAACACACTCCAGGACCTCGATGTCTTTCTTATGGTGAGGAGCCCAGAACTGGACCCAGCACTCAAGGTGCAGCCTCACCAATGCCCAGTACAGGGGCACAATCCCCTCCCCAGACCTACTGGCCACACTGTGTCTGATACAAGCCAAGATGCCGTTGGCTTTCCTGGCCACCTGGGCACACTGCTGGCTCATGTTCAGTCGGCAGCCACCCAACACTCCCAGGTCCTCCTCCGCCTGGCAGCTGCCTCCCGGTTCTCTCCCCTCCCTCCCTCCAGGCGCTGGGTCGGGTCATTACCGAGTACACCCCGACCGCCCGGCCACACACCTGCACTTTAACCTCGCCAGCCGACTCCTGGGCCCCCAGCGCCTCCCGGACCCGCAGCAGCACAGCCCGCCGCACCTGCGGCAGGGAGGCACTGCGGCGGAGGGCCTGCCAGCCGCCCCGCGTCCCCAGCATGGCGAAGGCCTAGCGGGGCCGCTCCGCCCGGCACACCGGCCCCATCCCGCCGTGACCGACCCGCTCACACACGGGCTCCCGTGAGGCAACGCTCCTCCCGTCGCCTCGCGCGACCACCTCAGCCAATGGCCGCTGGGGGCGGCCCCAGGGAGCCAATCGGAAAGGAAGGGCGCCCGGCCCCTAACCCGCCTTTTCCGCCCGGTGGGCGCAAGGGCACCTGGGAAATGTAGTTCCTGGAGTGGGAGGTGGCGTGGGGTAATCAGGGACGGGAATGGACCTTTGGGGGTCATCGGTCCCATCCCTGCAGTGAGCAGGGACACCCCCGCTAGAGCGGAGCCGGAAGCGGGGGTGCCAGAAGCGGGGGTGGGGCAGAAGTCAGCTTCTTAAAAGGTCAGGCAATGGCAGGACAAGGGGGATGGATTGAAGCTCAAGGAGGGAAGGGTTAGAGGAGATCCAGGGGTAAGCTCTTTACAGAGGGAGTGGTGAGGGGCTGGAACAGGCTGCCCAGAGAGGTGGTGGCTGGGCAACCTGTGCCAGTGTCTCACCACCTTCATGCTGAAGAACTTTTTCCTAATACCCAACCTATATCTCCCTTTTTCTGGTTTAAACCCATCGCCCCTCGTCCTATCACTCCATCCCCTCGGGAACAGTTCTTCCCCAGTCCTATAGGCAACTTTCAGGGACTGGAGGGCTGCTATAGGGTCCCCCAGAGCCTTCTACTCTCCAGGCTGAACAAGCCCAACTCTCTCAGCTTGGCTTTGTAGGAGAGGTGCTTCAGCCCTTGGATCATTTTTGTGGCCTCCTTTGGACTCTGCTCCAACAGGTCCATGTCCTTCTTGTGCTGAGGGCTCCAGAGCTGGACACAGTGTTCCAAGTGAGGTGTCACCAGAGCAGAGGGGCAGAATCCCCTCTCTTGGTCTCCTGACCCCACTCCTTGTGATGCACCCCAGGATGCATTGTACCTTCTGGGCTGCAGATGCACGTTGGTAGCTCAGCTAATGGTGCTAAGCAGGGTGGGATCATGTTCCAGTGCTGGGAAACAAGAGATCCCCACAGTGGGGATAAGGGATCCTGCTGTTTTCTGGGACCTTATTAGGGTTGTTACTGCCTACTCTGACTCACAAGCCCCAGCTGGGCTCCCACTGCCTCAGTTGCATGAGGGGGCTGAGGCGAGGCCTGGCCAAAGCCTTTGGGGAGGAAACTAGAGACCATTGGGCTCTCAGCCAGGCTACGCTGCAGCCCTGCTCTTCACCCAGCCCTTCAAGTGCTCGTGGGAGCAGGCTGAAGGGACAGGGTGCTCTCCTCACTGGCAGCATGGTCTGGTGTCAGCATGCTGTGTACTTCGGGGACCATTTGCCACTCTCCTGTCCTCCTTGGTCCTTCTCTGGTGGGGTGAGCCCCATGTCAACCTATGTTTTTCCTCATTAGGGACACAGGACTCTGCCCTGCTCTGCTTGGGGACAAGACCCTTCTGCTAACCCTTTTTATGTGTTCTGGCTCTCTGCCTCCTCCAGCTCCTCTGAGAGGTGAGCGAAAGGCAGCTTTCAAGAAGATGAGCTTCTCCAGTCCTGCAGAGAAGGACATGAGCTGGCAATGTGCACTCGCAGCCCAGAAACCCAACCATATCCTCGGCTGCATCCTAAGCAGTGTGACCAGCAGGTCAAGGGAGGAGATTCTGCCCCTGTATTCTGATCTGGTGAGACCGTCTCTGGAGTACTGCGTGCAGCTCTGGAGTCCCCAGGACAAGAAGTACATGGAGCTGTTGGAGTGAGTCCAGAGGAGGCCACAAAGAGCATCCAAGGGCTGGAGAACCTTTGCTATAGAGGCAGGCTGAGAGTCGGGCTGGTTCAGCCTGGAGAAGAGAAGGTTCAGGGGAAAGCACATTCCAATCCCTGAAGGGGCTTATGAGAAAGCCAGAAAGAGACATTTTAGTAAGGCCTGTATTGACAGGACAAGGGACAGTGGTTTAAAACTGTAATAAGAAAGATTTTGATTGGACATAAGCCAGATTTTTTTCATAATGAGGGTGGTGAGGCCCTGGCACAGGGTGCCCAGAGAACCTGCGGCCATCCCTGGATCCTTGGCAGGATTAAAGGCCAGGTTAGATGGGGCTTTGGGCACCCTGGGAGAGCAGAGGGTGTCCCTGCTATGGGCAGGGGGTGGGGCTAGAGATGGGCTTTAAGGACCCTTCCAACCCAGACCGGTCTGTGATTCTATGAAAAAGGGGGTGAAATCAGCACTGCTTCCCAAACAGCCTGGACTTTTCTGCTCTGTTCTGCCCTTTGCCTGCACATCCCTCTCCTGTGCAGCTACTCTGCGGGAAGGCAGCTGCTGAACATGTCCATGGTCCTTTCGGCCAAAGGTTGTGCTCTTGCTGTGCATCGATCTTTGGAGTACAGTGGGTGAAACACGAGGCAGCAGCAGTGCAATGCCCCGGGGCCAGGAGATGCTGGGAGGCAGCTTTGGCAGTGACACTGCCTGTAGGGAGACAAATCCCTTCCTCCCTGCACAGTCTTAGGTAAGAATAGAGCTGCTGGCCAGAGACCTCATTTCAAAGCATCAAACTGAGCTCATGGGAAAGAGCAGAGGATCGCTTTGTAGATGCCTGGTTTTGACTGTCCCCTGTGGTGGTTTTTTTTATCTGTGCATGAAAAGCTTCTTGTCCTCAAAGTCCCCACGCTGCTTGCCAGGGCCTTCCTTCACCTCTGCCTTTGCTCGCAGTAAGCCGGTGTCCCCACCCGCAGCTCTCGGTCTAGACCAGAGCTCAGAGCTGCTTTGAGAGGCCGGCCCGAGGAATTAGGAGCTGCAGAGCAGGGTACTGGCATAACTGGGTGAATGAGAAAACCATTCAGAGGAAGGACAGGACACTGCACAGAGGGAAGGTGAGAACTGGGCTACAAATGCATCCTTAGTCAACGGGGGCAACTTGTCCAACATCTCCGTGCTGCTGCAAGGAATCGGACAGACCGCCTGGACACGTGCAGGTTACTGCTTCAGTGCTGGCTGGGAATACACAGACACATGGGCCTTGATTCTTCCGAGTGAGGAAATTCAGTTTTGTTGTAATGCCCATTCCCATCCCCTCCTGTAAGGGCCAGCATTGAGCTGTGCTGTGCAGTGGTACAGCACTGTGATGCAGTTCCTTACAGAATCACAGCACAGGAAGGAGCTGGTACTGTATGCAGGCCAGGTTATTAATTAGTTTGGGGATTAATTAGGGAGGAACACCAACAGCAGTGTCTGAATAGACCAGGATAAGGGGAAGGTCCTTCACCTCAGCCCCATCTGGCCTGGGACCAGCTGTGGGGCTTTTTTGAGAGAAAAGGGTAATACAGGAAAGTCTGGCTTCAGATTTCTAGGGCTGGACTTGAACTTTTCCCACCCAGTTGAAAATCCTTCCTTCTAAAAAAGAAATGAGACAACTGGAGAGGGGTGGAATTTGGTGCATCAGTCCCCAAAAGAAATCGAGGAAGAAATACTAGCTGAATACAAAGCTGATGGTCTCCTGGGTGGCTTTTCTGCCCTTGGAGCTCAGCTGTAACCCCACTGCTGATCCATACACCCTGACCTGCTCCATACTCCCTTTTCCTGAGTTTCTCACTTGGGACTGATGCTGCTGGGATTTATTTACGTTGCTGTGAGCCGTGCCAGGCTCCTGGACTGCAGGCAGCGCCTGTGTGTGACAGGCACAGTCTCCAGCAATTTCTCTTAAGAGGGAGAGGGGACAGACGGGGTTACTGTGTTCCCAGAGCTCTCTAACAACCATTGATTTGTTCCCAACAGAGCTGGCCGTCCTTTTTTTTACTGATGGATGTTGCCCTCACTGGCCAGTGGTTTGGCAAAGTCAATACCTTGAACTCCAGTGATGACCCCAGGTCCCAGGTTGTTTCAGAAGTTTCGTATGGATCCATATTGGGCTGAAGTTAGCTCATATCTCTATTCCCTCTCTGGTACATGAAATGGGTGTTTTGGGGCCAATGTGGGTGTCTGGAAAGGGCACAACGGTGTGAAAGCATATTTTGTCTTTTTCCTAACAGAGCAGAGCTCTTCTAAAAGCTCTCTAGAGGGCACTGGTGCTGTTTGTGCATCAGAACAGTACTGTAAATCTGGGCTGGGAGGCAGGAGGCTGTTTGTTGATGTCTGCAGGGAGGGAGGTTTAAAGGACAGTGAGAAATAGTGATTCTCCTGTACACCCAGCTGGGCATTGTGGCTGTGAAGAAAGCATGGAGCTTCCAAACAGGTAGTGTCAGCTTTTGGGTGGGAGTGGAGAATCAGCCTTGTGCTCTGAAATGCCTCCTCTGTCGCTGTTTCAGCTTGGTGCTTTAGCTTCAGGCTGTCTCCACATGGAGCCTCCTCACCCATGCCCTCTACATCTTTCTGTTCCCTCACTTTGTCCTTTCTGGTGGTTTGAGGAGGAAGGGCTCCACACAGTTCTGTTTTGAAGTGAATCTGACCTTGTTCCCTTCTCATTCGGAGGTTTTCAGTCTCAGGTCCTCCAGATCTGGCCAGGGAGTGGGACTTCTAAGAAAGGCAAGGAACAGGGTGTAAGTGGTACGAAGCAAGAAATCACATCTTGCTCCTGTCAGGCGTTTCTCCTCCGTCTGGTGTCTGATGACACAAACCTAGTCTGTCCATGTAGTTCAGAAATGGAGGTGCTGTTACAGAAAAACTCTCCCCTCAGGGCTGGGCATGTGGAAATCTTTTCCATCTCTTCTTCTGAGAGCCCTAGAAATGTATTTCCCAGAAGTGGCATCTCTTTCTGATTTCAAGGGCTCTTTCAGTTAGGGGTTTTATCAGCAGCACTGTCCAAAGTTCTTGGACCTCTGATCTGGAGTCCTGAGCATCCCCGGAAAGTCCAGCACGCTTTTGACTACATTGCCAGGAGATCAACTTGTACCTTCTATTTGAAGCTCAACATGGTTCCTTCTGGGCAGATAAAGGTCTATTCATGCAGGGCATAATCATGTCCTCCCGAAAGAAGGAAGAATCCTTCAATGTCAGAGACTCACGACAGTCACAAAGTCTTCTCGTTGCGTCAGTGGTGTCCTTAAAGGTCCTAGCCTGAAGCTTAAGATGCACAAGATCCTCAGCATCCTGCTGTGCCTCAGATGTAGGAATGAGGACACTGTGATTAGGAAGTGCTGGCCTTTTTTTCAGTGGTATCTCGGTAACTTGAAATGAAGCACATTTGTTTTATCCCAAAGTAAAGAAATTGTATTTCTCTAGTTCACAGCAGAAACTTTCCAGTGAAATGAGCTGCAGTATGTACACATTCCTTCCAATAAAGTAAGTTCATTTTTCACTAAGAAAACTGCTAATTTTGATACTTCATTCTGTCTCAGCTTCCAGGTTTTGTTTTTCCTGGAAAAAAAACCAAAAAACCCAAAGCAGATGCAAAAAAAAAAAAAAGTTTCTTACCATGTCCTTAATTTTTTTCTTTATGTTTCCCAACAGATGAAGGAAAAAGGAGAGCATGTCCTTCTGTAAGAAGGTGAGGCCCCAGCTGGAGTCCTGTGTCCAGAGCTCTGACACCCAGTATGAGAAACATGTGGAACTGTTAGAGAGGGTTCAGAGGAGGCCACGAAGATGATTAGAGGGCTGGAGCACCTCTCCTATGAAGAGAGGCTAAGGGAACTGGGCTTGTTCAGCCTGGAGAAGAGAAGCCTGTGGGGGGATCTCATTGCAGCCTTCCAGTCCCTGAAGGGAGCAGAGAAACAGCAGGGGAATCATTTAAAAGGGCAGACACTGACAGGGCAAGGGGAATGGATTGAAGCTAAAGGAGGGAAGGTTTAGATGAGATATTAGGGGGGGGAAGTTCTTTACAGAGAGAGTGGTGAGGGGCTGGAACAGGCTGCCCAGAGAGGTGGTGGATGCCTCATCCCTGGAGGTGTTCAAGGCCTGTGTAGCTCCAGGCCTGGAGGTTGGTGGCCCTGCCTGTGGCAGAGTGTGGGAACTGTGTGATGCTTGGGGTCCCTTCCAACCCAGACCATTCTATGATTCTATGATTCGATGATCTTACCAGAAAAAAAAGAAATGTGAATTATTCATGAGTTGAATAGAAACCCATTCTTAATGGGGCTGCAGAGAGATGCTTTAAAGGCTGTAAGGCTTCACTAGAATTTAGATTTACCATGATAATTTCCTTGGGTTCCCAGCATTCAAGTGGGTTTTATATGGTCTAATCCAATATCCGCAGGAGGCAGTGATAGCTTTTAATTTATTTTAACTGATGGTGGATTGGGCTTTCAGTGATGAGGAGCCATTTTAGAACCATCATCAGCTGCTGAAAGGTCAGCCCAGTCCTCTGAGATACAGTCCTGGGCTACGGTTATGGTTTCTTATGAGTATCAAATTAGCTACTTCATTCCCAAATGTCTCCACATTGCTTTGCTGCAGACATATTTTGTAGACTCTAGAAGCAAATACATTCATACTTATTTATAGAAGGATTAAATACCTTGCTTTTGAAACTGCACAGAGGGAGAAGGAGAGAACATTATCTTCCAGAAAGCTGCATTCTTGTTCTCGAAATATTGGTTTGCCGAGTAACAGCATCTTATCCCAGCCTTTGCTTTCTCCTTTCTAATAATTTAAGGTTATTAGAAACACAAACAAGTTCTGGGTAAGTCATTGTTGGGTGATATCTTTCATAAAACAAAGAGGAATATCCCTCAGCTTAATCCTGTGCTGTTATTTTTTCCTAAGTAAACTCCCTCAAGCAACCCACATCCAGTGTGGCCCTTTGCGCCCTTTAATTCTCAGCCTATGGGTTTAGGTCACTGGCATCAGGAAGACCTGAATCCCTTGCTCACCATCACATCTGTTATTAACTAGGGAAGAGAATGTTTGGTGCTGAAAACACCAGAATCTCCTTCCTTAGACCCAAACCCTTTCCTGGTGAGCCATGGGTATGGTGTTCCTGGGTGCATCAAAAGGACCGTGGCCAGCAGGTCAAAGGAGGTGATCCTCCCCTTCTACTCTGCCCTGATCAGGCCCCACCTGGAGTATTGTGTTCAGTTCTGGGCTCCCAGCTATAAAAAAAGACAGGGATCTCCTGGAAAGAGTCCAGGGAGGGCTACAAAGGTGATTAAGGGCCTGGAATATCTGCCCTGTGAGGAAAGGCTGAATGAAGTGAGACTGTTCAGCCTTGAGAAAAGAAGACTGAGAGGGGATCTGATCAATGGTTATCAATATCTGAAGGGTGGGACACAGGGGGAAATGGCCAGCCTCTTCTCAGTGGGCTGTGGGGACAGAACAAGGGGCAATGGCCTCAAGTTGGAGCACAGGAGGTTCCGCACTAATATGGGGAAGAACTTTTTCACAGTGAGGGTGAGGGAGCCCTGGGACAGGCTGCCCAGGGGGATGTGGAGTCTCCTTCCCTGGAGGTATTCCAGACCCATCTGGATCCCTATCTGTGCAATATGAGCTAGGGAGCCTGCCTTGGCAGGGGGGTTGGACCCAATGGTCTCTTAAGGTCCCTTCCAACCCCTAAGATTCTGTGAGTCTGTGATTCTGTGATCCAACTCTGTACGAATCAATTTTCCAGTTCCTGGGCTCACTCACCTGGGTTGTTCAGGGCTCTACATTATCCAAGTTACAAATGCTTTGTGGAGGTCTCCAAGGCTGTTTCACAAACAAATCCCCTACACAGCAGCCTCTGGCAGAGCTGCCGTGGGATCGCTGAAGCTCAGCTGACCCCATGGATCTCCAGCAGCTCTGTGTGGTGGGTTAACATGGGACCACCATGAACTTGGAGCTGACAGGGAGCTGGACCAGGCTGGCAGCTGCTCTGGGGCTTCAGAGCAGAGATACATCCATGGACTGTGAGAATGAATGTGGAAACCACAGGAAAATGATCTGTCAGGGTGGGGAATGCAGGAGACTGCAAGCAGGAGCCTGGAGGAGCTTTCTCTGTCTCTCAAGCTGTCATGATGACTGGTAACACACCAAAGTCCACATGAGAAGTTCTTCCACCCTTTTATTTCCTTTTTTTTTCTCCTTGCAGGTCTTCCATGCTTGTCTGCTCAGCCACAGAAGAAGACAACACAGAAAGGAACACGCTGCTGGGTGACTTAAGTTCACAGCAAATTTCTGCCTGTCAGAGTGGAGAGAAGCTGTGGCTCCCTGCTCTTCCCAACACCATTCCATTTCCTCATGCTGTTGCCCACATTAGCAGGGTACTGTTGTTTCTCCTCTCAGAAGAACTGTGAAGTTGCAAATGGTCAGAACTTGGAAGTTCAAGGGTAATCTCAGGGGCTGGTGTTGGGGCATTGAGGCTTGGATGGTCTCTGCTCTGGAATGAAGCTGTTGGAGGAACCTAGAGCTCCCCAGCCCTGCACACACCTGGGGAGAGAAGAGGGGAATAAATAATAGCGTTTCTAAGGAATGTTTTGTACTTTGAGCGATTTATCTAAGGGTCTGAAAGGATTTAATAACTGAGAGCTAATTAAATGTACTAATTAACCCGGTGTTTAATCTCAGCTCTTCGCTAACTTTCTGTGCTGCTGAAGCAGAGACGTAGACCCATATATCATGACATCCAGCCACTTTGCTTAATTGCGATTCCTCTGCACATGGTGCAGGCACTCATCTGCTGAGGTGATGAGAGGAACACGAAAGCCCACGTACAGGAGAAAATTAGAGGGGCGAAGCCAGCCCTGTGTGACTAACAACCTGTGAGATTATTTCCATGAAGAGGATACTGACAGTCTAATTTCTTTTCCCTCCCCATTATCACTGGTTTGTTCTCATTGACGCCACTGTTTTAGTCGTAGAATCCCAGACTCTCCTGAGCTGGAAGGGACCCCTAAGGCCCATTGAGTCCAACTGCTGGCTCCACACAGGGCCAGACAAGTCAGAGCAGGGCACTGAGTGCATCATTCAGATGCTTCTTGCCCTCAGCCCAGCTCGGGGCTGTGACCCCTTCCCTGGGGAGCCTGTGCCAGTGCCTGACCACTTCTTCCTGAAGAGCCTCTTCCTGACACCCCGCCTAAACCACCCATGTTGCAGCTTCATGCTGTTCCCTTGGGTTGTATACCCAGTCCCCAAAGAGAGATCGGTGCCTGCCCCTTAGCTTCCCCTCGTCAGGAAGCCACAGACCATGATGAGCCTCCTCTTCTCCAGGCTGAACAAACCCAGGGACTTCAGCCTCTCCTCATAAGATTTCCCCTCCAGACCCATCACCATCCTTGTTGCCCTTTTACTAAAGGGGATGGTATTTTGAGTGATTTCTCTCCACCTACTGAAGCAGGTGGAGATACCTGGAGAAGGTGTTGACCCAGTGGGAAGACCGTGCTGGATCAGGCTCCCTGCAGGACCTGTGTCCCCTCAGAGAGAGAAGCCTACATGGGAGCACATTTGCTAGGGAAACTTGTGACTCCATGGGGGACCAGGCTGGAGAAGTCTAGTCTTGAAGGTTGGCACCCCATGGAAAGGACCCATGCTGGGGCAGTTGGTGAAGAACTGCAGCCCGTGGGAAGGACTCACACTGTAGAAGTTGATGGAGGACTGTCCCCCGTGGGAGGGTCCTTGTGCTGGAGGAGGTGCAGAGTGTGAGGAGTCCTTCCTTGAGGAGGAAGGAGTGACAGAGACAACGTGTGATGGACTGACCCAAACCCCCATTCCCTGTACCCCTGTGCTGCTGGCGGGGAGGAGAGAGAGAATTCAGGAGGGAAGTTGAACCTAGGAAGAAGGGAGGGGTGGGAACAGGTGTTTTAAGTTTTGGGTTTATTTCTCATTATACCACTCTGATTTGATTTGCATTAAATAAATTTCCCCAACTTGAGTCTCTTATGTCCATGACAGCGATTGGTGAGGGATCTTCCTCATCCTTATCTCGATCTACGTGATGTTCAGAGATAATTTCTATATTCATTATATTTCCTTTCCCCTGCCCATCTGAGGGTGTCTGTGATAGAGCAGCTTTGGGGTGTACCTGGCCTCCAGTCCAGGTCAGCCCACCACACAACCAGAGCCAGCTCAATCCAGCAGTAGAGCAGGAGCAACATGACTTCCCCACTTCTATGGCTAAATAATTCCTCCTGGCTGGGGAGCTCCTGGGGGTCCCTGGAGCAGGTTGGTGGATTGTGGTGGGCCCAGGAGAAGGTGTGCTCCACAGGAGAAACAGAGACAGAGGACTCACAAGATCCAAAATCACAAAGTCATCATCCTGGGACATACTTCTTGTGGGTGAGGCATTTAATGGGGTGGATCTGAAACTCTTTCTTTGCTCCTTCTCACAACTGGCATGGAAACTGTGCTTGGATAGCCACTGAGAAGCATGGACTACCCAATCTGGGGCAAAATAATTGCCCAACAGCAGTTATTCACGTCAGCAACTTCGGTTGGCTCCCGGCAGTAACTCCATCTATACACTGTTTGTTTATTTCTGCCTATATAAACAAGGATGGAGGTGAACTTCTCTCAGGCCCATGACCCCCACCTTAGGGTCAAGACTCCTTCTTTAGGAGTCCCTAATTTAAATGTGGTTGGAAATGAGTCTGTGTGAGCTCAGGGGGCATTAAATCAGCTGGTGAAAACAGGCTGCGGCAGGGGGATGCAGCAGTCACCTTCATTGGAAATCCCCAAGGGAAAGCCAGGCACAGATCTCTCCGGAATGTCTTGGAGAATCAATCAGACCTGCCAAGCTGTGGGGAGAAGATGGGGGGGGGGGAGACAACCCACCGGGGGATGCTTTTTTCCCCCCACACTGAACAAGCAAACGACTCTATGAAGCCAGCAATCCCCCAGCGTCTCCTTGTGCAGCCCTATGCAGCCAGCGGAGGAAATTGGTAACTGTACCCAGCAAGCCTGTTTTTAATTAACAAATAATTATCTACAAATTGCTGTAATTATTGCCTTGGATTCCAGAGGACGGGGACGGGGGGGGGGGGGGGGGGAGGACACACGGTAGCGCGAAATGAGCACAGTTTCCTTGCAAGTGAAATATTTTTCCCCTGCCTTATCTCCAGTGTCCTGCTGCTGCGAGGTCTGGGGACTCGGCAGCACTTTCCTTTGGAGGGAGTGATAAAGCGGCTCAGGCCGCCTGGAGGGAAGGGGAAGAGAGGTGAAAAATGGCACCGAAGGGAGGGCAGGTTCTTGTCTTTATCGGGTTGCCTTTGCCCTCACACTGGAGTGTTTTGGGGGATGTTGATTAAGATGTAAACCCTGGCACTGAATGCCAGGAGGAGGATGCTTGCACACTGGTGAGCTGGTGGAGCACATGGAGCATCCCAGTTTGTGATCTTTTGAGGAGGAGGAGGAAGAGGGAATAAAACCAGGTTTAGGAAAAGGGGGGGTTTGTGTTTGTTCCGATGAAATGGAGACCAGGGAGCTGCCCTGAGCCTTCAGCACTGGTCTGTAGAGGGTGCGGCAGCAGCCATGCCCTCCTGGGCAACAGTTAGAATCATGGAATCACAGAATTGTAGGGGTTGGACAGGACCTCCAGAGCTCATCAGGTCCAAGCCCCCTGCCAAAGCAGGGTCCCTAGGACAGGTCGCACAGGTCGGTGTCCAGATGGGTCTGGAATATCTCCAGAGAAGGAGACTCCACACTCCCCTGGGCAGCCTGTCCCAGGGCTCCCTCACCCTCACTGTGAAAAAGTTCTGCATATTGGTGCGGAACCTCCTGTGCTCCAGCTTGAGGCCATTGCCCCTTGTTCTGTCCCCACAGCCCACTGAGAAGAGGCTGGCCATTTCCCCCTGTGTCCCACACTTCATATATTTATAACCATTTATCAGATCCCCTCTCAGTCTTTTTTTCTCAAGGCTGAATAGCCCCCGTTCTTACCCACCTCACTGTCCACTCATCTATCCCATACTTTCTCAGCTTTTCTATCAGGATGTCATGGGAGATGTTATCAAAAGCCTTGCTGAAGTCAAGGTAGATGACATCCACTGCTCTCCCTCCATCTACCCATCCAGTGATTGGCATCATAGAAAGCTGCAAGATTGGTTGAATACTATCGCCCTTTGGTGAATCCATGCTGACTGCTCCTAGGAGGGATGGTGATACTTAGAGAGTTCTTTTTCCTTCAGGCTTTGCTGCCAGACCTCACAGCAGATATCCACAGACACCACCTTTTCTGCTGACAAAACATCTCCCCCATGGCAGCCTAAGTAATACCACACAGGGTTGGTTGCTGTCCTGAAGGGTTTATACCCCAACAACAGGTCTAATGGGACCCCAGTTAGCAATGAAGGCTCTGAACGGCTGTGACGTGTCCCAGGGTGGATGGGCAACCCAACTGTAACCGAGCACAACGTTTGTCCTTAATCAACACGTTTAATCTCTGAATCCTGCCACCTCCCAAGAAACGATGCCTTTTTTTCTGTTGCTCCCAAGCGATTCTCCTGAATAATACTGCTCACTGCCAGGGTTTCCAAAACAGCTTCTGGTTCAAGGAAATGGGGCATTTTTAATTATTCAGTCTTGGCATATTGACCTGAGGTGAGCTGCCTGTACCATGCGCTGCTGGGAAATGTTGCCCTTTATTTACCACGTGCTACATCTTTCCATTTCTCCATGCAGACATCAACCATTTTGGAACGAGGGGACCTGTATCCCCTTCCAAGGCAATTTGGGGTGCCTTGCTGACTCTCAGACCATCCCTTTGTAAGAAGACCCTGTCTCAATGAAGAGGTGTTGTGGCTCCTTGCTGTGGAGAAGTGTAAAAGACAAGGGAAACTCAGACATTGTCTCTGCCCTCATCCTCAGCTTGCCTTTACTTTTGGGACAACACAAAGGCCCGGAATCCTGCTCAGAAATATCCCACTTGTCCTAGAAAAATAGAGATGGCAGCTAATTTTCTGCTATTTTCAGGGATAGACAGAGGAATTTGTTCGGATGCATCAACCTGTGTCACTGCTGATGTCCAACGTGGGCTCCAGTATTAGCCAGTCTCAAGGAGATTCATGCTCTTCAGACCCCCTGAGGTTTAAGCTCTCAGCATGGACTCAACCTTTCAGAGCTTATGTGGGGACCTTGGCAAATAGAAGGTGTTTTTCAATTGTTTCAGGGCTTGTGGAGCTTCACTCACTGATCACGTGAGCGAAATGCGAGTCCTTGCCCTTAGCATGGTGCCCTAGATACTGGGATCTTATTGAGCATCCGCGATGCTGCTGCCTTATTCAAGGCATGTCTGAGCCTCAAATATGTAACTAGCAGGAGAACAAAGAAAATGAGACCATGCTTTGTCATTAGGGTCAAGAAGTGGGTATGGGTTTTTTATGGTACGTACCCCTCTCCCACACACTGTGGCCTTTAAATAGGTAGTTTCTACTGAATGGAAGTAGTTCATGGGCAAGGAAGCTGTCAGGAGAAATGATGTATTGTACTTAATATTTTATTCTCAAAGACTTAAAAGGAAATCTCTGAAATATCATTTGGCAGGTCTGTGAACCTAATGAAGGGATTCACAGAGATAAAGGAGGCACCCAGGGCCAGCAGAGCAGGACAGCATCGGTGGTGTTTCATACCCAGTTCAGCAGCATGGTGGAAGAATACTGTGGTGGAAAGGCAAGCAGAGGCAAAATTCAGATTTGGTTGCTTCAGCCCTGCTGACAGGGGAAAATTCATAAGCCTTCCTAACTTCTGTGGACCCACAGTACTTAAAAAGTGAGGAGAGGAGACCAGCTCTTTGTTGGTGAAGCACAGCTTTCCTTTGAAATCGGAGTACCTGCAAGGCTTCTGTGCCTGGCATCGCTTTGGTGTTCTGTGCCACCAAGCTTTAATGTCTTTGGAGATTTGCCATGGGAGAACAGTATCCTGTTGTGCTACTGGGCTACCCTGGTGAAAAAACTCATCCTGAAATGCACAAAAGGTCAAGGTCACACATGGGATTGTAACTCTGACCTTCTGATGTCAGATTCTGTTCTCGCACCTTCAGCTGTTGTTTTTCTTACGCCTCATTTCACTCCAGAGTGTTTCTGCTGCCTTCAACCTCTTCCAGCTGCCAGTGATGCTCTTTGCTGCCTCCAGCATGTCCCCATAGAAGACACGTCCCCAAAAGGCTGGAGAAGCTCCTTGGTCCATGTGAAGGAAGAAGCTGCCTGGTAGTCAGCTGCTCTGTGGGATGGACAGTTTGAGTCGCAGAATCAGCAACACTGAGGGTAGGGATAACAAGGTTTCAGGAGAAATTCTGGCCAGTTCTCCAGGTGAGCATCACCTTCCAGTTAAGGGGCAGCAGCCACCTCAGGTTAATCTAGAGCATTGACATGCCCATGCCTGCATCTGAGCTGTTATTCATGCTCCTGTTATAGTGGATGGAGACAACCAGCTTCTCTTGGGAGCAAGATGTCCCATCCTGAAGTAGACATCTAAAATAGCCTAGATGCCTGCTCACAGGAGCAATATCAGATGGAAAAACCTCCATGGTTAGGAGAGATGAACCCATTTGAGATATGTATGTTTGCTGTAGGCAATGCTTGAATCACAGAATCACACAGAATCACAGGGGCTGGAAAGGACCTCAAGAGATCATTGGGTCCAGCCCAAAGACTTAGACCAATCCTGCAATGCAGGGAGGAGTATCTTAAAAACCATCTCAACTGGTTCTGCATGTCCAGGCGGGGCTTCACTGCTCATAGTGAGCTCCAGGTGTTCAAAAAGCACCATTTTCTGCTTCCCCATCGCGACCCGCGCTGACACCTCTTTCATCCTAAGATTTTCTTTTTTCCCGGCTACTTCTTCCCTTTTGTCACTAGATGACAGCAGAGGTCTCATAACAACACACCAAGGACCGCTGCGAGCCCAGGGTGGGTACTGCTTCTGTACCAGGCAGTTTGTGGCTGGGACAGTGTGCTGGCCCCCCCAAATCATTCTAACGACTTAAAAAAACTCTTTGTGTGCTAACTTTTTTGGAAGATTATGTAAAAATACAATAATTAAGTCAAAACTTCCACCTTTTGTATTGATCGACTCATGTGCGTTTTCCTGCTTCATCCCCTCTGTCATCCCCATCCTGTTTTTACTTGATGTGTTTTGCTTCAAGCTAGGTTTGTGCTCTCCAAAAATGGACACTATCCTCCTGACACAGGTACAGGGAACTGGAACACCCTCCAGCCCCGTACAACCTACTCCTGTACAACCCTTGCACAGGGTTTCTGTGGTAATTGGGAATGGGCACTGAAGTATGAGCATAAATATTTTAGACAGGATGGATGGATGGATGGATGGATGGATGGATGGATTGATGGATGGATTTTAGTGTGTGTAGTAATTACTTCTTCTCAGTGGATTATAGGCCACATAATTGAGAGTTAGATAAGGGGTGGGAAGGAGGATTTTTAAGAAAAGAACTATTTAACTATAAATGATTCTCTTATCCAAATACTTTTACCATGTACTGGTAATGAGGAAGAAAGGGCGAGTAGTTTTGACATGAGTCAACCAAATGGGTGATTTCTATACCTGGGATGCTATGGAGAGGGTTGATTCAGGTCATGGTCTAGCAGAGAGCTCTGCATGAGTGCGTGGACCTTGTCTGATGATTAACTGAACCAGGTCTCTGATCTGTACAAAGGTATTCTGTGGGGAGGATGTGATCTATGCTCTTAGGAGAGGCCAGGACACTTTAGGAGACATTCCATGTGATTTATTCATTGCTTCATAGGAGATTCTGGGACAATATTTCACAAGGAGGATTTTCATTACAAAATTCTCAAACCTAAATCCCCAACAGCAATCTACAGTGCCTGCAGCTCTTGGGCATGGTCCAGGATTTTGTCCTTGTCAAAACCAGTGCAGAGGAGATACTGAGACCATTTGAGTCTTTCAGATATTGTGAAACTAGAAAATGCATTTCAAGCTTCTTGCCAGCAACTAGAAGAAGCTTCCACATTGTTTTCTGTACAGGTTGCAGTTGTTGCCTTTGTTTTCTCTGAAGTATACATTTTACTGTGAAAGACAGTAGCTCTTCATGATCAGTCCCTGGCCTTCTACTCCTATTGACTTGAAGCATGCAGGATCACAGCTCTAAAGAGCTGTTGTGATGCCTTATGATGCAAAACTAAAGAAGTCAGAATTTTCATTTAGGAGTTGAGGGGAGGAGAGGAGAGGAGAGGAGAGGAGAGGAGAGGAGAGGAGAGGAGAGGAGAGGAGAGGAGAGGAGAGGAGAGGAGAGGAGAGGAGAGGAGAGGAGAGGAGAGGAGAGGAGAGGAGAGGAGAGGAGAGGAGAGGAGAGGAGAGGAGAGGAGAGGAGAGGAGAGGAGAGGAGAGGAGAGGAGAGGAGAGGAGAGGAGAGGAGAGGAGAGGAGAGGAGAGGAGAGGAGAGGAGAGGAGAGGAGGTGGCGTAGGCAGATTGAGAAAGATATATAATGTCCTGCAGCTATAGGTAGGTGGAATAGTCACAAACCATCACCCAGATACCTCATTCCCACTGAAGTCACGCTTTTCCCCTCTTGTCACATGCTTCATCCTCAGAATTGAGAGCTGCCCTGTTGTGCTGGTTTCGGTTGGGATAGAGTTCATACTCTTCATAGCAGCTTGTACAGGTTTGTGTTTTGGATTTGTGGTGGAAACACAGTGTTCAGTAAAACACAGGGATGTTTTTGTTCCTTCTGAGCAGCCCTTACACAAAGACAAGGTCTTCTTTGCTCCTCACCCCACCCCACAAGTGAGTAGGATGGGTGTGCACAAGGAATTGGGTGGGAGGGGACACAGCTGGGACAGCTGACCCCAACTGACTAAAGGGATATTCCATACCATATGACATCATGCTCAGTGTACAAATCTGGGGGAAGAAGAAGGAAGGAAGGATGTTCGGAGTGATGCTGTTTGTCTTCCCAAGTCCCTGTTACACATGATGGAGCCCTGCTGTCCTGGGGATGGCTGAACACCTGCCTGACTTGGGACATGGGGAATGAATCCCTTGTCTTGCTTTCTTGTGTGTGTGGCTTTTGCTTCACCTATTAAACTGTCTTTATCTCAACCCAGGGATTTTTTATCTCACTTTTACCCTTCCGAATCTCTGCCCCATCCCACTGGGGAGGAGTAACCGAGTGGCTGTGTGGAGTTTGGTTGCAGGTCAGGGTTAAACCATGACACCTGTCCCTGGGAGACATGGCTTGGGTGGTGGCTGATGGGTCATAGGAGAGCCTGGCTGTGTTTGGGAGCCACAAAGGACCTTGAATGTCACTTGACATGTCTTAGGGCATGAAGCAGTTCCTAGGTGAACCAGCTAGGATCTGTCCATCTGCTTCATGTCCTGTTTTAGAAACTGTAAATCAAGGTAAAAATCCAGCCTGGAGGTGACAAGTATCTAGGCCACCCTGGCCAGGTACACAGCTGGCAGAGTTGGTGAAGGGAGAGGAGAGGGGTGATTGATGCTTGGTGATGAATCAGAGCTGAAGCAGACCTTTAGAGATACCGGTGGTACAGCCTTAAATGTTATAGATCCACTACCACTGACCTGAAACATTCACCTTGAGGTTCAAAGGATGACTTCTAAGCCTTGTTACTGCAGTTTTGGGACTAAAAGAGGTTGTGAGAAGTCCCCACAGGCTGAGTCTCAGGCGAAACAGCCTGCAGTTAGGCAGCTACGTGTCTGTGGTACCAATCAAGCTTTTAAATCTGGAAGCATCTGCCCCAGCAGTGATTTGATTTTATGCAATGTGTCTCATGCTAGCGTATTGCTAAGCATGTCACTAAATCCTTGCACATCAAAGGAACAAAGTAAATCAAGCAAAACTGCATAAGCCACATTACAATTCAGTTTTGGCAAAAGGTGCTTAGACAACCCCGGAGGCTGCGATCCTCGAGCTAGCAGCAAAACTCACATGAGCCCAGAAGCTGTGCAGGTTTTCCTATACCACCAGGCAAAAGGCTTGCAGCTAAGGTTGAGTTAGGAACTGGTCTGGAGTCAAGTGGTACAGAGATCCGGTGTTAGTTTTCCAGGTGGACTGAAGCACCTTGGAAAGGGCAACCCTGACTGTGCATCTAGCCTGGAGGATCAAAGAGTGGAGGGCAGCTGTGCTGAGAGGGATTTGAGGGTCTTGGTCAACTGCAACTTAACCATGTGTCCAGACAGCCAGGAGGGCCAACCACATCCTGGGGGGCATCAAGCAAAGCATGGCCAGCTGGTCCTGGGAGGGGATTGTCCCGCTCTGCACTGTGCTTGGGCAGCCTCACCTCGAGTCCTGGGGGCAGGTTTGAGTAGCACAGCACAAGAGGGACACAAAACTCCTGGAGTGTGTCCAGAGGAGGGCAATGAGGATGGGGAAGGTTCTGGAGGGGAAGTCTTATGAGGGGAGGCTGAAGTTCCTGGGTTTGTTTAGCCTGGAGAAGAGGAGGCTGAGGGGAGACCTCATGGTGGTCTCCTGACAAGTGGGAGCAAATGCCCAGTTCCTCCTGCCCAGAGACCTTTGTATCGCATTCCTCTGCATTTCTTCTCTTCCTGCCTGAAGTTCTCTCCACCCCAAACCTAACATGGAAACTCAAGGACTCTGTTCCAGATATCCCAAGAGATTTTGTCATATACCAACTCTCTTCTTTTTTCTATAAGACACTGATAACCATGTCTGTCCCACAATATGCCTGTCCCACATGACTGATGTCATCTAACATGGGTAGAGTCAAACCCAGTTACAGTGAGTTTTGGTCACTTCTGGACTGACATTTATAGACCATTACCCCCATACAGAATATTACACAAGAAACAAAAGCAACGCTTCTCTCAGGGACCTTTTTCTCTAGAGGATCCAGATGCTCTCCAGGCACCTGGTAACAGTACAAAATAGTCTGCTATTAAAATTCAAAGGCAAGTAAAATAGCCCTTCCCTGCAGGCTTGCCTTCTGTGAGGCATTTCTGATGAGAATCCAGACGCTCTGCAGAGGTCTGGCGTACAAAATCCAAATTATACAGCTAGCATTCCCCTCTTTAGAAGTGGCTGTGTGAAGCACAAAATCCCTTTGCAATTCCCTCTGGTGATGAGAGGCAGCTCCTTGTGTTTAGACCGCTCTTCTCAGCATGCCTTGGGCTGAAGGCCTGGAAGGCCTGTAGCCCAGGAGCTATCTCCCCTTCCCACTGTCCTCCCAGCTCAGGGGAGAGCCCATCTCCCACATGGTTTAGAGCACAACGGAAGGTCCACAGGCACAACCACCCTCTTGCTTTCTCCGGCTCCCTGAGACCACATCTGTCTTTCCATCCTCATCTCTGGAGCCTTCCCGCTAACATCAGAAAGGGCATGTCTACAACTATGCATTTTGGGCTGTTTTGTCATGGGGATAGGTTAAAAATGAGTCATGGTCATTTTCATGAATTACTCACGCAGCGGAGTTTTTCCACACAGTGAGCCATTATGAACCCATAGGTCGGGAAGATAATTATGACTGGTGTAAAGCTGTGCCTAATTTCCCACTCTATTAAGGGGAGACAATAACTCCCTTTCCTTGTGGAGGTGTGTGACGATTTAATCGCAAGGGGAGCTCTGTATTTATAGATTTTTTAAGACACCACTATGATTATATAGTCCCACCTTCTGCATAACAAAGTGCAAAGAACATCAGCCATTAATGTCTGTGTCGGGTTCACAATTTTTGCTTGAGTTTGCAGCACATCTCTTAGAAAGATATTCATGTGACTAATCTGAATATATATGTGCCAGGTTGTGAATCCCATTTTCTATGTTGATTTACAAACAGCATCGTAATTCCCATTTATAAATTGAGCTTGGGAGTAAAATACCATTTTGGGTTGTCTATTGATTTTATGCCTACTGCAGGGTCGGAGTAATGTCACCCAGTCAGTGCCCTGATCAAAGAAGGAGTCCCTGAGAAAACATGGAATCATAGAATGCTTTGGGTTGTAAGGGACCTCAGAGCCCATCTAGTTCCAACCCCCTGCCATAGACAGGGAGAACCTCACTAGACCAAGTTGCTCAAAGCCGCATCCAACCTGGCCTTGAACACTGCCAGGGATGGGGCTTCCACAACCTCTCTGGGCACCCTGTGTCAGGGTCTCACCACCCTCAGAGTAAAGAATTTCTTCCTAACGTCTAAAATAATCCTGCCCTCTTGCAGTTTGAAAGAAATATATAGGTCTTACAGATAGAAATGGTGGATATAACCCTGTATGGCCCTGGCCATACAGCTGAGTGATATGGCAGAAAATGTTTTTCCTTGGGCTGTGAATGACACCAAGAACTCGAACTCTTAGCAACTGAATGGGTCAATGGGTTCAGCCCATCTGATACATCACAGAATCACAGAATCACTAGATTGTGAAAGACCTTTGAGATCAAAAAGTCCAATTGTTTGCTTTGTATTTTTTTGCTTTATAGTAATGCACCAAATTAAAAAGGACAAAGGTTTTACTTTATGTTGTTCCCAAGAAAGCGAAGATCATCTTTATGTTATGACCTCATGAATGACTGTAATACAGACTGGGATCTCTTTGTAGGAATGTATGTGGATGGGCTAAACCCAAATCTATAGGAAAGATACATCCATGTGGCTGTGAGTCCAGTTTAACAGACAGTAAGAGCTGTCTCTTGTATTAAAATAATTTGCTTATTGTGAGAGACCAGTTTAACCTACCATGTTGCAAAGGAGGTTCAGTTCTGATGCTTGATGATGTGATGGGCTGTGATGTCCCCTGACAGGATTTTTCTCTATCAAAAGCTCTGCCTAGCAAGAACTACTGCAGCCTAAAGTTATTTTTCTCATTCTGTTGGATGTGAGGTCCTCAACATAAATTTGAGGACTTTTTGATCCCATACTCTACATGGGAGGAAGGGATGCAATTCTTGATGGGCCTCATGGAGAAAATGAACCTGTGACCAGGTGTGAAATATAGGACCCTGAAAAGTCATTCATCCTTTTCACATGCAAGAAATCTGGTCTGAAGACACAAACGTTGGGTGTACCTCTGAAATGCCAACAAGGTCTGGCCCAGGAGAAAAGCATCCTACAAGGCCTTTATTTTGTGAAGATTCCAGATCTCTAGTGCTTTCTAAAAGTGACATGATGTGATCAAAAATATTCCCATGCTGAATATTTTGGGTTTTTTCTTTTTGCCTTTCTCTTGATGATCATTGTGTTCTCTGAAGAATGAAACTAGGAGCATAGACTCAGTGGGCTGGGAGTCAGTAGAAGTTGTGGAGGCTGAATGCAGAGCACTGCTCCCAGAAGAAAGTCTGAGATGAAAGGGCTGTGCCTGAGCATCTGTCCCAGGGACCCAGATCCAGACCAAAGGTACTGTGAGGGGATTTACAATCATCCTTTCAGCATTTCATGTTTGTATGTATTTTGGTGACCTTCCTGAAGTCACCAAAACACACCAACTCATGATTTAAAGACTCCGAGTTATGGTGAAGCTCTCATATTCCAAGGTAGGTCATTTCCCAGGAAACACCTTAGAAAAATCACTCCATATTTCCATCTGAACTTTCTCTCTGGCTTGATTTCAACATCTAACCACCAGATGTCATTGCTCCTTTCCCCCAGGCACAAAATCTGACTAACATAGCCAAACAGGGGCACTGTGCTAACGATAATCACAACATACACATACTCAGTAGCTGTTTGCGGTCCCCAGCTCTTTTCCACTGGTTGTCAGTTAGAGGACAACAGTACCTGCAGGACATCCCAAGTCTGATTACAGCAAGGTCTACACCTGAAAGAAAAAGCACCTACTCCTTAGAGGACCATCACATCATAATAAGTGATATAATGAAACCAATAAAGCCATTGAAGCAAAGAGAGGTTTATGAGAAAGATGGACATTTTTATGGAGAAAAATGGAATTAAGGGACATGGTGACAAATCAGAGAGGTTGGGCTGAGGCCCACAGGAACAAGACGGGCAGAGGAAATAGCTTTTTCTTGTTCAGTAGTTCCCTACATCCCTTTTAATGCCTGAGAGAAAACTTTACTTATGGGAAAGTGTTTTACACAACTTCATGGAGGAGCCTGAGGTGGCTGCAGCTTCGGCTCACAGATGTAGGCAAGGATGCTGCTAGAAATGCTTTATCTGCTGTCCTGTCTCTTGGCCATGAGTGCAGCACCACTGTTGCACCTCTGGGCTGTGGGATGCTCACTCGGCAATCAAAAAGTCATCTCCCTTGTCTCATCACCATCCTTAAGTGACCCAGGCTTCCTCCTTCAGCTCCAACCCCTTCACACACCTTTCTGACTCCTTGTAAACACACGGCATTGATTCAAAAGAGATGTTGCAAATCAGGAGCGATGCTTTTTGCTTTTCACAAGGATCTAGAACGTTTGGCCTATTTCCCTCCCACTTGGTTACTTCTCTCCTTTTAATAAATCAAATAAAACTGTAAGAGCACTGCATTTCATCTTGTCTGGACTGTTATATTTAATCTCCTGAGTGGGTGGAGGTAGGTGTGTGTGGAGGGGTATGGCTCATGAGTCTGAAAACATGAGAGATGACTCTCTTAAGCCCTTCCGATTTCACGGACAGTTGCCAAATAGGACTTTAATTAGGGCCTATCAAAACCAATCAGGAAAAGAAAAAGGTTTGTCAAGTTGTTAGCTGCCGCTAAGCTTTTTAGAGCTTGTAGGTTTCTGGTTTTTTGGGGGGTGTTGTGCACAAATTTATTCAGTATAACGATTTTACGGCCATGCTCCCTTGCTTACCGCGCATCTCCCCGCATGAGAAACCTCTTCTATCATCTTTGCCGCTTGCTGAGGTGGTAATTTTCCTGCTGGGATGGGCAGGAGCAGCCAGGCATTGCCAGGGTGGAGATTAGATTTTCACTTTGCACTTTTTTTCCTGGTGCTAAGAACACTTCACTCGCGTGCTGATAACGTCATTATTTCTGTCTCATCTGCAAAGTTTGGAAGTCAAGAGTCCTGGGTTCTCAGTGATGTAAAACACAAGCCTGGTAAATAATCATGTTATACAGGCTGATAGGGAAAAATGGAGAAGCAAGTACAATTTGAAAGGGAAATCAAGACTATTTCTTTAGCAGATTCTAGTGGAAAAGGGCTTCCCCCCCCTCCATTTTTAATCCCACAATGTGGTTCACATTATCTGTGGAATTCTCTGCTCCATTCATTGGGTTTTTAGAGATTTCAGTCAATAGGGAATGGTTCAAATTTTGAAAGTTAGGATCATCTTGAAGTGTTTTGCTGGATCAGAGCTTTCATTATCAAGGCACCGGTCACACCAGCCCTGACATCCGCGAATATTTCTTATTCAAAAAACACAGTTTTAAATGAAGTTGTTAACTTTTGTGTCTAATACTGCTGCTGAAGGGAAATATATGACAACTGGAGACTGTAAAAACAAAGAAGGATCACTGAACACATCTGGAAATACTTTAATTACTGCACATTCAACTTTGAACTACTTGGTTCCTATGTAAACATAGGACTAGTAATTAAAGTACAAGATTTAGCTTGTGTGGATTGCCATCCCTTAACTACTGATCTGGGGAAAGGTGGGGAAAGAGAAGGGGTAATTTCATATCTGTGTATTTTAAGGCTGAAAGGACTGTTAGGTGTGACTGGATGTATAACGGACTGATGAACTCAACCCTGTTACTCATCTTTTGAGCCCCAAAACTGGTGTTGAGTAAAACATATTTTCCTAAAAGGCATGTAATCTTGGTAGGAGAACGTCAAGTAATGGTGTTGCGCCTTGGAGAGCCAAGGGAACACTTATTTAATTAGTTTTAAGAAAGCATAAAGATAATTAAAAGCTTTTCAAGACCCTTTTTAAAAACAGTCTAAAGATGTATGACAGTTTAATTTGATTTGCAATAAACCAGTTACAAAGAGCCATCGTTTTCCCCACAAATTAATTATATATTTAATTTAGGATGTGTTAATAAAAATATAGTGGAGGTCTAAAGGATATATGGTCAAAAAATCAGTGGACAGTAAATTATTGTGAGGAATTGCTTCAAATAAGTTTGAAATCACTGGCTGTGCCGTGAAACTTTGCACAGTTGACTCTAGGTGATAAATTAACTGCACTGTATATCTGCTGTAACTACCTTTTAGTTACATTAAGGAAGGTGCACAAAGATAGGAGTATTTTATTTGAACAGTCATAGGGAGTGCCTCATCTGCAAGCCACCATTCTGGGTCAACAAGTCCTTTCTGTCTGCTGGTGGCTGGGGGTGAAGTCAACCTCAGAGCTCTTCACATGGCATGTGTCAGCTTTCAACAGACCACTGCTGGGTCAAATTGTAGATGCTGTAATTACACAGCATTGCCCAGCTCATATGGAACTAGCTGCACGCTTTGGCTCTTCTGGGTTTGCTTCTGCACTCAAAGGACATCTCTATGCTGTGTTCCTGGAAACTCTGTGAGATACCTCCAGCTGGTTGACCAGGAAATAAGTAGTCTACCTTGGCAGAAGAGAGCTCTGTGGGTGTTTATGACTTGACCAATTCTTCCTCTAAATAATTTTTCTCTGCTCACTCTGGAAGATGCCCAAGCAGCTAATTACAGCCAACTGTCTGACTTTTTGGTAGTTAAAATTACATGAGTGAAATCATATTCCTTACTGCTGACACTACCTAAAGAGATATGCCCTATGAGTGTACCACAGCACAGCCAGTCCATCTGTGGCTAAAACCAAGGCAAATGCAGGGTGGGCAGAGATGAATGGCCCAGCATGACTTTTTGAAGTCCAATTATCCTTGAAAAGCTGCGACTGAACAAGCCAAGGATCCTGGACTGATGTCCCAGTGCTGTACTGTATTCCCAGTAGAGATGGAAAAACCTGTAAAAAGTCTGACTTCTGCAGTTTTCCCCTGTCTGCTATTTTTCTGTGTTTCTGGTCTAATGTAGAAAACTTGAATATTTGTGGAAATGCAGGAAAAAAAAACCCCACTTTATGTAAAATGCAACCTTCAGAATCAAACCTGAAAAAAATTAGAGTAACTATTATGATATTATTGCTACCTCACTTCTACCTTTTGCTAAAAAATATTCTCAATGATCACAGAATGTCAGGGGTTGGAAGGGATCTCAAAAGATCACCTAGCCCAGCACCCTCCATGAGAGCAGGAACAGGTCATACAGGAACATATCCAGGCAGGTTCTGTTTTTCTCCAGAGAAGAAGACTCCACAACCTCTCTGGGAAGTCTGTCCCAGTGCTCTGTCACCCTCACAGTGAAAAAGTTTTTCCTTATGTTCCCATGGAATCTCCTATGCTCCAGCTTGTACCCGTTGCCCCTGGTCCTATTATTGGACATCGATTACAAGAGCCTGGCTCCATCCTCCTGACTCTTGCCCTTTACGTATTTATAGGTATTGATGAGGTCACCCCTCAGTCTCCTTTTCTCCAGGCTAAAGAGGCCCAGCTCCCTCAGCCTGTCCTCATAAGAAAGATGTTCCACTCCCTTCATCACCTTGTAGGCCCTGTGCTGGACTCTTTCAAGGAGTTCTATGTCCTTCTTGAACTGATGGGCCCAGAACTGAACCCCATATTCCAGGTGTGGTCTCACCAGGGCAGAGCAGAGGGGCAGAAGGACCTCCCTCGACCTACTAAACCCCCCTTCTTATATACCCCAGGATGCCATCGGCCTTCTTGGCCATGAGGGCACATTGCTGGCTCTTGGTCACCCTGCTGTCCACCAGGACCCCATGTGTCAATGTATATCAAAATGTATAATATTAATAATAATGATTTCCACAGACTTTGCTACTGGTACTTCACAGTACCTTGTTAACCACATAATTCTGAATATATATAACAATGCCACTTCTCCTGAATGATGAAGATTTTCCTCTCCGTTTGCATGACAATATGGGAGGATGTAACCTTTCTTTTTTTGCAGGCCAACAATATTGATGCTTTTTATTTTCAAGTTTGTAATTTCCCTATCTATTTTATCAGTATTTATAAAGATAAAACACATACGGGCTCTGTAGTGTGCAGGACTATTGTATGTGTGGGATGTATTTGCCATTATTGGGGAGGAAAGAGTGGACTTGAATAGCTCTATTGAAATTTTTATGTGATATACAATGATAAAGGATATATTGTTATAAAAGAAATTAATAAAGATTGGCTTCCATAAGGTAAGCATCACTGCAGTTATTTATTTGAAATTTGAAGGGAATGTTTAAAAAATAAATTAATGGGCATTTGGAATTTAAATTTTGGCTCTAATTTCCTGCTGCAATCATCATCTGAAAAACTGAACAGTGATTTGCCACAAGGTGATGGAAAGCGTCAGGAGCTGTGTAGTTTGCAGCGAGGAGGAAAAGGGGCATGAGACGAAGGACTAAGTACAAGCAGCAGTGAGCTGCAAAAGAAGCAAAGAGAGAAGGTGGGAAGATAGAAAGGGCTTGGCGCCCATTTCTTCAGGCATCTGTTGCAGAAGACACAAACAACAGGAGATATTCAGTGATAGAATTAGAATCATGGAATCATAGAATTGTCTTGGTTGGAAGGGACCTTTCACATCATAGAGTTCCAACTCCCTGCCACAGGCAGGGCCACCAGTCTCCAGGCATGATCTAGATGAGGTTGCCCAGGCCTCATCCAACCTGGCCTTGAACACCTTCAGGGATGGGGCATCCATCACCTCTCTGGGCAGCCCATTCCAGCCCCTCACCACTCTCTCTGTAAAGAACTTCCCCCTAATATCTCATCTAACCCTTCCCTTCTTCAGCTTCACTCCATCCCCCTTGTCCTGCCAGTGTCTGCCCTTTTCAAAAGTTGATTCCCCTCCTGTTTCTCTGATCCCTTCAGGGACTGGCAGGCTG
The DNA here is from genome assembly GCF_964237585.1 of Gallinula chloropus. NCBI lineage: Eukaryota > Metazoa > Chordata > Aves > Gruiformes > Rallidae > Gallinula > Gallinula chloropus. Next base: position 192,435,717 of record NC_140085.1, read on the forward strand.
CAATGAGGTCCTCCCGCAGCCATCTCTTCTCCTGGATGAACAAGCCCAGCCTCTCTTTGTAAACTCATTTCTGGACTTTTTTTGCCTGTACTTTGGTATATTAGCATGTTCATCTGTAGCTCTCCCTCTGCAGATGCTAAGACTTTAGCTTCAGAGAATAATGTCACGCTACAGGATGTCTCAAAGTAAAACAGTGGAACTGCTCGGGAGTATCAGCCTCTCCCCATGAGATTCCAGTGGTGATAAATCAAGCCAAACATCGGTGTTACTGGGAAAGGATTTTCATATCACAAGCTGGAGAAGTCTCTACTGCAAAGCACCCATTGGCTGGAGAGCAGAGATGTTTTTTCAAGTCCTCTTGTGCTGTGTCTTGAGGAGTCTCAGAAAAACCAGGCCTAATTGTACATAGCCAGAGATTGGCCCTGAGCTGGCTGCCACCTCTCAGGACTGAAATGGTAATAATAATTTCTAGAGAAAGCATCACCTGAATGCAAAAGACTTGTCAAAAGGCAAAAAAGGCAAACTGAATCTTAGGAACCACTAGGCAAACAATACAGATCAAACCATAAGATGCCATTGTGCTGTTGTGTAAACCCATTTGAGATACCATGTGTGTTTCTGCTTCCTTCGTCTCAAAGATGATTTAATAGAAGTGGAAAAGGCAGAGAGAGGAGCAGCGAGGATAATGAAAGATACGACATGGTTTCTGTATGAACAACTGTGAAGGAGATGGGAGTCTATCGAATCAGAAGTGACAAGGAGAAGCTAAATAGGGAGTAGCTAATTGTGCTTTCCAATGCAAAAATCGTGACATTGGAATAATGGGAATATTTCACCATTTAAAATGAAATGACAAGGAGCCAGTTTCCCAACGCGCACCAGGATTTATTTCTTCCCTCAGCAAAGAGGTGAAGTGCTAAAGCGCTCCCTGTGAAACACTGCTGGTGCAAAAAAGTTTGGAGTTCAAAGAGCTGTGGCCCAACCAGACCTTTGTTCTGCCCTGAGAAGGCATTTCTTATGCTAAGATTGGAATTCGGTGAGAAACTCTTACATATTTGTATTTACTGGGCTGATGTGTCACTGTGCAAGTATCTCTGGTACTGGGTCTTCAGGTGAGAAATTTTATGTGTAGATTCACAGATGAAAGGTGTTAGGGCAAAACCCTGACTCTGGGTACTGTATATCCACAGCACCAAAGTGACTGACTGGTATCTCTCAGATAATACAGATATTGCAGTTCCAATGTGAGTTGTAGAAATGCAAGGAGAGAATAAACCAAGAAAACTATTGACAGGAGATGTTTGATGAGCTTACACCTGAAATTGATACAGGGAACAGTATAATAGATGTACATTTCATCAAAGAGAGTTATCCAATTTCAAAACTAACAGAAGCTGCAGCAGAAAGTGAGATATTGCTGGAAGCCATCAGGGTTGTGATTGTGCATTGGCCAGGGGATTACACACCTAACCGATAATTTCTGCTCCAACAGAAGTGTTGCAGCAATTCATGGAAAACTATCTGAAGATAACCATATTGGTTCAGAGGTTCTGTATTCTTTGAAATGCCTCAGAAAAATGCAGGAAAGCAAGTGGATGTGCCTAGAAAAGTCTAAAGAACTGGATAGAGTAGAGTAGAGTAGAGTAGAGTAGAGTAGAGTAGAGTAGAGTAGAGTAGAGTAGAGTAGAGTAGAGTAGAGTAGGGTAGGGTAGCGTAGGTTAGGGTAGGGTAGGGTAGGGTAGTGTAGGGTAGGGTAGGATAGGATAGAATAGAATAGAATAGAATAGAATAGAATAGAATAGAATAGAATAGAATAGAATAGAATAGAAGTATTTCATTTAGAAAGGACCTACAATGATCCTCTAGTCCACCTGCCTGACCAATTCAGGCCAAGTTAAAACCTGTTGTTAAGGGCATTGTCCAAATGCCTTTAAACATTTGGGACATTGGTCACCTCTCAGGAAGCCTGTTACAGTGTTTGACCACCCACTTGGTAAAGAAATGCTTCCTCATGTCCAGTCTGAACTTCCCCTGGTGCAGCTTGGAACTCTTCCCACTTGTCCTGTCACTGGATACCAGGGTGATGAGCTCAGCACCTCCCTCTCCACATCCCCTCCTCTTGAAGCTGTAGGGAGCTGTAGGTTACTCCTCAGCCTCCTTTTCTCCAAACTGGACAAACCCCAAATACTTAGCTGCTCCTCACAGGACATACTCTCCAGCCCTGTCACTAGCTTTGCTGCTCTCCTCTGTACATATTCAAGGACTTTCATGTCCTTAAATTGAGGGGCCCAGTACTGCACCCAGGACACCAAGTGAGGCTGCCCCAATGCTGAATACAGCAGGACAACCACCTCTTTCATCTGGAGATGCTGGGTTTGATGCACCCTGGGATGCATTTTGCCCTCTTGGTACCAGGACACACTTCTGACTCGTATTGAGCCTGGTCTCAACCAGCGCCCCAGATCCTTTTCTGCAAGGATAGTCTCCAGGCACTCCTGTCCCAATTTATACTTGTGCCTGGTGTTACAGATTCACAGAATCACAGAATTGTAGGGGTTGGAAGGGACCTCCAGACATCATTGAGTCCACCCCCCCTGCCAAAGCAGGTTCCCTAGAATAGGTCACGCAGGTCGGCATCCAGATGCGTCTTGAATGTCTCCCAGAGAAGGAGATATTACTCCTTCCTAAAGTGCAGGATCTGGAACTTGGACTAGTTAAATGTCATGCCATTAATCATAGCCCAATGCTCAAATCACTCTTAATCCCCCTGCATGGTTTCTTGTCCCTCATAGGAATCATCAACACCTTAAAATGAACTATTCAGACCCAAAAATATAAAGTTAATGTAGAGAAAATAATTAAATCTGCCGAAAACTGCAGTGCAGACAAGAACTTGTGCTGATAAATCAGGACTTCTTGAAGCCACGGTCCACAGGTGCATGATACCACAGTGACTATTTCTTAGTTTTGGCTTATTCACTCTGTCCTAGGTTTGCTTTAGTGAAAAACATAACAACAAACGCACCATCACTCATGTTAGTCTGATATTTGCCAGACGAAGGATCACAGCAATAATTGCACGTGGTAATACCTGCTGGTTCAGTGGACAAGACTTCACAGAATCACAGAATCACAAGGTTGGAAAAGATCCTTAATATCATCAAGTCCAACCATTCCTCTCCTATGCTAAACCATATCCCTAAGTACCACATCTAACCATCTGTTAAACACATCCAGGGATGGTGACTCAGCCCCCTCCCTGGGCAGCCTGTTCCACATCCCCACAACTCTTTCAATGAAGAACTTTTTCCCTCACATCTGATCTGACCCTGCCCTGGTGCAGCTTGAGGGCATTTCCCCTTGTCAAATGATTTGTAGACTTCAAACGATTTGTAGTTTCTAATGGATTCGAGTTCTTCTCTGCCTAAACCCATGCAGAAAACCTGGTGGAGGGCATCTGTAAAGGTAGGTGTCTACACTGGTGATCCCAAAACCAGGTGAAAAGAATCTGGGTGTTCAAGACCCTGCAGTTGGTGTGCACATTGGCATTGCTGAGGCTCAGATGGCTGCAGAGGATTAGGGAGATACAAACTCCTGAGGAAGATTTGTGGAAGAATCAAAGTGCACTTGCAAGCAATTCTGAGTAAGAGGAATAGGGTTATGAAACCCGTAGAAATAGCCCTAAAACTAAAGAAAAAAATGGGAACGTTGCAGAGCTGTAAAGGAAGGAGCGGAGGGACAGAGATGGATGGGCCTCTTAGAAGAGCAGCCAGTACACACAGTGCTTCTGTGAGCTCCTGAGAGACTTACTGAGTGCTGTTAAAACAGTTAAAGTGGAGCTGAATGTCTTTTTTTTTCTAAGTGCTGCAATACAAATTGCAATGTGAGCTAATTTGCTGCTGAAAAACAGAGCTGTGTTATGAAGGTATCGACTATTTCCGGAACAAGAAACAAGGTGACTCTGGCCAGAGATACCCCCTCCCCCAGCAAAAAAAGAACCCAAACAAAAAAACAACCAGGAGGCTTGACTTACCTGGAGTCAGGTAAATGTTTTAACTATGACTTTTCTACTGTAAGTTTGGCATCAGGCTGCCTTCCTGATGGGACCCTTAAGCAACACCTCAGTTCTTTCTCCAACAAAAACACTGCCCAAAACTTTACCCAAAACTTTCCCTTTGAGAATGCCAAGCAGGTGAGAAAGCAGGACATGGGCTGTGGCTTCTTGCCTTCTGGCTGCAAGCCATATAACACAACTTGAGGTGTCTAGAGTGGAAATGTTACTGGTTGTTTTAGCTTATCTATACAGAGGAAAGAAAGAGGCTGCTCTGGTGGCATCCTGCTGCCATGGCTTGATGCTGAGCTGCACAGTGACAAGATTTCCCAAGGATTTGTGCTTGACCCAAACATAATGTGGGGAAAGGTGCACCGGTATGGACAAGATTGGACCCACATGACACAAATTATAAATTCTTTAAATAGGGTAATATCTTCTTAAGTGGGCAAAGTCCTCTTCAGCCCAGCTGGGTGAGTTCAGTCTGTCTGAGATCCTTCCTCTGCGGATCTTCAGTAATCTACAGATGTAGGTGGTAAGATGCTCAGATCACAGAATCATAGACTGCTTTGGGTTGGAAGGGACCTCAAAGCCCATCTACTTCCAACCCCCTGCCATGAGCAGGGACACCCCCAACTAGCCCAGGGTGCTCAAAGCCCCATCCAACCTGGCCTTGAACATTTCCAGGGATGGGGCTTCCACCACCTCTCTGGGCAACCTGTTCCAGTGCCTCATTCCCATCATGGTAAAGAATTTCTTCCTAATCTAAACCTACTTTATTTCAGCTTGAAGCCATCGCTCCTTGTCCTATCACCACGCTCCCTGTTGAACAGCCCCTTTCCCACTTTCTTGTAGGACCCTTTTAAGTATTGGTAGGCTGTAATTGGGTCTCCCCAGAGTCTTCTTTCCAGGAAGAATGAGTCCAACTCTCTCAGCCTGGCTTCACAGGAGAGGTTCTCCAGCCCCCTGATAATCTTTATGGCTTCCTCTGGACTTGCTCCAACAGCTCTGTGTCTTTCTTGTACTGGGGATCCCAGAGTTGGACACAGTAGTCCAGGTGGGGTTACATGAGAGCAGAACATAGGGGCAGAATCCCCTCCTTCTACCTGCGGCCATGCTGTTCTTGATGCAGCTCAGGACACAGGTGGCCTCTGAGCTGCCAGCACACACTGATGGCTCATGTTGAGCTTGTCATTGATCAGCACCCCCAAGACCTTCTTCTCATGGCTGCTCTCAATCCATTCTTCACTCAGTCTGTAGATGTGCTTGGGATTGTCCTGACTTTTCACTGGGCCTTGTTGAACTTCACGCAGTTCGGATGGGCCCACCTCCCCAGCCTATCAAGATCCTTCTGGATGCCATCCCTTCCCTCCAGCGTGTTGACCACACCACACAGCTTGATGTCATTGGCAAACTTGCTGACAGTGCCCTTGGTCCCACTGTCCATGTCACCGACAAAAATGTTGAACAGTGCTGGTCCCAGTACTGAGCCCTGAGAAACAGGCATCATGTTATTCAACTGTTTGTTGTTCACATGCTCTTTAACTGCAAAAACACACTCAAGGAAGAAGCCTGGGTATCCTCACCTGTGCCCTTTCCTGCCCCAAATTACTGTTGGGCAGCTTAGTGCGCTCCATGTGCTATTATATTAGATGTGCATTGATTATCTGGCGTTAGCACCATCAATATTCAGTCCACCAATGCACAAATGCTACTCTGGGAAATAAGTATCCATAAATCATTTTGCTAAAACTCCTAACCAAAATAAGGGCAGATAATGCTACTAACTGAACTGTACAGCTGACTGGAAGTAAGAGCTTCTGAAATATCTTCTTGATTGAGAATATATGTCTCATTAATCTTTTAAACAGAACAGCGTGAGCTGAGCACAGAAAGATAATAGAGCCCCTAGCGGCATCCTTGGCCCTGCCTTTAGGACAAGAGCTGCAATTCTTGGACCTGATTAAACAAGTCACTTAAGGGGAGGTGTCATTTTCTGAAGGTGCTTAAAACACTCCAGGCTATGGCATTACTAACGTGCAAGCAACTGGATGCAAAGCAGAGATCCTCCTCTTCTCCTGCTTGGTTGCTTCTCTTTCTGCAGGTGGTTGCATTCTTCACACATTTTTTTTTTTGCTGTTTAACCTTCCCTTACACCCCAGATCTGTCCCTGGATAAAGCTCCTCAGTATTAGGGGTACTGAGTGTGAGCTGTGGTTGAGTGATGATGTATGTGGACCTTGTGTATCTGGCTTGTGCAGTTTTGCTCTTCACTGAGCAGGGCTGGAGGAGCAGAGGATCCCTCCACCGTTAGGGCACTTCTCCAGGAAGAGAGAGTCATATTTGGTTCCTCTTCCACTGAGTTTTGCATTTGGATTCATGGGTGTCATTGTCCATTGTCCACTTTCCAGGGGTTAGTTGTCTCATTGCCTCTCACTGAGGTTGTCCATGAACTGTGGTGTTGTCCCATAGAAAACAGGGGAAGAACTGTTCATGAAAGCAAGTAGTAATAGGATGAGGGGTGATGGTTTTAAACTAGAAAAGGGGAGATTTAGGTTGGATATTAGGAAAAAATTCTTCAGTATGAAGGTGGTGGGTCACTGGCACAAGTTGCCCAAAGAGGTGATGGAAGCCCCATCCCTGGAGACATTCAAGGTCAGGCTTGACGGGGCTCTGAGCAACCTGATCTAGTGAAGATGCCCCTGCTCACTGCAGGGGAGTTGGACCAGATGGCCTTTAAAAGTCCCTTCCAGCCTAACACAGTCTGTATTCTCTTTTGTGTAGTGTTGTCTTTACAGCAGAGACCACAACCATGTAATTCCTCTGGTGAGTCTGGATTCTTGATAACTGCTGGATTTCTGTGTTCCAGTTGATAAAGTTGTTCTTCACAGGTGAGATGAGGATAAGTGAGATTAGCTTCCAGCCACAAAACATCCAAAACCCAGGTGTCTTAAAAAAGCATTGAGGAACCAGATTTGGGCCGAGGCAGAGCCGAGTCTAAGTTACCCACAGCTTGAATGAACACTCCTACTGCTTTGTCACAGCCATGACACCTCCCAGACTGTAAATATAAGCAGAGCTTGGTCACTGTCCAAGGAATGTTTAATTTCTTGGTGCAGGAAAAGCCTTTGAGGTGTTTGGTCCATTTTTGCTCTGTGTTCCCTTCTCATCCTACAAGAAGGCCAGAAGCATTTCTGAACCACTTGGTCATCCCATGAATATTTGGCTGTGGAGACACTGCCAATAGCTCACAGGAGTCTTGGCAAACCAGTGGGCTTGGCTGTCATTCCCATTTGCACCAGTGAGTCATGTTATCTTTGGATCACTTTGATGTTCCTCCATTTCCTCAGGTCCTTGAACTCTACAGTCCAAATGTGGTATATACATGGAATTATTAAGTACCTTGGTTACTTGTTCTTAACATGGATTCAGACATAAACAGTTTACAAATTAGTATGGAGCAAACAAAGCCAGATTAAAAGAACAGCTGAAGCTTTCTCTCTTATTTTTTGAAGTGTGACTTAGCAAAATAAATTATAATCTCTTTTTAAAAATAATGCCAACAGCAAAGTCCTTCTGAATTTAATGAGTATTTCCCAAATATTACAGGGAAACTCCTGCTATTTCCACTTAAATAGTGAGTTTGGCAGGGTTTTTTTTTTTTTTTTTTTGTGAAAATAGAAGAAGAAATATTCTGATCATAAGTAGCAATGGATAAAATAAGGATCTTCCAAAAAAGACTGAAAACTGACTGCTCTGCAGTGCAGCCAAGAGGCTAATGTTTGATGAAGGTTGCCTGCAGTGAAAGTCTGCTGGGCTATCATTTCTTAAATCATAGTGGTTTGCTCAATTTTCTTTTGAGGGAAGAGAAGGGAATGCGTAAAATTAATGTCAGCAGACCACTAGTCTCAACCAGCAGAATGGGTTGTAAAGTGCATCTTTGCCATTCTCCATCTTCCCTCTGGAAATGGAAGATATTCTTCTCCTTTTATTGGGTTACTGGAAAGCTGGTTTATTTTGCAATTCATCACCAGATTTTTTTTCTTTTTCTCCTTTTCCTTCCATTTTTATCGCTCTGTGATGTCACATTGCAAAACCATAACATTGTCTCTTTGAGTCACTGTGGGGAAAATCTAAGCAATCTGTGGGTATTTGTACATAGAGACATGTTTGCTATTCTGCAGGGCTCTGTTTGTTGCCACCATAAAGCATCTGACCCAACACTTTCTTGCTTAAAATGGCCTCTTACAGTATTTCAGCCCCACACATGGCTCTGAATTTGCTGATGCCATCAATTGCAGTTACAGATTGGGACACACTTCCAGTTCATTGTCCCTTTGTGAGTCCTTAAAGAACCCAGGAGCAACTGGACAGCGTGATGTACCCAGTAGATAAATTTAAGTGTGATGGAGGACAGTGCTTTCAGTTGTACTGCGACACGGGGCAATGAGCTTGAATGGAAAGAAAGCAGAGACCAGGCAGAAATGCTTGGAAAAAATAATGCAGCTGATGAGGACTTGCATCCATGGAGGATCTGACCTGTTGTGTGCCCCACTCAACCCAGGCAGAGGAGTATGTGGCTCTGCATCAGAACCAAGACCTCATCTGGGGTCCTCAGATGTTTCTCCACTGATTTCAGTGGATTTTCGATCATCATGGGATTAAAATTGCATCCTCTCCACTTCTGATGGAGCTCACTTACAGCCTTCCTTGGGGAAGATGTCTTCCCTCTGCTTTCATTTTCATTCATGTCTTTTCTAGCTTTCTGTTGAACTCCTCCAATTTGGGGATTTCAGTGTGTAGGGGATGTGAAATTGGGGTGCTTCAGCCTGCCATAGGGTTGGATGAAACTTGTCAGATTCAGAAAGAACATTCGTGGACATTTCTCAATATAAAAAAAAAACCCCAAACCACCAAACCCAAACCCAAACCCTGCACATATCTAACATTTCTTTTTGTTGTTTACCAGTTGTGAAACCACTTACACTTTTGGAATTCTCATCAGAAATTCTAGATTCTATTAAAAAAAAAGGAAAAATAAAAGGCCTGTGACTTTTGGGGGACCTACCTCTGCACCTCCTGTTCTCTTGAGATATTTATTCTCCTCCCTACTTTGAGGGCAGATCTCAGTCCCAGCTCAATGAGATTGAAAAGACAGGGAAGAGGAGGAAGACAGGAAAGACAGACTCAGGAAAGGGTCATAAGGTGAGGGCAGGGACTGAAAGCTGGTATTATTCCCACTCATTCCTTCCCTTGTAAAAGCCTCATTTCTACTGGTTTCCTTATCTTTTAAATCTTGTGATTTGCTGGGTGTACAAGTGTTGCAGGGGAGTGTCAGATGAAGACCTGCAGACTCCATCAGACATTGTCCTTGACCTTCTGCGAGACCTGCTGCATGCCCCATCCTCCTCTTCCTTGGCCAAACTGGTTAGACAATAGCACACAGCATAACAGGATTTGAAAGGCCACTGTAGTAACAGCAAAAATATAATTGCCTTTGTTTATCATAAATTTCCTTTTAGCTAGTTATATTAAGACTCTTGGGCTTAGCTGCTGATAAATTAACAAAAATTGCCATCTTATTAATGATTCCCACTCTAGTCTTCCTTGTGATGAGAAAGACTGGGGTTGAAAATTCTCAACAGAAGTTGCGTTTTCTGGCTATATTATTATTATTATTATTATTATTATTATTATTATTATTATTATTATTATTATTATTATTATTATTATTATTATTATTTTGGGGTTGTTTTTTTACTTTTTTTTTTCCCTTCCCTAGTTGTAATTAACTAACAGTTGAGAAAGTCAGCCTTGCAGTGTCACCTGCAATTGCTAGGGGTCCAAGCTGCAGCTGTAATTTAGAGTGCTGGAATAATCACATAATTACTCTGCACTGATTACAGGAGACTTACATGGTCAGTGGATAAGAGAGATTAAATGGCAGTGGGGAAAAAAGATGCAGGCATATGTTGCTGCTTAAGTTAACTGCTTTGCAGTAATCCTGACCCACGCAGGGAAGGTGCCATACTTCTGCCAGAGACTCTGGATGCCCAAGATCCTCGCCCAAATGGCGGGGAGCATAAAGCCCTGGTCCTCCCCTTCCAGTGAGTGGTAAGATTATTTTTGAAAGAGGAAGTAGGAAGATTAAGTCCTGGAGGTAATCTGCTTTTCTTTGCTTGGGCACTGCTAAGGCAGCCTTGTATGTGTTTTTCTTGTGGTGGTGATCCAGGAGTCGAGTCACAGTTGGCTGGAGTAAGGTCTGGTGCAGCTTTTGTCACAATGGGGCTTTGAGGTCTCCCTAGGAGATGACCAAAATAATGACCAAATCCTGTTGTTCTTCTTCATTGTAAAAAGATATTTTAAATCTGTTCTGGAAGCTTGACAAGGCAGATTGGATGGACTTGAGTCAGGTGTGGTTTTACTGTGTTACTTCCCATCCACAGGAAGAAACAGAATGTCATGGCTGTTACCAATTCACCCTGTGCAGTGCTACAGGCTTGGGGGAGACTGGCTGGAGAGCTGTCAGGCAGAGAAGGACCTGGGGTTGTTGGGTGACTGCAGGCTGAACATGAGCCAGCAGTGTGCCCAGGTAGCCAGGAAAGCCAATGGCATCCTGGCTTGTATCAAAAATAGTGTGGCCAGTAGGTCTGGGGAGGTCCAGCCTTCCTCTTCATATGTGCATGTCTGGTCCCACCCAGCTGGGCAAAGCAAGGAGCAGTGTGGGCTCACCGTTCCTCTTTACTGGTCCTGAGGCTCACCCACAGGTCTGATCCTGCATAGAAATGTATCTCTGAGCTGAATGGGTGCATGGCAAGTTTAGGTTCAAGGTGGCCTTTGGCTTCAAAAGGTGTTTATGGGCATGACCGTGGACCTGTACTCCCTGGGCACCCTTGGGTGCTGCAGTGACGTACAATAGGACTGTTTCAGTTAGAAACCACTGATAATGATCATCTGGTCCGACTGAGTAATTCAGGGTTGATCAAAACTTCAATCATGTTACTAGTTGCATTACACAAATGTCTCAAATACTGAAAGGCTTGGTACACCTCTCAAGGGAGGCTGAAGACATGAGGCTCCTTGCTCCCAGCCTTTGTCTGCTGGGAAGAACTTTTTCAGGAGGGTAAATTCACTCGTGGAAGTGCCCATCATGAGCTGCCATAAGGGATGACTTGGGAAAGCTGATGAGGGTGACTGCTGTGAACATGGGCAGGGCGTGGCTGAGACTGGGACTTTCCAACCCTCAGCCATACAGAGGTGACCACTGGAGATCTTGGCAATGGCTGCCTCTTCTGGGGTGTGTGTGTGTGTGTGTGTGTGTCTTCCTTTCCTAAAAGTTTAGGGCAAAAAAACTTCCAATGAGATGCAAAAACTGCTTTAAAACATTGTTGGATGGGATCCCTAGGTGGGGAAGGGGGGGACTGTCTAGAATCTGCTTCCCAAACACTGCTGTGTTATCAGGTGCACAGGTACAGTGTACATGAGGTTAATGAAGACAGGATAGGAGGGGATTAGTAGTGCATTGCAAACAAGTTTGTGCTAAGTGGCTTAGGGTTTATCCCGTCCCACTTTTAAATACTGATTTCTGCTGTTTTCACCTTCCAAAACACAAAAACTGTTGATTTTGATCAGTAAATTAATTTATACAGATAAGCTTTAGCCATCTGCTAACAAGCAAGATGTGCTCCACCACCTCGTCCTTTGACATTCAAAACTCAACTCGTGTGGTTTTGGTGCAGGGTATTCATGCTGACACACATCCAAACCACCAAACACAGCCCCATCCCTCCCCCATCTGCAGTATGAGAATGCACAGTGCATTTCAACCCCCCTTCAAAAATCCGTCCCAGGTCCTACAACTCATTCTCATTAAGCTTTGGCAACCCATGTAGGACTACTATGCAGAGAAGGCTGGAGAGAACTGGAGAGCCCCTTAGTTCCCATCGCCTTGTCTCTCTTTCTGGAGATCCCCTGCAACTGTTTAGGTCTGGAGTAACTAATAATAGAAGAATAACTATATATAGCTATTCTAGAAGAATAGAAGTAACTAATAACAGAGCCCCTAACATTCTGTGATTCTGTGAAGTCAATTAATGCTGCTCTGGCATGGTTTGTATGAGGGAAGCAACGTTTCTTCAGGCTGAGTCTGGTTCCTGTCCATGGCTGTGAGTGAGTTTCTGACTACTGTTTTCAATGAGAAAGGGCAATTGCATCACACCTAATACACGATGGGAAGCTTGAAAATATTCTTAAACTTCCTATCACCCTTCTGCATGCCCTGGGCCCTGCTTGATTTGATTATCCAAATCCACCAGAACTCTCTGCCACACAGTGGATTCAGAAGCAATTTAAGAGCTCATTACCTCTAATTTGTTTTTAATTCTTCTCTCGGATACCCAGAGAGCTGCTAGCAATCTCAGAATGATTATGGGGGCCTGATCCTAGTAAGTAAAACTCCGTGGAAGGAGGCAGAAACTTATTTGCAGGATGTGGGGGGCATTTCATGCTACTGCTTCCAGGTTGACTCCTTGCAGCCTCCCATTCAGCCTGTTGCTGTGCAGGACAGCCAGGCAGCAGCCAACAGCCTACAAGTGAGCAAGCCAGACATTTCCCCAGTTTATTAGTACATTTGGGGCCTATGAGATTTTCTTGACTTCGCAGCAAGGGATCTGGTTGCTTTTGACTTCCTAACACAGGCTTTCAGCACCTTCATCCAGCCTGTCCTCCATCTGTAGCTCACTGTAGGACTAAATGCTTCGCTCTAATTAAAGTCACACAATTTAATGTAGGCCATGTGTGGGAAGGAGATGTGCCTGTGACATATGGGAGTGGAGGCCTAGTTGACCAAATGTTCCTCTTCTGGTCTTGGGTATCCTCCACTCCCAAGGTGAAGGAAAGATCTTCACCCTTGGACATCTGTTCATGTGCAGAGCAGGGGGACTGTGCTCCTGCACTAAGATTATACCTTTATGCTCCTAAAACAGATCAGCATCCAGGTTGTATCCTGCCAAGGGTAACACCACCATCCCTACACCTAAACCTTGCCTGTTGCACAAGACCATGTTGAGAGGCCTCAGGCCGGTCCCATCCCTGTGAACAATGGCTGCAGCAGAGACGTGCTGACTCATGTAGAAGGAACCCAGGTGCCCAGAGGACACCACAAGGTATGAAGGCGTGGCAGGTAACAGTCATCATCTCTCATCTCTTCCCTCTCATAGACCATTACTCACCCAGCAGAACCTGCCATGCTCTCAACATCCACCTCTGTGGTGCTATCAGGAGACTCTGATGGAAGGGACAAAGCTGATGTCACTGAAGATGAGCTGGTGGAGCTGTAATGGGGATGGGGGTGGGAGGAAGCACCATCACAATATATGAATAGCAGCAGCTGCAATAAAGGGGGACAAGTGCAGCTTGCCTGATGGAAATGCAGCAAGTCCTGGTTCCCCGCATCACTTCTTCAAGTGCTAATGGGCATGTCCACCCTCTCCACTCCCCACCTACATCCTTCAACTCCAAACCTGCTCCTTAGAAAACCTCTCCGCCCTCTGCAAAAGCTGGAGTTGGAGGTGACAGTTTGCTTTCCCGGCGAGGTGATTATTTCTGGGGCGGGGGTAAAACATCAAATCCAGCCCAATTTCTGGTGGATGCCCTGGCATCAGGGCTGCCCACCCCAGGAGGTGGCAGCCTCGTACAGCGCAGGGCTCAGGTGCTGGGCTGATCCCACCCAGCTATTTGGAAAGAGTGTAAAATATTTATCTGCAGATATATTTGGATCTGATTTCTCCCCCACATCCCCCCCCTTCGTATCTGAACGATCTCTTTCTAGCCTTGCCGGCGCAGCGGTTTTTCTAGAAAAATGAGACCTTGCAATCTTATCTACTCTCTGACTTAAAGCCTGCAGGGTTGTGGGTTTTTTGGTTCTTTCACAGTGGGAGGGAGGGGTGGGGGGAGAAAAAAAAAAAAAGATGAAAATTACTGCTAAACTCTTTAAATCTAATCTGAGGTTCCTGGTAAATAGAAATCATTAAAATCCAGCATGTTTTACAACAGAAAAGGTGAAGGGAATTTGCAGAGTGTGTATTTCCCCTTCCCTGTGCTCATATTAAGACTTGCTCATAATATTGAATGAGCCTTTTGGCCAGAGACATGCTGAGCCTTGCCCCTGTTGATCAACGGGGATTAAAAAAGACGCCTGGGACTGCTCATGCCGAGGTAATGAAACAGGAATCTGAGGGCTCCAGAGAGCAATTTGGGAAGTTTCCTTTCTTATTGCTAAGGCTGGGGCAGGCTTTTCCCCAAATTTAGTATTCTGTCTGGTAGAATATAAAATAATGAGACTCCTGCTGGTTCCCAAGGGAGACTCCTGAATTGCCTTAGAGATATCACTGTCAGCCTGAGGTCTTTTCCTGTCTAAATCTGACCTGAAAAAGGGGCGAAGAAGAAAGCAGAGGGAACATGTGCCTGTTTTGAAGCTTTCTGGTGGGCAAAAGTGATTTTTATTGTTCCTGTATTTTTTTGGGTGTATATGTGAGGGAGTTGTTTCTAGGTTCTTTTTTGCATAAGAAACTCCAGGATTATGGAGCTCAGTGTTAAAAACTTCTTGGAAAGAGAGGAGAGAATTTCCTTTTGGAAAATGAGAGAAGAGGAATGGGTGATTGCTCATGGCCTGCTCTGAAGGCCTCCTGAAATCGATGGGGAAGGGCTGCTAGAGGCTAGAAAAGCACAGGATGTTTCACAGTTGTGCACTGAAAGGGAACAAAAGCTGGCATGATAAAAAAATAAAATAAAATAGAGAAAGCAGCTGCTGTAGTGGTTAGAGGAGAAGAGGTTGGCTGCGAGATGCTGGGGTTTATGTCAGGGTGGCTTTAGGGCATGAGGAATGTGAACACCAAGGAGGTGCTGGTAAAAGCCCACAAACATATTCCTAGCAAATCAGGAGGAGGAAAACCAAAGTACCCCACACAGAGGGCTGGGAAAAGCTGCTAAGAAGGAAAGCGGGTGCTGGCAGGCTCTGGCTAGGATTTTCCAGGGTAAGTTATTGCTGCTAGCTGGGGAGAGGAGAGAACTGAGCATAAGGAACAGATGTCAGTAAGGAGAGCTCCAACACTGTATTGGCTTGCTTGCCTCTAAAGGTTCTCTAATGCTCAGCATGGACCTGTTTTGTCTCCAGCATTGTGCCTTGGGCTTGTACCGCTGGCTGCAGTCACTGACGACTCCCCAGGAAAGCCCTTATTTCACACATTTATGGTGCATCAGGGGCCGCTCTGCAGACTAGAACTCTTCCTGGCTGCAGCTGGGTTTGTAGACAAGGTGGGAAGGGCATATGTGCCTCCACAGTGGCCTTTTAATGGGGCCCTGTCCACAAATTAACCCTGCCATGCAGCCACTGACCCCACCCAGCCATGAAGAAAAAATGTGAGAAGTTTAACAACCATCTCTGTCAACAAGTTAAGTGAAACGGGCACCTGGGAAAATCATAGAATCATAGAATGGCTGGGTTCAAAGGGACCTCTAAAGGTCATCTAGTCCAACCTCCCTGCAATGAAGAGGGATCTTAATCTAGATCAGGTTGCTCAGAGCCCTGTCCAGCCTGACCTTGAATGGTTCTAGGGATGGGGCATCTACTACCTTCTTGGCAACCTGTTTGAGTGTTTCACCACTGTCAATGTAGAAAATTTCATCCTTAAAATAATGGTCCAACTTGTTGCATGAATTGCTGTTGGTCCTTTGGATGGTGATGCCTGGAGATGAGATGGTGTTCATCTTTCACCTTGGATGGACGTGGAGGTTCAGGCACTTGCAGCTGCAGCTGTAGAAAATCCCACCTAAACCTGACTGGTTTCAGGAAGCTGGTCTCTGAGATTTGGGGTAGGATAAAGTGTGCCTGGGGCTCTGGTCAGCTGTGGGACACCAGAATTAGGCAGTGGTTTCAAAGAGGATTAGGTTGGATGACAACAGCCCCAGGGATGAGCCAACAGAGGACGGGAAAAGTTAAGAACAGAGTTTGCAAACAGTGATGAAGACTCTGAAGGAAAACCGGAGGATAAAACCCCAGTGAGAACTGCTTTCCCAGACTCTGTATCCCTCAGGATGCAGGTGAATCTACTCCACTTTTATCCTACTAGGATGCTCTTAGGAGCTAAATCTGCTGTGCAGCTTGTAGAGGATGTGCTGGCTTTCTGCTGGGTTATCCATCTTTTGTAGGGCTGGCACAGAGCTGGCACATCTCTTTCATCACCCTGGACCCTTTCTGTGCTGCTCTTTTGTTCACTAAAACAAAAAACCCCCAGGTCTCATATGAGGGGCAAGGCAGCTGGGGCTACCATCTGAAAATAAAAGGCCCCAGGGATAAAGGAGAGCTTGCACAGTCCTGTTTCACACAAAGGGGAATAAACATATGGAACAGGTTAACAAGTGAGGTGGCTGAAGCCGCACTATAAATAAGGCTATAAATAAGTTCAAGCAGCATGTCGACAGGCTGCTGGGGAAAAAACCAAAGCAAAACCAAAACCCACAGAAAATGTGGAGAGAAAGGCAGTGAAGATATTAGGATGGGGGTGGAGAGACCCAAAAGGCAGACTTATGATAAAGGGGAAAGAAGATGGAGGAGCAGTCTGGTACCTTCTTGTTCCATCTGTGATGTGAGTTGGAGAAGAGAGCTATTTCTGACTGATGCGCTTAAACTGTCAGTGATCAGTCCATAAAGGGGGGGTTGCCAGTGAGATTGGAGGGTCTTAAAAGTACTTGTTAGTGCAGTGTAAGAAACTGAGTGTTACAAACCGATGTTTTGGGTTTAGTTACTCTAAGGGGTGAATGTGTGGGTTTGGAGGCTTAGGGATGTCTCCTGCACGACATCCTGCTGAGAGGGGAGAGGCTGAAGGTCCACAGGAAAGGACCTCAACTCTGGGAAGCACCTCATTGAGGAGCACTAGCAAAGTGCAGAGAGGTCTCCACAAAAACCTCTTCTGCAATGAAGTGTGAAGAAATCATATCGTGATGGAGCAAGGTCTCCTGTTGGGAGAGGAACTGCACGGTGGTGGCACCTGGAGGTGCAACACTAGTGTGAGAAAGATGAGAGCTCACTCCTGCCTCAGCCTGCGGTAACATTAATCTCTCTTTCTGTTTACAGGGATACATCATCAACAGACCTGGGGAGAGGGGAGCACTGAATTCAAATAAACCACTTAGGTGTAGCAAAGGTTTTCTGTTGCCTTGGCCAACCAGCTCTTGAAATGTAAGTGTGACTAAAGACCACCAAAGCTATCAGACTCCAAAATTTTCAGTAATCCTTTTTGATGCATAACAGACTTCTTCAATAACTCTGCACTGGGAAAATCCCAGTACTTAATCAGGAGATGCTTCCTGAGTTTTGCAAAGGAAGATGTTTCTAAAATCCCCAGGTGGAAAAGCATCCCCTGGCCAAACACAGAAAACACCCTGTGCTGTGATCCAGACAAACTATTTTGTCTGCCATGGTGGGAATCTCCAAAGTGAGAAGCTGAGTTTTGTCAAACTGACATTTTAAGTCATGTTAGTGGTGGGTCACACTTACAGGTAAGGCAGCTGATGGGCTTTAGGGAATTTCTTATGCTTGTCCTGAAAACAGGCTCTTGGTGTCTGCTCTGACTGCCTGGAGCTTGGCATCATTCACAACAGGAGACGTTAGATCTCCTACATTGCTTTCTTTGAAGATGAAATTCTCTTGCTACCCAAGTGAACGCTACAGAGATCTGTCTATCTTGCAAAGGTGATGGTGTATCTTTTCTTCAGCAGGGTTGGGACTTCTCTACCCAACCTGGCAATAACAGGCCTTTCTGAGATTTTAGGTAAAAGAAAGTTCAGCTTTGGGATACTATGGCAAATACTAATAGCTACAGTATAAGCAGAGTGACCCAAGGGGCAGCATGTCTCTGGTGAAACTTGCAGGTGAGAATTGAGGCATTCAATGAATATTTATGCCAATGACTTAGGTTGGATGTTAGGAAAAAAATCTTCAATATGAGGTTGGTAGATCACTGGCACAGGTTACCCAGATACATAGCGGAGGCCCCATCCCTGAAGATATTCGAGGTCAGGCTTAATGGGGCTCTGAGTGACCTGATCTAGTGAAGATGTCCCTGCTCACTGTGGGAGGGTTGAACTAGATGGCCTTTAAATGTCCCTTCCAACTTAACACATTCTGTGATTCTATGACTGTGAATGCTGAGATGCCTGGGCAAGTAGGCATGGCTTTTGTGAGTCACCATATATCTATTTTGTGACTTCCAAAATTTCTGCTCAACTGAAACACTGGCACATACGCCCCTTTGCATATTCAGGGTTGGAGCAAATGTGTCAGTTCAAAGTTTTCCCTATACATACCTAGAAAGTAACCTAATGTAATGTTAGCCTGTAGACATCACAGTCCAGTGAAAGCATCATCGGATGGTTCCTCAGAGTTAATCCATTCATTCATTATTAATGTGTGCCTGGAATTTCAATTTACTCTCATTAAAATGTGATTGATGCTAAAGATACAGCAGATTACAGTCACACCGCACCAGCTCTTTCCTTGCACTCAGCAGAACAAGTCAAGTGCTGCTTTGTGGGCAAAAAAATGTCTTTTGCTTTGCTTCCCCTGCGAGAGTGGGACTTTGCTGGTCTCTCTACCAGTAGCTCCTTTTCCTTGGCCTCTTTCAAACAAAAAATTGTTGCTACATAATTTCCACACTGTAAATTGATATAAACCAGAGAGAAATGCAGAGAAAACAGATGAAATGTCACTACTGGGTTTGCAGTTTTCATGCAGGCACAGTAAAGAGATGCTCAAGGGAGTGACATTGATGCCCTGACACCTGAAGCTGGTGATGAGGACTTTTAAACCGGGCAGTCTCACCATGCCGTGCGGTCACTACCACCTTCCTCTGAAACGCGGGCGGTGATTTCCCGCGTAGCCTGGCTGGGCTCCAAGCTATGCTCTGAGCCAAACCCTGGCCTGTAGTTATACAGGAGTTAAGGCCTCATTAGTTTCTTATTCCCATGTCAGCAGGCTGTTAGCAGGCTCTGAATTGGCCAGCCAGTTTCTGGAGGCAAGCCAGCCAGCAGCAGCACAGGGCTTGGTCCCCCACAGAAAACACTGGTGCCGTTGGAGAGAGATGCATTTCACACACATCCCATGATACCAGTCCCAGCTCTTCTTTTTCTCCCAGGGGATCCCTCTTGAGTTAAGTTGCATAACAGAAAGCCTCAGGAGCTCCATGCCAGACTCCGCTGTTGATCCAGGCTCCTGGGGAGATGCTTCTCCACTAGCTACTTTTTGTCTGTCCTCTGCTCTCCAAATTCCCAGGTGTCCTGATGGAGAATAAGCTCTTCTTCATTGCTTTGTTCCCCAGAGAACTGTCTATAATCCTGTGTGCTGTGTTGGACGATGCTGTCCTCTGTGAAGCAAACATCTAAAGACTTGGCTACCCTTTCATTTCTCAAGCCAAATTTTTGATGCTAAGTCATAGTCAGTAGGATATAACCTGGTCTTCAGATCTTCTGGGCAGCTCCAGCCTCAGACTGCAAAAAAGCCACTCTTCATCTGGCACCAAACACAAAAACCACTGGCAAGCGTTTTTCTTCCCTTACACGCAAATGGGAGAAGCACCGTTGCAAATTGTGCTTAAAATCCAAGCTGGCAGGAAAGCTCTGAAATGCCTTTGAAAGGCTGAGCAAAACATTTATGTAAGGCTGTTCTGCCTGTCCCCGGAGAAAGGAGAGCTGCTGGTGTCCCAACATGGTTGGTTTTTTCACCTGTTCCCTCTTGATCTCGTTCACACTTTTTTTTTCCTTCCTCCCCCCACCACCCCTCGCTGCTGCACTTAGATCTCCTCAGTAATGTGGTCCATGTGTTTATTACCCTTCCACTGAAAGTGACACCACTGTTCACAGCGCACGCTCCTACCGTGCAATGTTTACCCAGAGTGCAATGGTTTCCTAGGAAGAATGTCATCATTTCCAAAGGCGGCCATTCAATCACTGCCTCCCAACTCCCTAGTGCAGGGAAAACACATCCCCATTTCCTTTACTGTTGCTCATACCAATACCCAAATTCTTTGTACCAGTTCTCCAAAGCTCTGTCCCTCAAGCATAATTGCAGATTATCTGAGACAAGGTCATGGATCACATACAAATTTCTTCTGGTTTTGTGTGGCTGGGTTCAGGTGGAGGAGGGGGCTGCAGGGGGGGCTGCTGCAAGAAGCAGCCAGAAGCTCTCTGCAGGCTCCACAGGGCAAACACCAGCCGTTCAAGGCCGGAGTCATTGCTGACCAAGGCCAAGCCCATCAGTGATGGTCACAGCACCTCTGGGGATCACAGTGAGGAGAAACAAACCTGCCAGCAGCCACTTTGTGCCCCACAATAAGGGAGTGAGAAGGTGTGAGAAACTTTGCAGGCACCAAGGCCAGGGAAGGGGGGAAGGAGGCGACCCAGGTGCTGGAGAGAAAGATGCCCCAGCAGCCTCTGGAGAAACCCATGGTGGAGCCTCACACAGCCCATGGAAAAGTCTGAAACCCCACCTGCAGCCCGTGGAGAGGCCCCACGCTGTAGCAGGGGGAGATGTACAGGAGATATTGTGACCTGTGTTGGAGCAAGCCCCTGCCAGCACTGGCAGCTTGTGGAGAGAGGCAGCAAAATTTGATCTCAGGACAGTAAGCTTTTTACGGACTTAAACTTTACAGAGCTGGACTCTGCAATGGTGTCAGCTCAAAAGGGTGTTTCTGTGTGTCTCAAAGCATTCAGTGTCACTCTCTGAAAAGCCACGAAAGCTCAGCAGAGATTATCTCAAACTTACCTCCAGGAAAATAAAAAATCCAAAGATGGTAGGAGCTAAGCAGTTAAATGGGAGGAGAGAATCTGAAGAGCCTGCTTATGAAGAGGTTTTGCAAATCCCAGTTGGAAAAGCCCACCAATATTTTGGGGTTGGTGAAATTCAGGCTTAATAGGAAGCAAATATTCCAGGTAGAGTGGAGGAAGTATTCCTAGCCAGTAGACTTGAGCAGAGGGGATCAAGCCCAGCGTTTCTTTCAGAGTCAAAAGAAATTGCTGCTGAAAGCAAAGATATCAACAGTCTGTCTGAGTAACCATGTGGATTGCTGTTGGTTCATGCTAATAATTTTGAACAAAGAGAATACAACAGAAATTTCACCAGCAAGTGGCCCTTCTTCCAGACCTGTGCTGTAAGGTAGGAAGCTCAATATAGATTTGAGATGTTTGGGATCTGAAACTTGAGTAATACAGAAGACCTAATAAAATCCTGTCAGATTCTCTGAATTGCAAAATTCAAACCTTGCTACTGGCTGTGGCTTCAGGTATGCCAAAATTTTGTTAGCTCTTTCTATAGACTTTTTTTTTTTCTCCTGCAAATTATCACTATCAGAGATGTAAGCATTATCCCAGTGCCTTCATTTTGAAGAGGTGACACTTCCTTCTTTAACAGAAGAAGAGGATGCAAAGCTGGGAATATGACCCTTGTGTTTAAACAACAATTTCTGTCCTGGTTCAGGAGGTGTTTGGTGGTCTCATTGTGGTCTCAAATTTTTTACAGGTGGACAGTAAATGTACAGTTTTCTGCTTCCTTGTTGAGTGTAGGAACTGTGAGACTGGGATAAATGGCTTTCAACTTTTCTATAACATCCTTTTTTTCAATGTATGATAATGAACCTTTGCCTCATACAAAGGGAGGCCATGTGACCAAAAATGTGTGATGGATTACTTTCTTCTCCAAGTGCTGATGGTCAATGAAAACCCCTTGGGTTGGGTATAGCACAACACTGAAAAAAGACACGCAATGCCATCATTGCATTTTCCAACAGCAAATCTTATTTAGCCCCTTAGAAGGTCTCCACCTTTTTCCTCATGTCCATTCTGTTCAACAGTAATGTATCTCTACCACTTCCATGGTAAGGAAGTGTCTACCAAGGTAGAGTAAAACTCTGGGCAATGAGATAGTGAGGAATCCTGCTTAGCATTTATTTCACACTGTGCCACTCAAGCATTTCTTTAAGCCATCATGCAAAAGGGAACTTGTATGACTTGAAGAAAGTGTCTAGAGAAAGGGCAGGTTTTGTGTTTCTGGTGGATTCTGAAGTTGATTAAAATATATTTTCTGACCTCCAGGAAATGGAGCTCTTTTGTGTTGCAAAGACTCTGCAAACCGAGCAGCAGAGGAAGCAGGGAGTGCTGTCACGAAGGAACCACAGCACAACTACCAGGTCCAGGTTAAGCCACTAAATTGCCCATTTTTTTTGATCTGATTTCTCCAAGAATTGGATCTGCTCTGAATTATGTAAATAGCATCTCCTAAGCTTGCATAAGAAAACAAAGGAGAGGAAACAAAGCCTTCACTACCCAAAGGAGTCTGGAAAGATCCCATTTTCCAAAGGTACTAATAGAAGCTCTGGATGCTCAGGTTTTGTGTTCAAGGAATATTTTATACACATCATGGAAATTTTATATTCATGGAGGGTGAGTTTGCTGTGGTACAGCTCTCGATGACTATTGAATTTGTAGAGCTCCTTGGAAAATTGCACTTTTCCTGCAATGTGGAGGGGAAATGTCCCAGGTTAAAGTTGCTACAAGAAACTTCAGCCGTGACACTCACAAGGATACAGACTTGCATAGATGAGGACTGTGCTTTATCTCCTGGATTGAAGCCTTCTTCCTTGGCATGTGAGATGGCTGCAAAGGAGACACCCAGAAGCATGTGTGAATGCACACTCATAGTAAACTTGTTTTGTTGTTGTCTCACCATAGCTCATTCTGCCTTCACACACAAGGCTGAATCTGTGGGTAGAAAAAATCATCTGGCAAGGGAAGGAACATCTAACCCGGCATAAAGACTTAAATGCTTCCTCAGAGCATGCCAGCTCCAAGCAAGCTGGCAAGGCTGCCCTCTAATTTTGGACTTTGGCATGCAAAGAGACATCTCATTCCCTGCAAGTGAGGAAGCTCTCCTTAGGTCTAGGTCTTAGTGGCACGGGAGTGAATACATTGGATTTCTGTTTCCATTTGCCTGGGGAGGTGTATGAAAATCAGAAACAACACCTGCTGACTGTCAGATCTGAATGAACTAGCTGGGGGTGGAAAAAAATAGGGGAGAAGAAATCTACTGCTGCGTTTGCCCATATTTTACCTTTGGCACTCATCTATTTGGTAAAATCATCAGCTGTCTGGGAGTCTGCCTGTTGCTTAGCAGCAGAACAGCTCTCCTGATGCTCTGGAGGACTCTATCTGGGGACATCTCAGAGGAAAGGATGAGGCCGTTATTGCTCTCAAACAGCTTTTATTTTTTTCTTTATCCATGAATTATAGTAGCAAGTAATTTACAGAGAAAATACCTTGTTCCTCAGTAATTTACTTTAAGGATGTATAGAAATAGTCTTGATGTCTTATTTAGAGTATTGTGTTATTTGCAAAATTTATCTGAGTCTTCTCGCTGCCAATGGTATCATGGGCAAACATTTGCACATTGAATAAGACTTATGTATCACTCTGGTTTCTTGATAGCCTCATGGATCAATAGCTGTCAGTGGATTATAGATAATCTGTGCCTTGCATTATTGCTTGTGGGGCGTGCTTGTGTGTTCAGAAATTCAGATAACACAATAAATAAGTAGGCATGTGGGTATTTTTTAATTCTGCATTGACATCCAGCTAAGCCAGAGGTACCACTTCATAGTTTTCTGTGCAGTGCTGGATGATGGGCTATGGGGATGGCACAGAACAAACAGTACCCGCCTTTCAGCACAGTGCTCCAAAGTCACTTACACCATCGTCCTGTTCCTGAGCACCCCAGAACAGACATTTGTAAATCCCTTCTGCTGTCTTCACAGTCCTGGTTGGCCGAGCCCCATTTTGGAAGATACACAAGCTTTCACCCAGAACAGCTGGATCCAGCAGTGCAACAGCTGAAGTAGCTGATGCTTGAGCAGATGATACACAGGTGAATAGTTCAGAGAAGTCCCAGCATGGGACTGGATAGGAACAGAAAATTAGGATCCACACAAGTGGCCAAGTCCTTCTGAACAGCACTGAAATCACGTCCTGTGTGCTCTGCTCTGCTGTTACACCTCCGCTTTGAAAACGTCATCCATCTTCATCCAGTTGTCCAGTCCAGTGCAGCTGTTGCACCATCTGCATGAAAATTCCTGTTGGCTGATCCCAACATAAGAGATGCTCTTCCATAAGGTCTCGTGTCTGGTGTCAGGAGTGCCACCACAGCTCTGAGCACACCACCTCTGCCTCCTGTTGGGGCTGAGCATCACAGGGGCCCACGGAGTCTTTTTACAGATTGGCTTCCTTCTGCTGCAGTTCAGTGCCAGAAGAATTACAAAATCCAGCAACTTCCCAACAGGCCTTCAACGCTGTCACAGTGCTTAGCTGGGGAGGTTGTCAACCACATTTACCTCAGGGACCAGAGGCTGCAGAGAGTCCTGGCTAAGGCCCAGCCCCTCCTCTACACTTCAGCCTCAGTGCAAGCAGCCAAAATCTGCCTCTTGGGTTCCCTGCTGTCTCCTGTGCCTGCTTCCTATCTACACTCTGCATGTGATGTTCCTCACTTGGAGCAGACCTTCACAGGCTGCCTTCCTGTGATCCCACCCCTAATCCAGGAGCCAGTGCCAGCCCTGATTTCCAAGTCACATTGGTGCCAAAGTGCGTCCTGTAGCCTTTCATTGGAAGAAGAGCCCACAACCTTCTTTCTTCCACTTGATTTTTTGAATGCGTGCCCCAAGCTCATCATTGTTTTTGGCTCTGATGGCCAGCACACACCTTCATGTTGGCCTCAGTGTGGCAGGGCAGATGGTGCATGAATTTAGAGCTGGCACACATCACAAGGGGTGGATGGACATTGGCTTTCCTACTCAGTTACTCTGGGATGTGTTGGCATCTGTTCAAGCAATTTCTTCTACCTGGAAATTCCTATCTCTTGCCGTAAAGGTAGCAGGTAATGTTATGCAGCACTGAGGGTAAATCCAAGGCCCAAATGATTCCCGTGTTGTAAAGAGGTATTTTGGACTTCTGGCATTAGGTTTGACTGATGGCACCCATTGGAATCGAGCATGTTGTTATACACCAAAGCTCACCTCATCCAGCTGGCACGGGGAGATCTGGCTGCATTGTGTCTGCTTTGCACTTCATCAGCAACGAGGATGATGCTGGAACCAATTTAGGTGGTGATGTGGTAGACAGTGCGTGAGGCAGAGCAGGATGTTGGGAGTGGCTCCGCATCTGTCTCCCATCACAGGGTCTGGCTGGGATTGTTTTTTTCTTTGGCTTGCTGTGAGAAAAACAAGCTTAGCAAGTGAGGAGCGCCCGCGCCCACGCTGCGTGGTCACACCTGGGAGGGAGCAACATTTAGTGAGCAAGGTTATGGTGTGGGGTGTGGTGTTGCAGGACCTTCCACTGGGTCTGTGTCACTCACTTGTGAGGTTTGGAGTTGTCCCTTCATCCCAGCAGAGCCTTAAGCTTTTTCTCTGGTTGTTAAAGTGCACGGAAGGATCCAATGGGGTGTGGTGCAGCTCAGCATTTGGAAAGAAGTGTAAGGCTGGTTTATTGGTAAAAGGAGTCTTAGAAAAGCCAAACCATTACTATAACCCTCATTCATAGAGTAATTGAGGTGGGAAGGCACCTCTGGGGGTCATTTATCCACCTCTCCCCCCACCCCCAAAGCAGGGTAATGCTTGTTTGTTGTACTGCTAGCTTGCAGGGGTCTCCTTACCGGTTGTGCACGGTTAAGTGAATGCTGAATTTTTTAATGCTGTTTCCTTGCAGAATTCTTTCCATTGCTTGTCTGGTCTGTGTATCTTCTGAGTTTGAGAGAGCTGTTTGGGTTGAATTGTGCCAAACTTCAGAGTGGAACCTTTCCTCTGCACACTCCATGGACAAGTGCCTGGAAACAGTCTGATTCAGAGCAGATTTCAAGCCTGTGGACCCTCAAAGAGGTCCATGGATTGTATCAGGGGCTCCGATGCATAAGTGGAAATGGCACTGCACGCACAGAGATGGCTGAGGCATGTGAGGGCCAGCTCCTAAACTGGAGCAGATGCCACACATTGGGTTTTCCATGAAACCCTGTGCTATCAGGAGCCCCAGGTTGGGCAGATGGAGGCTGAGCGGTTCTGCTGTTCTGGCAGGCAGAGGTGAGCAGCTGGAGGAGGTAACACCAGCACAATAAGTCTACCCACCACAACCAGGTCTCCAGTGCAACTCAAGCCTTATCTTGCAATGAGACCTGCTGAGGAGTGCCCTTGATGTGACAGGGACCTCCTGGACAGCGTACACTGAGAGGGTTGGAGCAGATCTTTCCCCTCTTCTTCAGATCTGTGTTCCCTGGGCTTTTGAAACTTTCTTCCAACCCACACCCCTCTTAGAAGCCCACATCCATTCTTTCACCCCTGGTCTAAATGATAATGCTTCCTTTTTGGTAGTTATTTGTCTCCTACCCAGCGCCTCATCAACAGGGCACAGAGCTTATGTCTGCTTCACATGGACAGCCACCTTTTTTTTCTTCCCCCTTGCAATCTATGAAAGGCTAACAGAAGAAAGCTGGTTGCTATCTGTGCTACTGCTTAATCCTCAGTCTCCAATTCCCGCTATCAGCACTATCAGCAAGACTTTTCTCTCTGCCACCATGTTGCAGAACAGCAGATAACATAATCCTAAATCCCAGGTACGATTTTGACCCTTCTGCCGTACCGAGCTTATTTTTGAAAGCAAAGTCTCTTGCATCAGATGAATCACAGCTGGTAATATTCTCCTTCAGCCTATATTTTCTTAGTATCAAACCAAACCCCATGTGCTTTCTGCGGTCTTATTTTCTGAAACTATTTTCAGTTTTCATTCGAAAACATCTTTTAATGTGGCCATGCATGTAGGACTCTCTGGTAAGAGGAATCAAATATATTCCATGATGCATCTTTCCCTCCTAAAGATCTTTAATTTATGACTATGAAGAATTATTCTTGCTGCCCATAAAGTAATTTTTCCAGCATGTTGGTTACACACAGGGCAAGATTATTTCCAAACCCAGATAGCTGTGGATTTATCAAGCCATCTAAAATGCACATACACATACACACACAGAGACTCCTATAAAAAGATTTGGTGGGACATTTTTTTCTGTTACATAGAGTAAATTCAATCAAATTCATTAAGTTTCCTTGGCTTGCTACCAACAGAATTGAGACTGGGATACGGCCCAGGGGCTGCATCTGTGTAGGTATTGCTGTGATCACCTACACTTGTCTTACAGCAGATTTTTTTTCCTCTGTGCACCAATTACCAAACAATAGTAATATTGTATGGTTTATTTTATATTAATGTATATGATTTATTTTATATTAACCTACTCTCACAGCCATGATGCCTGCTTTCCTTACAAACAATGATGTCTTGTAGGAACATACTTTCACCCTTAACTGCATTACAGTAAAAGCACATGAGTCATGATGGTATTTTTTTTTTAAGAGCCCAAGTGGTCTTGGTTTAAGCTGTATGGAGCCTCCATGGATGCTCATGGGACATCTATTCAGGGAAAGACTGTGGTTGAACCTTGTGAATTAATGCATTAAGTAGAAGGGGTATGAGGAGGACTTTTCCAGGGAAGGAGCTGGGTTTTCATGAAAGCATTTGTGACCCTGCCATCTCCAGTCATGTAGGCTAGCTGGGAAACCACAAACAATGCTGTTCAATATCTTTATTGATGATATTGACAGTAAGATTGAGTGCACCCTCAGCAAGTTTGCTGATGACACCAAGATGAATGGTGATGTTAATGTGCTGGAGGGATGAGATACCATCCAGAGGGACCAGGACAGGCTGGAGAAGTGGGCCCAGGGGAACCTCAGGAGGTTCAACAAAGCCAAGTGCAGGGTCTTGCACCTGAGTTGGGACAACCGCTGTTATCCATACAGGTTAGGAGATGATGTGCTGGAAAGCAGCCCTGAGGAAAAGGACTTGGGAGTACTCATGGATTAGAAGCTGGACATCAGGCATCAATGTGCATCTGCAGCCCAGAAGGCCAACCCCATCCTGGGCTGCATCACAAGGAGTGTGGCCAGCAGATCGAGAGTGGATTCTGGCCCTCGGCCCTGCTCTGGTGAGACCTCACCTGAAACACTGTGTCTGGCTTTGGAGCCCTCAACACAAGAAGGACATGGACCTGCTGGAGCCACTAAAATGATCCAAGGGCTGGAGTACCTCTGCTATGAAGACAGGTTGAGAGAGTTGGGCTGGTTCAGCCTGGAGAAGAGAAGGCTCCAGGGGGACCTTATAGTGGCCTTCCAGTCCCTGAAAGATGCCTATAGGAAAGCTGGGGAAGAACTGTTCCCAAAGGCATGGAGTGATAGGATGAGGCATGATGGTTTTAAACCAGAAAAGGGGAGATTTAGGTTGGGTATTAGGGAAAAGTTCTTCAATATGAGGGTGGTGGATCACTGGCACAGGTTGCCCAGAGAGGTGGTGGAGGCCCCATCCCTGGAGACATTCAAGGTCAGGCTTGATGGGGCTCTGAGCAACCTGATCTAGTGAAGATGTCCCTGCTCACTGCAGGAGGTGGGACTAGATGATCTTTAAAGTTCCCTTCCAACCCCAACCAGTCTGTGACTCTGTGAATCACAGGATCACAGAATGTGTTAGGTTAGAAGGGACCTCTGGAGATCATCCAGTCTAACCCCCTGCCACAGCAGGATCACCTCAAGCAGGTAGGTTTGAATGTCTCCAGAAAAGGAGACTCCTGAACCTCTCTGGGCGGCCTGCCCCAGTACTCTGCCACCCTCACTGTAAAGACATTCCTCTTCATGGCCAGGTGGAACTTCCTCTATTCCAGTTTTATCCCTATCACCTCTTGACCTGTTCCTGGACAACACTGAAAGAAGACTGACGCCATCCTCCTGACCCCCACCCCTCAAGTATTTATCACCATTGATAAGATCCCCACTCAGTCTTCTCCAGGCTAAGAAGTCCCAAGTCCCTCAGCCTCTCTTCATAACAGAGATGTTCTAGTCCCCTCCTCACCTTCGTACCTGACTTGCAGTCTCCTCATGGGGCAAAAATCCTATGCTGTGCTCCTGTCATGTTGCTCACAAGAAGAGCCCTGAAGTTTTCCAATGACTGGGAGATCTTGCTGCCTGACTCTTTGTAGAAAGAATTCCTTAGCAAATGCATAATACATGATTGTAAATCTGCCTCCCCCCCCCGCATCTTCTCCTTTTGGGTCTTTCAGGGTGGAATTGAAGCAAGCCACACACAATATTGTCTCTCTGGGGCTTCATATTTAAACAATATTATTTTCCCCTGTGGACAGCAGGAGAGGCAGAGGCAGCAACAACTGGTTGCAGAGGAATTTGAACAGCTGGAGCAAGGTAAAATCCAAGAAAGCAGTGAAGCTCTGGTAGATTTTCTCCCCACCCTGGACTCTAAATAGTTTTTCCATCCCACAAAACCACTCATGGAAGGGAGGTGCTTTTCTCTTCTCCCTGTTTAACTGTAACAAGGAGCATGCTGTGAATAAAAGGTGCTTCCAAGACCATCTGGAAATATTTCCCACTCCAAGCAGAGATTGGTGACTCCCGCTGTGAATGCTTTGCGGCATCCAAAAGAGAAAAAATAAATTTAAAAAAGGAGAGAAAGATATGTGGGGAAAAGAAACTCAGCTAGAACATTTTCATGGGTGGGGTAGCAGCAGGTGAAGGAAACAAGGGCTGTATGTGGGGGCCAGTGGGTGCCCTGCAGTGATACGTGTGTATTCTGCTGTGAATGCAATGCCACCAGCTCTGTGACAGCACAGGGTGTCTTTCCAGCTGCCCTGGTGCCTTCACAAAGTGGACTGAACCCATGGTGAGGATCACTGTGATGTGTCTGATAGCCATCCCCTTCTATATCCAAAGAATCTCTGCCACGGGCAAGTGTTCCTTAAAACTGGAGATGCAGCATGAACCTGGGAGCAGGCCACTTCTCCCAGGGAGTTCAGCAGAGGCTCTATCTTCCACCCTCTTTTATTTAGAGGCGTTGAAGATTTATCCTCACTACCAATACAGGCTGGGGGATGATGTGATAGAGCAGCCCTGTAGAAAAGGTACTGATGGAAGAAAAGCTGGACATGAGCCAACAAGGTGCACTTGTACCCCAGAAGGCCACTGGCATCCTGAGCTGCATCCATAAAACGTGGCTAGCAGAATGAGAGAGGGGATTCTGCCTCTCTGCTTGGCATGGGTGAGACCTCACCTGGAATGCTGTGTCCAGCTTTGGAGCCCTCAGTGCAAGAAAGACATGGACCCGTTGGAGTGGGTCCGGATGAGGCCAAGAGGATGGTCTGAGGGCTGGAGCACCTCTCCTATGAAGACAGACTGAAAAAGTCAGGCATGTTCAGCCTGGAGAAGAGAAGCTCCAGGGGCACCTCAGAGCCCCTTCCAGTCCCTGAAGAGGGAAGGACTGTTTGAAAGGGCATGGAGTGATGAGAGGAGGGGTGATGGTTTTAAACTAAAGTAGGACAGGTTTAGATGAGAAGTTTAGATGAGAAGTTCTTCCCTCTGAGGGTGGCAGATCACTGGCACAAGTTGGCTGTAGAGGTGGGGGAGGCCCCATCCTTGGAGACATCCAAGGTCAGGCTCAATGGGGCTCTGAGCAACTTGATCTAGTGGAGATATCCCTGCTCACTGCGGGGGTTTGGACTAGATGGCCTCTAAAGCTCCCCTTCCAACATATTGCAGTCTGTGATTCTGTGGTTTGGTAGTCAGCCTGTGAAAGTGCAAGAGCTTGGTGGTCTGTTGCCATGCTCTGGCACAGATTTTCTATTTGACCTTGGTCCAGTTCCTTGATCTCTCAGTGTTTCAGTTTGCAATGGGACTATTAAGGCTTCCTGTTCCTGGAGGACAGGTAAGGATGTTGCTCCTGGCTGTCTGGGGATCATAGGAGAGACGGATGAGATGTGACTCGGCACCTATGTGTACTATAAACAACTCTCAGCAAGAGGCTTCTCCCTTCCCTTTCTGCAAGCATTTACCTCGCTACTGAAGCTTGCAGTTCAGCCTGTCCTGGTTGCAGCATTTTTTTTAAGAGCTGGTAAACATGGCCACCTAATGATGCCCCTTTAATAGAACAAGATTGCCTTCAGAAGATGCATAACCTGACCACAGGCTCATCAGCGGGTCACAAATCTTGTCCACGAGGGCACAGTTAATTCACCCTAGCTGCTAGAGGTGCTCCAATCTCATCTCTAGCTCAAATTCTTTCACTTGCTGCCTCTCTAACCAGGGCATGTTGGGCATATTACTCTTTCCTGGACAATGTCAACTGAAGAGCAGAGATTTTTTATTTTTATTATATTTTTTTTTTTTTTTTATGACTTGCTTTATGAAAGGCTGAAGCTTTCTGGGTCCAAAGACAGAGCAGCTTCTGTAAGCTAGCAGGGGCTGTTTAGCACAGGCTGTTCACTTTTGCTGTCTTCCCAGTGTCAAACTCCCAGCAAGAGCCTCAGAGAGTGATATGTGGAGAATAGATAAAAGACATAATATGACAGAGAGGAAAATCTGAAAGTTTTCTCATGCGTGTGTCTGTCTGCTGAGATGTATTTATTATCAGTTTCATATAATTTTATATTTTCCAACGTATTTCAGATATATGGTATGATATAAAAATATGGACTCTCACGACAGTGTTATAAATGATTGGAAATTACCAGCTGGGAAGTTTGTCATCTGCAATATATAACACAATGGAAACATGTTGTATTAAAAAAATCTATATTTCAAAAATAAAATAATAAAAAAATACAGAAACCCTTGTCAGAAGCAATCTGTTTTCCAGGAATATTCTGGATGTAAAGTAAAGATTTATAAACCCTGCAGTGTGTGCACAGAAAATGGATGACAACGCGAGCTGCTGGTTGGTGTTAAACTGCAGTGGCATTCCTGCAGCTCTCTGCATCCCAGCCATGTGTACAGCATGCACTGCTTCCAGCTGGGGAGCCGGCAGCGCTGCCTTCCTCCTTTCCAAAACTTCAGAAGACTGCACTTCCCTGGTGGGGTTTGTACAGGGCAGATGTTTGCTAGTCAGCAATTGGCCTTGCTAAGCTTTGGATCTGATTCTGGACCTTTTTCTCTTTTTTTGCTCTTTCTCTTTTCCCCTGGAGACTAGGAAATGAATGGAGTTATTTCAGATGAGGATGCGAAGAGCTGCTGTTCATCACGAAAGAAGCAGACGTTTGCATTTATGCAAAGGTAACTGGGTTTTTGACTAACATATATTTCAACACAATTGTGCATCCATGGGACTACAATTCATGTTTTTCTGCCAGATAACCAGACATCTGTCAATTGAAATAAAACTGAGTGCCTTTGACTTAATAAATAGCAGTTGTTGCTAGGACTTGCAACTCAGAGAAGTGGCAAAAGCTATGAATTTGGCTATTGGTCACTGACAATTTAGTTAACAATGGCAATAGCAAAGTTAACCAAACTGACCCACAGAAAATAAAAAAAGAAATCCCCCCTACTTACTTCTCCTGTTTGGAAACAGATGGTATCTGCAGTTCTCACGCTGGCCAACACACCGAGGGATATAGAATGAGCACATAAAGGGCCAGAAGTCATAAAAAATGTACTTCATGCACTGTGTTTCTGTGAAAAGTCACCTGCTGGAGCATGGCAGAGGGAGAAATGGGCTCACTGACCAGTAAAGACTCACAGGAGTAGCAGCCAGGGACTTGGCTGGGGCAGGGATATAAACCTGCTCATCGTGGCCTGAGCACATCAGTGCTCGTGAATCCCATTCACCAACAAAAGACCACTGAATAATTTAATCCAATGGGTAGCCTGGTGCAGGAGTCCTGCCATTTCATGGCATCCTTGAAATCACCATTCATTCTAGTCTCTTAACCGTCTGCTAGTCATTAATATCCCCTCACAAAGCCAGGAATTTCTTTTCCCCCCAAAGACACATCAGTTTCCATGCTTCCTTGACTCTTCACAGATCATCCAAAAAAATCTCTCCCAGCTACTAGCTAAAAACTATTTTTAGGGAACAGATTTACTGCTGAAGAATAATTGAGGCTTTTCTTTCCATGCAGATGTCTTCCATGAGGCCACAGCACCGGCCTGTTCACTTGGGTGGAATAAGTGCACATGGACAAGGTTCACCTCCAGGAGCTGCTGAGGATCAGACTCATGACAGTCAATGGCAACCATGATCTCAGCTTTACACCCCTTTATAGCCAGTTAAGAGGAGTAGTCACTTTGAGAGTGAGAGGTGTCTGCCCTAATGTAGCCATCTGTCTTAGCATGAGATGGATCACGGTCTGCTTATTCTTGATTGACTATAACATGAGAGCAGTGGAATTAGTTGAATGGGTGGCGATACTTCAGGAGCATAGTGGAGGACAGGATGGACTTTTGATCACTTCTGCTGGAGAAGGAACAATGCCTACTGTGTGTGACAGGTCTGAAAAGTATCAACAAGAGCTTTGGGCTCAAGTGTGCACGAAGCTGTGATCATGGCTGGCTGGTGACATAGGTACCTCAAGGCTGGAACAAAATCCTGGTGCAAAATGAGTACCTGAGAATGGGCAGAGAGCTACTTACGGGGCTGAGAGTGGATTTATTTAGTCCTTTTCAAATATATTAAAAAGAAGAAAAGATGCTAATGGCCTCTTTAATGGTTGGAGAGACATTAATGGACTTCTATCCTCACTGTCCACTCTATGCCTAAAATCTGTTTGGTGTCATTGGCCAAACTCAGATAATCTTCCCTGAGCCAATTCTGAGTCAATGAGGAACATGTGTGGTTCTCTAGGGACTTCAGGAGGCAGAGCTGTAAAATATTTAATGAGACAAAGACCAATAATGTTTCAAAATAGTCCAGAGCAACATATCAAAACCCATTTTTGAAATGCCAGAACTATGACCACTGCATACTGGTGCATTTCTGCCCCACGATGTCTTTTTTTTTTTTTTATATATATAAAAAAACAACCCAGAAAAAGCCCTGGGGTGAAAAAAATGAAAAAAAAAAAAAAAAACCAGTCAAAGGCAGGAGGATTTGATGGATCTGTATAAATACTACATTTGTTCTATTTCAGCTCCTCCTTTTTTTTTATAGAGGTGGAAAATTTTGTTCTTGCAATTTATAATCTTGCAATATTACCGTTGCACAAAACCAGGGAAGGCTGGAAATGCATTTCTGGTAATATCTAGCTGCTTTTATTAGATCATAGGCTGATTTCCAATCTTTGCAGCCTTATTTACACTACATTATCATTTCATTTATGGGCCTCTTGGAGCTCTCAATCACTTTGGGGAGCTCTCTAAATTTGCCTTTCATCACGTATTAATGAAGTGTTAATAGCTCACCCGAGCCATTTTTGAGCAAATACCACGTGATGTATTTGTTTTGTGCAAACAGTCCATGTGCTTTGCTAATATATGACCGGTGGGGACAAGGTACACACCACTTTACTGCTGATTTCTTCTTCCACTGCTTGCTTTGCTTGCACATGACGTCCTGGCTTTGTAGGGCTCAGCGTGGACCTCTCTGCACCAACCTGGACTCTTGAAATACTGTGCACCACGTCTGGTGGCGGAGGGTAGGAAAATGAGACTGATTGAAAATTGGGCAATTTCTGGAGGCTGGTCCAAGGCAGGAGATCTGCTAGATTTGCACACAGCAACTGGCTTGCTGGGTCAAGAAATGGGGTAGAGTGTTGCATAGAAGAGCAAGGGGGGTGGACAGAGGTAGGTAGAGGTGGTAGAGCTGGAGATCTAAGTCTGTGCCACACTCTTCAGGATGCTCAGGGATTGGGGGATTTTTCTTTGTTGCCGCCTGTATTCTGGCACTTGATTCTGTCAGTGTGTTTGCTTCTGGTTATTGATTTTTGTTGTGTTTGTCCATCCAGATCAAGAGCAAAATTTCCTGGTGTTTTTTTTTTTGTTATTTTTTTAAATGACCCCAGTGAATGAATTGAGATGGGTAAAAAAGGAGGATTTGTATTCATGGGCAATTTCATCCTTCTTTGCTAAATTTTTGTTTGCAAAATGAGGACATTCCAAATACAGGGGGAGAAATTCACCTCTTTTCTGCCAATTCTATCTATAAGGGTATGTTTAATTCCCCAGTAGTCAGGAACTATGTATTTTCCAACTTCCACATTGCCTCTTAAGAAGTCCCCAGTTCTGGGGGGTTTGCTGAAAAGAAGAAAGATGGTGATGAAACATTGTGCTTTTTCCCCAGCCCACAGCTAAGTGCCATGCAGCCACTCACTCGGTCCACCTTGGCAGGATGGTGGATAGAATTGGAAGAGTGGAAGTCAGAAAACCCCTGAGTTGAGGTAAAGACAGTTTAATAGGTAAAGCAAAAGCCGTGCACACAGGCAAGACAAGGGATTCATTCCCCACTTCCCATGGCAGGCAGGTGTTCAGGACAGAAGGGCTCCATCACACAGAATGGGGACTTGGGAAGACAAGTGACATCATTCCAAACAGCCCTCCCCCTCTTTCTTCTTCCCCACAGCTTTATATACTGAGCATGATGTCATAAAGTATGGGATGTCCCTTTTGTCAGTTGGGGTCAGCTGTGCTGGCTGTGCCCCCTCATACCCAACTCTTCGTGCACACCTAACCTACTCGCTGGTGGGGTAGGGTGAGGAGCAGAGAAGACCTTGGCTCTGTGTCAGCAGTGCTCAGCAGGAATGAAAACATCCCCTGTTCCCAGCACAAATCCAAAACACATCCTCATACTACGTACTATGAAGAAAACTGTGTCCCAGTCAAAACCATCTCAGGAAGGAATAAAAAACTATGTAAGATGTGTTACATTTTCTTACCTTCTCTTTTTTTCTTTGACTTCAGCTGCTGCCTGATGCCTTCTGCCCTGACGTGGCAGAGATTTGGATTAGTGCTCCTGCAATACACAGAAGAATAAAATCTGAAACTCAGGGTGATCTGCTCCTGGGCTTCAAGCTGACCAAGTAAGCCATAGCAGGATCAGGCTCTCACAGTCATGCAAGTGATGGGAAAAGGCGCGGTGATGTATCTTAAAAACACTTTCAGGAAGAGCTTATCGACAGGTTGTTAATAAATGCTCTGAGCACATTTCAGATGTCAGTGCTGTGTGAGAGAGAGGGTGATAAGGCTTCTGCAGAAGATTTTGTTGTCCCTAAAACAACCCTTCCTGAGAAACCCCCAGCAACCCTTGCAGCCAGGGACAGGACGTCCGGAGCTGTGTGGGAATAATGGAGACTCTTGTTCTGCATAATGGCTCCTGATCACTTGGAAGGACTTAGAGGCAAAAAGCCCCCCTGATGAGCAGACCTCGTTACTAATTAAGCATTCCTGTTAGCAAGGAATGACATTTTCAGCCCTCTGCAAAGGACAGGGATGTCTTTCCCACAGCCCTGCCTGGACCATGCTGTGTTGTACGATCTACCGTGAAGCTCAGCTGAAGGGATGATGTAGCATCTAAACACATCCAGAAGAACATATTCAAGAGGCATGGCCCCTCCTTTTCTTAATGCACCTCCTGTGAATTCTCTGGGATATGTGACAGGATGCGACCCTCTTACAGCTGACCTTTTAATAACAATAAAATCACTCAGTGATGCACTTTATTTTGATTTATCATTGCACGACATAAAGGGATTATATATCAAAGGAGGCACTAAAATGATAAGACTAATAAGAAGAGACCAAAGGAAGATGGGGAATAGTGCTGGAAGAAGTTTCATTGGTGTTTTCAGTCAAAAGAGATAGGAAACCATGGCTTATCTTGAATGGCCCTGGGAAAGATTTTTTATTTTCTCCTTCCTGACAGCTGAAAATGCAGCCATCATGTCAAAATAAACTCATATTAAAAAAAATAAATGTACGGGCTATGTAGAATCTATCTCCAGTAATTGGAGCACTGGACATTTTCTGCAGGCTTCAGCTAGGTCATTGTTTGCATTTAAATTATTTTCAAAAAGGAAACTTATCCACAGACTTCATAGATTTTGATTTGATT
This sequence comes from Gallinula chloropus, assembly GCF_964237585.1. Lineage (NCBI taxonomy): Eukaryota > Metazoa > Chordata > Aves > Gruiformes > Rallidae > Gallinula > Gallinula chloropus. Next base: position 192,472,779 of record NC_140085.1, read on the forward strand.
TTTTATTATCAGGGCACTTCAATCCATTGGCATAGCAAATATCTGAAGTTAGACTAACAAACACTTTTCCTTTTAGGAGAAGAAGTTATGAAAGGGGCAGTCACTGCTTCAGAGCTGCTGTTTTATGCCCCTTGAAAACATTGGGAATAAATGTTGAGTGGGGTGTTTTCATGTCCCTCAAGTGAATTCTATAGAATTAGCTGCTGGGGAGAGAATCCCAGCTGAGATGGAGCGATTCCCATCATCTTTGGTATTACAGCAAGGGCTGACGGTTTAGATGACTCGACAGTGGGGTGGATTGAAAATTGGCTGAAAGACAGAGCCCAGAGGATTGTGATCAGTGCCACAGAGTCTAATTGGAAGCCTGTAACAAGTGGTGTTCCTCAAGGGTCAGTCCTGGGATAGTGTGTACCCTCAGCAAGTTTGCTGGTGATACAAAACTGGGAGGAGTGACTGACAGGCCGGAAGGCTGTGCTGACATCCAGAGTTGTTTGGCAGAAAGTGATCTTAGGAAATTCAGTAAGGGCAAGTGTAGGGTCCTGCACCCAGGAAGGAATAACTCCCGGCACTAGTGCAGGTTAGGGGTCACCTAACCTGAAAAAAGGTCTGTGAGTCCTGGTGGACAACAGGTTGGCCATGAACTAGCAATGTGCCTTTATGGCCAAGAAACCCAAATGGCATCCTGGGATGTATCAAGAAAAGTGTGGCCAGCAGGTTGCTGAAAGTTCTCCTGCCCCTCTGCTCTGCCCTGGTGAGGTCTCATCTGGAATACTGTGTGCAGTGCTGGGTTCCCTGGGTCAAGAAGGACAGAGAGCTATGGGAGAGAGTACAAAAAAGGTGCACGGAGATGATGAGGAGACTGGAATATCTCTTTTACAAAGACATGCTGAGGGACTTAGGACCTTTTAGCCTGAAGAGGAGAAGGCTGAGTGGGGATCTTATCAATACTGATAAATACTTGAGGGGTTGGAGCCAGGAGAATAGGCGCAGTCTTCTTTCAGAGGTGCCCTGGGACAGGGCAAAAGGTGATGGGCACAGACATGTCCAGGGTTCCACCTGGACATGAGGAGGAACTTCTTTCATGGGAGGGTGATAGAGCCCTGGGATAGGCTGCCCAGAGAAGTTGTGGAGTCTCCATCTCTGGAGACATTCAAACCTACCTGGATGCTGTCCTGTGCAGCCTGCTCAAGGTGATCCTGCTCTGGCAGGGGGGTTGGACTAAATGATCTCCAGAGGTCCCTTCCAACACCTACCCTTCTGTGATTCTGTGGGCCTGGTCATGGCTGGATGCTACACAGTAGTACACAGTCTCTCCAGTGGATCTTGCCATGGAGAACAACCTGTCTGTGCTGCTGTGGGTAGTTGTTTATCTTTTAGCATCAACACATGCACTGTTGAATCTTTGGACATGGCATGGAGCAGCTACAGAGCACCAAGAGGGTGATACCAGAAGAAAACATCAAGGCAAACCCTTATATTTGGACTGAGGTGAAGCCTGCTGGTGTTCAGCAATGGTTCTGCAACCCCAAAGCACGTGTCACTGCATACAGAGAATGCAGAGCCAGAGCCAGATGTGGCGGTCAGATGCCCCAGCTTCAGTGCATGGGGTGGTGAGCTGAGGCTAGGAGTAGGTCTTGACCCAGAAGAACCAGTGCACTCTGCCAGTTGCCTTCTGCAGACAAGAGGCTGGAGCAGACAGATAGCAACCATGGTGCTTGGACCAAGAATGCACTTGGCAAATTGACCAGCATGGCAAGCAAAATAATTTGTGAATTTGAGTTATATTTGAACAGATTCAGTAAAAGATCCAGGGAAAACTTCAGAAATGTCAGACATAACTTCCCCCCCCCCTTTTTCCTTTATGTATAGCTGAAAGTGAGGGGTTTTCATTTTTAAGTGTTATTTAAAGAAATCCTCATTCCATAACAGCCTTTCAGGTATGGAGATTGACTGGTGGTAAAAGAAGAAAAATTTTTAAAACATGCCCCAACCATTCCCTACAAAACTAAAAGTTTGCAGAAAGCTTTTTGTCATTTTTCAGCCTAGAAGCAGTACAGATTTTCCCTTCCAGTTCTATCTGATCTCCTTTCTCTTCCACTTTTTGTTTTTTTTCAGCAGTGCAACAACTGCACCAGGAAAGCTCTGCTTTTAGGAGGCTAAAATTCAGCTCAGCGATGGGAGGTCACCAGTCCAGCCTCTTTCTTCTACAATAAGCCTTAGGAATTACCAAACATTAACATTTCATCAGTTAAGGGATTTGGATGGCAGCTTGCACTGTAGCTGTCTAAAAGTGACACTGTCTGCACTGTAAATCAGCCTTTCCAGGGGTGTTTTGGGTGGATTCAGTTGCTGGTTGTGACTGTAAGGCCAAGTAGCCCAACCAGGGCAGTAATGCCACTGCTACCTTCCAGTCCACTGTGCACCCCGAAAAATGTGAATTCACTGGAGACTGTGAAAAGAAGCAAAACAAACAGGACTGGGGGCTGAACACACAAGGAAGGAAGTATTGTAAGGAATGAAAAATAAAGAAATATTTCTCATTAAGATGCTACTTCATGGGCTCCTGTGAGAAATCCACAGAGGTGTAAAATGAGTGTTAAGGGGGCACTGGAAGGTCACTAACACCGGGATGATGATGAGGAGAAGGTAGAGACAACAGGCAGAGCTGGAGAAAAGACCCAGATAAGAGTGAATGAGATAAAAGTGTCTAAGTACCAGTGGGGCTCTGATGCTCGTTGGAGTCCCAGCTGAAATGAGTATTTCAGTGAGGACCTTCATGAAAGATGCTTTTGTCTTTGCAGTTTTATATTGTTGGCTGATTTGGGAGCTGAGCTCCTCACTGAGTGTTTCTCACTGTGATGCTGGGGAACATTTAACTTCTGATTCTAGGAGGGGAAAATAAAAGATGAAGGGGAAGTGGCTGAGTTAAAAACTTTGGGTTGGGTTTTCTCCATCAAGTTTAGCTGACTTTGTTTTACTATAGAGTCAGCTCATGCACTTATTTGAGGTCCCTGACCAAGAAGGACAGTCCCATGGACAGAGAGATGGCCAGAAGATGCAACCAGCCACAAACCCACCTGACACCTCAATCACTTCTCTATTGTTTGTTGAGGAGCTTGTGGAAATGCACTTTTCCTCCACACATTTCAGCTGGAAGTCTAAATTAAGGAGGGTGAATTTGGCCATCTCTAATTGGTTTCATGTTGCAAAATGTAACACCAGGACTGCTTTTCATTGAGGACTCTGTTTTTCCCTAGTTGCTCATAGAAAATACTAAAAGCATCCTCGGACCTGGGTCACTCCCTTGCACAGGTTCATGGCCAGAACCGGAGCTTGTGCCAGCACAGATGGCATTGTTAGACATCTGAGGGGAATAAATAAATAAATAAAAAGACGACAAGAAGAAAAGTGCATTTCAAGAGCCGTCAGCCCTCCAACTTGGAAATGCCAGGGCATGTTTGCTGCAGTCATTTCTCAAGGTCCCCACAGAGTTGCTGAGAGGAAGACAGCCGTGTTTAGAAAAGCTGCCAGATGACGAGACCTGGGGATGTAGGGCACTGAGCAATCACACGCTGCTTTGCTTGCTCAAAGCGCACCTGCAGGGGGGAGAGCAGGGGGGGCATGTGTCTTTCTGAGTGTGGGGGGAGAGCAGGAAGGGATGGAAGAGTCTCCTAACTGCTAATAAACACCTGGAAATACATCTTGTGGCTGATCCCCTTAAACTACTGTTGTAGTTTTGCATGGCTGGGTCCTGGTGGAGGAGGGGGCTGCAGGGGTGGCTGCTGCAGGAAACAGCCGGAAGCTCTCTGCAGGCTCCACAAAGCAAACACCAGCCAGCTCAAGGCCGGAGTCGCTGTTGACCAAGGCTGAGTCCATCAGTAATGGTCACAGCAGCTCTGGGAATCACATTTAAGAAGGAAAAAAGTCTGGCAGCTGCTTTTTGCCCCCAGAGAAGGGAGTGAGAAGATGTGAGAAACTTTGCAGGCACCAAGGCCAAGGAAGTGGGGGAGGAGGTGCTCCAGGTGTCGGAGAGAAAGATGTCCCTGCAGCCCTTGGGGAAACCCATTGAGGACCGGGTGCCCCCATAGCAGTGACCCATGTCGGGGCAGCTGCGTAAGAGCTGAAGCCCCATGGGAAAGGACTCACATTGGAGCAGTTTGTGGAGATCTGTCTGCCGCGGGTGGGATCCCATGGTGCAGCAGGGGAAGGGTGTGAGGAATGCCCCCCCCCCCCCATCCCCGCTAAGAAGGAAAACAGCTCATGAGGAACTGACTGAAACCTCCATTCCCCTAGTCTCTACCCCTCCCTGTGCCACAATGAGGGGGGAAGAAGGGAGTGAAATTCTGACTAAAGTGAAGTCTGCAAAGAAGGGAGAGGTGAGGGGAGGTGCTTTAAGATCTGGCCACACTTCTCATCACCCACGTCTGGTGCCACTGGCTGCATGCTTATGTGGACTGCCATGTACTGGGTTTGGACATCTGGTAAGGTTCAAGCATCTTCTGAGGTTTCTGAAAATCAGATTGTTGCTGATGATGAGCCTTTTGCTCCTGTTTATAAGCAAGCTCCATTGTACAGCAAGGATTACACACAGAAACCTAAAACCAGCCAGTTCTTCCCCAAAGACCAGAGGCAGCTCCAAAATGCAGCAAACCCTGGGTTTCAGTCCCATGCTGGTGTGAAGAGGAGCCTGGGACTATACCAAATGGTGGGAAACACCGCCATTCCCAAATACTCTTGCAGCCTGAAATTGCCCCCTTTTAAATGCTACTTTATAATAGAGGAATGAGAACTGCTCTAATTAAAACTGCCATGACTCAGATAGCAAAGTAATGAGATACAATGAGAAGAAAACTCATCCCAGAAGTCACGCCAGACAGTGAGTGGCAAAGGGCCTTTGAGACATGCCTTTTCATTATTTAGCCTCCAGCTATTTAACCTCAGTGCCTCGCTTGTCCCACTGGTAAAATGGTGATAATATTTTCTGCAGCTTGAAGGAGGTTTCTAATGGAAAACACAGCACAGGTATGAAGTGCAGCTACTGTAAACTTATTTCTTTATATGCTTCATTTGCAAAGCAGCTTTAGCCCATTTCTTCATTAAAATCTGGGATCTCAAGTGGAGAAGATATGAAGAACCCCTTTCTGGCTTCATTGTGGGGTGTATCCACACAATCTTCCATCAGCCTGTGACCTACCGTGGCTTATTAACCTGCTGCCTTGATTATTTCTGTACTGCTGATGAGCAGCCCTGCTTGTTAAACAGGCTTTTGTGCCAGGCTTGTCATACTCCAGCTTCAAGTTCAGGCCTTGAGGGTTTTGGAGCTCAGATTGATGGTGGATGATGAGGTCTGGTTATGTAAAACTCCTGGAGGACATGAGTATCTCCTGGATGGAAAATAACAGCATAATGATGAGCTAATGGAGCCCTCTCATCTCCTGCTCTCGGAGGCAGGTTGCATGGTCCCTCTGGCTTGCAGCATCTCACTTGTGGGACTGGCTTTGCTGAACAAGCTCACTCTAATGATGTGGCTGCTGACTTCCCCTGCCCGAGAAACCCTGGAGTAAGAAAACATTTTCTGAACTTGAGGTTATAAAACTCTACTCTGACTCAATAGATGAACTCAGAGCTGCTGGAGCAGCTTGAGCAATGTGGCAGGCCAAGGTCCAAACTCAGAGCTATGTTTCAGCCTTGGTTCTGTTTTATTTAATTCAGAGAGTGGGAGATGAGCATGCTGGGTGGTTAGCTACAAAGACACAGTTCTTGCCCTGTTCCTAAATTTCTCCCCATCCTTCACTGAGTAAATCCTGACAAGGATGTGCTGACAGGGGTTAGAAAGGCTCATGTTTTTACAAACACCATGCTGGAGGTACTAGGGCTTGTAGTGGTCTAGTGGTTGGAGCAGTTTTCCATGAGGAACCCAAGAAATGCTTCTAAAATATCCAAACCCATCATAATAATCCTTTTGTCTGGATTGGCACCATTTCAGCAGGCTGCATTCAAGGGAGCTCCTCTTGCCCTGGAAATTTATGACTGATGGCAACATAAAATAGACCTGGTCCGAATCAGAACTGTCAGGTTGTGACAAAGACCGAGCTCAGCTGCTTCAAAGGGACACACCAACAAAACAGGTAATTTTCTTAAAGCAGGTCACTCTGCAAAAGGGTCTCTGTCCCTGCTCTCTGCAGCAGCTCAACTTTCCCTGTCTTGAATGTACATATTTCTGAAGGCATTGAGAGCATGACATTGCAACCCTGGACTTGCAGGCCAGACTTCAGGTGCAGTATTGCCCCATCCACACTGTGTGGTAGAGGCATGGGAAGGTGCTGCAGCTCGTATTTATCTACCTAGGCTGTTGTATCACATCACTGTATGGGCACATACACCAGCTCAAGACACATATCAATAAAGCTAAAAAGTCCTGGAGGGACCATATTTCACCTGGGTTATGCAATTGTGTTATGCCAGGCAGTGGCCCTGGTTTTAGAATGAAAGAATCACAGAATCTTTAAGCTTGGAAAAATCCTTTAAGACCATCAAGTCCAGCCATCTGTCCAAAGCCATCATGTCAACTAAACCGTGTCCTGCAGTGCCACTTCTATATGTTTTTTGAACATCTCCAGGAATGGTGACTCCACCACCTCTCTGGACAGCCCGTTCCAATGCCTGACCCCTCTTTCAGTGAAATAGTTATCAATGATTCAAAGCAGGCACGTTTCTGATGATGAAATGCAGGTGGAATGATGAATGTTGGACTGCAGGTACTGGCAAGAGCAGGTCTCTGTCACAAGGTCATCTGAATCCTCTGGGTAAGCACAGCCCAAGAAAATGCACATTAATAACGGCCCAATGCAAACAAACAGAATCACAGAACTGTAGGGGTTGGAAGGGACCTCAAAAGATCATTGGGTCCAACCCCCCTGCCAAAGCAGGGTCCCTAGGACAGGTCACACAGGTCGGCATCAAGATGGGTCTTGAGTATCTCCAGAGAAGGAGATTCCACACCCCCCTGGGCAGCCTGTCCCAGGGCTCTGTCACCCTCTCTCTGAAAAAGTTCTTCCACATATTGGTGTGGAACTTTCTATGCTTCAACTTGAGTCCATTGCCCCTTGTCCTGTCCCCACAGACCACTGAGAAGAGGCTGGTTATTTCCCTTTGTGTCCCACACTTCAGATATTGATAACCATTGATCAGATCCCCTTTCAGTCTTCTTTTCTCCAGGTTGAACAGGCCCTGTTCACTCGGCCTTTCCTCACAGGGGAGATGCCCCAGGCCCTTAATCATCTTCGTAGCCCTCCGCTGGACTCTCTCCAGGAGATCCCTGTCTTTTTTATACCAGGGAGCCCAGAACTGGATACAATACTCTAGACTGGGCCTGACCAGGGCAAAATAGAGGGGGAGGATCACCTCCTTTGACCTGCTGGCAGCAGTCCTTTTGATGCACTCTAGGATCCTTGTCCTCGGAGCGAGGCTGCAAATCAGACCCGCAGTAAACCAGAGGCTCAGGGAGGACTGTAAAGTCACAGTGTAAGTGTCTCAACAGTCATTTTCTGTATGAAAAATGACGGGACTGGTGCCTTCCTTGGAGAGAAAAGTCACTCAAAAGTACAGGAGCAAGACCCTGCCTTTCTGCACAAGGGAAGTGAAGCCCTGATGCTGGAGGAAAGGTGGCCAAACATGGAAGAGGGTGGAAAACTGAAAAAAAATCCAGCAACTGGAAAGTAGGCTTCGTGTCATGAGGCTGCAGGAGTTTATCCTGCTTGGAGTAGCAAAGAGATGGAGATGGAGAAGCTGCACCACGTCTGGTGGCTGGAAACTGAACATTGAGACACTTGGCCCTGAAACAAAACACATGTTGCTGGTGGAGAGGGTAACATCCCCAAAATGGGTAGAAACCTTAGAGAAACCTCATACATGCTAATCTCCACCAGCAGCTGGACTCCTGTCACCTAAATGAAGACACAGAGAGGTCTCAACTGGTCCCTCTGGCTCTGCTTAGAGCCAATGGAGAAAGAGGTGCCCTGCTACAGACATCTACCTCCAGAGAAGGGGAATTACACACAGCAGTGCTAGACTACTTCTTGTCCTAAAAGGCCAGCGGAGCTGTGCCTAGCCAGAAAATCCAAGTTCTCCTCCTCCAGTGACTCCCACCTGGCCCTGTGCTCCGCTTTGTCATTAGGTTGTCCCCAAGAACCACACAGGAGTATTTTACTCAATACATATCTAGCCATGACTTCTGAAGTTATTCTTGCTCTTTTCTGGAAGGATCAGAACAAGCCACAAGTGGGGCTGGACCAGGAGGTACCAAGGATCACAGAGGGTTTCTCTAGATCCCTGTGGCAAGGGCTGCAGTGTCTTTTCTTCTCTGTCTGGATGAATGAAGGTCAGATGGACACATTTCCACTGGACATACCCCAAAATCTAATGAAAACTTGGCTTTTAATCTTTTTTTTTGGAGGGGTGATAATGATTTTTCTTGTTCATAATGTAGCTTCCCCAGTTTTCTTACATTTCTGCCAGGATGGGGGCTTTCTTGGTGCCTCAGGAATGCTCTGAATCCCTGGCATTACCTCCTGGATCAGCAAAGCCCTGGGAGCATTTGAGATTCTGCACCTTGTGTATAGGTGGGGGATACTCCCAAAAGTGCAAATTTCAGTAGTGGCGGGACATTTTGATCCACTCCCACACCAGTTCATAGAATCATAGAATCATGGAACAGTTTGGGTTGGGAGAGACCTCAAAAATCACCTAAAAAAGGTCTATCCCCCATAGAAGGACCAAACATCTGAGGTCAAGAAATCCAACATTTTCACAGGAATAAAAAAATCGCACTATTTAAACACAAAATATTCTTTTATTTGTCACCGAAGGCTACACACGGTCACTTCTGTCTGTTTGCTTTTTGTTTTTTCTTTGCTTCTAGAAGGTATCTACATCTGCACTTATTTACAGCCTGGTTGTATTTACACAGTCAAGAATACAGTATTAGAAACACAAAGTGTCGAGAAAAAAAATTTCTCAAAAAATTAGTTCCAGACTTCAGGAAAAATTATTACACAGGGTAATGACAAGAGTCTCCAGTGCTGGGCTTACAGATGCAGCTTTGATACAAAGTCCTCTTCTCGGCTGGAGCTGCATTCGAAGTCCTCACACAAAATAAACATTTTAATTTTTTAAAATTTTTAATTTTTTTTTTAATAGAAAAGAGTGATTCTTTGATTGGTTATTTCAACAACATCCACAAAATGTCCAAAAAAATGTTAATTTTCTTTTTGGAAAGTTCTATGGTTTGCTTGAACAATTTCCAGCTCTGAGGAGAAAAAAAATAATATATATATGTATATATATTTATAGATCATTTTCACTTGTGGTTTTCTATGCTCCCCTGCCCAGAACGCATTGACCTCTGGGATGGGAATTAACAGTTAAGCCATGTAATAATACTTTGTCAGGAACACGAAGTTTTATGATAATTAAAGGAAATCAGGCAAGAGACACAAAAGGTTTCCCTCCGGCGGATTGTTTTCGGTAGCAGGGAACAGCCCCGGGACACGTAACAGCCCTTCATCCAGGAGCGAGACCAGAGTCCTGGACAGGGAGCTACATGTCCCCATGGTCTCTGTTTCAAGTGTTCTCTATAGTCACAAGTAATTTTATTTAAATATACCCTAGAGATGGAAAAAAAGCTTGACAAAAAAGCTGTTGGTTTGGTTGGGTTTTTGTGTTTTTTTACAAAACTCACGAAAATTCTTCAGCATAACAGAGGGATTCGAATATCTACATAATAAAAAGAGTGATTATAATAAAAAGAGATGCTGAAAAACTTGCTGTCCTATGGAGGACTGTAACAGGGACAAAAATGCCCCAGGACATGCTTGCTGGGGGATGAAGGATGCTGCCAGCCTAGCTGGAGCCAGATTTTATCACACCAAAGCCCAGCCCGGCAAGGAGGCACAGCATCCCTATATCCCAGGTTCGGCAGTGACACCAGAGTGAGGAGATAAAGCAAGTAAGATTTAACGAGCGAAGCAATCTTTTTAGCTCCATTATTAATGTGATAGGAGCTTATTTCTCCTCCCCATTTAAAAAGCCACCGCAGGACTAACCGAGATCCCCAGCCCTGGTTTCAATTACGCAGAGATTGAATCAAAACAGACTGCTGTGCCGTAAATACAAGGGGAGGAAGGGGGGGGGGACCCTCTCTGTAAATCGTAAAATTGAATTCTAAAATTTCATGTTAAGAGCCTTGTCTTTGCCTAATGGATTGCACTGCCATCTATCACAGTGACACTTACAAGTCACAGCTGAAAAAGTACTTTATTAGAATTTTTTTTTAAAGCATTTTGATTTATTCTGGTTATGCTGTCTGTATAATAGACTGAGCAGAATCTCACGCCGATCCCTACACTCAATAAAGCATCTACAGATATATTACAGAAATCCCTCACTGTTTCTAAGTTACAGCCAAATTGTGTCTTAGGGACTGCTCCCAATCATCTCTGTCTTTTAAACCCAAATCAAGCGTTGGGGCTCTAAATGACCTTTGTCTCATTGGCTCTTGCCTGGCGTTGTTTAGAGTTGTTGGCCCATTTTCATCGTGGCCCTGATCAATAGCTGTGATGACAAAGATATGATGAGCTGTGTGATTCCCTCCAGTCACTGCTGCTTAATGATTTTTCCAAGCTCCAATCTTCAGTCGAAAGGGGGAAAGAAAAAAAAAAATATAAAAAAAATAAAGAGCTTGGAGGAAACAAACATTGCAGCATTTCTTGCGATGCCAAATTAGTCTTGCTCCTCTCCCCTTGGGCTGAGCATGCAGGATGTTTCTCAGCTGCAGAGCCCTCACAGCACTGACTCATGTCCGGATGCCACAGAAAGTTGATCCCATTGCTGTTGTTCCTTCAAATGAAGCGTGTTTTGGTACCAGCACCAGTTACTGAGGGCTTGAGCTGTTGGTCTTTACCCACTGCTCACACCAGGAGCTGCACTCCCTGCTCCAGACTGTTGGACTTTCTCCTACAAGCTGTGACCCTTGACCATGATCCTTCCCACCACCCTTAAGACTGGAGACAAACCCAGGAGTTTAAAGTAATTTAACCTATGTCTTTGCATTTTGAAGGGAAGCTCCTTTAGGTGAAGGAGTGAGTTGTCTTTTTGGGAGTCAAGAAAGTAGTGAATTGTCAAAGTTGAGCTATAAAAGCCCACGAGGCCACAGTGACATTTACCCTTGGAGGTGGTCTATCATGCAACAGGACTTTGAAAGATCACCGAGGGCAATGTGACACGGGGCAGGGGGTAGTGCCATGGGATTTGAACCCAGGACCTCTCAGTCTTACAGAAGCAAGGATCTGCTACCCCGCCGTCCATGAAGCAAAGCAAGAAGGGTCAGGCAGCTCTGACCCAGCTCCATGGAGAGGCAAATGGGGCAATGCAGAAGGTGGGAAGGGGTTTTTGGGGCCACCAGCTGAGTAGAAATGCTTGAGGATAGCAGAGTGCAGTCCCTTGTGTAGGGCATGGCTCTTTTCATTCACTGGCCATTTCTGCAACTTCTGTGGAAATGCACATGAAATCCTGTAGAAAAAGCATTTTTCACTTAGAAATGGGGATATTTAGGGCTTTGGAACTGAAAAAGTTCGTTTCCCACCCAGGTAAAGGGGAAAAGGGGTAAGCTTTCACCGAGGCTGAGGATGCAGGAATGCAGTAGCTGTCTTTGGACATGTTTGTCCTCCACAGCAGACAGCCACCCCTTTTCATTTTTTTGGCTAAAGGCTTTGATAAAGAGAAGAGTAACACACACACACACAAACACACACACACTTTTACATATTTTTTTTTCCCTTTTTTGACATAATGTCCATAGTTTCCATGCCGGGTGCAGGTCCACCAGAAGACCCCCAGGAACCCAGAAGGCAGATAGGCAGAGTCATATCCCACTGCTGCTTGAGGGTGCTGAGAAGTGCAACACGAGCTGCCTTGGCCATGGTGCAGAGTGGGATGGTTCCTGGGTCTAGAAATGCTGTACATGTGTGGCAGGACTGTAAGACTCTTGAAAAAATGGGTGAACTTCTCAAAGTCACTAGCTTGTGTAATAACCTGAAGAATATGTAAGGCTGTCGAGGTGCCATCTCAGGCTGGCAAGGTTCCAGTAGGAATGTTTCACACTCAAATTCCTTTCCATGGCTGCGTGGAAAGGTGGCCCATTTACTCTTGCACTACTCCACTTTGCATTGTAACACATGGATAGGGATGGACACAGAAGCACCAATTCTCTTCAAGCCGCTGGGATGGGAGCAGTGCAGACAGGATGCACATTGAGGTCTCTCTGCACTGAGAATCTTCATCAGGGGTTTATTCCTTTCAACTCAGCATCCCACAGCTTCTTTTTTGCTCTACACGTCCTGTTTTCAACGCCCAAAGCCATCACAAGGTTCTGGGAGGGATTCACCCCTATTGCAACTCAGGGAGGGGGAAGCATGAAGCAGGGCTGCCCTGGGAAGAGGGATGCTGCATTCCTTGAGTAGGTGGCAACTGCTGGCTTGGCTAACACTGCCTCTTATCCCCACCAGCACATCCTCAGGGCAACAGAGCCTTGCCAAGAGTTTGATACCAGGAACAGAGGCAGTAATGCCACGGCCTTTGAACCATCCCTAGCAGGGAGCTGCCCACAGCAATTGCTTCCTTGCCAAAGCCTAGAGCTGGCCCAGCCAACATGTGTCCTCCCAGCCAGCTTTGATGGAGCCAGACACCCTTTCTAACCCAGCTGCCTATGATTCACTTCTGCCAAAGTAATAGAGGTTTTGTGCTGCAAGGAGTGGTTCAGAGTACAGCACTGGGGTGCAGCACCAGCACCCTGCCTGCAAGCAGGAGGGACCACCAAAAAAGTCAGGACCCTGCCGGCACGTGGCCCTAACATAAATCAGCCTTGGGACTCTGCAGTTATCAAAAATTCTGACCACGCAGCCATAGGTACCAGGGATTGGGAACTGGAGGAGGAACAGTCTACTGGGGGAATTTCCATCCCATCACCTTCCTCCTGGCAAGCACCCGGGAACAGACAGGCAAGGCAGACGGAGCTGGCAGCTGGCATCTACGGGGGAACCGCGATAGCACTGGGGCTGCCAACGTTTTGCTGCTCGAGGAGTGCATGCCCAACATACACCCCTGCTTTATCTTGGGGGCTGAAGCCTGTAGACGAGTATCAGGCTGTGTTGGAGGATGTCAGTGGTGGTGGCATGAACGCAGGACTGTTTCTGGGGACACAGGTACACTGCAGGGCTCCAAGTAAGGAAACAGCCTTGGCATGGGTTTGCACGTCTTGGGTCATCTCTCTGCAGAACTGGGCAGCAAAATTCAAAGTGGAAGGAATGAAAAATAAAATCAGGACTGAGATGTTCTCAGGGAGACATGGTGAGAGCTCTTAAGAGTCAGGATACATGCAGGTGTCAGTGTGATAGAGATGTCTGTTTGGGACCAGGGTTGGCCATCTCCAGCCAGAGCTCCAGCGAGAGGTGGGGTAACACCTCTGCCTGCCCCAATGGCCCGTGCTGCCACAGGGCTGTTTCAGGCAGGGAAGAGGATGCTAAGCTCATCTCCTTGTTCCCTTGAATTTCAAGGACTCTTGCAAATACCAGAGCACAGAGGTTATGTGAATACAAATTACATTAGCATGCCGAGTAACTTTGTCAGCAGTTTCTTATTAAAGCACTTGGTCCCCTCTGCAGTGGGCATTTCCATACAACCTCCCCCTCCTTCAACCACCAACAGTCAACTGGGCTCTCCATTTAATTCAAGCTTGTGTAAGAAAATGGTGAGAGGGTTGATTCCAATATTCTCCTTGTCCCACGCACAAGCTGTTGCTACTTATTAAACGTTTTAAAATCCCTGCTGCCAAAGTCCCCGGGAGACATTTATCTGCCATAGTCATAAATGACTTGCCAGCATGCTACTCAAAACTGCATTTTCCAGCCAATAAATACAAGCTCCAGAATCAGGAAAAGCAGGGTTTGGCTTGCTCTAATTTTCAGTGGTATGTCACTGGGATACTATAACTACTTTTAAATTCAAATCAGCTTCCTAATAATTAACTGGCTTTATCAGATACAGCACAGTGGACTGTTAAACACGTAGCCTCATGTACTGAAACACTATACATTTAATGAAGTTATGCCATTAGCAAATGTACAACATGGGTGCATTAAATCCACCTATAGAACAGCTCTACGTATGAGAGAGAGAGGATTTATTTTAGCTTTTCTCAATAGAACAGGAGTCCCTTTCTTGGCTTTTGCTAGGGTTTTTTTTAACTAAAACCAGGATTTGCACACACACAAAAAAACCCCAAAAAGTATCTACTCTCATAATGAAAAAAGACTGATTTTTTTTCTTTTTTTATTCCAGTTCAGGAAGGAAGAGAATCATCTTGCAAGTTAATATAATCAGCTCCTTTGCCTCTATAATCTACTTCTGCTCAGCAGGAGCCCCCCCAAAAAACACTTTATGTCCCAAGTGAAACGTGAAAACTACTTGTAAGGTCTCTTTTGAGGCACATGATTCAGACGGTCACTTTTGGAGTATCAGAATCAGCGTTGTCTTCCATCTCCTTTCTTCCCAGGAAGAGCTCTCCGGCACGCCATGGGCTCCCTGTGTTTTGGGTGGAAGGCTATCTGTCCCTGCCCCAAATCAGAAAGGGTTAGGATGACACAAGTTAGCACAGACACCCATTTTGCATTTCACACCTAAGGACGTACGTTGACGACTCCCCACTTCAAATTCCTCACAAAGGGAGGGGAAAAAAGTAAAAAAAAAATAAAAATAAGAGGACAAGAGACAGTTAATTTCACTGTGATCACACTACGGCAAAATATACCTTCTGTTCATTGCAAAAAAACGAGTGAAGGCCAAATTAAAGAGGAAAAAGGAAAAAAAAAAGTATGTTGCATGAGTTACAGTGCAACCATGTTATTCCTTCTCTTTCTGTTTTCCTCCCCCCCCAGCCCCCCCGCCTTGTTCAGTTTAGAAAAAGGATTGAGTACAACACAGTCAGGTAAGTGGCCACAAAAGAGTAGCTGTCTTTGGCAAGAAGTCACCGCATCGACCCTCTCTGTCACCTTCTGCCCATTTCGCTCTGTCTCATGAAGTGGATGTTGTTGGCGCTGTCTGAGAGTTCGGGGTACTGCTCCACTGAGATCACAAAATAGCCGTCGTAGCCCTGTACCCGGCCCGTGTTTAGCACTTGTTGCTTCTCCCCTTCTGTCCATGAGCGAATACCCTCCTCCCCATCCCGCAGTCTCTGCTGTTCCCGGGACCAAGCTTGGGTGACAGCTCGCTGTCGGGCCAGCTCCAGGACACGGGCCTTCTCCTCGTCCAAGGTGGTCCCGTAGCGAGTGTTTAGACACAGCGCACCGTACTGGAGCTGGATGTCCGTGTAACGTCTAGTCCTCCCACTTAGCACTGTGTTGATCTGGGACACCGTCACGTTCACGCCGTTCTCCAGGGTCCTCCGCCCGCCACTGAGGCCCAAGATGGACAGGTCGCCCTCCGACGGCCCTTGCTTAATGAAATAGTGCGTGTCCACCCCGTCGATGGTGAAGTGCAAGTTCTCCAGGTAATGGGCATTGTTGAGGATGGCTGCAATCCTCCGTCCGTCCTCGTTGGCCACACTGATAATGTCAGTGGCCACACGCCCATCCTTCATGGCGAACTTGACCCCTTTGCCAAAGATAGAGCCTCCAGAGGCAAAGTTCTTGTTCTTCTTGACCTGGCGGCACCCAGCGATGCTGGAGCTGTAGATCTGTTCGAAGCGCTCGAGGGTGACAAAGGCCTTCAGCTGCTTCTGCACTTCACACTGGACTCCCAAAATTGACTGATCAGGGAGAAAAAGAAGAGAAAGGATATGTTACAAAGAGAAGCCTGATGACCCAGTAGCGTTATTAGCGTGCTGGAAACCAGCAGAACATCCTGGAAACATCTAATGAAAAGCTCCTTTTCTCAGATTTTTAGTTCTTTTTAATGGAAGAGACATGCTGTCAGTTTATTCTCCTTAACACTCTTTGTTCCAATAAACTGAGCTGTATTTAATCTCACAGACTGAAGGATGTAGAGGTAGAAAAGGATTTTTTGCCCCAGTGCTGTGGGAGTCTGGTTTCAACGTGGAATTATTCTGTGCTTCAGTGTTCTTCACCTGCACATAAGAAATCGTTCATCTTGTGGCCATGATGCTTTACAAAATGCTTTCAGATTTTCTGTGAAAAAGTGTGGAAGTATTTGAAAAAAGTCCCTCCATTTTAACTTCAGTTTGCAACTCCTTGAGCTACCTTCAAAAGCTCTGCATTACAAGGATGACGCTCAAAGTGTCAATAGCCTCTCTCTATCCCATATCAACCTGCCCAAAGCAGGTTGTTGAAGGCCCTAAATCCAAGTCCTATTTCCTGAAAACCCTCTACAATGTGCCAGGCTCCTTGAGCTAAGGCCACCCACACCTGATGCTTGAATTCTGGCTTATACCGAAGCAAAACTACTGAGAGACAACAGCCTGGATCATTTACAGTCAGGTACAATACAAAGTCAATTTTGCTGTTAGCATATAATAGACCAAACACACAGCAAGTCAGCAGCTCATCATTGCTGCAAAATATCTTTGGAAATGCTCTCATCAATTCATGGCAGCACAGGCTTCTTAAAGACCCCTGTTTGTGAACAATTATTTGCTCAAATTTCACAAAAGCAAGAGGATGCTATGACAAGAGTCTCCTGGCACTGCCAACGGCTCAGTTCAATAACGTAATGACATCCAGGATTAAAAATAGGCTACAAAGAAGTTTGCTGCACTCCAATTATTTTGAAGAAATTTAACATCCATGAAGGATATTGCCTTAAACCGTCCACAAGTTAAAGGCTCACATCCTTCCCTGGGTGCTAGAAGACAATTCTGATGATGCAGGCATTTTGGCATGGACCTATCAGCTCATACTTGGAACAAGAGAAGGGAAACACAAGTCTTATGGGAAGCATCTGAAAGAAGTGGGACTGTTTAGTTTGGAGAAGAGGAAGCTCTCTACAACTACCTGAAAGGAGTTTGTGCTGAGCTGGGGGCCAGTCTCTTCTCACAGATAAGTAGCAACAGGACAAGAGGGGATGGCTGCAAGTTGTGCCAGGGGAGGTTCAGGTTAGAAATGAGGAGACATTTCTTCTCTGAAAGAGTGGTTGGGCATTGGAATGGGGTGCCCAGGGAGGTGGTGGAGTCACTGTCCCTCAGGGTGTTTAAGGAAAGGTAGGGACATGGTATCGTGAGTAATACAGGTGGTAGGGGGATTTTTGGAGTAGATGATCTTGAAGGTCTTTTCCAACCCTAATGATTCTATGGTTCTATGAAACAACCCACCATTTTCATGCTGGCCGTTTCCAGAGAAGGGTCTTAAAGCATTAAAGAAATAAAATAAACGATTTATCATTGCAATTCACTCAGAGGTTATGAGCAATTTTGATCTATAAAGGAGAAAACCAGAAGAGAATGGAGGTACACAAGTTAAAGAACATGTTTCAGACTCTAAGGCATTATAAGACCCAAGACTGACTCTTATTCAAAGTGCCACACAAACTGGTGTAGCTCCTCCTTTCCCCTTTTGATTAACAGTGTAATGATTGGACAGGAACCAGTCACCTATGAAGAGGAGTTCTTTATGGTTCTCCCCATCCTGCCTGTGGGGGATCTTGCACACAGCATAGAGTGATATAATTAACAGACTGATAGGGAGCCAAACCCAGCTCCCCTGCAAACTGCACAGGTGCTCTGATTATGCAAAAAAATCATGTAATTAATGTAGATGTCACCAATGATGGACATGGAGCAATTAGGATTCTAGGCTCCATGAAACACTTGTAAATAAGCGTGCACTGCACAGCCTTGGTTAGCTATTTCATCTTCCAAGAGGTTTAGATGGGGAGGTGTTCTTTTCAGGTGCATCTCATATGATTTCACTCTAGGTGGTCCCACTACCTAACGCCACGCTGCTCTCCCAACTCCCCTCAGTGACTTTTACAGGTGATGGGAAAAGGCATTTATCATTACTCAAGCTGAATCACTGTTTGGTCTGGGCTCCTTCCCTCAAGGATATTAATCAGGTCTTCTGCACTACATTTCTATGTTCCTGTGGTCATTTATGTATTACCATCTATATCTACATCAATGTGGTTACCAGCAGTTGAGTGATACAGAGTCCCTGGAATTAATTGCACCATCTACTGATTATCACCTTGGAGAAGGAAGCTCTGGGAGGTCAGACACTACTGGGCATGGGAGAAATATTCCCATCTAAAATCTGCCCCACTCCCCTACTATTTTGTCTTATTCTTGATGAACTGCAGAAACTGTAGCACCTTTTCAAGTCTGAGCAAATTATTAGCAAATTATTATTATAAATCCTCTGTGAGTGCCTCCAAATTAGGTTTCCCCAATAAACCAGTGGACACTACTTCCATATCTTTTTATCTGAATCCAAATGAAAAGTGAATTTTCAATGAGCTCTGAAAACCTGCTGATGCTGCAAGACAGACACATAGTGATATGACAACACACTGTGGTTTGGACAAGCAGGACATATGGCTTGTAACTATATTTTTGTAGTGCTAAACATAAAAAAATACTTTCATAAAAATTTAAAAGTAAATTCTGTGAAAGAGAGTGAGGAATTGTATTGCATGTCTTATCTTTCACAGTGGATAGTTTTTATTTTAACTCCTGGTTTGGTTTTGGACTCATTCCTCCAAATGTTGTCTCCAAGACATGTTTTCTTCATGACATGTTTTCTCTAAGACATGTTTTTTAACTCTCCAGGTCACTTCTACCTAGCCTCAGAGCCAGGAATTGGACTTGGACTTCTTTTACTTAGCTGTAGAGACATAATCTATAATGAGGTTAGAAAACCTTGTGAGGACAACAGCTGTACAACAAATTTTAAGGGTCGATTGTGTTGATTGTGTCGTTGGCTTTTTTTAATTCAGGAAGGACTGTAGCCTGGTTGGCACATGCTGTGATACAACACGTATCAATATCAATGGCTGGGCCATGATATACCTTCCTCAAGCTCCATAGCCTGCTACCTGGGACCTTCTGGATGGAGGTAATTTTTAATTTTCCACTTTATGGTCAAACTCTCCATAGCTTTGAATTTCAGGAATTTCCCATTATAAAAGGGAACTCTGATTTTTTTTTTTTTTTTTTTTTAATTTGTGATCCAGTAATAGAATACTGGATCTTTCCTTGATCTAATTGCAATCTGCCTTTGTGATATTATATGAAGTCATACAATTTCTAGAGCTCCATTGTTCATCTGGATGCCATTCAGAAAGAAACTAAGCAGCGCCCATCCTACTACTGGCAGGACTTGGAGGTTTAAGGGACTACACGTAATTTAACACCAATGGCACTGTCAATTCCCGCCTAAGGACATCCACATAGGAACCAGGCCAAGTGGTGTCCTCTTGGTCTCCATCCAGGACATCTCCTTCGTACTAGGAAGGTGTTTCTCCTGTTGCATGTGCAACTGTAGGACTGTTTCTGGCACTATTGCTGGTGGTGAAACCAGAGATTAAATGACTAACCAAAGACATATGGCTGTCTCTTGACCTGCAGTCATGTGCCTGCTTAGAGTTGGGAAGTTTGTGAAGTCTGGGTCTGGAACCACCTTCACTGAGAAAGAAACCCATCAACCTGTGGCTATCCTAGCCTTCTATGCACCCACTTCTCACGCATGCTGTAGTCAGTGTTGACTGCAAGACTGTTTCATTTGCCCATGCACCATTACATGGATGTCTAGTGTGAGCTGAGACTCCCAAGGGTGCCTGCAGCAACCACAAAGGGCGGTGAGAGACAGAAGCAGCTCTAGAACGTCTTTGCTCTTCTGAAGGAGCACCTGGGAACAATCAAGATCCCTCAACTGGCAAATGAATTGAGCCCTTGCACAGTCAATGGAGCCCAGAGTGTGATTCACCTTGGTCTATCGTTAGTGCATAGAAGGTGATCAGTGCTTCAAGTGAGCTCCACTGCCGGTATGAACCAGATGTTGACAGACTATAGTGGGTGCACACACCTAGCACACATGGAGACACCTGCATCTATGTGTCTTACTCTTAAATTCAATCCTAGCCCTAGAAGCTGGCTATCTGAACTGTCTTTTGGGCTCCACTGACGAATCACCAAAATGGGTAGTGTTCAACACTATTTTTAGCACTACAGGGAGACCTGCTGGACCATCAGTTGCTGATCCAGAAGTGTGCAGGTGATCCATGCTGTAGGAATTCACGAGGAAGTCCAAGAAACTCTTAGGACATCTGAAATGGCAGCAGAAACCAAGTTCATCTCTACTGTCTGTAAAAAAGAAGCTTGGATATCAAGTTCACAGGCAGAGACCTAAATTTAGGTGAAAAAAATCACATGGGAAGGGTTTTCCACTGGGGACTGGTTACAGGCCTTCTGTGCTCTCCTTATCTTTTGTCACTTAGGGAAGTAGGAGCTCAGATACGTGCAATGTTGTTAAACTAAACATCATCAACACTTAACAATTATAATAACTAAACACATCTCTGATATCTTGAAAATGAGCCCGGGATGACTTTGAAATGACTTTTTGAGTGCATTTCTTTGATAAAAGTGTGTATTTGGGAACAGCACTTTTAAAAAAAAGAAAAGCAAACACATCCAACAGCAGAAAAAAACTTCAGCAAATTCAGGCAAACCAGAGTACACCAGCTTGTACACTCTGCTCTGAATATAAAAGGCGTGGAGGCAAACAAATTATATGTAGTTCAAAGAGGCAGTGTATCCCTGACTTTGAAATTACCATTTCTGTTTCATCTTTGAACTCATTTTAATGAACTGGCAAGGAAAAGAAACAGAAAATTTCCATCCAAGGCTGCAGTGGCATGTGGTAGTCTCTAAAAAACGCTGCTGCTTTTAGTGACGGTAAACCAAGGTATCTACAAAACCAGTTTTGAAGGGACTTCATAGTTATTTTACTTCAATATTTGTTGCTAGATGCGGGTGACAAATAGGCTGGATTTGTTTTTCCTCACAGTCTTTTTTAATCAGATGTCCTTAGGTGACATTTCACTTTATCTAGTAACAACCCATTGGAGAGAAGAGAACGACCTTCATCATTTGTTCTCTGTTGCACGGAGCTCAGGAGAATGGTACATTACACAGATCTCTGAATAGCCTCTTGCATTTTGCCGACACCTCCTGAGGATTCAAAATACCATAGCCAGATACTATCATCTGTTGTTTTTAAATACCGCCTTCCAGTGTGAGACTGAAAGCTTTAATTTCCCATCAAGGATCCAAAATGTGAAATACGTGAACGTGTTTCCAAGTTTCTTTATATCCTTGTGCCATTATACACAGATAGGTGTTTCTCTTACCACCATATGGCTTAAAACACAGAAAGCCACTTCTTCCAAAATGCTTGGAAGTTAAGATTTCTCTGAAATATTCATTAACTCCTTCTTGTTTACCCCCCCCCCCCCCCCCATCTCTCTGTTAACAAAACTGCTCTTCAGAAGTCAGTGTCTTCCCTCTAGTCCATTTGGCCATTCCTTGAATGAGTCTCTGTTTGGATGTCCCCCACCAGCTCCCAGATGGTGGAGGTGCAAGAAGAGCCCATGAACCACAACAGCCTATTAGGTTCCTACCCATCAGTAAAGCTGTCCTGCATGCTGGTTGGCTGAGAGGCAACATGCCTGCTGAGCAGCCTGCCAACCATGTTGGACGTGGGATGATGGAGGTGAGTGATTAGCCAGCAAGTCCAGTGATCTAGATGATGATTGATTGGTAATGAGGGAAACACAAGTACTAACTCTTGGGCATGGAGGACAGGTCTCTTCTCCACTCGGCCAGTGTACGCAGCTGCAGGGCGATAACGAGATTGAGCTCATCAAGCAGATTTCCATCTCTGGGGAAATCAGAGGATTTTCTTCCTTCACTTGCTCATCTGTTTTCATAAAGCTACAAGAGATTAATGTCTTTGAGACGTCAACTCATTTCCCTGCACCAGAGCCACTGAAAACTGGCCGCTACTTTTGCAAAACATAACTAGGGGCTGATGGACAGACGTGCAGACAGCATGATGGCCCAATCCCAGGGCAAAGCACCCGCAACGCGAGGCTGCCCCCCCCAAATGAGGGGTACTGGCAAGAGCAAGTCCATCAAACAGATTGTCCTTGGGAGAAGCTCTGCCAGAAAGCACAGCCCTACAGCTCACTCCCAGGCTGAGCATCGCTTGCCTCCAAAATGTTGCTGCATAAGGGACTCCAAGAGCTGCTCCTCCAGCACAGCCTGTATTGGTCACTGCCGAAAACAGGACCTTTCCTGGAGGCACGGTTCTTGTGGGATGGAGAAAAGGGTAGTTCATAATATGATGTAGCTAACGATACAAGCACTGACTCCAAAACACTCCTCCTTGCAAATAGAGCTGTTCTGGCTCCAGCAATTACCTGACAGTTCAACAAGACAAAAAGGGGAAGAAAAGAGAGAAAAAAAAAAAAAAGAGTAGAAATTGGATTCAGGTGCAGCAGTTCCACAATATGCCAGGGGTCACCCAGAGTCCCTGGTGGCCAATAACACTGAACTTGTTCAACAAACAATTTAGTGACAGCCTCACTGTCACAGGGAGGAGGGGGGCGGGTAGAGGGGGGGGAAGTGCTGCACAACAGAGTATTGAATTATAAATGTCACTCCAGAGCTGCAGGGTGTTGGTGCAAAGTTTATGACATGCTGGCTGTTTCTGAGCTGGTGGATGCTTGAAGAATTATCTCTCCCATCTTCCAGCCCTGCAAGGCAAGTACCAACAATGTTTTGGAAAGAGATGCTTGGGCCCTCTGGTTATGCGCTCTGAAGAGATACGACGCAGCCATTGATGTGGAGTTAGTTGCTTTGCTGTTGTGCTCCTGTTATTCCTCCCTGATAAAAGAACTGACTCAGTCTTCTGGGTCACCACTTTGATCAGTGAATCCAATGGAGTAACTCTTATTTACTTGGGTCTATCACAAGGAGGTATGTGACCCAGAGAAACCAGGGACTAGAAGACATGGAGATAAGAAAGCTGTGGCACATCATTCTGTGAATATCCCCCAATTGCAAGCAGGTTTGGCATTGTCCAGTGCCTTGGCCAGGCTACTTCTAAAGAATAAAAGATCTGGAGCTTCCTCCATATGCTCTGGTAGACCATTTCACAGTTTGATCAGTCTGAAAATATTTCCTGTGCTTCCACTTTTTTAATATTTTCATTTGTTACGTAAAACTTTCAAAAACTTCTATTGGAGAACCATGTCCAATTCCAGAGCCCTCAGCACAAGAACCTCTGGACCTCTTGAAGCAGGGTCCAGAAGAGGCCATGTGAAGATGATCTGAGGGCTGGAGCACCTCTCCTACAAAGACAGACTGAAAGAGTTGGGCTGGCTCAACCTGGAGAAGAGAAGGCTCCAGAGAGAAATCAGAGCCTCTTCCAGTCCGTAAAGGGACGTACAGGAAAGTTGGGAAGGACTGTTTTTAAGGACATGGAGTGATAGGATGAGGGGTGATGAGTTTACACTAGAGCAGGGCAGGTTTAGATGAGACATTAGGAAGAAGTTCTTCCCTCTGAGTTTGGTGAGACACTGACACAGGTTGCCCAGAGAGGTGGTAGAGGCTCCATCCCTGGAGACATTCAAGGTCAGGCTTGATGGGGCTCTGAGCAACCTGACCTAGTGAAGATGTCCCGGCTAACTGCAGGGGGTTGGACTAGATGGCCTTTAATTTCCCTTCCAACCTAATGCAGTCTGTGATTCTGAGGTTCTATGATTTTATGCCATGTGCTTTATCACAGAATCTCAGAAGGACAGGAGTTGGAAGGAACCTCTGGAGATCATCTCATCCAACTCCCATGCTGAAGCAAGATCACCTAAAGCAGCTATCAATAGTGTTTATCAATAAATACAGAGACAACCATCAGGAAGGAGAGCTGGACTGTGTCTGGGAACATGTATGTGTGGCTGGGAGTGAACAGAACTAGATGTGAAACATCAGTGCTGGATGCACAGGTAGGCCTAGGAGAAAATGGATCACATGTTCAGGTATCACATGTGAATGGATTTATTTTATGTAAAGGTATGCCTACAGTATTCTGTGTGTGATGGAAAGGAAGGGAATGCTGCTCTGCAGCTTTTCAGAACCACTCGCTATCACAGCGTGATCCAGCAACTGTAGACTAGAATAAAAATGCTCGTGTTTTGCTGCTGTCATAACACAGGGGAAGAACACGAAACGACCTGCAATGGTTAAATTCCACTTCCAACACTCTAGTGCAAAGTGACTCATCTGGAAACACGGTGGCTGCATAAAACCCTCTTTTACTCAGCAAATCCCTGCACCATCCTCACTGCAGCTTCGTGCTTTGAAAAACTGAAAGGGACATGGAGATTTTCTTCCCTTCTTATTGCTCATCCAGGCAGATTCACCTAAAGCAGGTGGATGAAAGGGAGGGCTCCTTGGTTTTATTCCCAGCTGCCCCTATGAGTGTCAGTCTTCATCTCAAGCCGCCACTCAAGTTACTTGGATATTCAATAAGCCAGAAAATAATGAAGTAATGATAAAATAATGATATAATAATAATACTACTACCACTAATAATAATTTCTGTTGTGGTTCTGCAAGAGTTATTATCTGCTGCACAAAACAAATTAAGAGACAATCTTCTGTGTGGACTCTGAATGAGCCTTCCCTGTTTGCCTGCGCAGCTTTGCCTGGGGATGCTGTGTCACATCAGAGAGAAGGAAAAAACCTGAGGCTATTTCTCATTACAGAAATCATCTCTGTTAGCATCTCACTGTTTAATCCGAGGAAGGGAGAAACAGAAAAGGAGTGTTTGAGCTCCAAACCAGAACTGAGTAACTGTGGTGTAATGTTTCTCAGGTTATCAGCTCAGCTGTGGCAGCAAAAGGCATAGTTCTTCTTGGTCACCCTCTGTTATTGTGATATGTCTTAGCATGAATCTCTTGTTGGAATTGCAGCTGGTACATTTTACCTTGTTTTCAACATAGCTATGACTCTGTGTGCCAAGGACAGGCTGACACCAGACTATTTTATTAATCCACAGTATCTT
Source organism: Gallinula chloropus (assembly GCF_964237585.1). Lineage (NCBI taxonomy): Eukaryota > Metazoa > Chordata > Aves > Gruiformes > Rallidae > Gallinula > Gallinula chloropus. The sequence goes on from NC_140085.1 coordinate 192,497,906, forward strand.
GTTCATACCTCCGAGGGATACCTTCTGTGGCCGGGGAAACGTGACACTGTATTTTACCTGCTGGTTTAATATGTTTACAGGACCTCGAGAACCTGCTGCAAGACAGTGAGATTTCAGTGAACTCATAGATAAAGAGTCTAGGAGGGCAGCTGGGATCAATCCTGCTTCCTACTGTTATCATTTTGTTAGCAGAAATGTTAAGAGCAGAGCCTGGTCTCCCCAAACACACTGGTACCTCACTGCTCTCATGATGTTCAAATACATGGCAACAGCAAGCAGGAGTTCAGACTAAAGAGGATTCAGACTGAACAGATGAAAGCAACCTCAGAATAAAATCAGGCTAGGAGATGAAAGAGCATCCTGAGAGGTAAATCACTTTAAATGACTTTTTCAAGGTCATACAACTGATAAGCAGGAGGGCTGGGAGTAGCCCAGGGCTCTCGGATCCTGACCCAGTGTGCTAGCCTTTAACAGCGCTGCCTCTGTCTTTCAGCCAAGTAATTCCCAACAAGAAGAAAGGGGGAAATAACTTTGCTGTAAAAGCTTTTTTCTTGCCAAACTTCATCATGGATTTTTGTGCCAGCGCCTACCACAATGGCATGTGATACAGGCCTGTTTTTAAAAGCAGGGCACGGTGACTTGGGGTGAAACCCAGTTGTGTAAAATGAAAGCAAAGTCTCAGCTAAAACTTCTTTCTGGTGAGACCCTCTGCAATGCAGAAGAGTTTCTTAGGGGTGTACTGGGACTGGTTGCTTGAGACATTTTAAACCACACTGAATAAGTTTCTGGAAAAAAATTATCGTGGAAAATTATTCTGTATCAAGATTTTTTTTGTTTTGGTTTTTTTTTTGCTTCCAAGAAACTTTGGTGCAAAAGCCCTGAATTTAGCCTGCAATACCTTGTAACATGGCCTTTTGCAGGAGAAGGAAAAAGTAACACACCATTTAATCGAGGAAACACCAGAAAACATCACAGGAAAAAGCACCATGGAAATAAAGAACTTAGGATGTGATTATGCAGTCAGATCTCATTACTGTAATGGGGATTGGCTCACTCAATCTCCCATCATATCTAGGTAAACAGGCTGGTGGAGGGGGTTTTAATAAAGACTGTGACTGTACAGTATGCTGAGAAGGGTGTGAGATATGGTATGGAGTTTCATGGATCACCTTGCTATTGTCCCATTCTTGGGTTTTCATCTGTGTGTGGATTAGCTCATAGGACGGCTCCATTGCATCCATGTCTGGCTTGGGGTAGCCGGGGATGACGTTGTGTAGCTGGAACCCAAAAGTGAGCAGCCAACTGTTGACATCTGGAATGGAAGAGAAGCATAAATCAGATCTCTCAAGCAGGGTTGCTCAGGAGAAGGGTGCAGAGGAAGACTCTGTGGTGCCTGGCACTGTAGCAGTCTGGACAAAATGACGAGCATCTACTTCATGTTAAGAGTGCAAATCTTAATGGTCCTTGAAAGAACAATGTGCCAAAGCTGGGATTTCCACCTCCAACTGCAGTCCCATTCTGCACTTTCCCAGCACTGAAACAGAAGCTTTGGCAGTGGCCAAACAGCTCAAATCAAAGCCAACTCGACATCTGCCCGTTGTCAGCAGGCACCAGGTACCATGCTAAGGTGGCACAGAAGCAGCACAGGAACAACAATACACTAATGGAGGCTGAGATGCTTTGGTCAAATAGGTGGTGTCCCATCCTACAGTGATCTCAGCCACAGACACTTGCCTTCCTGAGGACTCTCAAAGGGCCTGCAGGCTGATGACTAAATTTGGAGCTATCTCAGGCAGAATACCAGGGTGTTCAGGATGAACAGCATGGTCGTTTGGCAGGTGCTCATGGAAGAGCCTCTGGAAATATCCTCTGATTTTTCCATGGCATTCCTACCTCAGTCCTCAGTGTCGCTGCACTTTACATAAGAAGGTGTAGTTTGAGTATTAAACCAGTGTAAAGTCACGTGTTGTCTTTCATAGTGACATTTAAAATCAGCCTCCACACTGCCAGCAAAGGACATAATAGTGTAAATAAACACACAGATAGAAGACTACTTTGCTTGGGGACCTTTCACAACCCCCTTAGCAGCCTACTGATGGTGAGAAAACCGCTGGCTACAAGCAATAAACCACTGTCCCATGCAAAAGGGAGACCACGGTCACTAAAGGGGACATGATGGAAAACCCAGCCATTTGGGACACGATTCCTTGACAAAAAGGAATCATTCGTTTGACAGTCATCCCTGATTTTGACTGCACAGCTATTAGGAATGTCAGCTGAATGTTAATCCACTGAAGGAGTTAATGATGAAGCTGGCTAACTCCTACATTTGATTGGGATCAGCATTGCTTCCCCCCTCCTCTTAAATTCAGAGCATTAGATGTTCTCACCTTGCTTTCCTTCACTGAACTCTAGAGAAGGACACAGCTGCTAAAATCCTCAAGCAATATGGTGTGTACTTGGCACACAATTAGCAATTGTGAGAAAAAGAAAGCCATGAAGGTAAGGTTTAACTAATATCAGTTCCCAGGGGGTCTTAACTCTTTTGCATGTAACCAGGATTCTGGTGGTGACTGCTCTGCTTCCAGCTGGACGTGCAAAGGGCTTGATTTTCATTTTCCTAAACTCAATAAACGTTGTTGAGGCAATCTGAAGAAGAGATCAATTTAAATAATCAAATATGCATCTTTGAATATTTTTTCTCTATTCCCCATGAGACTAAATGAGTGTTTTGAAGAGCTGGTTGGAAAAGAAATTACGGATGCAAGAGGCAAATAAGGTACTTCCAGATGACTTGAGAGCCAGGAGCCAAACAAACACACTATCTGTTGCTTGTTTTCTTACAGGCCAAAATGTTGAGATTGGGCAGATGTCCAAAAAGCCCTTGCGACAATCCATGTGGAAGGGGGAGGATTTCTGTAATAAAAACACTTCTGTTCACTCAATGTACAGATTGTTTTTGGAGTGTCTTTGAAACAGAGAAGTTGCGGGGAGGGAAATAAATTAAAAGGCTCATCTGATTATTTTTTTTTTTGCTTAGCGCTAAGCCAGGCTGCTTCCAAATCCTTCTCATGTGAAATGAAGACCTTTGATGTACATATTGTGGTCCAGGTGGTCTGGAGAACAAAGTAAAACAGTGAAGGTCGGCATTGGTGCAGGAACCATTTTCCAAGCACTTCACAAATGTTAAAAAGGATACAGAGAAGGGATGCTGAACATCAGAAAAACAGGTAATGTGCCTGGAAAGACTCAAGACAGGCTTTTTTTTTGCTACTTCTCAGAAAACTGGCTTTCAGAACATTTGCAAATGGGAGCTTGTTCTTTTTGGGAAGAGGTGTTGTAACACCCAGAAGAGAAAAAAACCCTAATATCCCACCCAGAAAACCCAACCCCACCCTGCAAAATAAACCATGGGAAGAAGGTGTGGAGCTCAGAATACACAGGGGAAAATATTAATTTGCCAAGAGGCAGTGACAACTTTTTTGACAGAAAAGTACATTTCACATCACAGAGGTTTTTTCAGCTACAGTAACCCTGCCAACACATTTCACAGTAAATTCATTTGAGGGCAAAGAAAAAGAGTGCTTAATGCAGACACATGTAATGGAAATGTCAGTTCAATCCATCAGGATTGCTGAAGCTGGCAGCAAAGCTCTGCGACATGAAGTGTACAATCACTAAAATATTCATGTTTAACAATGGGCCTCTCAAAACATAAATACCTGCTTCTCCTGCTCTCCCCTCCACATGCCTCCAATTTGTACCCACGAGCTCAGAAACCTCATCCTTGCAGACCAACATGTGTGTTGTTTGCCTGTGTCCTGAGTCCTGAGCTCCCCTAAGAACAGTGGGTCCCAGTCTGGGGATGGCGGGATGGACAGCGGTTCCCTGTGCTTGAATCTGGGTGGATTTGGTTGTGATGACAAGGACATCAATCACCAGTCCTGTCCATGAGATGCCAGATAGCTTCAGCAGAAAGAAATGCCAGAGCAGCAGCCCAGCATCATGGCATTCATCCCATTAAGTGGCCTGTTTCTTCCATGCACTGGGAGAGGAGAAACTTCAGAAATGCACTTGGGCTCTGTATTCTTGAAAAACTAAAAATAGAACTTTCAAGACCATGGAAAAAGTTATTCAGGGCATATAAAATATTAAAGTATCAGATTTGGACATCTTGATGTTAACATCAGCACTGCGTGGGAAGCTGTTCACCTGCTCCAAGACAGGACTGGAAATTTTGTCCTGTGTTAACTTGAGCAGGAAAATAGAAATCCGTTAATATGTCACAAAGCAACTGTTAGAAAACTAAATCAGCTGAAGAAAACAGTTTCAAATGAAGATCTTTCAGTTTGCTTCTGACTCCTTAATTTTTCTTCTCTAGTTCCCAATCATTAGTTTATGCTTAACTCAAAAAGGTTGTAAACCAAAAAAGGATATTTTGTCTTTTAGGTTAGTTTGGAATTTGTCATTTAGACAATTTTGAGAGCTGTTTACAACATATCTGCTGAGAAATCTCTCAAGCTCAACCCTCTCCCATAAACAAATTCAGTTTTGACAAACGAGTGTTTCCTGATAGGAAAAGTTATCTCAAAGTATTCCCTGCCAGCCTTAATTATCAGAGTGAGGCCAATACACAGGATCTTCATATGCAGCTTTTGGCATATTTTACTTCCCTCATGGCATCATCTCCTCAGCTCTGGAGAAAACAGATTTTCATTTTAAAAAAATCAGTCTAATCCTTATGATTGTTGCAGAAGAACCTAAAAGCATGAATCCTGATGGCTAGAAAAACAAGCGGAATAGAACAAAGTGAGATCTTTTATTTTATAACATTTAGTCAGTCTTACAACTCAGGGGAATGCAAATATTGTTGCTTATGGGAAAGCTGTGATGGGTGGAGCAGGAGCATTTTAAAATTAATTATATCTCCTTATGAAGTATGTACGTTTGGTTTGTGATTGTGTCACCTGGTTTTCCGATGGGAAGTGTACAGAAAAGCATCCCAGTCCTCTCAAATATCACTACCAATGTTGCACAAAGTATGAATATAGGAAGGACATTTAATCTACAGAATGATTTTCTGTATATAAAAAAAAGCCCATACACAGAGCTCATGTTATTGCCATTTCACAAAGTCCCAGGGGAAGCAGTTCAGAGGTTCTGTCAAGCCGTGGGATAGGCATGCCCTAAAATCTGGCCTTGAAGTCTAACACACCTGCTTTTATTGACATTTAGTAGGAACTGCTAATTCAGTGGGGCAGATTAACTTTGAACTACATGGTTACTGTAGTGTGCTCCAAAATGTCTGACTTATAAAAGGTTTTAAGTTGCTGTTTCCATTCTGCTAGAACAAATCTGCATGTCATTTGTTTAGTTGCAAATAAATCTCCAGGCAAAACTGTGTAAACAGAGCTGCCCCTCTACAAAGAGAAAGGTTATCAGGACATTAATTAGTAGCTAAACTTGGGATATCTGAGGGAATGAAAAACTGGAAGCAAAATAAAGAGAATAAACACCAAGGAAGAGAAAAGAAAACAGGTTTGGGAATTACAATCTCCATCTATGCTAATGAATTAAACATGCCCTGCACACAGAGGTCAACTGGCAAAGAAAAGCTTGTGTCCATTACATTAAACACTGGAAAACCTCATGGTGACCAGGATACAGAGAGAAAAGAAACCCATTCACTGACAGCAAGCTTGTGAGCATGTTGATTAATATAAATGTCTTACCTGTCATGTAACATTTAATATCCTGAGAGTTGCTAATAGGATTGTTGTTTTTGAACATATACAGGTTGAAAGGCATTATGTTATTGCTACTCAGATGCTTCCACATATCATGGTCTGGACTTGTCCAGCGACCTGCTAGCACATCATAGTCTCTCCGTCCCATGTGGATAAGCTTTGTGAGGGGGTCATAGAGTCCTCCATGGTAGCCAATGATGATCTGGAAGTTGGGATTGGTGTCCATATAGATCTCCCCATACGCTGTGTATAGTATCTGCTTAATCATTAAGCCAGTCCCACTGAAGACAGCCAAAGGAGTGCCAATGTTATCGCAGGCTATGTAGAATTCATCGCCGCTGCTGAGCTCCATTGCAAAGAGGTGGCCTTGAAGGTCATAGTAGAGTGAGGTGATTTCGGAGCTGGAGTGGTTGTACAAATGGGTGACCTTGGTTGGGTTGGTCAGGTCTGCATAGAAGAACTGCAAGTGATGACCATGGCTGGTTTTGCTAGAGACTCTCCTTCCCAGACCATCATAGCGGTATTTCACACTCCACCCACTAGCTTTATTGTAGGCTTTGATGAGCAGGCCAGCTGAATTGTACTCAAAAATGTCATTGCCTCTCTGCTTCAGGAAGCCATCTTCATCCATTTTGTACTGCACATCCCCCAGTCTAGTAATCCTATCCCTGAGGTCGTACCTGAGTGGTGTAAGGCGGGCACTGTTCCCTGGACTCAACAAATGGAGGTTTCCATTTAGGTCGTAGCTGTAACGCCAGAGAGGTTTGTCATTGATCGACACTGTCTGCAACTGGCCATCAGCGTCATACTCATAGGAGTACCTAGTTGTGTTTGCATAAGGGCCAACCTTCAGCTCTTTTTTAACCACTCTCCCCATGTTGTCATACTGCACAGTCATCCAGTACATGAGAGACCGGAATATCTCATACTGGACCTCTTTCATCCTGCCATAGGCATCAAAATGCTTAGTGTGAGTCATGACAGCAGTGGTGATAATCTGGTTGATATCGTAGTAAATGACTCCAAATTTACCAAATTGCTCAGTTTTTCCTGACACATCATCGTACCTGTAGAGATCAATGGGTAAAGGTGTCTCGTTGATGACTGCTTGCATGCTGGTGACCCGAAAACTGTTGTCATAATTATAGTCAAAGCGAGCGTTCACCATGCCTTCCTCAGTGAAGCGGAAAATCTGCCGGTCGATGAGGGGTCCTATCTGTCTGTATCTGATCGTACATGTGAACCCTTCATTCTGCAAGTTTATTGTCTTCAGCATGCCAGCGGTTTCATCATAGGTGAAACTGATCTTTGTGGTGTCGTAGAGCATTTCGGCCAACTTGGACAGCTTTCCATACTTGTAGATGACACGTCTCCCTGTCCCCAAGTACAAAGTGTGGAGTAGCTGCTCATCCTCTGTGAAATCCTGAATTACTGAGGCATTGCCTTCAGGTGGCCGGTAGATGTTCCTGTAGTAACCAATGGAACGAATGGTTTCTAAGGTCTGACGGGCAACATTGGGCATGGTCACTGATGACAACCGGTCATTCTTATCAAACTCAAAGATGTACTGTCTCTGGCTGTGAAGGAGCAGCACCATGGACTGGATAGGAAGGAGAAAATTATAGTTTATATTCCTGGTTTTCAGGCAAAATCATGCTTAACTCTCACAAAACTGTCAAGATTCTTCAATCCAAAGAGCAAATGAGGTAAATCTCTGGACCCATAGGATTAAATCGTGAGAGGTATGCAGCTGCATGGCACATTGAGTATCCTCACATAGTACTGGGTCAGATGAAGCAGTTAGTATACTGAGGAAGGGCTAAATTCAGAATGCTCAGTTGTTCAAATCAATACCCTGTAGGCTAGCTGTCTCTGATTTTACAGACTAAACAAATGAAATCAGTACAATGACTTAAAATATGCTTGAAAAAGTGCTCCCCGACCCTGCCCCAGTTTTGGCTCAGATAGAGTTAATTTTATTTCTAGTAGCTGGTGTAGTCCTGTGGCTTGGGTTTAGTATGAAAATAATGTTGATAACACACAGGTGGTTTTAGCTGTGGCTAGGTAGTTTCAGCATTCATACAAAGTCAAGGACTTTTCAGCTTCTTGTGCCCTACCAGGTGCACAAGATGCTGGGAGAGCACAGCCAGGACAGCTGACCCAGACTGACCAAAGATATATTCCAAGATACACAACGTCATGCTCCATATATAACTGGAGATGCTGTCTGGGATCGCTGCTTGGAAACAGACTGGGCATTAGGTTGTTTTCCGTAGGTAGCGAGCAATTGCATTTGTGTGCCACTTGGGTTGTTGCTGTGGTTATTGTCATTATTATTCTCTTCCTTAGTTAAACTGTATTTATCTCAACCCATAAGGGTTTTTTTCCCATTCTTCTCCCCATATCACTGGGAAGGGTGAGTGAGTATCTACCTGGTGCTGTTGCTAGCTGGAGTTAAACCATCACAGACACCTTCCAATGGTCATTTAATTTACTGCGTCTCTGTATCTCCATTTACAGAGTGAGTGGTGAGGTGCTGGAACAGGCTGCCTAGAGAGATTGTGGATGTCCCATCCCTGGAGGAGTTCAAAGCCAGGTTGGATGGGGCCCTGGGCAACTTTGTGTAGATCCAGGCCTGGAGGCTGGAGGCCCTGCCTGTGGCAGGGGCGTTGGAATTGTATGATCCTTGGGGTCCCTTCCAACCCAGACCAGTCTGGGATTCTATGATTCATCTCTTACTGAAAACTTCTACTTGCATGCTTATTCTGGGATTATTTTTTTTCATGTAACAAAAAATCCACCCAGACTGTATAATACAAGGAGGAAGTCAATACCTTTTGCTTTTTTAAAAGCTTCGTTACTGCAGTTTCCCTAAACTGAGCATGCAGCATATGGATCTGCAGGACATTGGGCAATGCAACGATGAATGGTAATACCCAGTATAATTTGCTTCGCAGGCCAATCTACAGACTGCAGACTACAGAAAACACTGCAAAGTCTGCTAGAACAGTCTGGCTGGATTCATGCCTCACACTTTTTTAAAATACATGTATTTCCTCTGAAGGAGGAAAGGTCCACTCAAAGAAGGTAGGAAGTCAGACTGCATGGGTTATTTCCACATGGGAAATCCTAGGGGAAATTCCTACTGACTTTACCTGAAGATATTTTATATTGCAGCTGGCTCAGCAAAGGAATGCTGTGCTTAAAAAATCAAATGCCAGAGCTTCACAGCATCAAGGCTTGCCCTCTGTCTGCCTGGGAAGAAACATCTCAGGCTATTTTAAATTGCTGTTTCATGGTCTGGCATCAAAGTATGCACCTTGGTGTGTGGGTGGTAGAGGAGTACTGGTCCATAAGGACCATTAATCCGCTGATGTGGAGGAGCGCAGCTGTAGCTGTACTGAAGTCAAAGGAGCAAAGCTTGTTTGAACCAGTAGCACCTCCTCTGAGCTGTTGGGGGATTCTTACCTTCTCCAAGTAAGTGTAGCTCCATGATTTGCCATCGGCAAAGATCCTGGATGTAATTCTGCCAGACTGATCGTACTCCATTCTTTCTGACATTGTTCCCCTCTGAATGCCTGCAATGTGTCCTCCCGGGGAGTAGGTGACATTGACCCCATTCAGTCTGCTGCTGGGCGACCAGAGACTGGGTCTCCCTGCCTGGTCGTAGAGAATGCGGAGCGTGAACTTACGGTGGTCATCATAGATTTTCTCTGTCCTTGTCACACGATCGAAGTCAAGGGACAACAGGTTTCTGTTGTGAACCTACAGGAAAGAGATGGAGAATTAGGAAGCCCAAACCAGTTTAAGCTACAAGGACTATCCCTGTTTCACCAAACACCTCTTTAGACCGCACTGGAGAGTATCCAGCTTCTCATTGCTCCTGGATAAGAGGCAATTTTCATAGTGAAGAGTTGAGAGTTGTCTTAACATTGTTTCTTTTGACTTCATTAAGGAGAGAGGCAGAAAATCTGGGTACTTTTGAAACACCACAGCAAAGGAACATTGACCATATCCAAACCTAAGCTTAGGACTACTACGGCAGATGTGACAATTGGCCTACAGAAGTTATAATGACAACTTGTGGCAAAGAACATTTGCGTCAAATACCAAACCGAGGATATAGAGTATTTTTCTTTCATGCATATCAAAAAATAATACTAGTAGAAAACGTGTGCTGTGTTGACATGTGGGAAAACTGAGTTTTTCTTCGAGTTACATACTGTGGGCACTGGAGGTTAAGTCTTTTCCCTGAGATGAAATTATGGAGGCCTTGACCACTGTTGGTGTTACAAAAAGCCAGAACTTTTCTGTGAGAGCTGGAGTTTTAGCTTCCATTGTCCTGAGGTTATTCAGTGTTGCATAATTAGACTCCAGTTACCTCCACTACCTCTGCATTTCCAAAGATCAAAGGTACTTACTTCAAAGGTAGGAGCAGGAATACATTTTGATTCAGGGATTGTAGTGTGCAGCAATACTAAAAAGGAGATGATAACACAACTCATGTTTGCAAGGAGATTTACAAAGCCACATCATCACAGTAGCAAAGCACTCACCAAAGACAAAACCCTCACATTCCCAGCATAAGCTTCTTGGTAAAGACAGCTCTTCCTCTATCCCACCAGTCCTGACTCACTTGCAGCTGGTAAACCCATCTTTTCTGGAACGGTAAAGATTCTTCTTGGATGAATTTCAAATTCCAAACAGCTGACTTGTTTTTCAGTTCCCTTTGCAACCCTTGAGCTGTTGTCAATAAACCAGGGTTTGCAGGTTGCTGCAATGTCTTCAGACTGCAAGTTAAACATCCTGCCTCATCCTGCTATGGATAAAACCGATATTCCTGACCTGAGCACTGTTCTCAGCCCTGGTCCAGCTTTGATCTTGGCCATTACTTTAGGGGGTGTGATTGAATTCCAGCTAGATTTTGAGGGATGTGGGACTATCTGAGAACTGAGTAGGAAGAGAAAAGATGAAATAAGAGCCAATGAGAAGGGCAGAACCATTGCAGTGCTCTGACCTCCAGCCAGGGTCAAACCACCACAAAGGGGTAATATCGCAGCTGAGAAAATGTGGAAGCAAACTGCAGGTGCATGTGGCCAGTCGAGAGAGAAGGAATCGGTGCCACGATGTGGGAGTGAAGATGATGTAAGAGGATGCAAGTGTAAAAATTATTTGCAACTTATGAATAGCAATGCAGGAAGATTGGTATGACTCGGGGAAAGAAACAGTGTGGAAAGGTAGATAATGGTCCAATTAAATGTGTGTAAAATCGAATGTAAATGGGCAATGGGAAGAAAGAGTGAATCAGCCAGCAGCCTGCTGTAACAGGCAAGCTGGGAAATAATTAAAAAGGTATCAAAACTCTAAGTACAGATGCACACATGTAACTAACAGAGCAATTTGGTATCTCATAGGTGCTCACTGCTATAAATAGAGAAACAGAAGTGACAATTGCTTGCAAAAAAAAGCCCCAAGCCCGAAAACCAAAGTATGAAGGAGTTGAATCTCTGCCTTCCATCTATTAACAGAGCAGCTCCAGGCTGGCAGCTGCAGCTTCTTCTGCTAGTGGTCTCTGCCAAGAGAGCTGGAGAGAGCTCTTCCAGAGCTGGGACAGTATTCCAGGCTGAAAGTGGCATCCCTGATCTGCATGGTAGCAGCAGGGCCATTCACTGTGCTGGAAGGACCAAAGAGTAGGTCCCAGGATAGCTCTTACGTTCAGTCCAGATCTCAGCATCCCATTGCCGGTGGCTGAAGTCATTCCACCCTCCTCATGCTCTGGCAAGCCATTTCTGTGGGACTAGTAGGAAACAGTCTTCCTTTTTATGTTTTTTTTTTTGTTTGTTTTTTTTTCGTATTTTGGTTTTTTTTTTTTAATGATTTGTTTTCTGCTGCTCTCTTGGTGTAATACCTCCTCTCTCTGAGAAGGGCTGCAGTGCCAGCAGCCACCCCTCAAGGTGATGGGCAAAGTGAACCCAGCCCTGCCAGATAGCCTCTGAAAAGGGGCTAAATCATTTTTTTCATCCTTGTTGAAGGGCATGCCTTGAATAGAAGTGAATTTTCTGCAGAAGCACTGACAAGGCTGCAGGCTTTAGTCCAATAACCGTGTTTTATGGTGAGCAGAGAAATAAGGTGCCATCCTACATCCTGGAGTCCTTATCCTGGAATGGGGTCTGAAAAGCTCCTGCAAAAAGCTTTTTCTCCTCAGAGTGTTTGAAAATGCTTGCCATCAGCACAGGACTGCGACAGGGTAAATTTAAATCCACAGTTCACATCGGATTTGACCTCGTCTCTATATGTGAGAGACTAAATTTAGCCCCAAAATCATGTTCCACAGCAAGTTCCCTTGGCTTGCTCTGGAAAAGCAAGAACGTAAACATACCACCATCTCTGATCTCTCCAATGCTTCCTATGGAGCTCCTGTACCTTAAATCATAATTAGGTGATACACATTATTCTCCCTGGGAGCACAAGAGTACGGCAAGGGAAGATTTCTTGTGAAAACACTCTGGCCTTCAGCAGAGGAGGGCAAACTATACTTCTGCAATGAACACTCCAGGAGCCAACCACATCCATGTGGTAAAGAGCTGCCTATAAAGCAGTTTCCTGAGTAAGCTGAAACCATTGGGGTGGCGTCAACACCTTGCAGAAATTGCAGAGGCAAATCTGGGCTGTCCTCATTAGTCAACGCACCAGGAATGGTTAGCAGTGCATCCCAGGAGACTTCTCCAGTCATGTCAGTTCTGGGGAGTACCTGGGACACCAGGTTGTGATGCCACCATTAACTGTCTGCCAAGGTCTTGGGAAAAGCAGAGTGAATTACAGCAGAAGCGTTCATGTTTAAATAAATAAAAGAACTAAGCCAACAGCTCTGTCTCTTTTGGCTCTCCTATTTGCTCCTCTGTCAGAGATTATTTTACATCCCTCTTTATTGAAAAACCTGACTTTGTTTAAAAAAAAAAAAAAAAAGGAAAGAGCTCTGTTCCTTGAAGCAGAGTTTACCTAATGCTCTCACTACAGATGGAGTCTGTGTTGCTGTTGGCCAGCGATGGCTTGAATTTATAGCCAGCCAATTTGTGGCAATATCTCACTGCTGGGTGAGTGGATTGGAGCATCACAATTTTCCATGGAGTGTGTGGGACAAGAGAAGGGAAAAGGACTGTTTTAACATTTTTGTGCTGCTTTACTGCTGCCTGGCCAAGCACAGAGCCAGGTCAGTGTTGATGGCACTGGGGAAAAGGTATCAGGACTGTCCCCTGTCCCTTCATCCATGCAAAAGTCCCTGCCTCGTGTCTTATCCTTGCAATATAAACACGTGCTTTATATTATTATTTCCTGGAGAGGGTCAAGGAAGCAGCTGTGAAACTGGCTTCATCATGCTGGGAGCTAGTGGACCTCACGGCAACAGGTTGTCAGTTCCCCAAGAACACCCTCAGCCATGGAAGGAACGGCCACAATGCGACGGAGGAGAAAGGACTCTGGTTTTAGTGGAACTCCCTATTTTACAGTGGCCAGATCCCTTTCTCCTCATCTCAAAGGCTTCATGGAGTGATGCTGCAGCCTCTTGCAGTGTGCTCTTTCCCCATGGAGCATAATGTCCTTCTTGCTGTCTCATGTGAGCAATGGGGAGAGGGAAAGCAGTAATTTACTCACATATGGCAGAAAATGATAACATTTCCCAAAATGAATAAAAACATGTTGAACTTAACTCCTCTTAGCTTCTTCCTTGCCAGGGAAAGCAGCAATTACTGATACAAGGAAAGAGAGGAACATGACATGCAGAATATGTTAAATGCTGGGCAATCCCCAGGGAGGCAATTAGCACCTTGCAGGTTTATGTCTTAGGGGTGCAGATGCTGCCATACAGGTACAAATGGGCAGCTTAAAACTTCTTGTACACCCTCAGCTCCTTTGAATCCCTGAACAGAGCCATAACTGAGTCCTTCAACCATGTAAGATGCTCTTCTGCTTCACTAGAAGGGCCCTGAAAGGCTCCAAATGTGAATAAATGCTGGCAGATTTATGGGGACACAAGTAACCAGCCTGAAAACTCATTCTGCAAGTGTTTTTTTTTCCAAATGCAGTACAACATAAACCAAAGACACGTTCTGCATTTGAATCTACTGCGAAAATTTTGGAAGATAAAACTGACACGGGCAGCTGAGCTGCAGCTAAATGAGTGGAAACTGCTTTGAACACCAAATAGCTGTGGCACAGCTGCAGATTTCAGAAGGCTCTCTCCTTTCAGACCTGTCTGATAATTTCATAGGTTATTAAAATAAAATAGATAGCCCAAGAGAAATCAAACAAGAAGGGCGATGCCAACCGATCCCCAGATAGATAGCTGTTCCCAGTGAAGGAGCAGCTTCAGCTTTTACTGCTGTTGGCAGTTTTTCTCCTGATAATGAAAAACAAGGATATTAATGCAATAGGTTGAGGAATGGCCTGATGGAGAGCAGTGTAGGTGAGAGGGACCCGGGGGGTCCTGGCGGACAGTGGGAAGTCCATGAGCCAGCAAGCTGCCTTCATGGCCAAGAAGGCCAATGGCATCCTGGGATATATTGGAAGGAGTGCTCATAGGTCAAGAGAGGTCCTTCTCCCCCTCTACTCTGCCCTGGTGAGACTGCACATGGAATATTGGGTCCAGTTCTGGGCCCTCAGTTCAAGGACATGGAACTCCTTGAAAAAGTCCAGTGTGGGGCCACCAAGATGATGAAGGGAGTGGAACACCTTCCTAATGAGGACAGGCTGAGGGAGCTGGACCTCTTTAGCCTGGAGAAGACTGAGGTGTGACCTTATTAATCTTTATAAATATGTAAAGGACCAGAGTCAGGAGGACAGAGTGAGGCTCTTCTCAGTGATGTCCAGTGACAGGACAAAGGACAATGGATGCAAGCTGGAGTATAGGAAGTTCCATGTAGAATGTAAGGAGGAACTTTTTCACCATGAGGGGGATGGAGCACTGGAAAAGACTGCCCAGAGAGGTTGTGGAGTCTCCTTCTCTGGAGACATTCAAGCCCCGCCTGGATGCGTTCCTGTGTGATTTAGTCTGGGTGATCCTGCTCTGGCAGGGAAGTTGGACTCAATGATCTTTTGTGGTCCCTTCCAACTCCTAATGTCCTGTGATTCTGTGATTCTGTAATGGGAATTACAGAGTTCCATTAATTACAGCAGAGGCTGGGTTGGGGGGTGAAGAGCAATACTCAGCAAGTGTCAGCAAGGAGAGATGGGAGAAATCACACCAAGGTGGCAGGGGTCATGCTGTGGGAAGTAGGGAGAGGTGAAAAGCAAGGACTGGGAAACACGTATTCTGAAACCAGAGTGTTAATATGCCCTGCGAAGACTAAGTGCAAATAAACAGCTGCAGTCCTTTTGCTGTGGTGGCACGACACAGCACGAAGCGTTTCTCTCAGAAGGTCTGAATTTACCAGGTGCTGACCAGCTTCCCAGCCCGTGACTCTCAGACTAGCAAGGTAGAGGGTGATTGTGCTGAACTTGCCATTATGAGTTACCAGCCTTGTCAAGCAGTTAGCAGAGGAATTACAGGCTTATTGGGTGAGATCTTTAAATAGCTCTAGCAGGTCTGTGGCACATTGTGCAGAACAATGTTTTCAAAACACATCAGTCTCAAGCACAGAAAGGACAGCGGGCTCCTGGAGGAGAGAGTCCCATCAGGCTGGAGCTGTTAGTAATGCTTCACTTTGGGAATGGCAGCAATTGCAATCTTGTGGCCTGCAAGCCTGGCTCATCAACAGGTTTGACAGGTAAGTGAGTTTCAGGAATCTTGAGATTTTCCTGAGGCTGACCAGTGAACCATAACCACAGGAGCCCAGACTGGTTTGGGTTGGAAGGGACATGAAAGTTCATCTAGTTCTAATGCCTCTTCCATGGGCAAGGACACCCCGTACCAACCCAGGGTGCCCAAAGCCCCATCCAACCTGGCCTTGAACCCTGCCAGGGATCCAGAGACAACCCCATCTTCTCTGGGCACCGTGTGCCAGGGCCTCCTCTCCTTCTTGGGGAAGGATTTCTGCCTCAGATCTTGCCTCCTGCCACTAGAGGCCATTCCCTTTGTCTAGTCCCTCTCTGTCCTTGTGACCAGTCCTTCTCCAGGTTTCCTAAAGCCTCTTTATGTACTAGAAAGTGCTCTAAGGTCCCTCCAGAGCCTTCTCTTCTCCAGACTGAAGAACCCCAACTCCCTCAGCCTGTCCTTATATGCTTTCAAAGCTCAGTCCCATTACTGCCAGCAACACGTTGAAAACACCTATAATAATTGGCACAGTATTTTACAGTTATGATCACCTCTTGCTTGCTTAAACAGCCTGACATGATGATAGTTTAACTTGCAGTGTCTGATGAGAGGTTACACATTCCTGGTGATGCAGAGGACACGTAGGCAAATCAACCTGTGATGGCTAAGAGAATGTCAGAACCCAAGGTGACACAAAGATATATTCAAGTCATAAAGGTTGTGGCGCTGAGAATGAACAGCTAGTTCTCTGTCCTGCAGCCTCCTCCCTATTGCAGAAGATTCAAACAAGCCCTGTCCCTTTCTGTCATGACACTGGAGACTGATGAGATAGGAAGTGGTGTCCAAAACTGCTCAGGCTTCTCACTTACCCTCAACCGACGTCCAAAGACGGTGACCTGCCCTCTGGCTTGCTCTTTCCTCTGCCTCCACTCCACGAGATTGAGGCCATTGTCAATGGGTAGGGTGACATTCCTCTTCCCAACCGTGGGGTTGACAGTGCCAGCCAGCAGATGTGGCTCAGTTTGCAGGGCCACCTCCATGCCATTAGCGAGCATCAGTCTGAGAGAGCCGTCAGCGCCGATGTAGTAGCTGTTTCGGACTTGGTCTGAAAGAGAAAAAAAGACATCTTTTCAAATGGCTGCTCCCAAATAATTGTCCAGCCCCCTCCACCCAGGCTTCTCAGCATTTCTGATAGTTGTAGCAGTGAGCAAAACATGGGTTTTATCAACAAAAGTAAAGACAGACAATCTATTTCATTCTGAAGAGGTTCTGCACCTCAAACTCTTGCAGGTAAAAGTCTTACACAGGTTATAAAACTGCACCAGTAGATGAGCCATGTGATGCCTTAGCAGATGATACAGGTTCAAACCCCTTCCTCCAGGCTAAAATACTGGGTGGTGAAATATTTATTTTAAATCACAGAGCAGCTGAAAACTTTCCATACTTTTATATCCTAAAGATCCCGATTTCACCACAATATATGAAAAAGTGGGGCCACCTACTTTCCTCAGCTTATTCACCATCTCACAAGTGACAGGAAATTGCACAGCAAGCTAATGCTAACCAGTTCCCCAAACAACAGCCAAACCCTTTCACTTGGGAAAGCTTTCAGGAGGCAACCAGAGTCCTCATATTTGGAGAGAAAGCAGAGGCATTAAGCTCCCACACATCTCTCTACATCTGGCCTCTTCTAGCTCCTGGAAGTTCAGCAGATTTTGAGGCCAGGATCTGGGAGTTCAGGAGTGGAAGAGAAGAAAAATATCCCTTCCACATCCTTCAGGAACTAGGCCGGCTGAAACCCCATCCTTTGACTCTCCAGCTGACATTGCTCTCTGCAAAGAGAAGCTTATGAAGGGTACGAAAGTACAAGATTTGCTTGGTGCAGAGTGGCTTTAAAAGCACATTATACAAAGGCTGCCTTATCTGAAGCTCCTCAAAAGCTGGAAAATATTACAATTTCTGTCTCCCAGACTGCCATAAATACCTAATTGTGAATAAAAACACCCATTAAAAATTCATGTCAATTGTTTTTCCGTTCTGAGGCAAGTTGGGGTTTGTTCACTAGTTGCTCTGCCATAGCTCAGCAGGAAACGAGGTCACAGCAAAATTATCATCTCTCGTCTGGATGAAACAGATCAGCAAAGAGTGCAGTTTGGTATAATTAGGAAAGGAAACCTGACACCCGTTGGTCTTTTTTATTGTGAGGCTGATCCTGCTCCTGTTGTAGCCAGCTGGAGTCTTGCCACGCTGATCTCAGCAGGAGCACAACTCAACTTACTGTACACAGTAGTGATGGTATGAAACTGCTGTGGCACTGGATTTTGTCACTAGAAACATACAGCAGTGATCCACAGTGTAGATCCAAGTATTTTAGCTGTACCACTGAGTACTTAAGCTGTTGGTCTTTTGATAACAGATACAGCAGGATCAAACCCGCTCCACACTCAATTCTGCAAAGGGAGAGAAGGGGAACAGTCAGCTGTTTGTCACACTTTTGTTCTTAGATGCTTGGTTTGGTGAGAAAGTGGTAGGGAGACAAGCTTTAAATCAAATCACTGAACAAACTCTGCACAGCTAATGTATTCCTCCCTCCTTCATCCTTCACCGGGAAGCAGGGGAAAGATTGAAGGTCTCTGTGGAATTCCCTGGTGTACTGGGCTTGCATGGCAAGGTTTTTGTAGCAGTGGGAGCTGCAGGGGTGGCTTCTATGAGAAGCTGCCAGAAGCTTCCCCCAGGTCTGAAAGAAACAATACCAGCCAGCTCCAAGATGGACCCGCTGCTGGTCAAGTCCAAGCCCATCAGTGATGGTAGTAGCACATCTGGGATAACAGAGTTCAGAAGCAAAAAACCACCAAGAGCAATTGCAGATCAAAGTGAGAATATGTGAGAGGAACAACTCAGCAGACACCCAGTGAAGGAGAAGGGGGAGGAGATGCTCCAGGCACTGGAGCAAAAATTCCCCTGAAGCCCGTGGAGAAGACCATGGTGAGGCAGGCTGTCCCCCTGCAGCCCATGGAGGATGACAGTGGAGCAGAGATTTCACCTGCAGCCCATGGAGAACCCCATGGTGGAGCAGGTGCATATACCTGAAGAAGGCTGTGACCACATGGCAAGCCCATGCTGGAGCAGGTTTGCTGGTGCGACTTGTGACACTGCAGTGGACCCACACTGGAGCAGTCTGGTCCTGACAGTCTTTACCCATGGAAGGGACCCATGCCAGAGCAGTTGGTGAAGAGCTGCAGCTCGTGGGAAGGACTCATGTTGGAGAGGTTTGT
Source organism: Gallinula chloropus (assembly GCF_964237585.1). Lineage (NCBI taxonomy): Eukaryota > Metazoa > Chordata > Aves > Gruiformes > Rallidae > Gallinula > Gallinula chloropus. The sequence goes on from NC_140085.1 coordinate 192,516,676, forward strand.
GGAGGACCACCTGCTGTGGGAGGGAACCCATGCTGGATCTGGGGCAGTGTGAGGAGCTGTTCCTTGAGGAGGAAGGAGTGGCAAGAGACAATGTGTGGATAACTAAGCTGTGAGTCCAGAGGGGAAAATGCATGAGTACCTCTAAGGCAAAGAGAATCTGAGATTTTTATTTTTCTGGAGAACAATAGAGTGAGCAAGACAGACACAGGCCTTGAGAACGGCTCCTGCTCCGACAGAGAGGCATTTGGAAGGCAAATTATGTTTCATCTGTGCTTGATACATCCCTGGGTGACTCCAGTGGCCTTTGCTTGTGTTTCTGTGATGCTACCATGAACAAACAGCTTTCATCAGTTTAGGAACTCACAGTCCCTAATGCCTGTGGGAAAGCCACCCTCAGCAGGTCGCGGGCCACCTCCGCCGCATTGTTATACCCAGGTCTTTATTTTAAGATAAGGTTGCTTCTTCAGATCAAACCAGGTTTTATAATTTTAGACTTCTGGGGATGGTTAAGCTGTTTGTAACACTGCCTGTCCTAATGGCAGGAGTGTCCCTGCGCTGGAGGGCAGCACAATGAGATAAATGACCGTGGCACCATTATGTAACTGTGCCTTCCGCTCTGGGCGCATAAATCACATCACAGTCAATTATCTCACTAAAGGGCCCCCAACAGCGGGTTCTATTGCTTAATTAGGCTCTTGAGGTGAAGCCAACCTCGTGTCTCCGCAGTTGCCAGATGTCTTAATGTGAGCGGATGGGATGGGGCGGGGTAGGCCGGGTCTTTACTTGCTCGCTGAAGTAAAGAATAAGAAAGTCATTGTGTTCCCCTACAGCAACAGCGAGGAGGGCTTGAAGGGGCTGGCACCCGCTCAGCCACCCAATGCTCAGGCATAGCAGGCACTTTCTTTACAGGGAGGGGGGGTGGGGAAATGTGTGTCCCAGAGATGTGGGAACAAATGTCACTCTGGAATATGGTGATCTCACTTGGAGAAATTCGTTCCTCACCAGGGAAAATAACACCCCATTGCCATCTGGCACAGACTGAGCGAAGGAGAGCTGGAAAGAGTTGGAGAAAGCAGTCTGGAAGTGCATTCCCGTTCTGCAATGGCTGGTGACTCACCTTGGCCTTAAAGAGGCTTCAGCCTTCAGAACCTGGACATCCAGGTTGGCGTGGTTTGTGCAATAGCTTCTACCCCTCCAGCACATCAGCACAGTGCTCCCCTGCTATTTATTCCACTTTTTCTTTCCCACTTCACCACCTTTTCCTTCATCTCATTGATCCTCCACCTTACCATTCCTGGCAGAACATTTCCAACCAGTTCTGCCAGTCTTATCATTGCTGTCCCTGTCTGTCCCAGTCCCCCCCTCCCCACTCCTTTCAGTCTCCCTACACCAGACCTTCTGCACAAATGCAGACCATTTGTGAGCCAGGATGGCAATTTTTCTGGATGCTGCCTTGTGAATGTTTGAACAGCCAGTGAAGAAAGAATCAGGGAGATCTCCAGCAAACAGCTGGAAGCCTGTTCCAGGAGAGTAACTGTTAAGTTAGAAGCCATTAAGAGAACAACAAAGAAAAGGGGTCAGCTTGAAGCACAGCTAGATTTATGCAACCTTTTTTGTTGTAACAATAACAGTAATGATGATGGAGGACTGTACTGCACAAGGGCTGCACGGCAAGGGGACTGGCTAAGAATGAAGCAGAAAACAGCTGCAGAGCAACCACGGCTCTAGGGAATGTGATTTAAGTAGGTGTGAGTGTGCATCTGTACCAGGATGTGGGGAGCTCTGGGATGCTGGGGATGCAGGTGAGTTTTGGTGCTGGGAGTATCGAGACGATGCCTGTTTCCTGATGGATAATCCACTGTGTGCAGCTCAGCTGGGAGAAGGACAGTGTCCCAACTCACCTTGGAGCAGGGTGTAGAAGGCTCCTGATGCCGACAAATTGGTTGTTATTGTAACATCATCCTTGCTGGAGGTTTCCACCTGGACATGCACGGAGCTGTCGGTATCACTGCGGAAGCTGCTCACTTGGCCAGTAGGGAAGGTCACGTTGGTGAGGCGCCCAAAGCTGTCATACCTAGAAGGGAGGATGGAGTGAAGTCAACAGCATCAACAGCAGAGTGGGATACAGGAATCATCCTATAAAGCAAACACCAAGTCTTGAAATCTTCACCCAGACTTTTCCTAGAGAAAAATACATTGTCAATTTGTCAGATTGTCATGGGTTTTTGTGGCTTCATGAGAAGAAAATCACAGCTTTTAGCTGAAGAGAATCAATCAAAGACCAGAAAACAAATAAACAAGTATTAGCATGTGTTTTAACAACATTTTTTCGATACTTACCACCTGCACTATGATCCTTGGTTACAGCAGAGTAACTTTATTTCCCATTCACTGTGCTGTGACTTATGGAAAAGGTGTCCCATGCAATCTGTCCAGAAGAGCTAGGAGCTACTAAAGACCACGAACTGTTTTGTCTGGTTGTGTCCTGAGCCATTCAGCACATTGTCTCATCCCTTTTTTTTTTTTTTTTGAAAATTTTGGGGGTTTTTTAACTCTTTTTTTAAAAGCTTGTGTTAAGGTAGCAGCAAGGACTTACCAGATCAGCCACATCAGGCAGACAACTGTCCTTTGTGAACATGGTGTAGAGCCCAGACCACAGCTGGATCCCCATGTCTATCTTTTACTGTTCGTAGAACCATCTGGAATGGCTGATTTAATATGTGAAAAAAGCAGTTTGGTTTTTACCCCTACTGACTCTTTGGCTTTTCCAATGAGGGAGTCAACATAAGCACTCTCTGTGAAGGTTTCTGTGATGTGGACACCTGTCTACCAGGACCCAGATGAAATAAGTTACACACACAGGTCCCACAGCAGTTAACAAGCTGAGGGGTTATTTTTCAATAAAAAGGATAAGTGGACATCTGTGCTTAGAGAACTCCTGAGTCCATGGAGCAAACACACCATCCTGCCTCCTATTTGTGGCACTGGAAAAAGGAAGTCCCTGGGCCACAGCCTGAACTAAGAGCAGAGGGCTGGCAAGGGAGCTTTGAGGTGAGGTTGTTGTAGATTGAATGGAGAGCACCAGGAAGGTCTACTGGCTTATCTCTCCAGAGATGTTGGGCCTTCTGATGAGATGAACCTTCAGAGGAAGGGATATTTAACTAGTCAGGGAGAAATGGTAGAAAAATTCCAGCACAAATAATCAGTGACAAAGATTTCTTTTTTTTCAGGTCCTACCCACATATCATTTAAGAATGATTTATATGATATAAAAGAAGGTCATAACAAGAAAACATATCATATGGTGATGTAAAGTTAATGGTGGGTGAGCAGAGAAAATTTGTTCTCTCACCCAGTGGTGAGCCTTTGATGGTGCACAATGTCCAGTGAAGGACACTGTTCCTCAGAATGATAAGGTACTGTAAATGATATGTTAAGGATAACAAGCTTAGAAAACACAACCTAAGAGGCAAAGTCAAAATAAATTAGTTTTAGAAGGGAAGAAACAAGTGTGAAGATGCCACCATGAAAATGGTTGCTCTGAAGAGGATTGTAATTAATTGTCACAATTGGGACACAAGGGATGTGATTTAGTCTCTACATTGAGCAGAGAAAATATTATTTTCACTAAAAGTGTTCTGTGAAACACCCCAAATTCTTTCTATCTCAACATCAATAGTCCTATAGATAAGATCCCAAATGTTCTGAAACAAAAGGAAGACAGATCTGAATTTAACACCTCTGACTTGGGGGTATTAGCAATCGCAAGGGATTTGTTTGTATTGCTCTATTTAAATTTAAAAAAATGAGCTGCTCCTGAAATTGAGCCTGATTCACCTCCTAAAAATAACAGCGCAAATCTGGATGTGCAAATAGATCAAACCTCCAAACATGCAATATTTGCAAAATCTGAAGTCTAAGGGTTGAGTTTGGTGTAATAGAGGTGTGAGTGTGGAAGGAAGCTGGTCTACAGATGAGGGAAAGAAGGAGACCAAAAGCCAGGTTGGGAACAGAGAGCCTGTTCATGTGATGGATGGAGCTGAGTCAATGTCCTGTGAGTCATATGGTTTATCCTAATTGAACGACACCATGGTGAGCGTCAGCACAGAAACTACACTCCATGCATAGCCTACTTGTGTGTAAGCCTCAAAAGACAGTGGATGCTAACTGTTTAACTAACAGTCCCAAGCAAGAGCAGAAACCCACTTCCTTAAACTCTATTCCTGGACATCCAGCACCCTCACAAAAGGTCCCTCAGCTCTCTGCTATGCAAATCACAGAATCACAGAAGCATCAGGGTTGGAAGAGAGCTCTAGAAATCTAGTCCAACCCTAGGGCATGTCACATGGGAATGCGTCCAGGCTGGTTTTGAAGGTCTCCAGAGGTGGAGATTCCACCACCTCTCTGGGCAGTCTGTTCCAGTGTTCCATCGCCCTTGCAGTAAAGAAGTTCCTCCTTATGGTTAGGTGGAACTTCCTATGTTCCACTTTATGTCCAGTGCCCCTTGGCACCAGAGAAAAGAGATACCCACCCTTCAGATATTTACACACATAGATCACACCTCCAAACATGCAATATTTGCAAAAATGCAAATGTGCAAATATGCCAGTGACCTTCTCCTGTGCAAAATGGATTAGCACAGCGTGAAAAAAGAGCATGAGATGTATGATGGTGCCTAGATCTCTACGCACACATTTTTCTTTATAAGTCAGAATGAGTAAGTACAATATGCATAACTTACACAGTTGCATTTTTACAGCCACAGAAAAGTCACCCTACAGAGGAGAAGTTCATCAACAGCAAGGACTTCCATTTGGGACTTGGGGTCCTGAGAAACAAGGCTCGTTTTGGGACAGGACAGTCTGGAATTGGTTTAAGATGTCTGCACGTGTAGGTTAGACTTTTGGCACCTCCTTAATCACCCCATTAGCCTCCATCAGAACTAACCTGGACCATCTGTGTTTTCTGCATTTACAAGAGCTGTTGTACCTTTGCCCAGGAGTGAGTTAGGGACCTTCCAAGCACTGGCTTTGGGGGTGACAGCGCACCTATTTGCAGCTGCAAGGAGGTCATGCCTTACAAAGGGAGAAATGTGAGAAGGTTCTACAATTAGATTGTTCCCATTTTTATTACTGTTATTTTTAATCGGTGGCAGATGAAGTGCAAAATGCTCACAGCCAGACAAAAAACTCCCTTTTAGCACTGTGGTGACAGTGCAAAAGGAGGGGCTGGAATCTGATCAGCACGGACGTGCACAGCACTTTCCTCTTGGCAAGAGGTTCCTTTTCTCTTTCCTGTTCTGCTCAGGACTGGGGCATTGTCCCCCTTTCCCTCAATTTATGTCACACAGCACATGCCTGATACTATCTATCACATATCTATGGACCACCAGTGCATGTTTAACTCAAAGCCATCACCATCCCAAACAGATGTGCTTAAAAAAAGTTCAATGAGTTAAATGAGTCTGTTCCTTCTACCTCTGCTTTCAGAGCTATAAAGGCACTTGTAGGGTACATCTTCAGCTTGGAGAAGAAGGCCAAGAGACCAGCTCTTAGGTAGCTGCAGGTGTGCCCCGGTATTTGCAGTAAGATAAACCTCTCCCCATCACCTCATTTTGTAGCTAAGCTTTCCACAGTCTCGGGATTTAGGGGTGGGCCAGTTTTCATCACAGCCTAAGACTTCTGTGTTCTCCAAATGCTCTGAAAGCACCAGAATCAAGGAAATACTGAAACACGGGAGTGCACACAGCAGCCACTCTGAGCAATGAATTCATCACCTGCTAACACAGCTGCTGCCTCCCATTCAAACCTGCTGCAAAGACTCGGCGCTTACAATTACAGTGACAATTATTAGGCCAGCAAAGGAAGCCGTTGCCATCCATTCCCAATTGGAAACGTATTTAGCTAAGGTTCAATGCACAGAATTAAAATGGTATTTGGTGCTTATGAGGCCTAATTGTTAGCTTGTAAACATTCAGAGCTTTCATTTATCACATTACCATTGTGTAGAGACCTGGGCCTTGGGAATTAAAGAGCATCCTAAGTGCCGTCTATTCAGAAATCAATTCCTTGCCTGAGTCTCTGGGTTTCCTCATTTTAGCTTTTTCACATTTCATCAGCCTTTTTAAAACTACAAGTCAAATAGATTTGGGGGAAAAAAAGAATCACTATAATAATATTGCATTTAGTGCCAAAGTGTCCTAATGTACTTTGCAAACTGTATTTTGCGTGCGATTATACAGCCACCACTGAACAAGCTCTCGCCTCTCCACAGTTTTCCAAACAACATTAAACACAACATTAAAAATCAATCTGTATCAGACAAACTGATACTACTCAAATATGCATGAAGGCAAGTCCTCTCCCTAATGACACAAGGGCAGGTTGCAGACACTGTCTGAAGAATTTTCTGACTGCCCAGAAGAGAAGAGGAAGCTCTCCCCTCTCTAGCTTTTATGATACTCAAAATATCCTTGGTTCTCAACATTCTGACACAAGGTATTCAGTACATGCCAGGACAATGGCTCAAAACATGACCTCATAACTTAGTGAGAGACTGGGGAAGTATTATTTTGTCATGGCACTTGCTGTAGTTTCACTGTAACTTCTTCAGAGGAGCAATGAAGGAAATATAATTGCCTAATGAAGAATATGTGGAGTAAAGAAATCTTGCTAAAAGAGGAGGAGAGCAAAAGCCAAAGATGGTTTTCATACCTCAGTCCGCTGCAGGACCAGAACACGATCCCCACTTGAACTAGTCTAAGCAAGGACTCCATCAAATCCCATAAAACTCGATGTATGACTTGAGATATCATCAGGTGATAAAGGGATGTTGTCAATGCAGCAGGCTAGCTTTGTTCTGAGTCAAGAGGTGGCTGCTCCTCTAAATGTAAGAAGTGCTATTTATCTCTGGTTTTGACTAATAGAGAAAAAAATGTAAAGCCTTTATGCCAGCTGCAAGGAATTTTAAATCTACATCTCACCATGGGATAGATGCTGATCACGATGCCCACTTCTGGTACCATGATTTTCCAGACAAGGGCATTGACTGGGGAACCAAACACTGTTGGTGCTGGGGTGGGACCTTTGTTGAATCACAGAATCACAAGGTTGGAAAAGACCTTTAAGATCAAGTCCAACCATTCCTGTCCTATAGTAAACCATATCCTTCAGTACCTCATCTACCTATCTGTTAAACACATCCAGGGATGGTGACTCAACCTCCTTCCTGGGCAGCCTGTTCCACATCCCCACAACTCTTTCAGGGAAGAACTTTTTCCTAACATCTGATCTGACCCTGCCCTGGTGCAGCTTGAGGCCATTTTCCCTTGTCTTATCTCCTGTCCCCTGGCTGAAGAAACCATCATCCACCTCTCTATAACCTCCTTTCAGGTAATTGTAGTAGGTGATAAGTTCTCCCCTCAGCCTCCTCTTCTCCAGGGTAAACATCCCCAGCTCCCTCAGCAGCTCCTCATATGATTTGCCCTCCAAACAGGAGTCCCAGGGTTTGCTGGAAAGCTACTCAAGGTCCATTTGGCTCTTACCTTCTGCCCACTGCATAGTTGGAGGTTTGGCAGAGTTTGGTTCTGTGCAAAACAGCATCCTACATCAAGGGTCAAAGCTCCCCTTGCCATCCATCTGAAGATTTGGCTCCACAAGATCCTTCACCCTCCAGACAGCCATGAGCCACTTCTTGGGCACTGCATGAAAAGGTTTTGAATTTCTGGGCTTGTCTGCAGCATTTTATTTTGAATGGGAGGAGGTGACCTTCGAAACTAATTGGGCACACAAAAGACCTAAGTGAAACAGCCTTATCTGGGCTAAATAATGCATAGAAGGTTTGACTTTGGCTCAGAGGGAAATTGAATTAACGTACAGTGATACTATCTCAATGAGCTAATCAAGATAATTGCCGTATTCTTAGTTTAAACAAATACATTAATAAGAATTTCCAGATTCAGAAGCAGACAAACAGCAGCTGCTAAGAAACTTTGTAATGGCTGGTAGCAATTTTTTCAGGTCAAGTGGAAAAGCAGAAACAACATAGAAGCAAGTAGTCACACAGCATCCTTTGTCTTTGACTTGAGGAGTCGAACAACGAGGAGCCGTTCCCCTGACAGTTTCCAGATCAACTTCCTTTGCTGCTGATTATCACTGTCACAGGTTCAACAGGAAGGCAAGTCTTTAATCCAGTTACTGGACAAGCTGAGCCGCGTTGCACATTAATTGACAGCGAATGTCAAGCCCTCTGCAGAGGCAGAGAAGGTCTATATAATGTTAATACTCACAAAGAAGTCCTAGATAGGCCTTTGGGGACAGGCTAATTACTGCAGGGAAGTAAGTTTCACTCTCAAAAGGAAGAGAAACTACACACCATTATAGACTGAACCTTACTCAGTGCTAAAACCAATAAAACAGGATTCCTGCAGCAAGCTTTGGTGTAGAATGTGTGAAAGAAGAACTGGAAGTGCTGTGAGCAAGTCTGCCACCACCTGAGGACAGGCCCCATCTCCTCCTACAGAAATGAAGGGACTATGTACCAGCCCAGCCCGAATCCCTGAAAGGCCTGGGTTCCCTGGTATGTCCTGGAGATAGACCTCCAGTACTGCATCAACATATCCCACCTCCTCTCCTCTCCAGAGTCACACCAACGTGCCCACACATCACAACTCTTTGCAGCATTATGATAAAGGCTGAGAAATGCCTTGGTAAGAGCAACAGCTGTAGAAACAGAGAGGCTGGCCACTCTTACAACACCTTTTTCTTTTGTGTCTGGTTTATGGTCCTCTGTAGAGGCCAGTCAGTCAAAGGTAAATATAAGGATGTTCTTCATGGGCCCACTGGTGCTGTGCAAACTTGCTGCCTGGATTTCCATTTAGTCTTAACTTTTTTAAAGGTGATGTCCACCCTGCCCTTGCACATAAACAACTATTATGTGCTTTGAGAAACACAAAACTTTGCCTAAGAGTCAGATTTGATGTCTTTATTTCTTTATCCACGAGCAAAACAGAAATATGAGCTTCACCTTCCTCCTCAGCCAGGACCGAAAGCTACTCAGAGTACCATCCAGCCATTCATGTTCACAGGACTTCTATAAATCACTTAAACTTCCTCAATGCAAATTTTCTGATGTTCTGATACAGAAATCAATAACCTGAAGTAACTGAGTGTTGATTTGGATTATACCATCTTTGTGGGCTTCTTGGATATCAACGAACTTAGATTTTATCCTACCATGTTTACACTCATCCCTGCAGCTTGTATTTGACTCATTCAAATCTTCTGTCTAGTGAGGTTATATCTTAAGAAAGGTACCCAGAGTCAGGATCTAAGATGTCAAGAGATGGAGAATATACTTCTTCTCATGGTTGGTTACTCTACCAGTTAGGTAATCTCAGCCTTAAAAAATTCACACCTTCCTGTCAACTTGAATGCCTCTAGCTTTGCTTTCCAGCCCCTTACCCTGCTCAAGCCCTTCTCTACAAGGTTAAAGAGTCTCTCTGTAGGTGATCGTTTTGTGCTGACATGCTGTGATCTGGACACTTCCCAGTCTTCTTCAGGTTAAGATAAATATATCAAGCCTACTTAGTCCCCCAGCATAAAGCACTTTCTCCCCACGAATGCTTTTCAGTAGTGTTTTTCTGTACAGCCTTCAATTTTCACTGTCCTTCATAACCTGCTAACATCAGAACCAACAGTATTAGTCCCATCAGTGTTGCACAGGTATAAAATCAGCTTCCTGCTATCTACTACAAGTAGAGTGGGCTGAGTAAATGCATTCATTTTGTTTGTCCCTCCAAGTGACAAGTTGGACAGACTTGCCATGGAATTAAGCTGAGTATCACGCTGACTGACTGCTCACAACAACTTCTGACAGTCAATGTTTAGCCCACTTCTTTGGATGTGACCTGTTACATGTGTACCCTGGCATTAGACTGTGTAAAATGTATTTTTTACATTGTTTAAACAAGCCTTACTTTATCAAGCAATCTAAGTATCTTGCTTTTATTTGTTGATCTCATTTTATCTGTTCTGATTTTGTATTTTTTCCTAGGTAATGCATGCAAAACCTGGGCAGAATCAATCCCTGCCAATTCACCTGGAACAGCCCCAGTGGATGACTCCCTATTACAGATTACCTATCACAGAGGCAAGTTCTCAAGCCATTCGATATGTGCTTTTTACAGCTTGGAAGAAGAGCAGGCAATCTACTTTCCAGGTCCCTAATGGACAGGTTAGGAGAGAATTAGGGCAGGGTAGGGTAGGGTGTGGTGTGGTATGGTGTGGTAGGATAGGATAGGATAGGATAGGATAGGATAGGATAGGATAGGATAGGATAGGATAGGATAGGATAGGATAGGATAGGATAGGATAGGACAGGATAGGATCAGATAGGATGAAGAGTGACAATCTCAGATTCAAGTACAGAAGATTTAGACTGAGGATATATATATATATATATATATATACACACACACCCTTTCTAACAATAAGGTAGGTAAATACATCGTGATCATTAGCAATATTTATGAATAACTTAGGTGATTTGATAAGATCCATTTGACCAAACTGTAGACATCTGCAATACAAACACCTGTACTTGAAATAATCATTCTGGACTACCTTTACAGGGAGAAACTTTGCGAATATCACTCTTCTCATGTCATCCTAAAGCAGATACTGGACATAACTCTTAAGAAATTCACTCTGAAAGTGCCTGCTTCTCTCCATTGCCTATAAAGGGAGGGTGAGGTAATTAACTCAGATATAGGCTTTTACCCTGTAGTTCTATAAAGTTGCATCAGAATCTGTCAGGAACAGTTAAATATAGATAACTGATCACAGGTTTGGATGAGGTATCTCAGAAGACACACCCCAAATTCTATTTTCAGTGATGTTGTGCTATCACATAGTGCTAACTTGCTCTAGTCAAGATTTCCATAGTCTAACCACTGGAGAATACTGTCTTCCATTTACCTCTAAAAAGCTTTCTTATGACTCTTCTGAAGTGCATAAAAGGACCAGAATGATGACTTTCACAAATGCTCTATTTTGTTGGACAGCAAGAAATAACGGATCAGTGTTACAAATATATCCTCAGAGTAAGTTAGATTTTAGCTTCTGTCCAGTTTTGTCTCCTTTATATTTCCAGTCCCACTTTTAAATAAAAATAATATGTTTGAAGTATAAATCTGTCCAGTATTAGCTACGATGCTTAGTTTGCATCACTGGCTGTGTCTACATCTGTTTTCAAGAATAGGTTCTTTGCAAAAAAGAGTCTCCTTGATTTAGCACAATGGTCCTGACAATATAGCAGGCTTCCACTCTTGTAGAGAAAAACACCCTATCTTCCTCCCTAAAGCCTCCCTCAAGCAAATTTAATGTAAGAGATGGAAGGATATTAACTTTGATTCACTGAGGAATATTGCTGTAGTAATTGTGGGCAGAACATGGATGGAATGTAAATAACCTTTCAAAAGATTCATCACAGAGTTTCTATCAGTTCTTTTTGAGGCAGGAGCAGTAATAATGAGTATTAAGAAAAGGAATTTGAAACTGGGCCTGGAACATTTTAAAGAAAGAACCAAAGCAACTGCATGTCTAAAACACAAATATGTGGGTTTAGCCAGCTTTCCTTCCCTGAGACCTTCTTTTTTTAACAGTTCTTTTCTTTGTAATCTTGGGATTTTGGCTATTCTAGCCAAATTGGACTCTTACATTGGGTCTATTGTAGTAGCTGAATACTACTATGTAACCGTTCAAACCATATGGGAAATTATGCACTAAAAGGAGAATTTCAAAGAGGCTAGACTTGAAAATAAAAAGAAACTGAGGGAGGGGAAAGAGTTCTCAACAGCAGGCTGAATTTCAAGACCATCCTTCTAGATGCCCTTCATTTAGTTATCTTTTTCCTATTTGATATCAGAAGTGTGTTGTCTTCATAGTGTTTATAAGCAGGGAATTGCTAACAGTAATATAAAAAACGTATGAATCTACAAACCATTGCCATCTCTGGGGTTTTCAATGTGTCCCCGTCTTCTCTCTGCTCCAAAAACTCTTTGAGGCAGGGATTGTCTTGAACAGTTCTGGGACTATTTTTAAAGTTTAGTGAGGCCAATTGCAACAACAGAAACCCAGCAGTCCATTAATTACAGAATCATTTTCTCAGCAAATGTCATTAGTCATTGCCAGTTGTCATTCTACATCAGCCATTTCAAACAAGCTCTAAAAAGACTTTGCAGCATAGGAAGTAGGTGAAAAGCTGTGAAAAAGAGGATCTGATGGAACATTCACACTTCCGAGGCTTTCAAAGCCAAGCAAAATTCTCTGACATGCAGCCTAAATCCCCAGTCCCAGCTAAAGTTAAGGAGAACCAGGTGTCCAAATTACTTAGCCCGTTTAGGAAAACTCAGCAGAAACTCTGACTCTTGACTTGGTACAGAACTCACTCAAATGCAGATGAACTTCTAGTATGAAGTGTTTATGTGAGAGCTAGTATTGTCTATTCTGGCCATTTTATTTGGTTAATTACTCTGTCCAGAGAATTAAATTCTATCAACCTTGCATGGTTCAGAGAAGCGAGAACAAAATCATCAGCACAATATCCGTAATATACTTACTCATAAAACGTTGTCCAACCGTTTTCATTGCTTTTGGTGGCAAGGAGACCAGAGTTGCCGTGGTATGTCATCATGGCCACTTCGTGGCCCTGTGTTGTTACACTCTTGAGTGCGCTGTTGGTGCCAATTGTCACCCAGTAGACTTGGCCATCGGGCACTACCAGCCAGAGGGGCATTCCTGTGGAATCTCTTCGGATATTCACTAAGTTGCCGTTATTGTCAGTGATCAGGGTTATATCACCATCTCCAGAATAAGTAAAATTGTAAAGATAATCTCCAGTGGTAAGGCTCTGAGTATAAAGATGCTTACCACTGGTGTCAAACAAGTAAAGTTCCTGGTCTATGGGTGAGGATAACTCATACAGGTTTTGTGTGTTGAGGAATGGCTTGTTTTTCCGAATAAAGCGGATTCGGATATTTCCAAGATCAGCAACATACAGCTCTCCATCTGCACACACTGCAAGGGAGGATGGTGCATTGAGTTTGGCATCCTTAGCATAGCCATCATCCCCCGAGAAGCAGTCACAGTTGGCATCGTTCTTGCAGTCACAGCTGCTTGGTGCACCAGCAACGAGTGAAATCTCTCCATTGGTTGTGACCTGCCTGATGCGGTTGATCTTTTTCTCATCAGTCTCAGCAATGTACAGGACCCCGTTGTGTGACACAGCCAGGGCGGTAGCAGACTCCAGGGTGGCATGGATTGCCACCTTGCTAAGGAGAAAGTGATCCATGCCTGGCACCTGGCAATGCATGGGCCTCCCCGCCACAATGCGCACTTGGTGGTTCTCAGATATCTGCAACACAACGTTGTTGTCGAGCACATACAGTGAATTATCCATCGGGTTGACTGCCAGGTCCGTGGGCCATTCTAGGCGAACCTTAATGATAGGACACAAGGAAATTGTTACAGCAAGTCCCTTTTACACTGCATGGTTGATATAGATCAATCACAATGAGGATGTTTCTACATGGTTTAAAGGGAGAAGGGGTAAAAGAAACACAAGCAATTTCTAATGTTTGGTATGCTGGCCATACAGGACACAACCCTGGGGTGAGTGAGGGAGCTTAGCTTCCTGCCACACTCTGTGTTACAGCAGCAGTTGTGGCAGTGATAGGCAGAGGTGGACAGAGCCTCCTCTTGCTCTGCACCATAGCTTCTCTCTACCTCATCATCTTCATGTGAGGTCTCAGGGGCTGTGGGAAAAGGCATCAGTGCCCAGGGAATGCAGGAGTAAAAAAGAAGATCCAAAACTTCAAGTGGGATTTCCCCTTTACAAATCATCCTATGGTCTTTGAATTGAAGGACCCTAGACCTGATGGTAGCAGAGGTCTGGGACTGGGACTTTTGTTGTGTGAAGTGCTGTGAAATCAGTCAAACAAAACAACGATCCTTTTACTAAAGGATTTTCCAGACAAGTGGCCCAGCTCCTCTGGGTAAATGACAAGGAGGGATAGACGCAAAACTGGCATCTATGTCAGCATGTGTGTATGCCTAAGATATAACCACCTATTTTCTGCTTGATGCTGCAAAAATGCAAAGCAGCAACTCGCAAGAAATCCAGGCAATTTCAATTTGTGTAATAAAGCCCTTGTGTCTTCACAGCACTTTCCCCAAATTTTTTTTAGCATGATGGAAGAATGTGTTCAAGTAACAGTGACACACGACTGTTCTACCCTGGTAATCTGTGTACACAAATGCACTGAAACAGAGACTGGTAGCACAACACGTGAGTGAGTGTGGGAAGTTCTCCTTTAATAAGGTGTGGGGTTTTTAAAAATTTTTATTTCACTTCAGGTTTATAGAGAAAAACATAAAGTCAATGTTGTGCTGATAGGAACCAAGCAATGCTTAAATCCTTTCCTAAGTGTTTTAAAATCAAGAACAAGAAGAAAGCAGGTAAGATCTAGAGGTACATGGGGGATTAATATTTTTAAAGCCTATAGTTGAACATTTCTGCCACAACCATGCTTTACTTTTGATGCTTCATGTTTAAATCCCTTTTCCAACTTTTTTTCTTTTCATTTTTTTTTTATTCAAGAGCATCAGATGCAAGGTATTTAGTTCGTTGTGCTTTCTAATGGCTGGGCTTGTGAAGCTCATTTTCATGGCTAAGCAGTGTGCAGTGAGCGGGAGTCGGAGTCTCTCTTTGGAAAATTGCCTTCCTTTTCTCAGCTCCTGGCCTATTTTAACCCTTCCTGTAGTAAAACATTATAGCCTGTGGTTTTCTCTTTAATAATGCATGCCTCCATCCCTTCCAGTGGTCTTTAAGCTCTGCAGCCTCCAAGTTAGCATCAAGAGCAGAGTTTATTCTGAACTGACAAGGGAATTTTCAATTTCTTAAAAACCATTCCTTGTCAACATCAGCAGCTAAATATTTCATGTCCTCGTGTCCCAGGGAGCCTCAGGGACGTGACAGAAAAGACCCTTCTCACCACCGTAAATGATGAAAAGCTACTTCCCAAGCTGGCTTTTCTTTGCCTGATTTGGGTTGGCTTTATTTTTAAATTAAACTTGTCTTCAGTGCATCTGTCCAGAAAAGTACCAGTTAATCTGTCCATCATGGTACAAGTTAATTTAAGAATGGCACCTGTCATTTTATGAAGGGAGAGAAAGAGTCTTCAGCTGATACATTTTAGCTGATCTCAGAAATGTTTAAATATGACACTGGTACACCTATAAGCCTCATGAACTGTGGCAAAATAAGGCCTAAATCCACAACAGTCTTGCAGTAACTGAAATTCAGATAAAGATAAAAACCAAAAAGCTATGCCTGTAAGATGAGAAACATACTACAAGACGGCCTTTAACCAGCAAGATTTGCTTCTGTGGAAGGCGTGAGAGCTTTTAAACTCATAATTTCAGCTTGGTCATAAATTACAGACAGTGGGAACCAGTTGCAAGGAAGCAAGAATAATATTTTTAAATTAGGGGGAAAAACAAGAAGAACAGATTCCATATGGAGGCCCGGAAATTATCTAGGTAGTTACAGAAAGGAAACCCCATTGACATCTATTGTGGCTGAATAACAGTACTTAGCCCTCCAGCTATGATCTATATTTTCATAGGAGAGGGCAACATTCCTGTAGCCAGGCAAACACCAAGTGGCACAGGGGTTTCAAAGGACACTATCTCTAAGCTGGCACAATTTGATAGGTTGGACAGTGCCCCACGAAATCAAGTGCTGGGCTGTAACAGATTTCTTTTCTGCGCCATCCAGTAGCAAAGCAATCATCAAACTGAGATTTTTTTCTTTTTCCTCTTTCTTTTTTTTATTTTTTTTTATGTTTTCTTTCCACCTTTAAGCAGCAGGACTTAAAAGCCCAGCATGATGGTAGCTGCAACCAATTTGCAATCTGATGCAATTCAAGATTCTTGTTTTCCTGCTGTTGCTAATTTTGGCACAACAGACTCCAATCAGTATTTCCTAGATGTTAATTTGATTCAGGTCTAAAACTGTGCTGGGTCAAATTAGGATGAAGAGGAAGCAAAGAAAGAAAAACCACACGGTTAGCTAAGTTGTTATAACAGAGCATGGCATATAGCCCTGCTGCTGCCTGCTCTTCTTGGTTTAAAGCAACTAATTTCTTGAGAAATATGCCTAATGAAAGTTGCTTTCCCAGGAATCTGTGTCTCCCAGTTGATCGGAAGCTCTGAAAGACGTCTCTTCTGTGGCTGGGATGGAAATAGTGAGGCCAGTAGGACCAGGGCAGGGATTGTCCCCCTGTACTGGGCACTGGTGAGGATGCACTTCAAGTGCTGGGTTCGGGTTTGGACTTCTCACTACAAGGACATTCAGGAGCTGTAGGGTTTCCAAAGAAGGACAACAAAGCAGGTGAAAGGTCTGGACCATAAGTCTGATGAGCTGCATCTGAAGGAACTGGGGTTGTTTAGCCTGGAGAAGAGGAGCCTGAGGGGAGACCTTATTGCTCTCTAAAGAAACCTCAAAGGAGGGTGTAGCCAGGTGGGTGTTGGTCTCTTTCCAAGTAACAAGCAATAGGATGGGATGAAATGGCCTCAAGTTGTACCAGGATAGATTGGAAAAATTTCTTCACCAAAAGGGTTGTCAGGAATTGGAACAGACTGCCCAGGGAAGTGGAGATTTTTAAAGACACATAGATGTGGTGCTTAGGGACATGGTCTAGCAGTGGCCATTGCAGTGCTGGGTTAATGGTTGGACTCAATGATCTTAAGGGTCTTTTCCAACCAAAATGATTCTATCTTTAAAATCTCTCTCCCCAGCTCTCCTCAGAGATCTCTGAGTTAAGTAGGTTAGGTCTTTTCTTCAGTCTTTGTAAGACCTTTATTTTTGCCCCAGTCATTTTCATATGATAAAATACAGAATGACAGAATTACTAGGTTGGAAAAGACCTTTGAGATCATCAAGTCCAACCATACCTATCCTCTACTAAACCATATTCCTATGCACTTCATTTACCTGTTTTTTAAATACATCCAGGTATTTAATACCCCCTCCCTGAGCAGCCTATTCCAGTGCCTGATAACCCTTTTGGAGAAGAATTTTTTCCTAACATCTGATCTGACCCTGCCCTGGTGCCTTTCCACTTGTCCTATCTCCTATCACCTGGCTGAAGAGACCATCACCTACCTCTCTAAACCCCCATTTCAGGTAACTGCAGGCAGTGATAAGGTCTCCCCCCAGCCTCCCCTTCTCCAGACTAAACACCTGCAGTTTCCTCAGCCACTCCTCGTAAGGTTTGCTCTCCAGCCCCTTCACCAGCCTGGTTGCCCAGGACCTCAATGTCCTTCTTGTAGAGATGTAATTCTCCTTCAGCCCTTACCTCTGTCAAACCTAGGGAGGCATGCAGATAGAGTGAAGGCATAGGCTTCTATTCTGTAGAAATCCAACCAAAATATTGTCTTACCTGAGAAATATCCATGACAGAGTCACAGCTGAGAGGACGAGCAGATGTCAAGTCATTGGACCCCAGCACAGTTGAAATGATCCCATTCTGGTCAATCCGCCTGATCATAGTGCCATCTACAAAGTAAATCAGCCCAAACTTGTCCACGGTGATGCCTGAGGAGGGAAAAAGCAATACAGTGAGAAGTAGTGTAAACCTGATAATTGCGAGATGAATAGAAGACAGTATCTGGTTTGACACTCATGAAAGACTAAGACCACTGTTTGGTTGGGAACAATATATTTATGGCATTCAAAAGGGATGAGATGAGAGTGGGACATGTGGAGTCCTGGTTATCAGGAGCTTGAGTTGGCACCATTCCATGGAAAGCACTTCCAACTGGCACGCGATGGAGCTTAGAAATCCCTGCTCACTTCTGGAGAAGGTCATGGCATTCTGTGAACTGCCAAAAGGAAAAGGTTTTCTGATAGCTACAGGTCTTGCATGTTCATAAACATGGTGTTACTGCTCACAGTATGAATACTAAGCCATGCACATGAAAGTGTTACACTGGTGAATCTTTCAGAGACGGTGATGAAAGAGGATGTGAATGATCCATTGGGTCAATCAAATAGATAAATGTGGAAGGTTGTTTTTTTTTTTTCTTGGATAATCCTACTAATCTATCATAATCTAGTAATTTATAGTATTTAATCTGTTTCTGAACTCTGCTAGGTGATTCATTTCATTGTCCAAACCTCCTTTGTCGATGTACTCCCATCAGTGGATTTGAGGTCTGCTGACAACAGTTGCAGATGGCAGATTCTCCTTCCCTCACCTGCAGATACGTGCCACTTCACTCCCCCCTAAGCATCATTTCTCAAGCATTTGTTATATTAGCACAAACTCCTTTAATCCTCTTTATCCCTGGCTAGCTATACTCCATACCTTCCTTCAGAGGATTTCATAGTGCTTTACATTTAATAATTAGACCTCATAGTGGTCGGTGACTGTGATCATCCTAATTTTATATATCAGGAAAATAACAGATAAAGCAATTTTCACAAGGTCACAGAGAAAGTCCATGACTAAGGCAGGAATAGGAAGTTAAGGGCCCCATTCACCTCTCTTTTACGCTAGTATAAATTAAAAATAACTCCTCAGATACTAATAGAATCATCCATCTCATCTACACTACAGTGGCAGAATGCTACTCAGCATAATGTTTGAGTGTCTTAAAGACTCTAAAAGAACCTAAAGGAGCAGGAAAAGAATGGAGAAGCCTGCAACACCCTTTTCTATGCAAGTGAAAATTCTGCTTGGAACACATGAATCTGCGAATATTAGGATCTGCCTGCTTGCTCTCTATCGCTAGCAGGGAAGCAATCACTTGGCAAGAAGCAGACATCTGCACTGTGCATCCAAGCAAGTATCTGGAGCTTTTCCAATCAGTGGAGAGAAATATCTGCTTCTGGGGTGCAATTCATATCACCCTAAAGCAGATACCCATGCGAGCTGATATGAATCCTGCTAGAAACACCTTTTTCTGCCCTTTGACTATAAAAAGAGACTACAGCAAATATCTCCGAAGGAAACATTTATACTGTAGACGGATTAAATTAGTGAGATGAGTCCTCACTATCATGTTTTTTTTGGCTGTCATCACAGTGACAGAATCTACGGAAAATCTGTTTCAGATAGAAAGCTTTTGAAAAAGTTTCTGAGAAGAGATCAGGTCTTATGTTTCTCCAAAATGCTGTTTTACAGCCAGACCCCCTTGTTTCAAACATTTACCCTCAGTCTTCATCCACTGTGAGCTATGCTGTGAAGTACAGATGCAGCAGCTCACAGATCAGAAATGTTAGATTTTTCATGTAGCAAGGACTAATCCCCTGATTGCTTTGGCAATTAAAATCATAACCTTCAGCCAGCACTGTAGCTATTGCATGGGCTGGAAGCCATAGACGTGGATGATACGCAGAAAAAACACGTATTTGGTCATACAGAACTCCACAGAAAGTAATCTAGCCTGCAAGCAATGGCAGGAAAACCTCAGGACTAAGTCAGTGTTTGAGACAAAGAATGAACTTCTTGGTTGAGCCCAGTTCAAGGTGTGTGTGTGTGGGGGGCAGGATTCAGATAGGATTGCAAACTGTGGATTCAAAGTCATTTAGGAGTCAGGGAACCGCTGTTTCAGACCACTGAGTTGAGTGGGAGCTATACATTTTTGCCAGGAGGTAAACCCAGGATTTTCCTTAGTTCTTTGCAGCATCTCCCTGTCTGAAGGGCATCACTTTGACCTGGATTGGGTATCTGGCCATCAGTGAGGTTTCAGAACAGCCTCTAGGGCAGAGAGGGAAAAAAAATTACTTGCTGCGTTTATGATGAAGTTCATTAATTTTGGAGGAGATTATATGACAGGATTGCTGAGATAATGGATGACAGGACTAAATGACCCACAAGATTGCTTCTAGTCCTACATTCCGGTACCTGTGTTTAATTCATGCCAAGACAGGACTGATCTTCACGGGACCACGAAACAAGGACCTTGAAGAGGTCTGTTGTACATTTAAATGCTGTGGGAGATGCTGCAGCAGTGGTGGCCATTAATTCCTGCTATACAATATGAACACATCAATTGTATCTTAGCGCTTTGTCAAAAGCTGTGAGGGGATCTGGCGGTATGAGCATCAACACCTCACTGGCATCCGTGGCTCTCTGGAAGTTGTCTTCACCTGCCATGAGATCTGTCAGCACTGTGTCCTAGTTGGTGCTCTGCTCAATGAATCACGAAGGATACTGGCACATGTCACCTCTCACTGGTGCCTGCTGTTGAAGGTTACCGTTCCTCTAATTATTTTCCCTACCAAACAGCAAGTTCTTTAGTGTTTGTTGGTGTTTGCTTGACAACCAGGAATACAGTTGAGCTTTTTAGGCAATATGGCAGGCATGCTTTTTTGGAAGAGGCATGATAGAAGGTCTAGTTGATCTTAATTGGCTTTTGTCAAACACAAGAGGCTCTTACCCATTCTTAGGTTCACAACGAGTATTTCTCAGGGCACCTGTCCATTACTCTGTGTGACAGGCCAAAAGCCAGTGAAGGGTGGCAGGCTGGATAATGTGATTTTAAATGAGGCAGAATTCTCTCTCTTAGCTAGTTCCATATGTATTGGATTGGAGTTATCAGCAGCATGTGCTGACAGTTGCTCACGGTGTTCAGTGCTGAGGTCTGATGGCTGCTCTGATTAACCAGTTACAGTAATAATAACCTGTAAGTACTTTGGCTCTCCAGCCAGCTCTGATCAGTTGATAGAGCACAACTTTATTTTTCATTCCAGCTTAGACAAAGAGCTTGCATGCCCGAATAAGTTGAAGTGGGATATCAAAGTTTACCACTTATCATCCTGCTCCAGGGCAATGGCATATGCATGTGTCCCTATCACAGAGCACTTCTCTGCTTATCCCTCTTTCACAGAGGCTAAGCAATCTCAATTGCCTTGCATTTCCTAGGATGTTCTGCAGGGTAACAGAATTTTCAGTCTTTCAAAGCCCTAAATTCCCATTTGGAAATGCCAAAGTCATGAATTCCCATTTGCACGTGCCCCTCACACAGCAACTGCTCCAATCCCATCCTGACTTCAGCTCATTGTCTCAGAATTCAAATCTAATTATGAAAAGGAGACCCACTCTCCCACAAAGTGTCTCTGGACAGATGACTTCTCCAGAGAGGGAAAGCAGCACCTCACAGTTTCTTTGCAGCAGGCTGTAGAGGTTGGATTGGACCTTTCTGTCTTTCTGACAATGGCACAGGTCCAATGCTGGGATCTGGCTCCTGCAAATGGGCACAGAAACGGGTAATTCGCATGTTACGCATGTAAAGCCAGAGGCCTTGGCTTGCTGTGGCAGAAGGCTCCACTCATGTTTCCATAGGAACATAAGGGAATTAAAGATTTTCTGCATACAGCTCGAGGTTCAATCTCACAGCTACTGAGAGAAAACATCTGTTGCCACTACCCAGGTAGCATTGTAGATCCAAACTTTAAGCTCTGAGATATGAAATCCACACGTTATGAAAACGTGCTGGATCCCCTTGGGTAGTCCAGCACCCCATAAGGATCTAGGGCTTGTGGCACCACATGCATCACACCAGTGAGTTGTGCCAATAGAAAGTGGTGACACGATGACGTTTTCCTGAGATGTCAGGACCTTGTAGTGTGAGAAGGTGATGTTATGCTGCAAATAGCTACTGGGGCACATTATGTTTTTTCTAGAAGATGAGCCACTAAAAGTGATAGCACTGCACATGTAGGTCTACTTAGAAAAAGAAAAAAGAGGTAAAAACTCTTTTAAGTAAAAAAAAAAACCCTAGGTGCTAAAGGAATCCAAATTTGGAGCTTTCTTGTCTGGCTCAATGCTGAATGACTGAGTGATAAAATGGCAGATGAAAATCAATGTCAATAAGTACAGAGGAATTCACAGGGGAAGGAGTAAGCCTAACTACCCATATGCAATGACAAGCTGTAAAATAGCTCACAGGATAAAAGATTTTGGAATTCCTGTGAAAAGTTTTCTGCAAAGATCAGCTTTGTGCTCTGCAGTACTCAAGGAGGGACCTAGAAAACAGGAATGGATTAGGAAAGGTACAGAGAGAACAGAAATCAGTGTTCTGGCCTCAAAAACACCACAATTTTTCATGATGTAGCTAAACAAATCATGGAAATTATTAGCACAGGATGTATGGAGAAACAAAACTAGGTGTTCAGGGAGGTTTCTAGACCAACAGATGACGGCATCTAAGCTCAGGTCCAGATGCAACCTCTTCAGAAAGTGCCCCAAATGTCAGTGACTAGAGTCTGGAGTGTTAGCACCAGTGTTAGACCACTCTATCATTGCCCCTTTCCCTATGTTTTTTTTCTGGCCACATGGACGGACAGGATATTTTGTTCAGTCAGTTTCTGGTCTTTTCTGTAGTGGTCCATACATTATTATTTGACAATAAAAATGGCAACAGATTGTGGAAGGTTGATTTTCTTCTTCTGCTGAACTCATGAACACTTGGTGAACAACTGAGATTTTGTTTACACATTCAGCAGGACACAGTGAAGGAAGCAATCTGTCCCCAAATTAATTACTTCATTTTTGCATAGCTTTGGTGGTGCTGAATGAATGAGATGCCCCCTCCCCCCATGCCCCTTCTGAAACCTTCTTGCTATTGTGTCAGACTTGTCACTGCAATTTCTTTTAATTGCAGGCTCCTTGGTAATTTCTCTGCCACAACATTTTACTGAGGAGAACCACTGGTGAGTACTCACATGAAAACAAATGCTCTGACAAGCTGGAGTTTTAATTTTTCTTTAGATTGCTTGTAGAAGAGGATCGTTATTAGCAGATGATAATTAGAGAGTGGTAACACTCTAATTTGCAAGGATATATTGAAATTCATTAGCATCTGAAAGCTTTGCTGTGCTTTGTGGCAAATGAATTGGAAGTATCAGACTGGTTCCTAATAGCTGTGATAAATACCCTGACCAAACAACTGCCACCACTGTCACAACTGTTGATTTACCTGTCCTCTATTTGTATAGCCTATGGTTATGAGAGAAGCCAAAGGAGGAAGGGTCAAATTAATGGGGTGGTTTTTATCCCTCCTAATGTCTTCTCTAAGCTCATCTAAGATCACCCCTCATCTGTTCTGTCTCCTTCAATGGAGACAGAAAAGAACCTCTATCCAGAAGGTATTTCAGAGAAATGTATTGATAGGACAAAAGATAATGGTTTTGAACTGAAATAGGGTAGATTTAGATACAAACATATAAGGAAAGGTTGGGTTTTTTGTGACAAGGGTGGTGAGACCTTGGCACAGGGTGCCCAGAGAAGCTGTGGATGCCCCTGGATCACTGGCAGTGTTCAAAGCCAGGTTGGATGGGGCTTTGGGTAGCCATGGCAGTGTGTTGAAACTAAATGGTGTTTAATGGTTTCTTCCAACCAAAACCATCCTGTCATTCTACGATGCAACGAAATTATCCACTCTGAACTCATGAGAAGTGAAGTGATCAAAATTGTGGGGAAAAGGCTGCTATGCAGAAAGTGGAGAACCATTCTAAATGGTGTTAGCTGGGGTGGGGACCCCATCCTTCAGTCTGTCATCTCCAGGATCATCATTCCCAGAACCAAATGTGGTTCATCCTATCTTGGACACATATGCTGACATAGAACAAATTACTTTCAGGGTACCTATTTCTTTCCATTGAGTTGAAAAAATTTATTTAGACTAGGTGCTAAGATACTAAAGGTTGATGCAAACATGTATGTTGATACCTAATGACTGATTCTCCATTTTTCATCTGGCAGGACTGTACTCCCTGTGTATTTTCCAGCAAAGTGCAAATATTAGCGAACTAAGAGATGATGAAAGTGAAGAGAAGACCTTGTTTCCTTACAATTTCTGAACGAGTGCAAAGATGCCCTTAAAATATATGAATTCTACTTTTCATGAAGCAATTATCTTGTATTAAAACAAAACAAAACAAACCACCCAAAAAAACCACTTTGGCCTTAAAATGTAGAGTCCCATGAAGAGTGGTGATTGCTGAAGAACTGAACATTCCCAGTCCTTCCCTGGCCAGCTGATTTCTCTATAGCTACAAAATTATTCTCTAATTTCCTCTCATCTTTCACTTATCTATTCCCCTGCCAAGACAGGGAAGCAGCAGGTGACCCAAGGACTACCAGTTACCTGTACAATACATAATTTTTATTTTGAACCATTATGAAATGCAACCACATGAAGGAAGAGCACTTTCTGCATATTTTTCTGCTAGGATGAACTTCTGTGAAGGTATAAACTATACTGACATAACACCATCAGTGTGAGTTTTCACTCTTAATCATTTATTGAGGTGAATGGGGAGCGAGTCACACCTGCCAAAGCCACTGTCTCAGCAGACTTTGCCAACTCAGGCTAGAACTGGATCAGGGAACACCGTTTACGAACTTTCCACTGGCAGTGTGGACTTTCTGGATTATTATTTTCTTGTTGCCCTTTTACTTCATGTCATTTCTTCTTTCACCCTCAATTTACTTCTGTTTTGTGAAATTTCAGAGCTGTGAGGAATGAATGCATGTGCTTTGCCGTTATATGATTGAGGTGGAAGAATGGCCTCTTGAGAGGTTGAATTGCCGACAAGAAGGATTTCAGTGCTGAAAGCTTTGAACTCCAGAGCTCTGTTTCCCACAGCAAAGCAGAAACATAAGTCATCTAAAGTTTGCAACATCCACCCATGTAGGGACGTGAATAACATTCCTCTCATCTTGTACAAGGCAGAATGGAAGTCCAACAAAAGTTGAGGGTTTATTTTTTTTGTTTTTGCACTGGTTGAACACACAAAGTAGTGCAGAGAATTGAATTATAGATTTCTGGATTCCCTGATCTCATGACTCATCTGCTGGACTGTCTGAATCTCTCTGCCCAAGTCACTTAATTTTCTTTTCACTCAGCCCTCTCATTTCAGTGAAACAATCTCTACCCTGCAACCTGACCACGGGTAGCTGTTGCCTTTCTGTATCTTTGCCTCTGGCAATACTTTATCCCAATATAATGGTCACCTCATGGGACTCTGGAGTGACTGGAAACCATGCTGGGCCCTTTGAATATTACGAAGGTAGCAGTTTGGCTTTCAGTGCTTTTTGGCAAAAAAAAGGTCTCCCAAGGTATATTTTTCTGCATCCTACCAGGAAAGAACTGGCTGTCATGTAACAACCAAAAAAAAAATCCAAAGATCTGACACAAAAGGTCACTAAATCAGTTTGGGTTTCTTGGTTTCGGTAACAATTATGTCATCTCTACATCACGAAAAAGTAAATTCCTGAGAAGTTGAGCCAAGGAGAGAAACAGCAGCTCAGCTGTCTTCATCTTGCCTGGTCTTTGTGAAATAATGTGTTAAACGATCCCCAGGTTTTGCTGAGCATTTGCTTTACAAAGAGGTTGGGATTGGCTTGGAAATTGCCCTGGTGAGTAGGGAGAGAGCTACCACTCCCAGGTGTAAGGAAAAAGGAAACCTGCACCACACTGATGACAGAGTCACGACTCTATAAACAACTCCTTGCAATGCTAACACACAACAGGCAAAAAAAGCCACATTTCTAAAAGCATTCCTGCATGGGCATCCTTCTCACCCCTCTTCACAAACACTGCACAAAAAGCGTATGCCAACAATGTCTTCTACCTCATTTCTATATCCTCCATGTGGTTGTTGTTTGGTTTTTTATTTTCCAAGGAGCTGTGGACAGCTGGGAGGAGCGACATCCTCCATATGCAGCACTTGTTACCTTGAGACTGCCAGACTGAAGTCTTGGCTACGCATAGGACTGCATATGTTTGGCTAAACCTAGTTTGAACAATTTAGTTCACAGACATGAATGCTGTGGTGCTTTTAGTCTGATTTGACTGTGCCTTTACCACTTTTAAGTAAGATAATCAGGAACCAGGTGTTCCTGATTATCACACTGAATTACACCATTCCCATATTGAAATATGTATCCACCCTACTGTAGCTGAATGCCATGATATGCAACATCAATACATAAACCTCAATATATGTATCTCTGAGCTGTGTGCTGGTGTTGTTGCTATTTTATATATAACAATGCTTACAAAGCTTTCAAAATTTTTTAATGCCAAGAAAGTGTCAGTGAACTGAACATAAGTGAATCCAGTCCAGATTGGGAAGGACCAAACACTGTTGTTTGGTAAGGAGGAGTAGTGGCTAAGTGCATATAAAATTGATGGGTGGATTTATTCGATTGCCCTTTGGATGTGTGCCCATCACTGCATCCCTCTGGTTTTGCACTCCTCCCAACCAACTCCATAAGAACAACCAGAACTGGCTGAGGGTAAGACATACCCACTTATTCCCAGAGGCAAGCCTTTAGGGTGTGTTTGTGGGTTGACTAGGGAAGGCGTGTAAAATCCATGGGCATTTTCTGAACTGGAGAGGAGAACAGTCTCCAGCACGACTAAACAAGCCCCTTTAAAAAAATAGAAAAACCCAAACCCAACAACCCTTTAAAAAAGCCCGTGGAGAAGAAGCAGTCTCACCCCTGGGATTTGTAAGGGTAGCATCAGTGCCTTTGCCTCCATCTCCGCAGCGGGTATCATCAAACGGGAGGCACTGATCCCCAGTTCCAGCCAAGACCTCTGAATTCTTCACAATGTCTTTCACTGATGTGGTTGACTTGATTTTATAGATACGTCGGCTGTTGGTGTCGGAGAGGTAGATGGAGCCGGTGATTGGATCTGTGGTCAAGTAATACTTATGAGCTGGGCTGTGGCTGAAAAACAAGGGTATGATGTTATTATATTTTTTTGGATGATTTGTTTCCTTAAGTCAACAGGCAATGCAAGCACTTTAGAGAATAAAAATGCGCAGGGCAGACAGACTGGGAAAGTGAAGCGGTGCTGCATTTGACAACGTTAGTACACGGTGTGTTACAGCACAGGATCCTGAGCTATATGCTACCAGTCACTGTGCCCGAGGTGCTCTCTGGCATGAAGGGCAGCTATTGAAGGAAATGACTTGCTGGCCTAAGCCAAAATGATACCAGGAACTACTATAGGTTGAGTCCCAGTGCCTGAGTTGGCTTAATTTACTTAATATCGACATAGTCTTGAAACCGGTGTTAGTGCAGTGCCAGAGGGTGAGGGGGAAGCACGGTACACTAGAGGCAGAGAACAAAGCAAAAAAATAAAATTAAAAATCTGCCCTCCCAAGAAAGACACCAATACAAAAACCCAAAAGCAGACGCCCAAGTATAAAGCACTTGAAGACAGACTCTTCAAGATCACCGCATCAAGGCTTATCTTTGCTCCAGCAGAGACTCCTAAGAGTCCTGTCATCGGGGAGATCTGGGGAAGTCCTGCAATGAATTCAGCTGGGCCCCAATGAAGAGAGAAACAAAATTGTCCTTGGAGTGCCACATTTTGCCCTAAGTGAAACTTGAACTAGGAGGAGGGCTGAGGAACCTGAACATCAGTTAAACCCCGTTCCCTCACTGCTTCCTTGAAAACGAGAAAGGCTGCCTGAGAGCACAGGGTGAGCAGACAGAAAGAGGACATTTTTAGCTCCACAGCTACAACACTAAATGAGCCCGAGACTGAAGCATCTGGTTTATGGAAAGCATTCCATGGGACTGGACAGAAAAAAACCCAACCAGATGAGTTTTGACACAATTTTTTAAAAAAATTGTGTTTCAAGGGTTCTATGTATCATTTAATACAGTTACTAAATCTATTGCCTTCTTTTATTAATATTAAGTGTTGCTACTAGTGTGCATTGAGCTGCATCTCTTCTAAGCCTGAAACCAACAGATTAAAATTCTAACACTTAATGCCTAAACACAGGTCTCTCTCCTTCTAAAAAAGGCTAAGTGGGAAGTAGAACAAGTCTAAGTCTAAAAAAGTCTCTACTTTTCTCCAGAACATGTTCAAGCTGTCCAAACTCATCAGGTCCCAAGAATTTGTAACAAATGCATAGGCCATAGCTCACAATTTTGCACTTGGTGGAATTGTTCCAGGAGAAGCTGGTTAGAAACTTGAGTGTCTATCACAGTTGACTCTATCCCTCATAATAAGAAATTTCCTCTCTCCTTCAACCTTTATGTTAGGAAAATTAACCCCTCTTCAGATACATAAAACCTACTGAATTATTCTCTACTTCAAAAAGCTGAAAGTTGGTTCTTTATTCAAATTACTTAATACTTTGGGGAAAGAAATAAAGCGCCTTTCTGATTTATTCTGGAATATCCCTTGTGATTTATCCTATTAAAGTCTGAACAGATTTAATCTCCACAAATGACACTGATTCTTGCTAAATAAAATGCTCTGACCTTCAAGACAGCTCCAGCCTGACAGTTCAGTCTCCATCTGTATTCCTTCCC
Source organism: Gallinula chloropus (assembly GCF_964237585.1). Classification (NCBI taxonomy): domain Eukaryota; kingdom Metazoa; phylum Chordata; class Aves; order Gruiformes; family Rallidae; genus Gallinula; species Gallinula chloropus. Next base: position 192,545,093 of record NC_140085.1, read on the forward strand.
AATGACAGCAGGCTGGGAGGGTATTATTTCATTTACCTGCATGTCACTCACACTAAGCAAGTGGCTTCAGCCCTGGTGGAAGAAGTTCCCTGTGGGAATCCATCATCCATTTTGATCAGGGCCTTGCGTTTTCCGCTGACTGTCCTAACAAAGCCCAGCTGAATGTCAGTCAGCTTTTGAGCTGTTCATAATCTCTGTTTTGCATGAGAGGTGGACAAGAGCAGGACGTTTTTAATGGCACTATGCAATTCTTTAGCATCTTTGCCTGGAAAGTGCAGATAACTTTCACCGAGTCTTACAGCATGCCATTTGCAGATGGGCAGAGGAAAAATACTTTCCCAAAGATGGAGAAAGTGGCAGAACTGGGGGTTCCTGCTCCCCAATCCCAGCACTATCACTGTAATTTATTTTTCGATTTTGCAGCCTTGGTCTGGAGGTTTATTATCATTGATGCCAACCTTCTGTGGAAGAGACATCCTAGAACTCTTTTCTAATCCCAGATCCTGTGCAAAATGGAGACTGACACAAATGCTGGTTACTTTTAACCACAGATCAGAGAACCAGGCAAAAGCAAAACATTCATCCAGCAGAGAGACTGAATGCTGCTTCCTAAAATTACTCAGTAAAAGCCTGTCATATTAAGCTAATACCTTGAGTAGCTGCTGGTAACCCAAGAGGAGTTTATTCATGAAGTCCTGAATGTAGATACTGCAAAAAAGTTGAGTTGACTTCAACGTTCACAATCATTAAAAAATTAGCTCTGACTGCTTCTTCTAATCCACTGCTGCATACCACAAAGGCACACGTGCCTTTACTAGCAAATGTGCTTTGGAAGAGGTAGAGGTAGAAACTTAACTTGGTTAAACTAGCCATGGGACACTCATAATCCTAGGTCTCTTGGGTCTGGATTCACCTGGGGAGCTGACAGCGAAAATCACAGAATCACAGCGCGTTAGGAGTTGGAAGCGACCTCAAAAGATCATCTAGTCCAACCCTCCTGCCAGAGCAGGATCACCTGGACTGATCACAGCAACATGTTCAGGAGGGTTTTGAATGTCACCAGAGAAGGAGACTCCATAACCTCTCTGGGCAGCCTGTCCCAGGGCTCCATCACCCTCACAATGAACACATTCCTCCTTAAATTCACGTGGAACTTCCTACGCTCCAGCCTGCACCTAAGACCCCTAAGATGTACAATTACCTTTCTGAGTCTAATGTTATTAATGGTGTGAGCACCCCCAACACAAGCTACATCTTTTCTGCTGCATGGCTCTGTGTGAGCAATAGGAAATGTTGATTCATTTTTATCAGCTGGACTTATTTTTGCAAGCATGGCTTATCATGATCTCCTACAGCCTACTCCATGCATAGGGCTTTTGTGGGTGGCAGGGCCCTGGGGATGGCTTAGGCAATGGAGTATTTACCCTGGGATGCTTTGGAGCAGGCAAGGTAAGATGGAAACTACTAAAAATGGTCAAGCTGGAGTTTACAGCCACTGTGCTGGGAAGGTGTCACGCTCTGCCCTGGCACGAATTGCATAGCATTGTATATGGGAGCTTGCCTGTAACACTTTGAGGTCCTTCAGGATTAGAGATGCTAAATAAACATATGTTGGTAACATAAAAGTCCCCAAACTGCTTCCCTTCATCTGTGATAACGCATGAGCACTGGAGCTGGGAACACTGAGGCTTTGCTTTTCATTTAAAGCCACAATAGGTAGGCAAATCCACATGGTAAATTGGACTGAACTGAACAACAACTGGAATAAATCTGCCTGGGGTGAAGCAGAGAAGATTTTTATATTTTTTTCCCTTTCATCCTCTCTCATTGCTCAGTTAGATAACAGACCAAAACAAAAGACAGGACTTTTTACTATTCAGAATACTTAATCAGTTACAGTATTTGTAGTCTTAAGAATATTTATCCCCTGTAATGCCACTGCCAGAAAAGGGGTGTGGGTGAGGAACTGATTTCTCATTCAAAGCGTTCCTTTCGTTATTAAAGTGTTTTAGAAGAAACCCTGAGCTCTTTCCTTCTTTTCTTTTTTTTTTCTTTTTTTTTTTTTTTTTTTTTTTTTGATATTTTAAACCCCTGAAGGAACAAATGAAAGTTTCAGGGATGAGGTGGACTGGTACCTAGCCCAGAACAGACACTTTGCTGGTTAGTGGTGTACATGACGGTGTAGTCATTGCGAATGAGGACATTTTATAACCAGTGGTTCTGCAGGATGAAGGGAGGTGATTTTGCTTCCTTGCATCCTTGTGATACAGTGATGCACTGGGAATGCACAGGGAAACCTACCAAGTCTGCAGTGATCCTAGTTGTTTGGGGTTGCATATAGGTTGTCCCATACATCTCCCTTGTCCCTTTCCTTTGTCCCTTCTCCTTGTTGGGACAGGTTAGTGCCAGAACCTTTTGGGGAGCTCTGCAGATACACCCAACTCCATTTTGAAATGCTTATGCTTTCCATGACTCCTCACATATAGGAAGGAAAGTGATAAAAAGTTGGGTGACTAGACAGACAGCTGCTATTCCTGTGAGTTGCTTCTGTAGTGCTGTAATTTACACCCAGGCTTTGGGCAAAGGCTGGTATTATCCCCTTGGGCTCAAAGCCCCTGTTTTGGAGCAGCCTGAGGAGGAAACCTCCTGCCCCAGAGTGGGAAGCCAGTCCCTAAGGATTAAAGATGAGAAAAGGGAAGTGGTCCCCGTTTCAGCAGGTTACCTATAATGTGTTGGCACAGCAGACTGCACCTTGTCATGGGCTCCTGTTCAAAGCCAGGGGATTCATCTCACCAAGCTTTAGGCAGTTACAAGGTGGATGCTGACATCTGAACCTGCTGCCTCAACTCCCTTTATAGGCAGTGGAGAGAAATAGCATCGTTTGGGGCACGGTTCATCTGACTGGTTTTCAATGTTTATCTTACAAGATCAGCTGCACCTTAGTTTCTCAAACACAAGGGCATCTACCACTGCTTCTAGAGGACAACTGCTGCTAAAGGCACCAGCACAGCTCTGTCTCCCACTGTGGTCAACAGACAGGAGCAGTCACAACACCAAAGTTAGTTACCCGTAACTGCCAATCTGAACAAACCCCTGGGGTTTCTTTGGATCTGATGTCTCTGTTTAAGGACACGAAACCACCTCTGTAAAACTTTCTGTGCTAACTGCCCTCTTTCCCTCTCAGCCTCGCTGGCTACAGGCATTTGCTGGTGACTAAAGAAATGCCAAATTCCTGCGGCCAAGCGTTTTTTGTTCAGCGGGGCTGTGTTTCCATGGCTCCGTGCTAAGCACCCTGCAGCTCACAAACAGAGGGTTTTATTATAGCTTGTGTGAGGTACTGGTCTTTTTTTTTTTGCCTGGGTGACATTCAATAGATTAATACATAAGGAGGCCACACAGTGCAGCGAGCTGAATTTACACTTGGCCTTTTAGTGTTTTCAGTTTGTGTGTGATGCCCAAAGCTCTTCTAGTGTCACAGGCTGGATAATAAAACTTGATAGCAATGCCAATAGCCAACCCAGGGACTGCAAAGGACTTTTGATGCGATCCTAGGGCAGTTTTCTGAGATACCTCTCTTTGCCACTAATTGTAGATTTCCCCCTCCAAGGTATGAATGGAAACAAGAAAGGAAGAATACATTTGTAGGGCCAATTTTTGCTTATTTACAAGACAGAAACACCTCACTGTTCCTGCAGAGAAAATATAATGATATTTAACTGCAAATATTATTGCCATGCAGTGGCAATGGAAAAAGTCACTAGCCCATCAAGACAGATCCATACACAGACATACTGGAAGAAGCTCCTATTAATCTATTACTGACTAACAGATGGATGGAAACTTGGGAGGCATCACAATTTGGTGACACTTTTTGGCTTAGCTAACATCCCCCATGTTGACACACATCCAGTTTGGCTGTTCAGTGTTCGAGCTTGGCTTTCCATGCTGTGCTGTAGAGTGAAGACTCTTGGTAGCTCCAGAACCTCTGGAAATCAAGCCCACCACAGACCATGTAATGGGGGCAAATCCTTTCTTCTGAATTTAGGAAGCATTTCCTTATGGAATACAGATTCTCCAAAACACTAAGATTCAGTTTTGTGGATATCACCCTTTGCCATTGTTGCCTTTCAATGGTGTCAATCTTAGGACTTTCTTGAACTCAAAGCATTAGTGCTTTAGCTAAGAGAACACCCATTCAAATCCCTGTGGCTCAGGAACAAAGATGCTTCCTAACAAGAAATATAATGGCAAATGATACAGAACAGGTGCTAACTCACACAGGTGTAGTCACAGATGGGAATATTTGATCCAGAGCTCTTCACCTCCTTCCTCCCTCACCGGTACCCTTTGGACTTCATTGAAGCAGGCACCCCTTGGCTTTCTTTCATTTCATTTCTTAGATTTTAGGAATTGCCTAGAGGCTGGAGCCCTGCCAAATTTGTAAGGCTCTGGTGGCATCTGCAGCATTTGTGGCCAGTCCATATATCTTCACTCAGATATTGCCTTCATATATAAAAACTTGTCTTGTAACAGGCATTCAGCTGCCGCCCTTTGCTGTCAAAGCAGGTGCACTTTAGCAGTTGTGTATTTCTAGGGCATTAAGGATACAACCTGGCTTTTCCAAATAGAAATGAGTTTTTCTATTGGCTTCAAATGATATGAAAGAGGAGCTCGGGGGCTGGAACTCAGCCTGATGAAGACAGTCAGTGCAGAGACCTTGTGTACCAACCCCCCCAGCCCTGCTAATAGATGCTTTGGGCCAGTCCATTATGCTGTAGAAGCTCAGCCCTTCATTAACGTTCTGGCAAGAAGACAAAAAATCAGTTCCTACTCCATCGCATTTCTGGGTTTGCAAAGCCTCTATGAAGTCAAAGGAACAGTAAATAAAAAGCATATAGCAAGAAAAATCCCAAATCCCAAATGCAAAAAAGAAAACCAAACCAAAACCAAGAGAAAATCCCAGCTCCACAGTCTAAGCATCTAATTTAGAAAGCAACCAGGGAGAAAGACGGGAAACTCGTCAGAGCCAGAGAAGTCCTTGCAAACACAGAGAGTGACAGGAGGTTGACATCTTCCAGAATGCAACTGATTGCATCAAACTCACTGAAACTCCAGTGAACCCAAATGACAAATATTCTTAGTGACAAAGCTCCAATTTAGAAGTCTCTTTTTCATCTTGTTCTCTTGTCATTACTCTCTCTCTTCTTTTACTGCGGTTTCCTGGCTAAGGTTCTGAGTCGCCACTGCCTCCTCCCTGAGCCTGACATACTTTCACACGATGCAAAGGCTCTCTGTGAAAAGCTCAGACTGGCAGAGGGTTACAAAACCTAGGTGGGTGATGTTGGGGGGACACCTCACCCTTCATTATCCCTGTTACATTCCCTGAACTCAACAGGGAGACATTTCACCATATGAGAATTATTTCCACCCCCACAGCTATTCCAGTGACCCGTGTCCCAATGGTTTCTTGGTTATTTCCCACCCTCTGTTCCTTCCACCCTTCTCCTGTTGTTGCCCTGCTTCTTGTGTCTATACCTCCCCTGCCTACAGCTACAGCAGCTCATGCAGAATTCTGCGCGACTCCGCTCCATGATTAATTGCTCCCAGTTCTGATGACTGATTGCCTACGCCAGTTTTAATCACACCAGCTTCATTTGCTATTGAATCATCTGGAAATGGCACTTGTGGCTCACTGTGTAACAACATGCAACAAGACAGGGAGCGGCAGAAGAATTCTCCACTGGTTGGCTTACCTATGTCTGAAATCTTTATTTCTGACAGAAGACAGGAAAGCAGGGAATAGAAGAAAGAATGAGGTGTTAGAAGCTCAGTTCGATGCATTATTAGCAGATTGAAAACTTGACAGTAACTGTATCATACAATGCAATAATAAATAAAGACTTAGCTGGAATGACACTGATATATTTTATATTGGATATTACTTGGCAGCGAGCTCACTTATGTACCGCTGCATATCACAAAGGAAGTGTGATCTCACCTGCTTGGAGTTACTCGCTTATTTAAGAGATAGGACCAGGCAGACTTTATCATTCAGAGCGGTACTGAGCTAAATATATGTAGATGCAGATATCTTTACAGGATTTTTTTTCCCCACTCCCCGTCAAAGCAATACCTTGTGATTTACAAAGGTAACTTCACAGTTGCACAGTTATGGGTGGCAGTTCAGTGCTGCAACCTCGAGAACTCTAGCCCACGGATTGAAATTATGCCGAGCTGGACATTTGTCATGGGTGTAGTTACATACCCAGCTGCAGTTATATGTGACCCACAATGCATTTGCTTTCCTCTCCGCAACAGAACGCTATGCTCAAAGGACGCTCCCCTCCTCCCAACAAAAACCAAAAGCCAAATAAGTGCGGGTGTTAATCTCCGAGGGGCTGCTGATTTGAGAAGACACAAGCAAACTCCATTTAGTCCAAAAGCAATTGCTTTCCTCCATAGCTTTCAGTCAGCCTGCATCTGAACTCACTCACTTTATAGCACACCAGAGTGAAGAAATGTTTATTAGAACCAGTAACCTAAGTGTTTGCACAGATGAAGCAGCAATCGTTCCAGCAGATTTAACTTTGGAGTAAATTTAACTCTGTGGCTCTACACAAAAGCCAGCAAGGCCACTCTGTCAAGGCTTCCAATTTTCTCTTTTCCAATCAGGAAATACTCTGCAAAACCTCCGCTGGATCTGGTATTTCCACTGACAATGAAACAGGGATTGGGTTTTTCAAAATTGTACTTCTGGGAATGAGATATTAATCCCACTCGGTTGCAGTGGGATTTGGGCCCCAAATCACCTAGGCCTTTCTGGAAATCTCACCTTTGGCTGTTAACTTTCTGGCACTGGAAGAATATTACATTCTTTAATGTGGACCAGGTCTGAAGATTTATCCCAGCTTCCCTCCTTACAAACATGAGAGATATTATGTTCTCATATATCCCATAACAGAATGAGAAGAATCAGGTTCTTGCTTATTTACTCAAAAGGTAGCTCAACCCCTTGGGATGGGACTCTAAGCTGTACTGGAGGGCTGCTACCAGGTCTCCCTGGTGTACACCTTACATGGTGTAATGGCATGGAAGTCTGGTTGGATGTTATCACCATTAGAATGTTACTTAGTTTTTTCTTATCAATTCTTGGTCATAAGAAAGTTAAAAAGATGCAGAACAGTTGAAAAGAACATGTACCGAGCTGCTATGATTTAAAATGAGGTGGTTGGTGTCATAATCCTTCCTTCTTGTTTGTCCCTTGAACCTTCATGTCCCCCGTTCTGAAACGTTCTGTTGTGTGCTTGATATGCAACCTTCCTGAATGCTCTTTAAGGTGACTTCCACACACAGGCTATGAAACATCTCCTTTTGCAAGGCTCCCTCCCAATTTCCGTGTCGCCCTGTGAGCACACCAACCTGGCTTTTCTCAAACAGATATTTTCCTCAAACACCATGGACTACGACGATGGTTCTGCATGACAAGACCTTCAGCAAGGTCAAAGGCATGTTTGTAAATGAGGGACTGACGGGATCTTGCTGGTGATCAGCTATTTTATTGGCCTTGTGGAGCAAATGGGAATACAAAGCAATGCTGTGGGGGGGATACTGCTCTCTAGCAAGCTTTCTGGTAAGCTTCCACATGGAAGTGTTTGCAGAAATGGAGCCTTAATTCTATTCTAGGCAGCCAGGACATCAAATCTGAATAGAGCAGGGAGGTTTTTGCTTTATGGAAGATCCTGACTTTCAGACCAAACCTTGAGAGGTAAATGGGAATGTGAACCTTCATGCCATGCTAAGATCGTCCCGACCTCTCAGGTCCTTCAAGCAGAGCAGCTCACTCACAAACACTGGTTTAACTCTATTAATTTTCCTGGAGTGAGCCTTGTCTGGTCACAGAGTTCAGAATCAGGCCCTGGTGCTTTGGTGTGGGTAATTGTGTTTGTTGTGGAAATTTTAGACAGGAAAAATCTCCCCAGTGAGGTCAGTTTGAAACTTTGATTCAGTCACAATCCGTTTAATTTCCTCAGAACTTGTGACAGATTGATACTCTTCTTTCCCCTTCCTTGTTTTTAATGGGCATTCCCTCCCCATCCTTCCTATTTCTCCAAATACATTTTTCTTGTCAACTGGGGTAGATGGAAACACTTCACATACTTTCAGATGATCCATCTGTATGTTCACCCTGATGCTGCTGTTCAGTTGGGAACCAAGGGGAGCTTATATGTGTTTATCCCACAAAATAAAATCAGTCTGTTACTTGTTAGTTGATCATCTTGTCTTAATTCTGAACGATAGTCTATCCTGATTAACCTGTACATATCACCATCAGTGCTGTGTCCTTCCAAGTTGAGGTTATCTATCTCAGAGGCTGATTGGTAACTCCAAGATTTCCTGCTGATCTCTAACCACCGAAAGGGAAACATCAACACAGTTTGATTTAACAGCACAGAAATGTGTCAATATTTTTGGTGTGTGATTCAATTCTACAAGAACTTGTTAGGCTTGTGTTTCTCTGGTGTAAATCAAAGTCAGCAGAGTTGCAGAAGAGGCAAATATGGACAGCTTTCTTTTTTTTTTTTCTTTATTTTACTGTATTTTTTAAGAGTTTTGCTCATTTCCCATTTGGGTACCTAACATCTCTGCAGAACTTAAAGGCATAGTTAAAATGGCCACATTCAGCCTGGTGTACCTCAGCTCCAGGATGTTGGTGACATTGCCGGAGGGAAAGATCCTTCGGATGTAGTTGAAATCTCCAACATAAAGACTTCCATCAGACCCACATGTCAGGGCAACAGGAGCCAGGAGTTTGTTTCCATCTGCAAGGCCGTTGCAGCTTGGACAAGAAATGCTACGTCTGCGGCCATTACCCATGATGCTTCCAATTACAGGAGGTTGCTGGGAAATAAATTGGTTTTCCCCGTTTCCTTTATGCAAGATGCCTAGAGAGACAAAACAGTAATGAGGCAATTAAAGAGAGACCAAAGGAAGCAGAAACTGTCAATGAAAGGTGGCAGCTGGGGAATTTGTCAAGTAGCAAGGACATGGTTTAGTGGTGAACTTGGCAGTGTTAGGTAAATAGTTGGACTTGATGAACTTAAAGGTCTTTTCCAACCTAAATGTTTCTATGTTTCTGTGATTCTAAGGAGGTTTATCATCTTTCATAGTATCGTTTTGTGGTGGTTTCAAATGAGGAGCCCCTTATCTGAACAAAGTATTTTTATAGACCTGTAAAATTTCCTTCAGATAAAAGGTAGGGACATCAAGACTGTCTTTCCTTTTGAATGAAATACACTTTTCAGCACCTCATGAATTTTCACCTGCCTTTTCTTTCCCTCTTTGCCCTGTAAAATGCAGCTTACCGGGTAAAAATCCAAATTACACAGCTCATGGAAAGATAAGGGACAAGAAGACCATGGTGCATCCTCTTGAGAAATGTTTCATCAGTAAAGCTTTAGAGGAACTCTGCTTATGTTCCCTAGAAGTGTAGTGTTTTCAGAATGGTGTGGGATGAATTAGATGTTTGCTGCCATCCAAGTGCTATCACCCAGAAGGACACAGTCCTTCCATATCCTGAACATGTTCTGATCAGCTTTCAAGCCTCCCTGCTGCAGTCTTGAGACACCTTCAAAGACTCAGCACCTTCCATTCTCCTTTATGACCCACAAAGTTTCTCATTTCTCCAAGTACACTTGCACATTGGAGGATGTGTATTGATGGATTTACAGCCAGTGGGAGGTCCATTCTCAAGAGAGTCTCCTTTGTTATTTTAGGAATATGTCCTTTGTTAATCCCCCTTCTTTTAAGATATTATGAAGTTAGACATGCTGACATCCAACTACTTTACAGTGGCCAGCTTCTTTTGGATTTAGACACACCACATTACTTCTAAATGTAAGTTACTAGAAATGATTTGTTACTAAAATACATGAAAGAGTGCATATGTTGGTCAGATTTCTTTCCTTTTCTTGAATTCTTCATGATAACAAGCAAACGGTCCTTACAACACTTCATTATTACTCTGTTATGTGTTACAGTCTACCTACCACTTTGTATGTTGAGGGCATGGTGTTTGTCCAGGGACCATCCTCCAAGTTTGGAAGCATCAATTTCATAACCCTGAAGCACAGCTGTCCTCTTCTCCCAAAGGATCAAGTCAGGACAGGATTCATACTCATAACCTACTGACACTATGAACAAGAGAGAAACAGAAGACCCTCCAGATTAGTAACCCATGAATGCATAGTCAGCACACACAGTTTCAATTGAGCCAGGGGTAAGAGCATTTCTACAGGCAACTGCCAATTTAATTTAGAATGTCATCATCGTCATGCAGAGTCTTAATATTTTTCTCTTTGAAGGCCATCCTGAATTTAAAAAGTTTGAGGCAGTTGTAGATGTTGGGCAAATGTGCTAAATATTTAAAACACACTTTTAAAAACATATTTTAAAACAATGGGTATTCGACAGTGTAAATCACTACTGGGGTCCTAAATGAAAGCATTTAAATCCTACCTACTAGTTTTGATCAAAGACTACATGCTTGAAATCATGGCCTTTCTTGGAAATTAAGGACTTTACAAATGAGGCACGGGGCAGCAAGTCCCTTAGAGACAGCAGCCTTAGACCAGGTTGACTTGTGGTTTTTGTTAATGTGAACAGGGTTTGCTTGCCTTAATCAGACCCTTTCAGGAGTAACCCCTCTGAACACATCAGAGCTGCTTAAGAGTAAAATGATGTCAGTAGAAGGAAAATCTTGATTTTGGCAGAATAATAACTCCTTTATGATTTTTTCAGTTGAAGCAGGACCAGCTTCATTGGTCTACTTTTCTTCTGCCCTACCAGATCTTTTCAGCCCTAACTGCTGAAGCAGACCAGAACTGAAAGTGCTACACAAATGGAAAGCAATTACATACCTCATTTTCCTACTACATAAAAATGAAGGTCTGCTCTTACAAGTTTCCCAGCCTCCTTGAAAGTGCTAAGCACTGAGTGAACTCAGGATCCCTCATCAAATATAAGCTTTTGCAGAATCAGACAATATCAGAGGAGGAACAGGCTGCCCAGAGAGTTTGTGGAAGCCGCTATCCTGGAGGTGCTTAAGGCCAGATTGGATGAGGCTTTGGACAAACTGATCCAGTGGAGGGTGTCCCTCTAGTGGAAAGGGGTTGGAACTAGATGATCTTTGCGGTCCCTTGGAGCTTTCCAGAACCCACTGCTGATTTAGCATCTTAAAGAGCATGTAAACATAGCCTTTCAGGACATGCTACAAGGATAAACATCAGCAGGGTGTATCATCCAGTCTGCTCAAAACAACTGAGCCTGAGTGAGAGGAAGGCACCTTTCCTCCTCCTAGGAGTCAAGGTGCCCTACAACTCCTCTAAAGAGATTTATCTTCAGTTGTGCTATGAAGCATCATCGAACCACCCTTCTGTCAACAGCAGCTCTAATTGCTAATTTGGGATCTCTCCCATTTTGCTGGTATCATATTTCCTTGGCAGCCTGAAAAGTCTAGACTAGACTCTATTGAAGACCTGTAACAGAATGTCCTCTGGCTGTTGATCAGATGAGAAGCAATCACAACAGAGCTGCATCACCTCTGTTCATTGTACACGCAGAGTACGCTCTTCCCTCCAGCACCATCACACAGCGATTGCTGGGTGAGGTCTGAGATGTCCACAGGAGGAGGAATGAAGTGTGTCTCTGCATACATCCACAGCATGGCTTCCTGTCCCAGCAAGGACTTCAGTTTCTACTCTGTGAGTGGGTGTTTGATGCTGGGGATGTGGCATGCTGAGCATGCAGAGCCTTCCTATTCTCTGCCTTGTAGCTTCTGACATAGTAAGCAGATGTAAGGGAATGTGCAAGGTGCAAGAGAGAAGACCATCATGCCCCAGTTTGGGATGGCATTCTTGAATGGGTAGAGCCATCCTGATGGTCAGGTACAAGGAGGAGTGGAGATCAGGGCTCAGTTCTAGGGATTTCTTGCCCTGACAGATTTTGGCCATAGGTGAGAGGTAGCCAAATGTCTCTAGTCTCAGTTTCTTCTGTATGAGTATGATGGTAGCTGCTCAGGATGTACATGCTGGGCCACAAGCCAGAGAACAGATAAGTATTTATCCGTTGGGGAAATGTGTGCTGTCTGAACAGCGGGGCCTGATCCTCTCCAAGGAAACAACATTGGCCCAGCAGGGACCATTTCATGTGGACCGTACCGATCCACTTAGATGCCCGTAGATGCTTCTGAAAAGAGACAAAAGCCCCAGGATCACTTACCAAAGGCTTCTGAGAGCCCATACACCTTCTGGCTGTAGACGTCTGTCTTATCCCAGATGAAATAATAGGACAGGTCTGGGGCAGCTGCAAACCACTTTCTGAAGAGACGTCCCTCGACGGCCACCATGAGGTGGACTTTCATGAGGTTGAAGGGGATGGTGGGGTGGGTCATGCTGATCCTCAGGACTGATTTGTAGCCAGCTGTACGGCTGCTCAGGTAACTCACTTTTATTTTACTACCGGAAACGTTAATCTCCTCCTGTAGAGCCTGTGGAAAAGCAATCCAGGAGGTGTTAAATCAGCAGCAAGCAGACAGGAAAAGGCAGTGAAGCTGCAATTTATCAAACACACCTTTATAAAAGCTCTGGTAGACATGTCTGAAAAAACACACCTAGTAGGTATAAAGTGGGAAATCATGTATGTAATTGATAGGGTTAGTTGTTGCCCTGGTTTTGGCAGGGATAGAGTTAACTTTCTTCCTAGCAGCTGGTGTAGTGCTGTGTTTGGGATTTAGGACAAGAATAATGTTGATAACACACTGATACTTTAGTTGTTTCCAAGTAGTCAAGGACTTTTCAACTTCTCATACTGCCCTGCCAAAGAGAAGGAGCTGCCCAGGGAGGTGATGGAGTCACCATCCCTGCAGGGATGTAAAAGGTATGTAGATGTTGTGCTTGGGGACATGGTCTAGAGGTGGGTTAGTCAGGGTTGGGCTGTGGTTGGACTTGATGTTCTTAAAGGTCTTTTTTGACTTAAGTTTTATTTTCTTTTTTCCTTTTCAATTCTCTCCCAATCCCACTGAGTGGGGTGTGTGCAATGGCTGTCTCATTGTTTCAGCTAAACCACAGCAGTAGTGGAAGCCAAGGAATATCCCCCTCTTCCTTAACTCTGCAACATGGGACACCAGGAGACCAAAGACATTTAATTCTGTGTTTACAGTGGAGTTCACTGTTAAAAACCACGCTAGGACCCAGGGTCCCAAGGAGCTTTGGGTCTGAGATTATTCCAGACCACCAGTTCAGCTTCCATTTTCTAACTTTTTATCTTGGTAAGTTTCTGTGGCTGCTAATATCTTGACTCCTGGCTTCTTTGTTACAATAAAATATCAAGCTCTACTTGGCCTGAAACCTTATGGATCTTCCTCGGCCCTGATCATAACCTGCCGTTCTCTCCATCTACTTCTTCTACTGTCCCTCCTCTGATTTACCCATTTCTTCTCCTTTGAAACTTCTCATCTCTTACCTCATCTTTGCCTAATCTACCTCTAGGTTTGTTTTTTATTAACTCCTGTGTCCTGGTCCCGATTTCCTGACCTCACATTTGTTCCTACTTACCCTGGTCCTTGCTTAGAATTCCCATCACTCTTACATGTGAGATGAAGGTCTTGGCCTGACCTATCACCATCAACCCCTTTCCCTTCCCCTGTATTGTCCCTTCCCTTTTCCAGATTCCTCTGTATTGTAGGTGACTTGCTTCATTTTCTCTTCCAGCCATGCAGTGTGGGTATTTGTGACAGACTGGGACAGTTATCTCACAGGTCTCCATTCATAGAATCATAGAATCACCTGGGTTGGAAGAGACCCTTTAGATAATTGAGTCCAACCATAGCCTAACTCTAACTCCAGTGCAGTATTTCATGAAAGATTGGAAAAACAGAAGGAAGAGTTTTGTTTGACCCTCTTCTGCTTTGAGAATAGAGAAGACTCATTAAAAATGGATTTTTTGTCTAATTTACTTGCTAAACTAGCACTGGATCTTAAATTCCCTTAATTCCTCCCTTTTTTTTTAATTTAGAGAAATGCAGGGAAATTTTCTGGAAGAGGATACTATACACATCCGCAACACCATGCTGATTCTTCCATACAAAACACTGATTAAAAAGGGGTTTTCTTGGTGTGGGGGAAGAATTATTTGTCTCTTTCCAGAAAATGTCACTCTTAGGTAAGCAACCAAGATGGACATTTTCAGCACAAGCTGGCAACCTCTAGCAAAGCTTGCAAGATGAAGGTAGAAGTTTAGCAGTGAGCTGGAAAACTTGGTCTTATAATGGGATGTGGCAGAAGGTCACAGCTGGCACCGGTCTCTCCTGCGCTAGTTCAGAAATACTTTGGTGTGCTGGACCCTAAATGAGCTGTGAAAACACTTCCCCAGCAATAATCAGTTTTCATAATATTAAGGGCACAGAGGCTCAAAGGCAGGTGGGTCAAGAGATCAACCCGTTAGGAAGAAATCACAAACCTCTTCCTCCAAGCTACGTGTTTCCTACACTCAACTCTTCCCGTGTGGGAGCTGCAAACTCTCCTGCAGTGACAAGTTGCTCATCTTTTACAGTTTTTTGGTTGGTGTCATAAATAACAACAAATCTGGTGACCTGCCGCCTTAAAAAGACCTTCTTCTAAGCTATTATCCAAGGTCCAACATTTTTTCAAGTGATAACTTACAGCCTCTGAGCGTTGCAGCACTTGACAACCGGACACATCCAGAAGTTAAAGTGCTGTTACACTGTGCTCATAAATATTTACTTTCTCTAATGCAGCCTTTTCAATTTACATATCTCAGTGCTTAGGAGGCTGAAAAATGACAGAACTGGGAAAACCCAGGAATTTTAAAATATATTTTATGAGCTCAACAACAAGCTGGGCTGGGATCAGGCTCAACCAGAGACCAGCTGAGCCAAGCTGCAGTAAAGGTGGTCCCTTGCATCAAATCTGTCTTCATATGTAACCCCTCTAGGAAAAAGCCAGGCAGAAATAATTGTCATGGAGGTACTATTTGCAATGTCTGGTTCAGATCCCTGTCAGAAATAATTATTTCTCTCTGTCATGATCTGTCTCTGCTGTCTACCATTCCGGAGAAAGGGTCAGCGCAGCGGTAGCATGGCAGAGAGCAGCACAAGGGGCTGTGTTTAAAGGCGCCTGCTTGGAAAACTGGGTTCAAATGGTGATTTAGATCATCTGAAACACATTCATAGTTTGTAATTTTTGAACTAGCTACAAAGCAGGACATTGGTGGGGGGAGTATAAGCCAGTAGGACACTGGTGGGAGAAGAAGGGAAACCCAAGGTTCAAAATAATCTGACTGCACCAGAAGTAATGACATTCAAATTGTGCCCTTATGTCTACTGCTTGGGCCAGATAAATTATCATGCTGTTGTGTGGGGTTCTTGTGAAAGACTGAGGTTTTAGAGTTTATCATGGCCTAAACAATGTCATCCGATCTGTAGAAATGGTCCAGCCACTGTGCTGACCAGGTAAAAGAGCCGGTTCTTCAGGCTCACTAACGATTGTTACAACTTAGCAATGTTCACTACTGTGATCCCTTCACTCCTGGGTGTTGATCTTGGCTTGTTCTTGTAGCAATTATTCCAGTCTTTGCATGAGACAATGTAGAAAAATCTCATTTCTGCATGCTGGGTTCCACATTTCTTTTATGGCTACTCTTCGCTCTGACAGCAGGCAAGGCAAGGAATGATCAATCTTTCTTTTTAAAAAAATTTGATTCTCAGAGAGAATTTTGAGAAAGACAGACATTTAGGGCTCGATTCAGAAGCGTTAATGTAGGCATCTAGATGCTTTTGAGATGTTCTGTGGTACCCAACACCTCTGCAAGGGGATTGGACATGGACCTGCTTCAGATCTCCACCTCTGTGAAGCTACAGCTGGAGGCCTGAAGGGAAACTTCAGGGCATGTTAAATGGCACCAAATCTGTCTTTAGGCACCTGAATAAAACACTTAAAATGTTACATTTGGCCTTCTGAATGTATCCAGGTAGAGGACACTGCATTTAGTTGTTGGAGCTCATAAGGTTCCTATCTGCCCACTTGTCAAAATCCCTTTCCCAGCTCTGCCATTCAATTGTCACCTCCTCCCAGCTGTGTCCTCACAATGAGGGTGGTGAAGCAGGTTGCCCAGAGAGGTGGTAGATGCCCCATGCATGGAAACAGTTCAGGTCAGGTTGGACAGGGTTCTGCAGTGAGCAGGGCAGGATGGACAAAATGATCTTTAAAGGTCCTTTCCAAGTCAAACCATTCCGTGATTCCATGATCTATAGTCAAGAAACTGTATCAAACAATTGCTTATCATCTAAATTCCTGGCTGCTTTCACAGTCAGACAGATGTACTCTTACTCAAGATGAGTTTTCGAATGTTTTAGTTCAATAGATATAATTAACACAATCTAATGAGTATTCTACCAAATAATGAGTGAGGTTATGATTATGGTTGCACTGTGTCAGCATTTCCTTCTTTGCCAGGCAGCACCGAGCATTATCTTTTACAGTGCTTGTTGGTTTAGGAAAAAAAGAGATGTGAAAACTGAACCAAGAATTAGCAGTCTGATGGACTTTACAAGATATGGGACCTAATTAGTAATTATACTGGGACATAACTGGTGACTGTAATTGGAAATCAAGTGTGAGAAAAGATCACAGGATTTGGTCCAGAGGGAAAGGTAAAGAGACCACTAGTTTCATTTGCCATTGGGTTCAGTACCTGGTGTATTAAAATTAGCGGATATAAAGTGACTTCTTTGCTCATTAACACTACAGCAACCCCAGTGGAGTCAAGCAGGAAGCACACAATTTGTCGCTACACTTGCTATTATTTCTATCTTGGCAGACTATTATTTGTCACTAAAAGCCATACCCAGGACACGCCAGTGCTGGCATCTGAAACCCAGGGAATAACATGCCTAAGAAAGAAAAGCCTGACTGCTGCTACACCCATGTATTTCAACACAAGGGGTATTTTTAAGGAAAACGGATAATTTGCTTGTTTGGATGATTTAGTTCAAAACCCAACTTTCCATTCAGCAAAATGCTTTGAATCCACAGCGGGTTGTTAAACCGCTCTATCATCTGACTCACACTTCCTTAAAAAAAGGAAAATGGGGTCAAGAAATTAAAAGTAACCCTCATCTATCCCAAATGTCATGAAATGCAATAAAACCCACACGGTCCCCAGGCTGGCCATTTGCCAGCTGTCTGCTGGCTGACCGCACATCTCAGCAGCTTTGTTGAGTGAGGGTATGACTTCAAACCCTGAGAAAGTTCACACCCCACACTCCACCCACTGAGGTCTGTAATACCCAAAGGGTGAAATTTGCTCCTGAACAGAAGAAAAGCATCAATCATAGTGTAAGTGGTCCATCAGCCTTGAGCTGGGCATACTGAACGTCAAAGGGCTGCCAAAGGCTTGTGGTGGGTCACAGGAGGGTCCCAGACCACCTCCTGTGGATAAGAAGTGAAAGCAAAGCAGAGTCAAGGAAGATTTTTGCTGTCAGACGCAAGTGTTTTGCTCCCATCTCTCAGGGATAAGGGAAAAGAAACCTTGTGGCTAAGTGCATGCTTGTGAGTGACTGCTCCTGGCAAGCATCTGAGAAATGATGCAACAAATGGGGAATGACGGTTTTTAGCAAAGCAATGGAATAGAGAAAGACACAGAATAGCTGCCTTTGTGTTGCTCAAAGCAGGCCAAAGCAGCACAGAAAGGAGATGGGTTATTTTCTCCTCATCTCAGGTGACTCATACCTGGATTTCAGGAACAATAGGACCTTTCTCTGAGCAGGAACTTGCAAAAGCTGTCAGAGGAGATGGAGAGACCACAGGGTTGGGCCGGGCGAAGTTACTGAGGTCACAGCTTGGGATCTCGTTCTCTTCATGCCTCATGACTATGGTTTCCATCACAAAGAAGCGATCCCACGGCAGCCACAGTGTGTGTTCCTGGGTGATGAAGGGAGCCCTCTCAAAGTGCAGGATAATGGAGATCCCACCAATGGTAACAAGATCAAAGCTGTTTTAAGAGACAGAATACAAAGTTAGTGCAAACACCACCTTGTCCGGAACTCTTTGCTAGCAAGGATCCCCCAAAAAATCATTGCAAGAAATGTCATCAGCCACATTTTACAAGCATAAAACTCCCAGCCTAAACAGGCCTTAGTGGAGGAACAGCCAGTGGCAGAGGCAGGAGTACAAACTCAGCTTCTTTGCATGTTGTCTTCATGTATATTAAAAACATACCCATCTCTTCTTTTGGAGACCTCTGTTGGCATTTTTCTAGTGTTATTTGACCATGCAAACTCATTTATCATCCAAACGCAGTCACAGATTGGATCAATTCACATGATGAAATGAACTACTTGGAATGGGGTTTTTCTGACACATCACCACATAATGTGTCTTGGCATCACTGCTAACCTGACTAACACCTAATGCAACCCAGGGAACATGTGGAGACCAGTCACGGACCTACTGTAGGAGGCCTGGGGACAACATGAACACCACTCAAGCAGTCTGCACCACAGCACTCAGCACTGAGTCTTTTTTGACTCTTAATTGTTTAGAGCAACTTAGATAACTTATTGCCTGTGGACAGTGTTATGGTGGGTTATCAGAGCCCTCCAGAGCTGTGTGGAAGGATGCTACTAGATAAAGAAAATATTCCTCTCCTTAAGGTAAGGATGTTGGGGTAGGGTTTTTGGGGTGTTAGTTTTGTGTTTAAACATCACATCTTGTTGGAGATGGAGATTTTATGAAGTACCACAGGTTGCATCTACTACTACATATAGACTGAAAAAAAGAGGCATTAACTGAGAAAGGAAGGGATTTCAGCACAGTTTGAAGACCTCTTGTTTTCACTGCTTTGTTTTCTTCTCCATATCCATTCAGCTGCAGTGCCAATTATATGTTTCAGGCAAAGAAAGTTTTCTCATCCCTGCTTTTCACTTTTGATACTTAGCACTAGTGTATGACAGCCTCACACAGGATTTAAACATGTGAATAGGCTCATTTGCTCTAGTGAAGGTGCTTGTGTCCTTTACAGCCATGTTCTTAGCTACTTCCCTGCACGTCCTGAGAACTAGGACCTGTGAGCACTCTGACAGCCCAAAGAAAGGCTTGATGCACCTTGTAATTACAACATCCAAAAGAGTCTTAAAAAAAGTATTTAAAATTATCTTTTAAATTAATTATGTGGCTATGAGACAGGCAACAAAAATCCCAGATGAGTAACAATGGGTCTGTACTATTTCTAAAAAAAAAAATAAATCTTTGACAATCAATCATTCAGAAATCATTCAGAACTTTGTATTGTTTTGTTTTGTTCTTTTAATGGCTGATTGTCCAAGGTGCCTTTTAGTAAATATAATTATGACAAGAAAGTTATTCAGGAAAGAATGTAAAATTGAATCCATGGGAGGGAGTGGAAAGCACTTAAAAAAGCTAAAGATGTGTTTATTCTAGCACTCAAGTGGGGGCATCAGCTTCCCAGACCTACAGAGCTTGGCTTGTAACAGCCTGACGAGTAAGTTGTTGGTCCTTGCCAGCAAAGCTGCGCAGCATTTGTACTTTGATGAGAACATTTTTAACAGTCAATTAGCATTTGGCAAAGCCCTTCTGCTAGGAGGGAGAAGCTTGCTCTGTATGAATCCGGGCACTGAAAGGGGCAACAGGGAGGAAAGAAACAAACATTACAAAGGATGCTTAACAAGATTTTAGGCAAGTGGGAAAGAGGTTTTATTTGGAAACACCTCCATATCACTCCTTTGTGAATGGTCCTTGGCTTCACTGAGCCTGGGGTAGGGATGGTAACCTGCTGGGGGGCAGGGGGGAAACATGCTTGCCTCTCCTGCATCCCCAAAGCAGGATGCAGAAGGGAAAGTATCCCCTCCACGTCAGCCTCCAGCAGCTGTGAAAACACAGAGACAGGCAGTATATTTTAGCAGTTGCTGTTGCTCATGAAGTTTTTACCAGAGTCATAGGGTGCAGCTTTGAAGTTATCTTGAAGAACTGAACAAAAGCTAAAACCAAAGCCAAACAGAAAAACCCAAACTGAAAACACCTTCCTCCCAGCTTCCCTTAGTGAAATTAAATTTAACAAGAGCAAAACCATCTTGGGATTGAAGGAACGAGATAATTTTATTTCTGGTTTCGCTGCTGATTTCTGATGTCTTTTTTATCTCTCTAAAAAAACATACTTGTTGTATAGTCATATTGCTCTGTTTTCTTAAAAGACTCTGGAGAAACAGGCCAAAGGATGAAATTCACTATTTATCCACAAAGCAGGCTTATAAAAAACAACCAACAAACCATAGAAAAATGTAACCCTTTCTCATCTCTTTGCTGTGGAAGTCCAAATGTTTGGACATGCCAAAGTTGCTGAATGCGATGACAGGTACATGATACTGAAAAAGGCTGGAGACTTTCCTGCTGTTTAATTAACACTGTGCCTACAGCGGTGGGATACTGAGAAGTTGCAGCCTTTATAAACGACCTCTTTAATCAAATCAAAAGCTTTATTTAAATGTGGAATTCATAATGCAGTACCAATACTTTGATCCACCCATTAACTTGTCTTTACAGAGAAATCATGCATACAGTAGAGTGGTTTGAGATTCCTCATTTTATCTTCTCACCTTGTTATCTGAAAAACATCTGCATCCCACTATTAGGCTAAAAACACATGCAAGCCTTGAAGCTATCAGTTTTGCTCAGACTAAGTAACGTGACTCAAACAGGACCAAGATTTCACTATTAGAGGCAGTATCTGAGTACTAGAATAGGAGCGGAGCCGGCTGGCAGAGACTTGGGATAGAGTGAAGCCACTTGCAGGGGTGAAAAATTCATCTCACTGTAATTCCAAAACTGAAATGTTATTTATGATACTCATTTTAAAACTTGGTCATGCCAAAAAAAAAAAAAAAAAAAAAAGAAAACCCAAAGACCCAAACCTGAAGCAACAAAATCAGCTTAGGAACCAATCTTGCTAAACTGATGTAATTCTGGCTTTAAACTCCCTTACTTTTAAAACACAGTTATTGCCCTGCTACCAGTAAACTGATTTGCCAAATCAATTTAAGGCACCTCAGTGCACATTTTCAAGAATAGATATTCCTGTGGTGAATATGTCAAATAATAAAACCAGTGAGCTTTACACAGTTATCTCATATCCCCTGGAACAAGATAACTGCTTGCATGTGCCCTCCCATTTTTCCTCCAAACTGGAGTGACACGGATGATGGTCCAGATGACCCCATATTACTGTTAGGACTGGGAGTGCATAGTCTGATGTAAAATAAAGTACTTTTTACTTAAGGGCATCAGGTTTTTAAAGCATGAAAACTACACTGAGGAAAAGTTGTTAAGAGTCCTCTTCTCAGAAAAGGACCTGGGGATGTTGGCTGACAGTTGGATGGACATAAGCCAGCACTGTGCCCAGGCAGACAAGAAGGCCCATGGCATCCTAACCTGTATCAGCAATGATGTGGCCAGCACAACCAGGGCAGGGATCCTCTCCCTGTCCTGTGCACTGGTGAGGCCACCCCTTGAGTGCTGTGCTCAGGTTTGGGCCCCTCACTACCAGCAGGACATTGAGGTGCTGGAGCATGCCCAAAGAAGGGAAATAGAGTGGGGAAGAGTCTAGAGCACAGTCTGATGGGGAGTGGCTGAAGGAACTGGGGTGGAAAAGGAAAAGCCTGTTAAAAAGCAGCCTGAGGAGAGACCTGATTTTTCTCTACAACTACCTGAAAGGAGGGTGTAGTGAGGTGGGGGTTGGTCTCTTCTCCCAAGTAACAAGTAACAGGAGAACAAAAACGGTCTCAAGTTGTGGCATGGCAGACTCAGAGTGGATATTAGGAAAAATTTCTTCACTGAAAGAGTGGTCAGGTGTTGAAATAGGCTGCCTGGAGAGGCAGTGGAGTCACCATCCCTGGACGTGTTCAAAAACTGTGTAGAAGTGGCACTGCAGGACATGGTTTAGTCGACATGATGGTACTGGACAGATGGTTGGACTTAATCTTAGAGGTCTTTTCCAACCTTAAAGATTCTGTGGCTCTATGATTCTATTCAGCAAATTGCTGAAAAACCATCAAAACACAGAATGGAAATTGTAATAGCAATAATTATTTGAATGTTTTATATGTTTTTGAAAATGCTTTACACATAGTAGGTAATAACTGCTATAACAATCAGTGAGGAAGGCAAGTAAATGTTATCTCCCGTTCACAGGCTGGCTGGCTGGCAGAGGAAGGTTGAGAGATGCCTCTAATGCTACCTGCTAAATCAGCAATGAGACTAAGATTAGAAATAAGGGATGCCTGGCATCATTTTATGCCCTGACCATTTTAGTTTGCTCTTAAAGAGCATTCAAGGTAATTTTTAGAAGACCTCATTACCAAGGAAGTCGCAGGATTTGGGTGTTCTTGCAGGGAAGGGCTTTCTCTTGTCTGTTTATTACTTCAAGAGTACACATTTGAGGAAACATCTGCATGTATGTCTCAGATGATATCAGAAGGTATTTTTATGATTCAAGAGGCTCAGCACTGCAAATGAACATCAGTCCTACACCAGACCTGCACAAGAGTTCTGCAGAAGCAGATGGATTGGAGGGGAAGGTGAAGGAAGGGAAATCACAAGGGCTCACTCCATGCAGCCTGGGGTTAGACTGACCACCCGCAGCTGCCAACAGAAATCTAAGCATGAGGATGAATCCCACTTGGTCATAGATTTCCTTGTCTGATACAGCTGATTTTTGACATCCTTTGGAGCAGAGTATCTGCTGGGGGGCTCAGTCAGCAAACTGCAGCACTGAGCTCCTGGAAACTAATCTAGCTTCTGGAAGCTGGCAGCTGACCCGGAGGAACCAGCAGTCCACTGAAGATTGGTGGAGCACACTGATCCTCCAGCTGCATTGTTTTCTGCCCTGGTTTCCCTCCTCAGCTAGAGGTTGGGCAGGACGTGGTGTAAAAGGAACATCCCTGGCGTGAACTGCCAACAGGAAAAGGCTTATAGGAGAAAGGAGCTACCTTTCACCACCCAGGAACCGGAAAGAAATAGTCACTCAAATGTTGAAAAGGTCTGGAGCTCAGAGAGCAGCACTCACCTCTGCACTCTGGTCCTGTTTAGCTTACTGGTATGTCTGGGGCCTAGAGGCATGGACAAAGATAAAGCCCTCTGTGCATGGTACATCACAACTGAAAAGCAAAGATACTGTCCCTTCCTCAAAGTACTTGTAATCCAAATGAAAGATTACCCATTAGTGGTTGGATTTTGTATACAGGGCAAGGAAACATGAAAAAAAGTTGTGGCAGGCATTCCTACCCAGGAATTTTGCAGGCATATTTGTTTGTTCCAAAAGACACAGATTCTGTGCTGGTCTACACCAGATCTTGGAAGCACAGTTTGGATCCCACTCCCACACCAAGTAGGTTCAATAATGTTGACAGAGATAACATAAATGTGGAAGTCAGTCCCCTTTTTACATCCTTTTACAAAGGAGACTGCTAGTTTTCCTGTGATGCCTCTTCATTACCCATATGTTATTGTCATGTCATCCAAGAGGTAGAGCATCGCTCGGAAAGCCTCCTAGTCGCCATCGGTGTTACAGCAGGTGCAAACCCTCCTGAGTATGTATGAGGCAGCATTAAGCACATGTTGCTAGCACATGTTCCTCTTTCCATTATAATTCTATCAGCTTGTCTGCCCAAGCCAAACCTTTAATGAAAGTCGTGGACTGGAGAGGTGCTAAAATCTACAAATCCTCTCCCAAGTGCTAGTGGTTAGTAGTCAATGCATAGAGCATGTGCAGCTGGAACCTCTTATGTTTCATATTTGTTCTTAAAAGAAAGGAAGGCAATTAGCACCAACAGACAAAAGATAAGATGAAAGACTTTCCCAATTTGCAATGTTTTTGTTTTGGTTGAGCATGATTTCTCAGATTTTAAGCACTTCCCTCTAACATAACCGTAATCTTAATGAGCTCCCGAATCATTCCAACATGAACTAGCAAGAATAGAGCTGTTGAGAGAAGGGGACACGCTTTCTTTCCATGCATGGGCACTGCAATGCCTAATTGTTGGCTAAAGATCCTAAGTGATATCACAAAGTTAATAATAATAAATAACAAACCCGAGAAGAGAAGAGAAGAGAAGAGAAGAGAAGAGAAGAGAAGAGAAGAGAAGAGAAGAGAAGAGAAGAGAGGAGAAGAAGAGGAGACAGAAGAGGAGTATTTAATTTGGAAGGGACCTACAATGATCCTCTAGTCCACCTATCTGACCAATTCAGGCCAAGTTAAAACCTATAGTTAAGGGCATTGTCCAAATGCCTTTAAACATTTGGGACATCGGTCACCTCTCAGGAAACCTGTTCCAGTGTTTGACCACCCTCTTGGTAAAGAAATGCTTCCTCGTGTCCAGTCTGAACCTCCCCTGGTGCAGCTTTGAACTGTTCCCATGTGTCCTGCTACTGGACACCAGGGTGATGAGCTCAGCACCTCCCTTTCCATGTCCCCTTCTCGTGAAGCTGTAGGGAGCTGTAGGTTACTCCTCAGCCTCCTTTTCTCCAAACTGGACAAACCCCAAGTCCTTAGCTGCTTCTCACAGGAAATTCCCTCCAGCCCTGTCATCAACTTTGCTGCTCTCCTCTGTACACATTCAAGGATTTTCATGTCCTTCTTAAATTGAGGGGCCCAGCACTGCACCCAGGACACCAAGTGAGGCTGCCCCAACGCTGAATACAGCAGGACAACCACCTCTTTCATCTGATGATGCTGGGTTTGATGCACCCCAGGACGCAGTTTGCCCTCTTGGCTGCCAGGACACGGTGCTGACTTGTATTGAGCCTGGTCTCAACCAGCACCCCAGATCCTTTTCTGCAAGGATAGTCTCCAGGCACTCCTCTCCCAATTTATACTTGTGCCTGGTGTTACTCCTTCCTAAATGCAGGATCTGGCACTTGGACTAGTTAAATCTCATCCCATTAATCATAGCCCAATGCTCCAATCAATCTAGATCCCTCTACAAGACCTCTTGTCCTTTATGAGAATCAATAGGGTTTGGTGTCTTCCTGAAACTTGCTAATGGTGCATTCAACTCTGACATCCAGATTGTTGATAAATATATTGAACAGGACTGGCCCTTGAACTGAACCTTGAGGAACACTGCTGGTGATGGGTCACCAGCCAGATGTAGACCCAAAAATATAAAACAATAAAGCATCAACATCTTCAAAATGCTTCAACAATAAACATGCTCTTGGTAGAAGTTTCTCTTTAGTGTTGATGGAAATAGGGCTGTAACTGTTGCTTGAATGCTGTAAATCCTATAAAGGCATCCTACCTGCCATCTTGTCTGCTGATTGTGTATCCAAAAAGAGGATTGTTGACAAAGCTGATGTTCACTCCAACTAGAGGGGTCCCATCTGCTGTCATCACCTGGCCTCGAATCACACATGCGTGTCTGCAAGTAGAAGAAAAATGAGAAGAAACAGTGAGCCTTTTGAAAAATTCAGATTTTTTCTCTAATTCTATGTCTGGGAACCCTATGGATTATAAAGCCCAGGCTTGTGTCCTGGAAAGCTGTGGACCATACCCTGTGTCTTGGTGGAATGCTGGTCTTGAAGACATTCAATACCTAAAATGAAGTTTACCTTTATTCTACTCTTGAAAAGCAAGGGCTGCAACACAGACTTCATTAACTGTGGACTTTACTAGGGTTTGCAGCATCACACTGGAATTTGCTATATCCAACTTTCACAGTGTCTTGACGATATTGCCCTAATTAAGGGCAAAGCACATTTTAGAATCAAAGAGAACAGAAACCAGGAACTGCATGGACATATTTAAGGCACAAAAGCCACATGAGCACCCTGAGCGAGGCTTGATGGCTCATTTCTTCCACGCTTGGGAAAACCATGACAGATAATTTGCCAGTTTCAGAAAGCTTCCTACAAAGTGCTTGGGAAACTGAGCATGATAACAAGACAGGCTTTTTCTTCCCAAGTTTGGTAGATTGCACTATTTTATGGGCTACTTCTATTCCAATTACTCTATGCTCTGTAATGTGCTCTTTTATCTAAGGATTTCAAGGGTCTTTACAAACATTGATTAATACTGTGAGATAGGTATTTTACGGAGAAAGGGAATAAAGCACAGAGTGATTTTCAGTTGTCCAAGGTCGGTCAGAAAATCTGCAGTAAAGCCAAAGACAGATTTTCTAGGTTCTTATTCCAAAGTCTGTTTCCAGACCTCTAAGTCATTACTACATTGCTACCTTAGAAGCTTCCTATAAAGACAAAGCATCACATGTCTATGAGAGTGTCTGAACCCAATTTTTGGCTGAAGGTAACTATTTTTCTGAGCAGCAACAGCAAATTGTGGTGTCACTGTGCTTACGTGACCAAGTGAGTGATTTTCCTAACTGCTGTCCTGATGGAGAGCAGAGATTGAAAGCCAAGGTTTCTACAGGTGCAGGACCAGACCTCAGCCAGAGTAAATCATTCCAGCCACACTTTTCTGCCTACCCACTTCAACTGAGAAATGTTGCTTTACTGGCTCACTGAGGCAAAGGATATCTGCAATGTTTTGCAAAAATGATTTCATTAACACAGATCATCAGGGAAAGATCAATTTATTTTCTTACCGTCCACCTAAAAATCTGATACTGTATCATGCAAAGAGATGAAGTGTGTTTTCTATTTAATAGGGGTTTCACTAGTTGTGTTTTCCACTGTGAAGAAAATAGACGGTTTGTTGGGGAGTTTAAACAAACTACCACTGGTTTAAATGGGGAGCTCAAATATTAACAAAAAATTCTCAAAGCATCACCAGAATGTGTCAGCAATCTAAAATGTAACTGGATTCGTATACAATTTTGGGACAGGCCACAGGAAAATGAGATAATGGAAATTACTTTTCTGTCACTGAGTTTTCTCTGGTATAACATCACTGACTTGTTAAGAGTCATATTGGAAAAGACGGAGCTAATAATATTCTTCGTACTTCTATTGCTTCTCCCACAGAAGGCTCTAACTCAGTTTCCCATATTCAACAAATTCAAAATAATATTCCAAGGCAGTAATATGTTTTTCACTCTCTAATAGGCTGGAAAAGCATAACTCGAAGGATCATGGAACATGCTTAGAAAAATGTCAATGCTTGGAATAACCCTACCAAAGTCAACAGGTCACTAACTGAAGAGCACAAAGTCATCATGTCTAATTGCATGTCTGAGCTAAGAGCAGAAGCTAGACCTTCTCTTCCCAAATTTTTCACAGCTTCACAGATTTGTAGGGGTTGGCAGGGACCTCTGGAGATTGTCTAGTTCAACCCCCTGCTAGATCAGTATTACTTAGAGCATGTTCCACAGGACAGCATCCAGGTAGGTCTTGAATATCTCCAGAGAAGGAGACTCCACAACCTCTCTGGGCAGCCTGTCCCAGTGCTCTGTCACCCTCACAGTAAAGAAGTTCTTCCTTATAGTGAGGTGGATCTTCCTGTGTTCCAGTTTGTGCTGGTTGCCCGTCTCCTGTTACTGGGCACCACTGATAAGAGTCGTCCCCCCTTCCTCTAGACACCCATCCTTGAGGTATTTATAGCTGCTAATGAGATCCCCTCTCAGTTTTCTGCTCTCTAGGCTAAACAGACCCAGCTCTCTTGGCCTTTCCTCATATGGAAGAGGTTCAAGTCCTCTAATCATCCTGGTAACCCTCCACTGAACTCTTACCAGTAGCTCACTCTCTTTCTTGAACTGGGGGTCACAGAACTGGACACTATTCGAGCTGTGGCCTCACCAGGGCAAAACAGGGGTGGAGAAGAACCTCCTTCGACCTGCTGGCTGTGCTCTTGATGCACCCCAGGATACCATTAGCCTTCTTGGCTTTTCCAAGAGCCCTTCCACCCTGTCCCATCTCCTTTTTTCATCCTTTACAGAGACCTGAGGAAGGTTTTCACACTGTTCTCTCAGCTTCTCATCAAATGGCTGCATGTTTGGTGAAAAGCAAGGAGTTGCTACAGACTTTTCCTTGCAGACTACGACATCAGCAAGAGGGACTCGGTGTTCTGAGTTAATGATAACATATTCAAGCCAACACTAGGACTATGAATGTTTTAAAATACTTGAGAGACATGATCATACATTTTATGAACCTAAAAAAACCCCGCTTCCACCTGTTGTTTCTTCCTTCCAAAAGTTAAAAGCAAGCAAAGGAAAAAATACAACATGTTGCAGGTGTTTCTCCTGCTGTTCTACACAAAGCGCATTTCCAAGTGGTTCAAACTTTTAAGTAATATTGCAAGCACATTGGCCTAGATCCTCAGCTCATGTTAGTAGGGGGATGTGCTTTCCATCAGCAAGCATCTGGTCCATTACGTATCACTGACAACTATTCCTTTGGTAAGAAGCATCAGCACAACATGGACAAAGAGCTTCCTCTCAACTTGGCAGCCGTAACAAATGCATTTGAACTCCCACCTTCCAGGAAGAGACACATTTCCCATTCCAGATGATGCTTCACAGCAGTCCCAACTCTGTTAGCACATCTACGTGCTGACTAACTCGGATGACACTGGCATCTCCTCTTGGAGATGCAGCTCGTCAGCAAGGCCAGCTGCATCCACCATCCTCCTGAGGACTGTAACAATCGCTTTATTTACGTGCTGTAAGGAAAGATGTTCCCACAAAGGGGACATCTTTCCCAAACCACAGTGATAAAAAGAAGCTGGAGCAACATGCACAAATCTGAATTCAGTTAAAAACAGGAGAGATGGAAACTGGAGGAAAACCAAAGACCAGACTCTGTCTGATTACTGCCTCAAATCTTCTCCTTCCCTGGGTGACAAAACTTTCCACACTTGGGAAAAAAAGTTAATAAGGTACATGGGAAGCAGCTGCCTTCTCTAGTGTCAACATGTCCTTTCTGGAGGCAAGATCGACTACCCACAACACACCGAGCCCCCCAGGAACCTGCCTAATGCTAATTTAGTCAGCCGTTTCCTTCAGAAGACCTTGGTCTAAATGCAATTACACTACAAACAAGTTAAGTGGTACAGTTAAGATGCTCAGCTCCGCTAGAAGGTCTCCCAATATATTTACATAAAATTATCTCTCATGTTAATAGAAGAGATTTATTCTGTGAGTCTAGGCCTGCCAGTTCAGAGTGGTTTTCTCAGTTGAACAAAATTGAATTTCTCATAGCTGTAGCCTCATCTTCCCACTGAATTACTGACAGGTTCCACCCATTGCTTCAGTTTTCTGCCTTTTTTTTCCCTTTTTTTTTTTCTGTTTCTTTCATGACTTTTACATCAGGCTGTATGGATTCTTGTTTTACAATGAGCAGCAGTCTGCTTTTTTTTTTTCTTCTTTAATTAGACTTTCCTTTTTTTTTTTTAAATGTCCATAAAAGCTTCCCTGAAACACCAAATCATTGTTGAAACACTATCTACAATGCCAGATGGTGTATCAGACAATTTTACACCATTGCTTTGTGAAGTCATTCTTTATTCCCTAGAAAATTAAATTAAGTCTTCTTGGTAAAAATCTGGGCCACGGTGGCACAACAGACAGGGGTGCTCTGATGCCTTTACTTTCCCATTCCTCATATAGAAATAAAATTTGTCAGGCTGTCAACAAAATTCAAGCAGACAAAACCAGCTTTAGAACAGAAGCCAGAAAAGTAAATTCCCCAAAAGCCGTTTCACGTTATTGGGAGCACATTAAAGATTTGTCTTTAATATTGACTCGGATCCAACGTCCTATAACTTAAACATTGTCCCCTTCAATATTTCTTATTCATAGATGTTTTGTGCTGACACTGGGCCTGGCACTGGGAAACAGACAAAAATACTGCTTTTGCTAAACATTTTTAATTTCCCTTTTGCTGCAAGAAATGTATATTCTTTCTTTGACTGTGGATAGGCGCCATGGGAAATCTCACCCCAAAGAATATCTGGAGTTCCTCAAAATATTTCCACCATAACTCATTGTGCCTTCTCTTTTAAAGGTTTCAGATGTGTGGAAATGTTTATCATGACTGCTTAGCCATCCTCAGCCAAGTTATTCGTAATAAATATCTAATTTGCCACTATAAATCTCTTAATCTCTTTGAATTTATCAATTCCATATTTTACTGGTATCTATCTATCCATCTATCTATCTATCTACCTACCTACCTGCCTGAGATTTACCCTTCTGCTCTGGATGACACTTCAACAGAGCACCACAGAGTGAAAATCTAGAAAGTTTTTATTCATTGTGATCAGTGTTATTTATGAAATTAGGTGATGTCAATTCCATTTCTTCCTCTGCTACAGACTTTCTGTGTGATACTGGTCATGTCGACTTGTCCGTATGTCTTTGTGCTTCACCTGAAAAATGATAATTGAGGCACATCCGCCGCTGACAAAGACATGGGATGGATAATTGTAGTAATCTGCTAATCCCTTGCATAGGCATTTTACATACAGCACTTCATCTCTGATGTGCTCAGACACCTTTCTGATGAGCACCTATAAATACAGCCATTTGTTACTAACACAACCTTGCGGCTTTCACTGCTCTGACCTTTTTGCTTGATAATAACACAGGATGAAGCAAAATGTACCTCGTCCATTTTGGGCTGAAGGCACCTGTCTCATGTTGAACAACCTTGGAGCAGTTTAGTACTAGGATAGACAGGAAAATTGGTGGAACGCCAGGTAAAAGGCGAAGGGCATTTTGCTCAAACGCACAGACACGAAGAAAATGCCTGAGCTGGCAGATGAAGGACAAAAGAAGAAAAGGAAGCAGCAGAACATACAGCCCTTCAATTTCATTGCTTGTGGCATTATTTCCCTCAAAAGCTGTCTGGAAAAAAAGCCATGCCCACTTGCCTCTTAACCGTGCAGAAAAATCCTCTGGATAGCCTTTTCTTGAACTGAGTCAATCCTTGCCTGGATCAGTTCAGCTTAGCTGTAGGAAAAGCTTTAACCTGAAACCTCCCTACTGATCTTAGCTGCCATCTGAATTAAGGAATTAAGGTTAGAAAAGAATGGAAAAGATCCTGCTGAAGGGTTCCTTGTTAAACAAGAAAGGCACATTTACATGGAAAAGTTAAAACTAGAGAATAATCATTCAGAAAGACTCCCATACCATCACAGATATCACAAGTAAGATTCTGAAAGGGTCTGGCACATGTTGGGCACCTGGGATACATGTCACTAATTAGGCTCAACTGCGAAACTTGCCATTAAGAGCAGCACCAGAATATCAGTGTCAACCTGAAAAAGGGACTAAATGCACTGACATTTGACCAAATCCCAAAATAAGTGGCACTGACAGACATGGCTTGCAGCAGGTCCTGCTACCCAACTTCCTGATCAGCTGATGGAGTAGGAGACCCAGGAGAAAAAGAGTGGATGATGAAGAGCAACGTTTGTAAGAGCTGTGGACCAGTCTCAGTAAAAGATACACAGTTCTAAGATGTTTGTCACAAGAAACAGGATCTGCTCTGTTTGTTTAGCCTACTCAGTGAAATTGTTTATAAGGTCCCACCACTGAAGGGTCAGGAGATGCTGATGATTCTTTATGTGGGTATGGTCCTTGGATGGTAACCTTTTGCAAGAAACTTACAATTTTTTAGATATCCTACAAAACATACAGTTAAGCTAAGAGAATTAAATGCTTCAGTAAAAACCCATTGCTTAAATTGTCCTAAGAAGGACAGGGGAAAAAAGCAACACTTTACCAGATGTGGCTAACACAGTCGATATTTGAAGTACAGAGGAAATTGCTTATTAATCAAGATTTACAATAACACCTCTAGATGTAGGTTTTGTTACTGTTGTCTCTTCAGAGTCTAACTTCACAGTATCAAGACAGTGGGCAGTGACAGTTTTAGTGTTCATGAGCAGGACTGGTTCTGTGACCAGGTGTTGTTCAGTTTCTCATGATCCACATGCATGTGCCTGCATTCTGCTCCATGAAGACCTACAAACTGATAGTTCTTAAAAATCTCCTTTGTAATCTTAGCAATATTAGTGACTACTAGTTGCAGGTCCTCCAAAAGGAAAATAAGATATCTTTACTGCATAACAGTTTAGGAGCAAAATGGAGCATCATTTGAGGACTACTACCACTTCCAGAACATCAACGGTTGAATGATAATTGTTCTCAGAACAATTCTCTGCTGGCTCCATTCCTGAAAGGCTCAAGTCCTTATTGCTTTGGAACTTTCTTCCAAGACTTGAACCCTACTCACCTAGTCAATGTGTGTATTTTTTTATCTTTATGGAAGCATAGTCTTTCTCTCTGATCTGCCAAGCAATCTGGCCACCATTGGAAAGTTAAGCAACTTCTGCAATCCAAAACATCTTGGGTCTCTATGCCTCACTGACTCACTATTTTTACATCCCAAGATGTCTCAGTTGAGTTAAAATGGAAAGTAGAGGATAAGGGATACAGGAAGGCTGTTCAGCAAATAGGAAATATAAAGGAAAAGACACTGGTGCTGGTGTCTGAAAACATTAAACTAGCTCCATCTACACTATTTAAGTGAAAACATTTTATAACCAAGTTTTATAGGAAATGCAGCCCATAGTAAAGTTGGATTGTGCCTCAAGGCAAAATTTCAGTGAAGAATCCTTTTATCCACAATGTTGTTGACTAAGTAGTGCTTTGAAAGATGATGGTTCTCTCATTTACTACAGAACAACCAGCAAAACTCTCCTGCTTTGCACAAGATCTCAGAGAAACAGAATCACGCTCCTATTTTTTTTTTGTGTCTGTAAAATCCAAGTGTTCAGCAGCTCACAAGGTGCAAGACAATTTTTCCACCTAGTATTGAATTATGCTCATTTTTGTAATTTTTCAGAAGTGATCCTAGAGCCACTATTTCTAGGAGAGGTAAAGACTTAATGCTGCAATAACTTTCAGAGACATGTAATATATTCACGTCGAGTCTTCACAAAAAATGTATGCAGAACTTATTAGTTCTGTATTATTATAGCATTTTACGTCTGGTAGTTATTTTGTAAGCTCTGCTGACATATTCAGCTCTGTGGAAGACACAAAATAAGTAACTTCCTTTGAATGTGAGGCACCATGAAAGCAAAACTGAGCAGGACAGAAGAAAAAAATACAATATTTCCAGACCAATTATAAAATGAGCTCGCTTTTTGATGATCAGAGTGGAAGTTCTTTAACAACATGTAAGCTGTCTGATAGAACGACAGAATCACACAATCACAGAGCATTAGGAGTTGGAAGGGACCTTGAAAGATCCTCTAGTCCAACCCCCCTGCCAGAGCAGGATCACCCAGACTAAATCACACAGGTCAGCATCCAGACAGGTTTGAATGTCTCCAGAGAAGGAGACTCCCCAATATCTCTGGGCAGCCTGTCCCAGTGCTCTGTCACTCTCACAGTGAAAACGTTTCTCCTTATATTCACGTAGAACTTCCTGTGCTCCAGATTGCATCCATTGCCCCTTGTCCTGTTGCTGGTCATCACTGGCTCCGTCCCCCGGACTCTCACCTTTTACATGTTTTATAAGCATTAATATGGTCACCCCTCAGTCTCCTCCAAGCTAGAGACCCAGCTCTTTCAAGTTTGTCCTCATAAGGAAGGTGTTCCACTCCCACTGTCGGAGAGGGTTCAGAGGAGGCCACGAAGATGATGAGAGGGCTGGAGGACCTATCCTATGAAGAGAGGCTGAGGGAGCTGGGCTTGTTCAGCCTAGAGAAGAGAAGGCTGCAGATGGACCTCATTGCAGCCTTCCAGTCCCTGAAGGGAGCAGAGAAACAGGAGGGGAAACAACTTTTTAAAAGGGCAGACACTGGCAGGACAAGGGGGATGGATTGAAGCTAAAGGAGGGAAGGTTTAGGTGAGATATTAGGGGGAAGTTCTTTACAGAGAGAGTGATGAGGGGCTGGAACGGGCTGCTCATGGTGGATGTCCCATCCCTGGGGGTGTTCAAGGCCAGGTTAGATCGGGCCCTGGGCAACCTTGTGTAGATCCAGGCCTGGAGGCTGGTGGCCCTGCCTGTGGCAAGGGTGTTAGAACTCTGTGATCCTTAGGATCCCTTCCAACCCAGATCATTCTATGATTCTATGATTCTAGACCCGGTCCTCATCAACTGAGGCAGACTCATCATTTATCCTGAGTTACTCCCCGGCCTCAGCCATCTGGGGCTCCTGCAGACAGTATCCAGCAAAGAAGGCATTCAGTAACTCTGCCTTCTTACTATCCTCAGTCACCAGGGAACCCACCTCATTCAACAGAGGGCCTAAATTGCCTCTAGCACTAATTTTGCCTGCAATGTATTTGAAGAAGCCCTTTCTGTTGTCCTTGACCTCCCTTGCCAGGTTTAATTCCAAAGAGGCCTTAGCTTTCCTAGTTTCTGCCTTACATGCTTTGACAACCGTCTTATATTCTTCCCAAATGGCTATTTCCTCCTTCCATGACCTGTAGACTCTCTTCTTCCACTTGAGTTTGCACAGCAGTGCCCTATTTACACACACAGGTCTTCTGCCTCCCTTTCTTGATTTCTTTCCCATTGGGATGCTCTGATATTGAGCTTGAAAGAAGTGGTCCTTGAATATGGACCAACTATCTTGGGCCCCTTTTCCTTCCAGTACCCTGTCTCATGAGATTTCCCCCAGTAATTGCTTGAAGAGGCCAAAGTTGACACTGCTGAAGTCCAGGGTTGCAGTTCTACTTGATATTCCCTTCCTACCACATAAGATCCTGAACTCTACCATCTCATGGTTGCTGCAGCCAAGTTTAACCTCAATCTTCACTGCTACAACCAGCCCCTCCTGGTTAGTGAGTATAAGATCCAGCTGAGTTCCTCTCCTAGTAGGCTCATCCACCATTTGCATTAGGAAGTTATTGTCGATGCACTGGAGGAACCTCCTGGACTGTGAGCAGCTGGCTGTGCAGGCCTTCCAGCAAATATCTGGGTAGTTAAAATCTCCCACTAGAACCAGGGCCATCAATAGCTTTGTAATGATCCAAAGATTCAATAAAATATATAAGATTTTATGATTGTGATTTTAAAACTGCTTTTTTATATTGGAAGTTTTAACCAATTTAGCAGTAAATGTCACACTCAAAGGACAGACTCTTCCTGATACGCTGAAATGGTTGAAAACTGTACTTGGACTCAGCTGGTAGCATCCAACAGCTTGAGGCAACTGCCCTGAACCTGATCTGGCAAAGCAGAACTTCACCCCATCAGTGCAAAGCCAACAGGGTCAGCTCACACCAGTTTCCTGTGAAGTTTGTAGCAGGACAGAGATTTTATACTAAGCTGGACAAGGGTTTCTCAAGCTCTCCAGTCTGGTCTGCGGTCAGAAAATCACCGTGAAGGTGAGGTGACAAAAAGACTGGGGCAGAAAGCTCTGGCTTTTTGCAGAACGAAGGTGTCAGGGTCTCACATGAAAATCATTATGCCATGAAGTTCAACAAGGCCAATGGTAAAGTCCTGCACATCAGTCAGGGCAACCCCAAGCACAACTACAGGCTAGGTGGAAAATGTATTGAAAGCATCCCTGAAGAGAAGGACTTGGAGGTGTTGGAGAATGAGAAGCTTAAGAACATAGAATCACAAAATGTCAGAGTTTGGAAGGGACCTTAAAAGATCATCTAGTCCAAACCCTGCCAGAGCAAGATCACCTCAAATAGGTCACATAAGAACATGTCCAGGTGGGTTTTGAATGTCACCACAGAAGGAGACTCCACAACCTCTCTGGGCAGCCTGTCCCAGGGCTCTGCTACCCTCTCAGTGAAAAAGTTTTTCCTTATATTCCCATGGAACTTCCTATACTCCAGCTTGCACCCACTGGACATCACTGAGAAGAGCCTGGCTCCATCCTCCTGACACTCACCCTTTACATGTTTATAGACATTAATGAGGGGATATTTAAATTAGATACGAGAAAGAAATTCTTGACTGTGAGGGTGGTGAAGCCCTGACACAGGGTGCCCTGAGAAGCTGTGACTGCCCCTGGATCCATGGCAGGGTTCAAGGCCAGGTTGGATGGGGTTGTGGGCACCCTTGGCTAGTGGAGGGTGTCCTTGTCCATGGTAGGGGGCTGGAACTAGATGGGCTTTGAGGTCCCTTCCAACCCAAACCAGTCTGTGATTCTGTGATTCCATGAAATCTGTTTAATGAACAGAATATGCAATTTCTAATGATGCAGTTATATGGAATGGAAATACTGTCTCAGCTCATAGTTATCTTGCCAAATATGTCCATCAATGAGTAATATTAAAAAAATAGGCATGTGGAATGCTCCTTTTTCAGAGGAACATACCTTGAATATTGAGTAAATATTAATCAAATATCTATGTGCCAGATCCAAGAGAACACATCAGCATCTATATTGTAGTCTAGAGTCCTAAAACCAAATGTGCGCATCAGCACCCATGTAATCTGAGAGGTACTTAACTCATTAGGGGTTTTATTTTGCTAATTGGTAGTTTTGAAGGCTTGAGTTTTCCTTTCTGCACACTCTAAGAGGTTTCAGGTACACAGGTATGACCTGAGATCTTCTGGTTCCAGGTCCAATATGGTGCATCATTTACGTCAGCTACTTTGCCTGATCCTGGAAACACGTCCAAATCACACTGGGAACATCCCACTGAAGAGTTGGAGCTCGCTAATATAAATCAAGTTTTTTAATATCTGTTAAAAACTGCACCCCAGTTGCTCTACTGACTATACACCCAACTTCTACCACCACTTGTGAAAGGGGAATGTAATAATGTTACGATTACATCTCCATCTACTTTCTGGAAAGAAACATAGCAGTGGATGGGAACTGTGCTTTCATAGAGTGTTGTGGCTACAGATTCCATAAAGTTGACATGAGTAGCTGCATATATTGCATTACTTATATGGAAATAATTCCATGCTTAACTCAAAATCACTTTAAGGTGAAATAACGCCATACTATATAATTTGAAATCAAAAGAAAAACACATTGAAAAGACATACATATATATATATATGCACATATATATATGTGCCATGTACACTGAAAAGTTTTAAAAGTATCCTTTCCTACACTTAAAAGGAATAATTGTCAAAATAAAAAAAACACAAAGTCTTTGAAAATGCCTTGTTATTCTCCTATATTTAAAAAGTTATGGTTTGTAGCTAGCAATTCATTTCATCAGAAAGCAGCAATAGCAGAACGATGCCTTCTGAAGACAGTAACAATGGGAAGGAGATGGTTTGAAGAGGAGCTGTATCAGCTCAGTTTAATATATGGAAATATATTTTCTCATAGGTACCGTGCTGTGCCATGTGCTCACTCTCAGGAAGCCTGGATGGTGTCTAATATCTATGACATGGTCTTAAACAGATGCAGTGTTTATCAATCAAGGATGTCCTAACCTGTGGAGCTGCTGTGCTCCATGAGCTCCTGCACACTTCTGGGGTGCCTGCAGTTCAGAGGGTGCATCCAACCCCATGATAATTCACTGCCAGCCCAATGGAGTTGCATCCTGCTGGAGCTGGGCCAAAGTCATGGGCTGGACCAGCCAACTCGGGAGAAATCATCAGCAGAAAGCCATACCTGGTGAGTTTGGGTTCTTTTGACTTCTAACTTTGGCTAGGAAAAATAGTGCTGCTTACTCTGTCACATCAAACCCTCAATTTTCTTGAGGAAAAAAATAAAGAAAACACAGACTACTTTGGTTTCCTTGTGAAAGAAGCCCAGGAACATCTGCTGGGGTGAACTTGTGTCCCTACAGATACAGGAACAAATGTGTGAAAGGAGAAGAACAGGTGCTTCAGGTGTCTTCCTTCACCGATACTATGATATCGCTGTAATTTCTTCAAAATCACTCCAAACTGAACCAGAGGGACTACTGAAACTTTCCAAAAGCCATTTTGATCCTCCCCTGTCTTCTCATTTCTTCTTTGGTCATGATCAATACTCTGAGAGGGCTTGGGATCAATGCAGTTTCACTGTGGCAATAAAACCATCCATTTATCTATTTATAGTAAAACAGCACACATGGATTTGTGGCATGGCTGTCTACCTTAGCACCTAACAGTGCTTGTGTAGCCCTCCTCAGCAGGTTCAGTAAGGTACTCTGTACAGCCTGGCACGCAGAGGGGACACAGGGAGGTGGGGTGACATGTTTACAGGTACCTTGCCACTGAGTTGTGGGAAAAAAAGTGATAAATTGATTCTGATCAGAATATTGAACGATGAAAACTTACTGGATTTTGTACCTAGAATACTGACCTGAGGGCAATAAAGGACTACCCTCACAGCCAATACCAGATCCCACTCTTTGATGTGTCTTTATAACTCAGCTAGTTATTTCTAGCTGCCCTTATAAGTGAGATGGGTTAATACTGCTGAGATCAAGCGCATCGAAATATATATATAAACTGACCCAAAAGGAAGGGGTACAAACCACACCTACTTAACAATCACCTCATTCCTATTCAAATATTCTTTACCTAAAAATGCTAATTCTGCACATGGCTTTCTGAGGTGCTTTAATCCAATGCATACACTTAACATAAAAGTCTCTGTTGATTGGGACTTTAGCCTGTTCTTGCAATTCTCTGACACTGTCCCTCAACAGTGAACAAATATATCAGGTGTCCTACTTGAAAGTCAACAGCTTGACACCACTGCATCTTGTGCCGCTCCTTATGGTGATGGACAACTAAGAATGGCTTAAAAATACAAAGCAAACAGCAAGAGTAAGTGGTTTCAAAATCAATACAAGAACGATCAAGTAGCAGAAGAGTACTTGTTATCTGTTCATCAAAATGATGTGAAAAGACATCCCGTGCATTCAGAATTTAATTTAGCTACTTGCTTTATCATCATAAACACTCATTTCAATATGGGCAATGATTATTTTTTCTTCCCAAACATGAATAATATATAATTGCTGGTATTTTGGTAGAGACAAGGTCTTTACCTTTATCCATCAGGGTAATTTATCATTGTCTTTCTTTTTCTTCTGCAGCGGTGAGAGAGCTTGTCAGCCCAGCTTGTTCTTAAAAAGCTGGAGTGTAATTCAATAATAAATTCACTCAAAGGCTGTCACGAGGCATTCATTTATTTGTATCCATTAGGTGATCTGCACCGCTGTTCTCTCTAAAGGGTAGCTAAGCTGCCTTTCTGAAGCTCAGGAAATACATTGCATAGATATTCAGTCATCTCCTTGCTGCTGCCACTTCTGCACAGGCCATACAGGAATGCAAATGTGCCGTGGTTCCCCCACGGGTGATAATCAGTCAGACATGACCTGGTAAAGCCCCGAGGAGCAGGCTGTGGTTCCTGACCTGGATAATGAGTGTACCTGTGCCACAGGCATTGCCGCAGGACAGGAGGCACACAGGACACAGAGGTCCACATCACTCTGTTTTGCCCACGATGGGAATGCTCACAGCAAGTGGCATGAGTCCAATTCGAAGCCTACTTCATGAGGGTGATGATGCTGGGACAGAAAGATGTAGGACTTCCATGGCCAGCAATATACAGACCTGGCCTACAGCAAGAAGTGGGTGGCTTCATGAATCACAGCAGGAGCAAGGGAGGGGAGAGGGTTGTCCTAAGGTGGGATGCTGGAGCCCTCCACCAGAACAAAAGGTTTTCTTGCCCTGCCCACCCTTACCCCCCTCCCTCCTGTTAGAATCACAGAATCCCAGACTGGTTTGTGTTGGAAAGGACCTCAAAACTCATCTAGTTCTGCACTCAGCTACAGTCCGTTAACCCAGGTTGCCAAAAGCCCCATCCAACCTGGTCTTGAACCCTGCCAGGGATCCAGGGGCAGCTACAGCTTCTCTGGGCACCCTGTGCTAGGGCCTCAACACCCTCACAGTCAAGAATGTTTTCCTTATATCTCATCTAAATCTCCCCTCCTGCAGGTGAAGGCCATTTCCCCTTGTCCTGTCCTCCCTGCCCTTGTCACTAGTACCTCTCCAGCTTTCCCGGAGCCCCTTTAGGTAACTTCCCTAGAAGACTGTTCTAAGTTCTCCCCAGAACCTTCTCTTCCCCAGGCTGAACAGGCCCAAACAACCACTGAAGTTCTGCCATTTCCAGGGTGACAAGACACAGCTTTTTAAAGGTTCAGCTTTCCAGGTGGTGAAAACAGAGAACTGAACCTACAAAGAGAAGCCACGTAAGCAGAAAACTCTTGCAATGGTTGAATTTATCCAGAGATACAGGATCTTTAAGAACTAGCAGAAACATACAATGTCTTTTAACATCCACAAAGAGTAATCAGCACAGACTGTGCTATGGTGCTGTCTTAATGGAAGATATACCTTCTGTTGAAGTCCCTCCCTGTTATTTGCAACTACTCTTGTGATTAGTCAGGATATTTACCTTGAGAGATGCAATACAATCACAGCTTGAGGTGACATATCTCTAGACCATTTTTAGTGATACACACCCTGTGATGACATTTTAAGAATGGAAACCTCATAAATCATCACTATCTCTCTGTAATTCTTTGTGTTAACTCAAATGGAACAAGGAGCCCCATTTATTAGTTCCACTGCAGCTAATGAAAAGCAATCCTATTGATCTAAATCTTTACATTCCCCCCCTCTAGCAATCCATATGCCAGATAAACATTTCTGTTAACAGGTGCTACTTTTGAACACAGAATCTTTGTGTGGCAGGATGTATAGAGATGGCAAGCAATTCCTTCCTACAGAGATATCTACCATCAGATCTGTGCAATGTATAGATCCTGCAGAGTTTATGTGGCACAGTCTTTCTGCTGGTCTTCTGCTGGCACTCCCAGAAGAAAATTCACTCTATAAATGAGAAATTCCCATTATTCCCCACCCTCACACCCCATGTACTGCTGAAGGCAAGCAGACTTTAAAGAGAATTTGCAAATTTTTTTAATCAAATGTGAAGATTTCTAAAGTCCTTTAGCTGTATGGAAATGTTCATTAAACATGGGCACATGTCTACCAAAACTCTCTCCCTATCAGAACAGATACACAATCCTCTATGGCTCAGGCTTCTGACTGAGCTCAGCTTGGGAATGGCAACCTTAAATATATCAGAAAAATGAAATAGTGAGTATAACCTATTTTCTATTCTGAGGCCTGATTTTACAGTAACAAATCACAACAACTGACAACAGAGAATTCACTGTGCTAACGTTTAGCGCAGAGCCGGGACCGTTCAGTACCCAGAACCTGCAACCTTCAGAATGCTGATGAAGTACAACAGTTCATGACATAATGAGAGTTTGGCCTTAATCTGAATCACTGTCATCAGCTTTCTTGGACTCTGAAGTGCTTGGCAGAAAGACAAACCAGGGAAACTATCAGATCAGGCCAACTCCCTGACATTATTGGTGTGCTTCTAAGTGGTTCTTGCTTGTGGTCAGCCTGTAGACCACTGGAGATGGTGGTGCCTGACAGGTGGTACCCAAGGGATGCTGGCAATACCCCTGCATGGAAATGTGTTAGGAGGTCAGACCCAGAAGGGCCCGAGAGGCCTGCTGAGAGGCAGCTGCTGAAATAAATACCCGCACAAACACAAGGATTGTATATTCTCAGGGTCAACCTGTTCACTCTGTGTGTGGGAAAACTGAAATTAAGCAGTTAATGACCAGGTGGAATTCAATGGAGCCCAAACCTGTGTTGACAACCACCTCCTGTCTCAGGGTCACCACTTCTGAAAGGCAATGTTCAATGCAGACACTGAATGATCTAAGGGTATATTCTGTCATCTCCTGCTGCAAGCAAGAGATTTTAAAGGCATGACCTCCCCTGACAGCCAGGCATGTACTTAAACAAACGCTGAGATGCAGTCACAGAAGTGAACTGTGTAAGGTTTCTTTTCCAGATCCTGATTCTTGCTGATGATTGCAGTGATAAAAACTGTCTCAGTGCTAAAACCAATCTATAATCAAGTTGATCGTTTACATTGGAAATCCCTCTAATCCTCTCCTTAGACTGCAAAATTTTCTTCAGTTCTTTTGAGGTTTGCAATAGTCTTACTATAGATTGTAAATATCACTCTAGTTTCCCTCTCCTTTGGCTGACAGTGGAAGAAGTTCTGCCATTGGTGTTTGGTAGATATTTCTGGAAAATGATGGTCCCTTGAACTGGAAGAGCCTCGATGAACAAATGACTTTCGCTCCTTGAAATAAGAGAAAGCAGGAAAGATACAGCTGCCTATGTCCACTGGGAGAGAAGCATCTTGTCTTACTGACTGGCAGGACATTGCAGATGAGGACATTGTCTCCTGTCAGCAGGAGACAATCAGCCACAAAATTCTTCATGTACCTACTTCCCTTAGACAGTTTCTGTGTTCTGCATCTTGCTGCCAATCCACATCTTGCCAAGTGGCTCACACTTTATGTCTTACTACATCAAAAATTCACTTACCCTCCTTCAAAGGGATTATCTCCTGGGATGATGTGAGTACTGTCCTTGCCAATCAGGAACTTGATCCGATCATAGAACGAATGCAAGCTCTGTTGGGAGATGGGGGCTTGTGTCTCCTGGATGATATCCAGGGGGTCTGGGGAGCCCAGGCACAGCGCATTGACGTGGCACAGTGGCTGCAGGCAGCAGTCTGGGTCCATGCAATCCACCAGGCCATCTGCAGAAGGGTAAAGAAGATTTGAGAGGTTAATTCTGGGACGACATGCCATTTTACACCTCAGTCATTCAGGTAACTCCAGAGCCTGAGAGCTGGGTTTTTTAGAATATACAAAAATCATTGGTCCTGTCCCCTGTGCAAATCACAGGCATGTTGCATCACACCAAAGCTATCAGGGTCACTTTCAGAAGGAATAAATAGTGAAGAAAGCTATGGTATCTGCCATGGTATCTACCACAGCTACAGACAGATCTATACATGCAACCCACTAAAGATTCTGGCTAGGTAGATG
This sequence comes from Gallinula chloropus, assembly GCF_964237585.1. Classification (NCBI taxonomy): domain Eukaryota; kingdom Metazoa; phylum Chordata; class Aves; order Gruiformes; family Rallidae; genus Gallinula; species Gallinula chloropus. The sequence continues at coordinate 192,588,018 of NC_140085.1, forward strand.
AGAAGGTTTGGTCTCTTTCGGACTTTGTCTAATTTACTTCATTCAGACACAGGGTAAGAGATGATCTTAAACTCCTCAGATGTAAATGTGTGCTTTCAGGACCACTAAATTAATAATTTCAACAGTAATTGCAGTGTACATACATGAGAAAAGCTTGCCAAGTGTACTCTAGTAAAATGAGGGTCTGCGTATCTGTCAAGTAATCAAACACACAAGCAGTACTACCTCCCCTCCCACTGCCACAGCAGCATTTCCCCAGTTCCTTTGGAGATGCCACCGCTCATTGCAAACAGCTTGTAAAAGGCAGTGACAGGAAGGAAATACAAAAAAAAAAAATAAAAAGCTCAGAAGAGGTTTGATGAAGCATTGCATTTAGAAACATAAGTTGTTAGCATGTAGTAGAGATGGATCTTTAAATCAGATAAGGGAACTGGATGCTTTTTGTTCAGGGGTAATGGGATATGGAGCCCTTCACTTCCAACTCATCAGTTCAAGCAAGACAGTTTGATAGTGAATGAAAATTGTTACCATGTGTTCAAAGACCTATGTGAAACCTGCAGTTGGTCTCAGTGTAGTTACTGGGAGCTCTACATATGAGAGCAACCAGCTTTACAGCTAGCATCCTCCTGACGATTTCAAAGTAGAAGCAAGAAATGAATGTGCTTGGAGAGCAAAACTGTCCCGAGAGGTTGGTCTCTCCTGAAGTGGGATGAGATTTGGGGCTGTCAGGATAGTGTGGTTTTTATTTCAAATAAACAGTAAATTCTAGCAGGACTTTGTCGTTATTACAAACTGGGAGCTTCAGCTACATCCCAGTTATACTGGTATGAATTAGAAGCCCTTTCACTAATGTCATTGGCATTACTTTGAATTTGCTGTAACATAAATAGGATGAGGATCTCGTCTGTTATTACTGCTGTAGTACTTACAATGGCTTACATGTCGTGGGCTGGGATTCTGTTGAGATACACCCGTGTCATCCTTGGAAGATTTTAGGGCCATTAAAACATCACTGGCAACATCATTTCATGTGGTTACCCATACACATGAATGAGAAGCCTGTTTGGTGTTCCCAGAGCTTCCAGTATATGGGTGGGTCAAAGTGCAATGACTATCTGCTCCATGTAGACATGCACACCCCTACCGCGAGCCGCTTTCACAAGTGGTCTGCGCCTGCCACTAATGATAATGGGAGCAGCGTTAGATTAGCAAAAGTGTTCTTTGAAAATCCCATCCATTATCTGTACCTCTGCCTGTTCTGCTATCTCTGCATCTTTATAACTCCTCGCAAAATTGCCACAAAAAAATTTACCAGCTCGGGCACAAAATCTATCCATCTGCCTTTTCTCGTGATGACTTTGTGATAATGAAAAAGAACTAATTACATTTTATTTGCCCAATAAAAAAATGACTTGCTGCAGACAATTAGGCCAGTAGGATTCTGGAAGGTCAAATCTCAGAGTCTGAGAGATTGCCTGCAGAATAAAGACCTGCATGACTGTAATATGCTTACCCATAGCCACCTAATAGAAAAAATGAGATGGAAAAACACCTGAGAAACCAGCCCTGTTACTATATCAACTGCAGTTTTCCAAGCAAGATAAAATGTTGTCATTTTCTCCCACACATTAATAATGTCTTCTAAGACTAAAGAGACTCTGCTGAGAGGACGGCAGACCGGCTGTACCATACCTCTTCATTACCCTGTCTTTATTCCAGGCATCAGAGATGTGTTTTGGGACTTGAAGCTATGAGACAGCAAGGAAATGTTGCCTTTGCAGGAAACAGCAGATAAATGTTTGAAGAACAGATGCTCAGGACAATGCTTTGCACAGGTGGGAATGCTGAGGATAAGCCTTTCAACTAATGTGTTTCAGGTCTGTGTGGAATAAGTTGGGGGTAATTACACCAGAGAGGTTTGTCACTGACATCTTAAAACCATTAAGGTCAAGAGCTGAAATGGGGTTTAGCTACTCAATTCCCTCCAATGTCAACAGCAGTCTCAGGGCAAAGCATTTCTATAGCTTAGAAAATGTAAGGCTATTTTTGTCCAAGACATGTAAATCAACAAGAGTTAAGCTACAAACCATATCATAAATACTGATGTCTCCACCTGAATATTGCTTTCTTGTGGGTTTTTTATGGTCCACAAGTGATACAGTGGTGTCCTACAGTGAACCATAAGGAGATATAATGAAATTGGACACAGCTATGACTTCTCATGCCCTGAGATCTCTTACTGGCTCCATAAGAGTAGTGAGGATAAAGTGATGTTTGCAAGAAAGTTCTTACCCACAAAGAGTTTAGGGAGTGCATGGATTAATGAAAAAGAAAATCAGAGCAAAATAAAACAAATGTGGGAAGCCAGCACCAGCAGCAAAGAAAATACAGCAAGATATCATCTCACAAACTAATATCAAGTCATAATACAAAAGAAACTTCTGAAATTTAAAAGGCATAAAGGTAAATTTCCCTTAGGACTCACTGCAACATTTTCAGAAAGAGGTCACAGAAGGAGGTGAACTTGAGACCAATGGCTTCTACACCCCAAGTTTTGCAGCAACAAAGCCAGATCCATGCGTGGATCCCTAACTCTGGATACTCCCAGAGTAGAGATGGTGAGTTCTCAGCTATGGCCATGGTTATACAGCTCTTGGTTTTGCAAAGTAGCAGCTCCTTTATTCTACATAGATCCGTAATATGACCACAGCAGTTCAGACCAGAGAACAAATGTGTAGCTGAATTATCTCCATGCAAGGTTGAAAGTCCTGTGTAGAGGGATTACAGTAGTTCATACTTTAAGGTCAAAGAGGCTGATATGATCAGCTTGTCTGACCTCTTATATATACAGGCTGTTCATTTTATTCCCCTCAGAACTGGATTAAAGCCTGTCTTTTAGAAAGATATCTCATATATCAAAGACAGCTGATTACAGTAAGTCTACCACTTCCTCCGGTAAGCTATTCAAATGCTTAATTACTGCTAGGTAACTGCATCTTATTTCAAAGTTGAACTTGCCTAACTACAATATCCTGCCACTGAAGCTTGCTTTGCCTTTTTCTCCAAGGTTACCAACATTTCATTCTGCCCTGCATGCTCAGATGTCTTTTCCAAGTATCTCTGCACAGGGCAACAATTCATCCCAAACCTTTCCTCTGAACAGCTGAGGAAGACTGAACTTCCCATCATAAGCTTTATTTTCCATTCGCTGTATATTGTTGGTATCTGGAGTGGGTTGGTTTTGGTTTTTTTTAGGTGCATGGCATCCTGTAATCTCTTCCCAGTGATTTCACATCTTTTGCTCCATGTGGCCACCAAGACTGGACATAGCAGCAATATTGGGTACAGAAGAGAGACCACTTCCCATCTTTTGGGTTTTTATACTTCCAAGGTTTGCAGTAGCTTTGCAGCAATAGCCTTGCACGGAGAACTCATGTTGAGACAATTATCTCCAGTGACCTCTAAATCCTGCTCTGAGTCACTGCTTTTCAAGAGTCTCCCAACCCGTAAGTATAACAGGCTTTCTCTGTTCCCAGGGGTATTATCTTGCATTTTGATGCATTAAGACACATTTCGTTTGATTGTGACCTTGTAGCGGTGTGAGTCAGATCACTCTGTATCAAAATGGTCTGGGTACACTATTTACCACCATAGCAAGCTTTAAGTGACCTCAAGATTTTACTAGGAGAGATTTAAACTATATTCCAAGACAATGGTGAAAATGCTGAATGGAGTGGGATGTAAAAAAACAGTTCCAAGGGATCTCTTCAGAAACAGCTTCAATCATGGATGCCTTTCAATTAGCAAATTAATGTGGAGATCTGTCACAGAGCCAGATATTAATCCATCCCTTGTGTTCATTGTTACTTCCACATAACGAGAGTTTTTACATCTTTGAGACATTTTATTCATCCTGTATAGACACAAGTATCCTTTACACTTAGGTTAGCAGCCCTGCCAAAAATAAAGCTCTTTTGTCACACCTCCTTTGTATGAAACCTTTTGCAATCTCAGAGTTGCCGTGGGGTGAATCAAATCACTGTCGTTGTGAAAAAGGAGCCATTGGCAAGACACTGCCACATCAGGCTGCATCTTTCACTAAGACTCATGTAATCATAGAATAAGTAAGACTGGATGGCACCTCTGGAGGTCATCTCCTGAGCCCTGCCTCATTCCCTTCAGAGAGGGGCAGACATGAAGGAAAATGAATAGAATCAGCAGAAATTGTTGCTTTTCTGCCATTTAGGATAAAGAAGATCCAATCTATTCAGCTAACGGTATTTTTTTAGGGGACTAAGTCCACTTTGATCAGATAATCTGTACTCTGTGTATCGCCAGCCAGCCAGCCAGTTTTACTTTGGGATTACTGCATCTAGCTCATTCCTTGCAGCAGAGGTTAGAATACTGTTTTCAGAAAGATTGCAAATCCACCAATTCCATTAGCAAGCTCTTCCAAACACTACCTTCGACTGCAAACTCTTTGGGACCAGAGACTGTCTTTTTATTTTCTGTTCACAAAACATCTGTTCCAGTCCCAAAGGGCTGTGAAGTGACAGCACAACCTTATGAAATAACCACAGTTTTCATTAAAGATCTGTATCTGTAATGTATTTTCAGCCTGTTTTCATGCAAGTATTGCTTCATGGAAGAGACTAGACTCTGAAGCTATCTGTGCTATTCTTGGAGTGGGACCTTAGCCTAAAAAGTATGACACTTGCTTAATACCGGCTGTAAAACAACTGGTATTAACTGACTTTAAACCCTCTCACTACCTTAGATAGTGGTAAGGGACCTGAATGTTGAGCTTACTGAGAAGGAATTTCACAAGATAGTCAATATCATAACAGCCTTCCATAGTCACTTGGATGCCAAACTTAAGAAGAACCAAAATTACTTGCAAACTCTGCTCATAACCCATCACACTCTGAAAATGCAACCTTCATGATAAATAGTATGCAAAACCAACACAGCCACTCAAACCAAACAGAAGTTTGGAAAATCTGGAGCTACAGGGGTCAGTGTGGAGGCCTCAGAATTGTCGTGTTTAATCTACCTGCTGAAGCTGCAGGTGGCCTGAAGGATCAGCAAATCTTATGTTCTCTGGTATTTATCCCACAAGGAGTTGCAGGATCAAAGCCAAAAGCAATTTTCTGCTTAAAAAACTCAACAAACAATCTCTAGCTTTTCCAGGTGGATTATGAAAGAAACAAGTTTGGTATGGTCTCTCCAGGAAAGCTGTAGAGGGACTGGTTACAAGAGCCTGGAGGGATAGGACATGGGGAATTGCGTTCAACTGAAGGAGTGGATATTTAGATTGGATATTTGGAAGAAATTCTTGACTCTGAGGGTGGGGAGGCCCTGGCACATGGTGCCCAGAGAAGCTGTGGCTGTCCCTGGATCCCTGGCAGTGTTGGATGGGGTTTTTGGCAACCTGGGGTAGTGGAGGGTGTCCCTGCCCATGGCAGGGGATTGGAGCTAGATGGGCTTTCAGGTCCCTTCCAACCCAAACCAGTCTGTAAGTCTATGATTCTATGACTCCATGACTCCAGGATTCTATGGTAATCACCACATCTGCAAAATGGGATGTCAAATGGTTTGGCAAAGTGAGACATGCTCTTTCCCTTCCAAGCATGCAGGAAAGGGCTGGTATCGAGTAGCAGCAGGGGTTTTGTGGCTGTCTTCTGCATATGTGAGCTTGCATGTTCAGAAGCTTCCTTTGTTAGGAATGGATTAAGAACCTAAGGCACAAAACCAGCCATTAACTGATAGGAAAGAACACTGTTGAACACCACTGCTTATTAGAAGAGGCAGATCTTTTGGCTTCTAAATTACAACGAGTATGATATATTACCTGCCCAGGACAAAAACTAATTGTCACATGCAAAGACACTACTATCCTGGCCATGAGCCAGCAGTGTGCCCTGGTGGCTAAGAAGGCCAATGGGATCCTGGGGTGTATCAGGAGGAGTGTGGCCAGCAGATCAAAGGAGGTGATCCTCCCCCTCTACTCTGCCCTGGTCAGGCCCCACCTGGAGTATTGTGTCCAGTTCTGGGCTCCCTGGTATAAAAAGGACTGGGATCTCCTGGAGAGAGTCCAAAGAAAGGCTACAAAGATGATTAAGGGCCTGGAGCATCCTCCCCTATGAGGAGAGGCTGAATAAGCTGGGGCTGTTCAGTCTTGAGAAGAGAAGACTAAGGGGGGATCTAATTAATGTCTATAAGTATCTTAAGCATGGAATGCAGGGGGAATTAGCCAGCCCCTTTTCAGTGGTCTGTGGGGACAGGACAAGGGGCAATGGCTGCAAGTTGGAGCACAGGAAGTTCCACACCAACATGCGGAGGAACTTTTACACAGTGAGGGTGACAGAGCACTGGGACAGGCTGCCCAGGGAGGTGGTGAAGTCTCCTTCTCTGGAGATATTCAAGACCCATCTGGATGCCCACCTGTGCAATATGTGCTAGGGAGCCTGCTCTGGCAGGGGGGTTGGACCCGATGATCTCTCTAGGTCCCTTCCAACCCCTACGATTCTGTGATTCTGTGATTCTGCAAAATAATTACCCCCCAGCAGCAATGGGGCTACTGTCCTTTCATTCCTTAGCTGCTGCTGCACTTGCTGGCTACAAAGTGCTCACAAATCCCACCGTGATCTCATTCCACTTTCAAGCCTCATGCAGCCTTGCTTCCAAGTCCCTTACCCATCACCATGCAGCACCAACAAGGTGTCAAGGATTAGAGTTTTGTACAGAAGCAAAGGGTTGGTTTTGAGAGACTGCTTCTGCAGTAAACAAGATCAGCCGAGAGCTAATAAAATTTCAAATTAGCTGTGACTTTTCATGGCCCCACAATTGTGTTGGCTGATTTAATGGGCAGCGTCTTAGCTCGCTGAGATTGAATAATTGAGCATTTCTACAGAGTTATGGATGCTGCAACAAAAATCCGTCATGCTAACATCAACAACAGAATGCAAATAACCTTCAGCTGGAGGTGTTATTGTGTGTTTAAGCAGACTCTGACAGGTGCTGCATGTCAAGTGTCGGGCTGGAACAGGCAGGCCACAGGTAGGGACAGACCGGTCTGTAGGCAGAGAGCATCCTGTGGACTGTGACGCATGCGGGTCACATAGGCAGCCAGGAGGAGGTGCACCTAAGGAGCTTATTAGGGTAAATCTGAGAAAGCACACATGACAAATTCAGGGATTGCTCCTGCTGAAGTTCATGAGGCTTTCTGCCACTGAGTGCAGCAGGAAGAGCCTCTGTGAGAAAGTGCACTAGGAAAAGTAAAGCTGGGAAGAAAAATAGCAGTAAAACCTCACTGTCTTTCAGGAGTATTTCCATTGCCAACGAAAGCATAAAATTCATTGATTATACAAATAATCACATCTCTTACCTTCATCCACTTCCTACCTTCAGCTCTCCTTTTTGTGCCATTCACCAGGCAACATCACTATTTTTATGGGAATGCTGTCTGTATTTTTTTACTGGGAGAGTTTGGATGGGGGGTGTTTAAAATGCAGATGCTCAAACTTAAAGCTAACGAAGTGTTAGTCTTACCCCTTGAGCAAATCAGGTTTTACTCCCCTCACCCAGCTCTAGTGTAAACTCTGGTGAAAAAGAGGCTAAAGGAATGGCTTAGTACCTCTGCACAAAACATGAGCTATTGTTCATGTGAACGCTTGTGCTGATGAAGTACAGGAGGAACCGTTGTTCTGCCCTGAGCTGAGGACTGACACTCAGCTCACTTCAATTGGATTTGGAGGATAAATAGGTTTTATTCCAGCACTGAGCAGAGAACAGTTTTACCTACTCAACAAAAGCAACATCAATGCCACTGTAAAGAATCAAAGGGAAGCAAAACACGAATGTAAGGAGCAATAGCAAAGTGACTGTCAATGCCCTGTGATCGTGTTAGCTACTAATGTTCTTTTCCCTCTTTTTTTATCCCACCTGCTCTGTGTTCTGATTTTGCCTGAATAAGGCTCTCACTGGTTGTATCCTGGATAAATAAGATTGCTGGCTGTCTGGGAAAGGAATTGCCCTCACATCTTTCTTTAAGTGTTCAGCACGTGTGTGCAAGTTCAAAATAATACAGTCATATGTAATAGTAATCATGGATTTGAATTACAGGACTCCTTGGACTCCAGTGCAGAAACAGCTCTGCAGTGCTAGTCACTGCAGAAATACTCTGGAATAAGTTCATCCTAGTCCAGAGATGCATTCTTGTTTAAAAAAAACCACATCTGAAAAGAAAAAGAAGGGAAGTGGAAGGAAGAAATGACAGAAAACACATGATAATCGCCACTAGCTGGGCATAAACCAGAGCTATAACAATGTGTTTAGAGTCTACAAGTTCACAGCATCCTCCAATTCATCATTGCTCTGGAGGATACAGTCAATGCAGCTGGCTTCACAGGATTCTTCCTTTCTCCAGGCAGGCTCTTAACAAAGGGATTTACACATCGCACAACCAACAGAGCAGCTCAGAAACCAGGTGATCTATGTTTGGAGTGAGATTCAAGATGCTGAGCAAGGCATGCAGGGGACCTCCCAGCTAAGGAGCAACTGGTGTTCGGAGAGGGCAGTAAGTACAGATTGCTCAACCTGATCCGCAGTGCGGTACCTGAGACTGCCTCCTTTGGGAGCCAAAGCATCTCTCAAAAGTGATTGCTCTGAGAAACTGGGAATCAGAAGTTTTCCTGTGGGAGCAATAGGTTCACACCACAATGGGTTCACAGCTGAGATACCCCTGTCACCAATGTCTCTCACTTTCCCAGCAAATGCTGCAAGTGTTAAGCTACTGCGGAGAAGTTCACCCTAACATACTCTATTGGCTGAATCCGAGGCAATTCAAGCAATCACCAAGCACATCTTGGGAAGTGGTCTCAGATTACTCAGATATAGGGATGTTTCTCAATCCTTGCCAAGAGGAGTGGCCATGTACTCTGTGCACCCTGAGCGTACAATGCAGGAAAAGCTTTTGGTTTCTAAGGGGACTTTCTGCCCCAGAGAGGAGGGAAGAGTTTGCCTCAGGTGCTAAAGCAGGTACAGCAGAGGTTTCTTGAATTTAGCACTGGGGCCCAAGCTCTGTTTAAGAGTCTTTTCAGATGCAGAAATGTTCTGTGAAATGCATGCCCAAGCCTGTCTTTTCTGAAGGTGGTTCACATCACCTATTGTTACACCTTAAACACCAGCAGTGCCTCCTCCCAATCAGTAACTTCCCTCACTTCAGCAGGCAACGGTATGTTTCTTCTCACACGGAAGACACTTTCAATTAATGAAAGGAAATTCATTAAGGACCAGTCAAAAGTACTAGGAAGTCTCCCAAGCTGTCGAGATGACCCACAGCCACTGCTAGACCCTCAGTCCACAACACATCATCCTCAGCAACGGCACCACCAACACATGCTTCTGGATGCACATGGGTTCATAGCCCTGTCCTGAGAGCCCCAAGCACCAGGTGGTACGCAAGTGCTACTGCCCAACGCAGAACCAGCAGAGAGCTCAAAACTGAAAGTGTTGAACTGGTCATTTTGTTCTCTCACTTGAGGAAAGGTTGATTAACAGTCCTCATAAAACAGAGGAAGAGAATCTGGGTGATTTATAACAGATTATACCAGCTAGCCAATATTTGCAGGTACAGCAGACTTTCCCATCATTTTAGCAGTGCTTTGTGGTTCTTCCAAGATGACCCTGCTGTTTGACTGGATCTATCTGTGATGGTAAATGCTAATTTATGACGGCTGTTTTCCCAGGTGCGTTCAGATCACAACACTTCCCTTCATAAATGTAGCAAGCACATTAATGCATCACTTTTTATGGTTTCGAGGAAGCAGGCAGCTCCCATACCATGCCCAGGAGACAATCTTCTCATACTGTAAAAGCCTTGCAGGCATGAAGTAAAGGTCCATAACAGTGTGCAAAAAGAAAAATAAAATATCTGAAAGCACCCCACTACCTTATCTGCAGCTCAAGCATCTGCAAAGACAAAGGTTTGCTTTCGGGAGCTCTCCTGGATTATTTACAATTCCCTTTACAACCCTGACTACCCTCAGGTGTAACCCAATATACTGGCAAAGAGCAATGCAGACTCCTGCCAGCTCTCCAGTGCATCAGTTGGCATGTGGTGGACAGATGGTGGACACAAAGGTGTTAAGAAGTCCAGTGTGCACTGCCAAAATTTCTCTTGCCAAAGAATTTGAAATGCTGCGGTCCCAAAGCATTATGCAAGTCTCCGCCTTACTACAAGCGCTAACTGATCCTTGAATGGGGCAAGCAACACACAAAACATTACTCTGTGGAGTTGTACCAATGGGCTATGGTAGAGTTAAACAAACAGCACTGATTTCAGAGCATGGAATCATAGAATCTATAAGGTTGGAAGGGACCTTTAAAGGCCACCTTGTCCAACCCCCCTGCAGTGAGCAGGGACATCTTCACTAGATCAGGTTGCTCAAAGCCCTATCAAGCCTGACCTTGAATATCTCCAGGGATGGGGCCTGTGCTACATCTCTGGGCAACCTGTTCCAGTGATCTGCCACCCTCATAGTGAAGAACTTTTTTCTAATACCTAACCCAAATTTCCCCTTTTCTAGTTTAAAACCATCACCCCTCATCCTGGTTTGCCTCAGATAACCCATTCCTGAATTATTACATCTTTCCTGAAGTGAGAGTTTGTCTCAAGCGGCAGCAATAACTAATACTCAGGGCTCCAAGGAAAGGAAAATTCCCATGTGCAGTGGCTTGGTGGCTCTGACCAGCTCACTGCTCTGGGGTTTGAAGCCTTTGGCAGCTTTGAGTTGTTCTGGCACAGGGGGTCAGAGGAAAGGAAAGTGTAAGGATTGCTCCACCTGAAAGCTCTGGTGTAACATCTGGTGCAGTACAGACTGAACTTCCAAATGCAAAACAGAGTCTCGTGTACATTGCAACCCTGCATTGTGCTTGGCTAAATGTATGGCATGCAGCTGTCATAAGGGAGACATAAACTGAGGGGCAGAAGCTTCACTACCACAATTCTTGAAGAAGAGAGAAGCTGGATTTCGTTTCTTCACTCCCAAAGGAAGATGACTGAGCAGGTGACATGTAAGAAAAATTAAGTTGCTGTACTTCTATGTAATGGTGTGCAATACATCTCAGGATAGGTCATCATTATTGTAATGAGATTATCTATCTATCTATCTATCTATCTATCTATCTATCTATCTATCTATCTATCTATCCATCCAACCATCCATCCATCTATCCCTCTACCTATCTATCCATCCATCTATCTATTGATCTGACTATCCATCTAACTAACTACCCAAATTATCCTGCAGTAAAACCTAACAAACCTTTGGAAGTGTTTAAATTGGGAAGAGGCAGTAGAGACAAGCAGATAGCTAAATATCAAAGTCTAATATGAAGCAACAGATAATATTAGGAACATTCATGGTTTTTTTTTTCATCTGAGAAAGACTCACAAATAAATCAGATTCACTTTGCCTAGCCAGAGCTCAACAGCTGTTTATCAACAGGAATTGCTCAAAACAGAAAATGAAGGAAACGGTCAGTCCCAGTTCCAGAAAACCAGCAAGCTTTACCCTGTCTGAAAGACTTGGCTACTCTGGGAAAGTTCAAAACAATAACAAAGGATCTCAAGTGATGTTACTGTGTTGATCACACAGAACTTTTAAACCAGATGAGCAATTTATTTTAATATTGGTAGCTCTCATGGTCTCAGAACAGTGATAAAAAGGTGAATTGGTCAACTCTGGCTCTTAGTGCAGAGGGAGTCATACAGTTAGATGATTCCACAGAATCACAGACCAGTTTAGGTTGGAAGGAGCCTCCAAGTTCATCTAGTTCCACCCCTTGCCGTGGACAGGGACACCCTCCACTAGCCCAGGGTGCCCAAAGCCTCATCCAGCCTGGCCTTGAACCCTGCCATGGATCCAGGGGCAGCCCCAGCTTCTCTGGGCACCCTGTGCTAGGGCCTCCTCACCGTCCCTAGGAAGGATTTCTACCTCCCATCCCCTCTCCATCTGCCCTCTCCTGTCCACCTGTGTTTCCTGCTTCCTTTCTCTGGAGCAAAGATGGTTAACATAGCTTTGATGCCCGACAGAATCGCTCTGAGACTGTGAATAATAACCTCTCTTTTCCCCCTCCATTTTTCCTGTACATTCTGTTCCTAACAGAGGAGTCTACAACTGCAATGGAGACCATATTTAGCCTATGGTATATCAGCCTCTTCTCAAGGCTTTGTCAATTGCCATTAACTCCACTTCTACGACTTGTCACAGAAGATAATTTCCTTGCTCTTTTAAACCTTCAAACTTCTTATTCTTCAAGCACATGACGGAGCACTCAGTGTGTGGTGAGACAGGACTACTTTCAGGTACTGAGTGTTTGCAGCCATGAATTAGAGAGGTTATTTTCTGCCAAAGAGAGGCAAGAACCACTTTTCTCAGCTTCTTTCAAGGAAACACTTCCCATTTGTTGTAATACAGGTGGCCTCTTAGGTCAAACGTGCAAAATCCTACCCTTTTACCCAGACTGTTAAAGCTCTGTCACCACACTGCTTTCCCTTGACTGATACTGGATGATCGCCTGCTCTCAGTTACTTGCTACAACTCCTTTCAAGTTGATGGGCTTTGTGTCTAAAAGTGTAAATAAAGTGGACCTGGGTGTGAAACCTAAGTGCTGGCTTTGACAAATGACACTTGTGTGTGGAGAGGGGACTGCTCTCCCAGACACCTTTTTTCTAAACTGAACGGAGGTTACATTTCACCGGGTCTCTCTCCGGGTGACTTCTGCATAGCTTGTTATTGTTTTGCTGAAAAGCCTCCAGATTTAAGAGGCAAACACGCCCTGTAATTCAGTACCCGTCTCCCTCAGGGTATGATTAGGCTGGTGTCTGATGAAAAAGCTTCTGACTTCAGCTCCTCTTATCCCAAGGAATTTCCGGCAGCAGGGATCTTGATTAGCAGACACAGGATACCATAGCGTGGGAACCAGCTTCCGATGAGCACCAGCAGCCCCACTGTGGTGCCTCAGCTTCAGGACATGCTGCTCTGAGCAGAAAGTGACTCAACGGGCAGCGGTCACCAACCAGAAATAGGTACCTATGAGGTGATGTCTGAAAGAGCTCAGACAGATGATGCCCAAAATCTATTTCTCTCCATTGATGGTACCCACGGTGAACTAACTCAGACATTTGACTTCTAAAGCATCATGGAAGGACTCCCATCTCCATTGCCTACATTCGTGTGCATAGGAAGACAAATTCAGCAATAGCCCTGAAATCCTTTGTGGTGAAGAGTCAAACAATCTTTCTTCAACCCTGAGCAACGCATCCCTCCAGAGACCATGTGAAGGGACCTCAGAAGAGGGAGAAGCCATACAGACTTATATGTACATTCATTCCCTTTCAAGAGGTTGTTCAGGCCTACATCTCCTCAGTGCTCTCCAAAGCACAGCAGCTTTCCATGGCATAAGGTTTGTGCAGCCTGATGTAATTAGACCTGCTCTGAGCAGGGATAGAACTAGACAACTGCTGGAGGTCCCTCCCAACCTCAATTACTCTGTGGATGTTCTACACATGTCTCCATCTGTCTTGCTATAGAGATCAGCACAAATACTAGGAAACAAGTTCAGAATCAGGCTTTTGGTACCAGACCATGACCATGTAACCATTTACAAATCCCTGTGCTCAACAAGGAACTCAGGCTTCAATGTAAAAGTGCCTCACCACTGTTGATGCCCCTGCATCTCAGAGGTTGAAAATCTAGCTTTGAGCGCACACAGACAGCACAAATGACCCATAAACATGTATAAAAATCACCTTGAGAAAGTAAACATATACCTGTTCTGCTTTCCAGCTGATGAGAGTCCTTAGCAAAAGCAAAGGAACAGAATACTGTATGACAAGGATTATCTGCAAACTGCAGCACACACCATGTACCTGGATATTTTTTAGTGTACTAAGAGTAAAGTCAACACTCATTTGTGGGCTCCAAGACATGAATAAGCTGTCATAAGGCAATATATTACAACCTATAAGTTGCTCTGCTCTTGCTGTGTACACTGCCACTCCACATAAGTTCACCAAATGCAAGTTAGCAGCTGATGTGCACTAACTTGTAAACACGTTGATGCCTTTTGTCTCTCCTGTCTACATCTGCTGTCCTGCAGGCTAGCAAGGTGACAAGCAGCTCATTTCAAGGTGAGGGCAACCCAGTTACAGGGTTAGAAGCTTGAACCAGGAGACATGAGGAGATGGTGTTCCACTAACCTGTTCAGGGTCTGCTCATGCTCTTTTTGATGTTATCATAGAATCACAAAATGGTTTGGGTTGGAAGGGATCTTAGAGATATCTTGTTCCAGCCCCCCTGCAATAGGCAAAGACACCTCCCACTAGACCAGGTTGCCCAAAACCCCATCCAACCGGGCCTTGAACACCTCCAGGGAGGGGGCATCCACAGCTTCCCTGGGCAACCTGTTCCAGTGTCTCTCTACCTTCACAGTGAAAAAATTCTTCCTTATATCTAAATCTACCCTCTTCCAGTTTATAACCATTCCCTCTCATCCTATTGTTACATGCCCTTGTAAAAAGTTATACAGGTGTGGTTGACCATGTATGTTAGATTGGATTACTACTTCTCCTCTCTCTCAGTTCCTAAAATCTTCACAGGGTTGGCTATTTTTTCCATGGAAACTGGGTTTATCCTTAGCTGTATTTAACATGTTTTTACACATCTGATGTGATGAACTTAGTTGCTGCACTGTTTCAGCTGTAAATAGGAAAGATAAATACAGTGATATTCAGTTTCATGTGAGGCAAAAAGTGACCTTTGTTTTATAGTGTGTACTCTTTGTATAGTTCTCCAATTCTTTCCATATTTTCTAAAGGGATCATTTGGTTCATTGGCCATACCAGATGTGCAGAAGTATTTTAAATATTCAATCAGAATCCCAGTTGCTGTGAAGCAGATAATCACAGTCTTGGCTTGGCTATTTTTATTTTTTTTTAACTGCACTGTTCTTGTGAATATGATAAAACAGAGGCTTGCAAAATGCAAGCTCCACTTCACAGTCTGGGTCCTGGCCCAGACTTGTGGTTTACAAAGCCTTTTGCTGAGTGACAACAAAACAAATTATGCAGTCTCCCTTATGCCTTAAATTTAATATCTCATCTCCTGCCCTCTAATTCAAACCTTCACACTGCACCAGGGTTTCCTTTGTAATGAGATAACTCTGAATATTAAGTTTGCATTACGCAGGGCTATTATTCACATGCCTGACATCATTACATATGGAACTGTAATCAATAAAACATGGTTCGAGAGGGATTGGATGGCTTGTGGGCATGGGGATCAGTCACCGAAGCCTCTCCGTTTCTGCAAAACATCCATCTTGAGTCAGTAGTGACCTACCGGAGAGCCTTGATGAAAACCTGAGGCAGTGAGGCCAGAGATCGAACAGTCAGGGGTGTTTGCTGTCAGAGGTGGTCCCATCGTGTCATTGCTGAGACACCCGCCTGGGGTGGAATGATAGGAGGAGTACATAGCCTCTGCCCGCTCTCCGGGGTATGGACTTGATTTGAGGATAAACAAACCTCCCTCTTCAGCCCTGGCACCCCTAGTCCAAATCCATTTCATTGGAATTCAAATCCACTCTGGCTGAGTCAGCCTGGCAGATTTCACTGTCTGTTCTCCACCAGCTGTCAGAAAACAATCTGCCCTGCAGAACCAAGCCCAGCTGACTGTTCACTGTGCAAGGTTTATGGGCTCTGCGAAGCCTGACATATCACATGTGCTCACGCCCTACCTCCGTCGTTGTCTTTCCCATCGCCGCATGCCGTCTCCATGGAAGTATCGCAGCCCGCTCCTCTCCAGCCCAGCTGGCAGACACAGTGCCAGCCGTTCATGTCCAGAGTGCATCTGCCGTTGCCGTTACACAAGCCAGGGCATCCCTCTGCAAAGCAAACAGCCACACATTCAAAAGCACTGGAAAGACAAAGCAATACAGCCTTGAAAGAGGCTAATTAAACAGCTTTTGCCCTTTGCCTTCAGTTTATTTCTCCACTCTCACTTGGTGTCTTCCCACCTGGAGTGAAGTGTCCCAGTTGGGTATTGGAACGGTGGTGACCAACTCAGAGGACTGCTGTCTCCCAGGAGGTCCCCACAGCACAGCCTCACTAATTGGATGGAGGGAACAGTGAGCTTCAGGGAGTCAGTGAGAATTTCCTGCTTCGTTGGATGTAAAACCCACCCTGCCCTCTGAGTTTCTCAAAGCATTTGCTTTGTAAGACCAAGGTTTGGGGTTATCTATATTGCATGTGGGGCTAAATTTCCCAACAGCAGGATAAAGCTTTCAGCAATACCAAGCCCTCAGAGTGGTAAGCAGTCAAAGCTGGCTGGAAAGGGAAGGCACTTCTACGTTGGGAAATATTTGGAGAACACCCAATTTCTCTACTGTAGTCATTTTAGGTGGGATTCATCTCACCCAATTACAATCAATCTATACCAGAGATACCTTCAACTGTCTCTGTAGTCAGCAGAGAAAAAGGCTGTCCCGTGGCCTGAATCTCCTCACATGTTCAATGCCACACTGATGAGCTAAAACATGGTCTGGAAACACCCATTTCTCCTCACTGGCTAAAGACACAGCCTAGCACAGAGGCCATGTGGTTTTATAGGTGATAAAACTTATGGAGGATGAACACCGAGCTCCCAGTCTGCTCCTGGGGTCTGATTTTCTCAACTGATGACCTCTCACCAAGATTTCCATCTTTTTTTTTTTTTTTACTTCCTCCTCCAAGAAAGCAGTGGTGGTGTGAGGGAGGCTGCCTGGCTCATACAGTTCTGGGAGCTCAAAGATCTTTACCCAGAAGCAGTCAGCAATGTAAGGTACATGTTACACCTTAGGAAACAAGTTCAAGGGACTGAAGTGACTGTTAAGGTCACTCAGCAGGATTGATTATACCAGGAACAGAACTCAGTCTCCCTGAGCCCTGTTTTAAGGCACTCTCTCTTTATATGTGCGTTGTGCAATCCTGCTGCATAGTCTGAGTTTCTTCAGACCCTCATCTTTGTAAAATGGGATTGTTAAACATGAAACAGTGCAAATGGCACAGATTATCCTGTCCTAGAAGTGTTACAAGATGATGGCAAAGAGTACTGAAAGTTACGTGTCATTGCAACATCTGGCTTGACAGCATGATGCATGAGGGTCTGCCTGGAAAGTGCTGAGACAGCATGTAGAGCACATCACATCATCGTGTGTCCTGTGCTGGGGACACACCACTCAGAAATGCCTTTTAGCTATGGAATTGTTTTGTGTGAGCTGAACTTCTCTAGGCTTTTCTAACAGGTGACAGGGACCAAGTGGAAAAAGGAAGGAAGGAGGTAAGGAGAAGTCCTTTAAAAGGATTTCCAAGACATTTTTCAACATATTGGAGGTGCTTCAGTCTTTTAAAATGTGTGTTTGAAGGGGGTGGGGGCATATACTGTGTGTGTCCATGCTTATGTGTGCGTGCAATTCAGTATTTATACACTGCATTAGTATTTATAGATTACAGGAGAGCTATTTATAGGCAAGGCTACTTGAAATTCTCCATTTTAATATCCTGCCTTCAGTGACTTACAACAGTGCCAAACTTTTAACCATTTAATTTGGGTTTTTTTTTTCCATGCTAGAGCTAATTTATGTGTTTGCTCCCTTTACTCCCTTTCAGTACAAGCTGAAAGCATTCAGCTGTTTTGGAGAACCAGAGAGGAAGAAGTGTATTCCTTGTTTAAAATAATCTGCTAGAATTACTTAGCCAGGTAGGTAGTCCCACTTTGCAGTAGATTAATTCAGTTTGGATGGGGCCATCCTGATGGCAGAGATAAGTTCTCCCCTCTATAAGTCTGCCCAATCATGTCTTGATGAAAAAAACTTCTGAAGAAATCTTATTTTATGTGTATTTATTCTGCATGGCTCCATTAGAGCTTGGCTGGTGCATCATCACCAATCATACTTTATTTTTTTTATGGCTTGGACTCTTTATGACCCATCCTAAAACGTATAACCCAACCCTACAACTGAAGAAGCTGAGCAGGAAACTCCTTGCAAAAGTGCAGTGGTGTTGGCCTGGACAGGAGTGCAGTGAGAATCACTTGTGTGATGAGAAGTTGAAGATGCAGCAGTAGAAAGATGAGGGAAAGGGTTGGATACCACTAAGTGTTTAACCCAACAAGGAGTGTCTAATTCCTGGAGTAGACTTATTTCCTACAACAGGGAAGAAGCTTTTATGGTTTTAGAAGTTTTTGCTTCTAACAAGAACATGTCCTAGGTTTGGGTCCAAGCCTGGAAACAGTTTGTTAGGTCTATGAGGCTTCACATGATGAAAATTCAGATGGAAAAGAGGCAGTTAATTGTATTGGTTTTGTTTTAATTATATTTTGTGCATCATAATCTATGGAACAAAGGTTTCAAAAGCAAAGATCTAACATTATTAGGCATAAAAGATATTGCAGCAGTTCAGTCTGAGACTGAATAAAGCAAATGATCTTCAAACAACTCACGGGAGGAGTGTCCAGAAGATATACAGAAAAACTGCTATAACTGTAAAAATTAGGAGCTCGTGTGGAACTGTATGTGCTTAGGGGAGGGGGAATTTGGAGTGGCAGAAAATGGCTGATTCAATTCGGATGGGAGCACCTTCTGCATCTGAGGAAATGAAGAGCTTTATTTGTCTACTCTAGCACAACAAAGGCTGAAGGGACTATGACAATTTTCCACAAATTCATGAAACATATAAACAGTGAGAAGGAAAAAAAAAATATATTTATGCTAAGGAGAATAATGTTGGCATAAGAACAAGTGGGCATAAGCCAAGCTTGAATAAATTCTGACTGGAAAATAGAAAGGAAAAAATATATTTTACCAGAATCAAAGGAATAAGGTTTTGGAATATCCTCCCAATAGACACATTAAGGAGAAGAAGCCTCGCTGCTCTATTCATAAACTTCGGTAAATTCATATAAAGTTTTTCAAAATGTGGTTGCCCTTGACAGCAAAGACTGGACTGTAGCTGAGGAGACCTCTTTCAGTCCTACATCTTTGAAGTTTGTGTGTAATTCATTGACTGTTTGAAGTGTGTTTGAGATTATCTGAATGGACTTTCATGATTTCCCTTGAATCTTCTTGATCTGGACCAGAGAAACAAAGTCAAGCATCTCAGAAGGCAGATAAGAGCATCAACCAGGAGAGGAGAGACAGACTAGAGAATGTCATCAGATTATGCCTTTCCAAAGCATTTGTTCCTCTTCTTGACTGGGAGTTAGGATCCCTTCCTAGATTAAAAGAATCCGGTGTGACTAGATGAGATGCAAGCATCTACACTGCAGGTAACCTAACGTGGGATAACTTGCATCTGTAATGTCATCGTCAACTGTCTAGAAAGCAAATTTACCCCCTCCCACCAAGGACAGAACACCCTCTGTTTCCTAATGAGATAAATCTCTTCTAAATAGTCTGAAAGAACAGTTTCCTAATGAAATAACCTATTCTTCACAGATCCATGAACAAAAAAGTTTTCAGATATTAACCATTGCATTACAAGGTCCAGTAAAATATGCTGGGAGGATTAAATTGGACCTGCCCCATGTCATGGTAGGAGAGTAGACAGTTCTCAGAATGAGAAAAGAAACCATTAGTACAACACAATTAAAAAGCAGATGTCAGAGGACTCATAGCTTCAGACGGTTAGAAGATGACATGGATGTGTAGGCCAATGTATTGAGGAGGGTGGATCTTCAAGTACTACTATTTCTAAACTGGTTCACTGCATAAAGACTTGGCCATCACTAACACTACAGAGATAGGAACGTACAGCACTCCCCATATCACAAAAAGTGAAATGTACAAAGTGTGTACTTCAAAGCACTTCATGAAAATAAACTTTATCCCTTCCTCTCCCCCATGCTGGGGAATAAAGCAAAAAGATCGTCTTGTCTCCAAAGTGCTTCTGAATATCTAGGCAGCAGGGTGGCTTAATCCTCAGAGATTTACACCACCGTAATCTTGCAGCTCTGATATCTCATAGCTGGAATCAGTAAAGATCCATTGCTCCTGTTTGTATTTGTTAATTGTATTTGGGCAACCTAAAGAATTAAATGTATTAACTGGGCTTTTTAAAGGGTGAGGGGGGGAAATTTTATGTGACTCTCCAACTGAAGCACATGAAAGTGCTGCTGAAAGATGACAATATTGTGGGACATGTGCAAAGATGTCAGGTCTGCAATGCAAGAAGCCGTATAGACCAGGGGAATGATTTAAAAAGTGGACTCATTTTGAACTAGACAATAAAAGAGTATCAAAGGAGACCGTCACCAGAGGAAGAAATTACTCTGCCTTTTTAAGATTGTTGGTAAAGTTGTTTGCTCTTAATGGTCTGTACGGTTAAGGTTTTCTCTAATTAGTCCAATTATAAACAATGTTCAGTGGGATTTTTCTTCAAGCTAAGCCTCATTGCCACTTGCAATCGAACTTAAAAGATAAAGCTTTCATCCATTGTCACTAGGAAAGCACTGATGGATGTGTGAGTGAGTCCCAGTAGACAGTGGTTGAGCTCTGAAATGAGTTGGACATGGTTGACTGCAACACGTGAGGGTGCAAACACCTGAAGCTTGAGAGAACAACAGTCAGTAAGTGACCTACAGAAGTTCTGTAGGACTGAAGGGTAGGAGCAAAACATCAGCTGATCTCTGCAGGTTATGAGAAACTCGGTAAGGTCTCCTGAAAAACACTCAGCTCCTCCACTACCACCATGATATTTTGTGGTGGTGGGAATCCAGAAACCCTTAACAGATGCACCCTGATAAACAAAGATTTACAACTTTCTTGCCTGAGCTCCTGTTGCTTCTAACGGTATAAATGAGGGAACTGGCTGTGGTGAGAACTTGGGTGCCCACTGTTTCTCAGACTTCTGGAGCAGCCCAAAGAAGTTGCCTTGCAGCCACAGCTGGATTCAAATGTTGTTCAGCATCTTTACATTTCAACCTGTTTGTATGCCTCACTACAGCAGCAATGTGCTTGGTTGATAAGCAACAACAGAAATTAATAACATTGATGTACCAGTACCATCATCTCCGATGGTATTCTGGATAGAGAAGCTCTCTTGAAAATCAGCAGCTCTTTAATAGTAAGCTCATTTTAAGCATTACCAGTGTTAATTAAGCCTTAGTTTAGAATACTCCACTTCAAATCCAGTTAGAGCTTCTTGGTTTAATCATGCTGATGTTTGCTCTTGAAACTTGCCCTCCAATTTGGAAAAGATTCTGCATCTTCTCTGACTTACTGGTAAAGTAAAGCTGTAGGAAAGATTCAGCAGTAAATCAGGCTCACCCTTGACAACACAGGATTCCTGGGAAGGGATTTCAACCAGAAAGATGTTAATAATTAAGAAAGCCAAAAGGGCATGAGTAATTTCGTTTTGAAAAATGCACACCATGCAGTTAGCCAAGTAAAAAACATGTACTTTTAACGTTTCAGCTATTGTTAATCTCTCCAAAAGAGGCTATGCATGGTAGGAGACACTCTTTTATTCCTGGTATGTTGCTTAACCGGTTTCCCACTGAAATACTCACTAAATATAATGTGTCTTTGTTATTGGGCATAAATAATGGGGCCAGTGGGCCACTGAGCGGGCAAATCAATATGGAAGATCCCTTGACCCAGTCTCTAAAAGTTGATTTCTCATCTTTTCTATCCTCTAGGTGCTTGTCTGCTACCTTTTGATCCAGCCTTCTTCAATATGTGTTGAGATGAAGAGTCCTGGGGTTTTGAAATTCAAAACACTGAGATGTGGAACATTAACAGGATGTTCTGATTGCACATTTCCAAGTGATGGTGTATACCATGTACCATGATGGTGTATACCCTATGTATACCACCACTGTAACTCCATAAGGGCCCTCTTTCCTTGATCTAAGAAGGAGAATATACTTTTTTCTCCCAATTTAAATAAAGTCAAGTATGTTTTACTGATGCTAAGTAATGAGAGAAAACTAACCTCCACTGAACAATTCACTGATCCATAAACAGGGGCACAAGGACAGCTACCAGTTGCTGCATTACACTGAAGATGAAAGTTTCCTTATTTAAACTGTGGACATTTCTTTATCATAATTAGTCTGCCCTTTCAAAGTGTTTCCCCCTTTGTGTCTGTACCTGAATCTGCCTTTAAGCCTCAGTGAAAACAAGAGAGAAACATTAGATCATAAATTCATCAAGAGAAGTGAAGTCAGCAGGACCACTGCCTTTCTTGCCACACCACAAGAGCCCTGTATGGCAGAGACTTCATTTTAACCGTTCACCGGACAAATATTTTGGCATATCTGTCCTTCTTCATCAGCCTCTCATAGCTGCTATTTCTGATTGCTCACAACCTGAAAAGGAGGGTAATGCTATGGAAGGAACTGATTTGTTCAACCTGATTTTTGGGTTTGTTTAACCAGCAAACATATGATGCTGCGTGGTGTCAGCACTGCGTGGCTGTTAGTGTCAAATCAGCCATGTAGAAAGATATTTGTGTCCAACTCAATCATATTTATTGTCAGACTGTTGTATTAACTAGGAGTGTGTTATTCTGTATTTTTAGAAAGCTAAGTGCATTGTGGAACTGTCTGTTTCTATTTAAAAGTCCTAAATTAATGTAGGTATTTACTCTGATTAATGAACAACTGAGTTTTGGTGGGTTTTTTTTAAGATAGCAGATAACCTCTTCTGTAACAGTTCATTTCCTTTTCTTTATCATTGAAGAAAGACCCAGGGCCTTTACATTTACAAATGCTTTACATTTACAAGCAGAAGCATAAGGTTGGGTTTCGTTGTAGTGTAAGTTAATGCAGTGTCGCTCACTTCAATAGGTTTTGTGGATTTATACAACCAGAGGCTTTGAGGCCATAAAATTGTTGTCTTAAGAAAAATAAAATAAAATAAATTAAATAATAACTTATTATTACTCAAAAGTTCCCATGTAAGGCTTTGCAGTCATGGATCAAGAACATGAAGACTCCACACAGAAAGCGCACTCACCTGCTTGTTACAAAATGGATCATAGGACATTTAATTAAAAGACATCACTGTACAGGGCTACTGCTGTATTCACAGACACTTTTGTTTCCTCCTGACTTGCCTTACCTGGGTAGTAGGAGGGGGAGTGGATGAGAGATGATTTGGAGGGGAGGGCAGGGACAAGGGGATGGGTAGGAACACTGATACGATGTTAACACAAGGTCACAGCACTTAGGGAAGTACTTCCTACCTAAATGACTGGAAAGTTCACCCTTCCAGACATTAGGGAGCACTTTGGTGACAATGAGATGCGACCTCAACACAGCATGTTCATGGGTGCATTTTTTTTTTTTTTTAAAGAAACACAAAGACAATAGGAAAAAATAGGAAGGAAGAGCATACCTTTCACTACCTTATCCAGATAGTGAGCTTGGGAGATAAAAGACAGGACATTTAAGGTAGGATTGAATAAGTGCATTGCGGCTTACTACGAGACTGTGCAGGTGCTAGAAAGGCAAAGGAGAGTTTGCTGTGATACGAGAAGAAAAACCTTGATTATGAGGAGAGAAAAAAAGAAGGGTGGAGCACAGCCCTCCTCAGTCAAAGGGTTCAAGAAGGCTGTGTTTCAGCATCCAGTCATCTTTGCTCTTTAAGATCAGGAAGAGAAATAGGAACGTTTTATATATATATATTTATGTGTTTATATATAGAGAGGCCTATATATGTATAAATATATATATATGTCAGAAAATTGTAATGGTCTGCTCATTTGCAACAGCCTGCCTCTGTTTTACTGACTGCTTTCTTTTCATCAGGAAAAACAGAGTCATTTGAAAGTGCTCCACCTCACCTGGTTGTCTCCTATTTTTCTGCACAAAAGGCACAGTTCTGTGACCTTACCAGGTTGGGAGAGGCTTCTCCCTGGATTTTCTTAATGGTAATACACTGCATTTATACAGCATCCTCTAGCCCCAGATCAAATTATTTTACAAATATTAAATTAACCTCATGGCAGCACTACCAAATAGGTAAGTGTTACACTCACTCAAAGGAGGACTAAAGGGGGAAAAAAAAAAGGCATAGATGTAGTGGGAGCAGTCATGTGCCCAATTCCCATGGACCATTAATTTGGAAAACCATTTTCTAATTGATTTTTCTGGGGTCAAACAGAAAGTTGGTGGCAAAGACACAAGCAAAAGCAAGGAGTCCTGCCTTGGACAGCCCTTGTGTGTGCCAGCAGACGGCACTCTCTCTCCTAACAGCAGCTGGTCTTTACTAATATATGAGTCTTGAATTTCTCTCTTTCATTACCTGCTTAAGTGCCACTTCCCTTGCTCTCTTGTTAGCTCCCTTCAATGTCTTTCTCAGTTGTGTCCTGGTACCATTCTGAAGAGGTTTTTGTTTCGCGTTCGTTCGTGCAGGCTGCCCAGCTGGGGGGGTCACAGCTCTCACAGGAATCATTTTTCCATTCTGTCAATCTCATACATCCGTTGAAGCACTATTGTAAGTGGAGAGGGCTGGAAGGATCAGAGCTAACCTGGTGCGGGGCAGATATGGGGCTCGGGAAGGAGGTTAACCAGTCATCTTGGTGTGGTGGTAGTGATATGTGAAGCATGGCATCACCACCTCCTTGGACAATGGCTGAAGACTGGGAAAGTGTGTCTTGGATTTTGAGATCCAGAGCCACCCAGACTGTAAATTTGGGCGGCAATCATTGTGCAGATGATGGCAGTGGAGGCAGTCACCAGTGCCTACCATATATCAGTTTCATTTAATTTGAAAAATAAATGGGCTCCTTCTATGGGAATATTCCATGGTAGCATGAATTTTCCTTCTTTAAACCTGTGTAGTATCATTCTTATGCTATACTTCTGGCATTAGAATATTATCTTAGTAACTACAGACACTCCTGTGGAAACCCTGTGGGCATGTGAGACATGCTGAGGAACTAGGTAGGGGCTCAGAAGAAAAGCTACTTTCCTAACATGTCCTCCTCTGAACCCAAAGGCACTGCACTGCACTCCATGAGCTCCATGTCCCATCTGGAAGCCACTGTCCCTTCAGATCTGCTGTGAAGGGGGCTTCTGTGAGATTTTTTCAGTTTGAAAGCCCTCTCATTTCACCAGCCTGAGCTAACTTGTTTTTTTTTTGTCTGAAACATATTGGGAAGTATCACGTCTTGGCTCATAGGGAGGGAAGGAAGAGAGAAGTGAGAGACGCTGGGGGCAAATCTTCTTCCCCAGCACACTCTCCATTTCCCAGCTATTCTTTTTCCCTTTATCTTCCTCATGTGGTAAAGTGGACAAGTGCTTCAGTGAAATCACCAGAGTTAAACTGAGACCACACAGATTTGAAGGGGAGGAGAAAGTAGCTCTTCATTGCTGAACCACTGATGGCACAAGAAGTTTCTGTGATAGGGGCAGGGAAAAAGCCTTTTCTTTGATGTTGACCTGGGCTTATTATTTATGGTCAAACATGCTGCCAAGCTCATGTCAGAAAAAAGCATCCAGAAGATATTTTCCACTGACTGCTATAACCATGGGCTCCTCTAAACGAAAGGTGCCTGTCCCACCCAGGCAGCGTGTGTGCCAGAGGGTCAAACACAGCTCAGCTTCTGTGTGGGTACCCCTAAGTGCTGCAGAGAGCTGTCTGCCTGTTCCATTGGTTATCAAGAACCTTCACCATACACTGGTGGGCTTGTTTGATCTTGGGCTGCACATGGACTGAGTTGCTTTATGGATTTAAATGGTGCAAGCGATGTGTTCATTCCAGCTGCTCCAGCAGAAACCGAGAAGCATTGATTAGAGCCCCAGCTATTCAGAACATGTGTGATTATTTATGCAAGAAGACTGATGAAAGGCAAATTTAAAGGGCCAGGTTTCTCAAAAATCAGAGTTTTCCTAACAAAAAATCAGCCTGATGGTGCCACGAGCAGAAGCCTGTGTGGGACAGGCTGCCTGCTGTCTCTCTAGGCTCTTGTTATTGCACACATCACCAGTGCATGTCAGGACCAGACCTTCAAAAGGAGTGAAGTACATAGATTTTGTAGAAATCAATGGGAGTTGGGCACTGAGGTGCTTTGAAAATCCTTCTAGGTAGATCATTGTGTGTTTGGACGCTGGTCCCTCAGCTCTCTAGAGACCCTGTAGTATTCAGGTGCAGCAACTTCAAGCGATGGCTTTGATCTTGTGTCCAGGCTGTTAAAGGATGATGAACATCCTAACTCCACCACACAGGGAAGCCCTCTCTGCCATTATTATTCTAAATAACACTACAGGGAGATTCACATATCAGATAGAGTCTCAGTGCAGGGCACACACAGGAAGAGTGAAGTTTCCTTTTGCATCTCTGTAGTGGGATTCACAGCACCTAAGGCACCATTCAGGCTGTGTCACCGACAGTATCAGATTTGAGACCGGGCTGTTACAGCCCTGGGAAATTTCTGGTGTTGTTGATTAAACCCAGGAAACTTTCTATGGCACCGCGGGTGAATGAATCCCACAGAGTAGCCTACCACAGAGCTGAGTTGCAATTTGGCCTTTCAGAGCCCTCAGTAAGTGGGTTTATTTTACCACCATGCTCCCTGGATGTGGTTTGGGCTAGAACAGAAGAAAGTTGAATTCTCAAAATGCTTCTAACCATGGGCAAATTTGGAATATGGTGGAGAGCCCATCACAGGAGTCTTGCATTGTGGCTGCTGTCACGTTTTGCTTTTTTCCTTTAAGAGTAAATTGATTGAACCATTCTGCTGGGTTTCAGGATTCCTGCAGTTTTATAATCAACTTTCTGTTCTACTCTTGTGCTAAGTTTGCTGAATTAGTATGATGAATGCAAGCTTCTGCATCAATTTCCTGGTTGGGAATTAACTGGGGTTCCTCTAATGAAATCTCTGAATGCGAGCAATCAGGCTAGTATATTTGGTAACACGACTCTTTGTATGAGCACAATTAATCCACTGGGATCAGAGTTCCCTTGAACACAGTAAGAAAGAGCCTCTTATGACCTACAAAACAAAAGGATTTCTTACTCTCAAACATGCTCAACAGGAAATGGAAGAAGTGTCCTTTACTTGTATCATCCATTTCTACCATGTTACCTACACACATGGCAATATTGTTAAAGCATCACTTCAGCAATGGGGTTTTATGCTTGTCGGTACTAAAGCAAACCGGGCCATGACACAGACATAGAAGGAATTACTGTCAACAGAACAAGTTGCCATGCAGGGAAATTACACAAGGACAAGGGGAATGCTTTCCACATACTTAATGTAATTCCAAGTCAATGTCCTTTCATCTGTGCCAATATAACTTGCTTATTATTCCTTCTAAAGCTATTCAATTTTCTCGGATATTTATGACTTTGCCAAATCTCCTTCGCATTCTGCACATTTATCAATGAAATATTCTGTAGGAAATACAGTTTACGGCTTCAGAGGCATGAGACTATGTACAGATTTGTTGCTAAATCACCATGCAAGAAGATGGGGGTGGAGGTGGGAGGGTGGGGGTGTGATGGGGAAGTGAAAGGGAATTGATCCAGCACTCCAAGTATTAAAGAATGATTCCTAAACCAAGGCAGAGCTGCAATGGGAAGGTAGCACCGCACAAGATGATAGTGTGCCCCAGTAAAACCTTGATGCTGACCGCATTGCGGTGCTGGCCTTTCCCATGATAACGCAGGCTCTTTATACTTGGAGTGAGGAATACCACAAATAATGGGGTAAATTTAATTACCATGAAAGAGAGAAGCTTGTTGTTCAAAGACAATCCGGGCATATCAGCTGTGTGGAAAAATATCATATACAGAACTAGTGGTATTTTGGTTTTGCAGCAGAACTAATAAAATGGCACTGAGGGTATGAATCAGGCTGTTTTGTGCATAAATGACTTTCATATAAAATTGTTCCCTGGATTTGAGGCCTTTTGCTGAACAGTTTTTTCCTCTCTTTTAAAACCCTTTCATGAATCTGTGTTGCTTTCCAAATCAAAGCGCTTGAACACAAGGCTATAAAATAATATTATAGAAACACAGGATTCCAATTAACACAGGACTGCTCTCTTTTCATTTTAAAGTCATTTAAGAGAGTGTTTTTTGGTTGTTTTGGGGTTTTTTTAATCCCTTCCTGATGAAAAGAAATGAAAGCTGCTAAGGACACAGAAAAGAAAGCAGAATGTAATGTTTAATGAGACAGAGGAAGTTTTAAGAGCTAGATATTTTTCATTAGGAGATGCATGTGGAGACCATAATGTGGTAGGGTGACATTAGCATAAATAAATGATAAGTAAAATTGAGCCACAGATATGATTTGTACCATTACTCTAATGCTGGAACTAAAGTATTGTGATCAGGCTTCATTTCCTGTCCATGTGTACAAACTTACCTGGTGTTCAAGCAAAAAACAAAGTGATGTCTATGTATAACTAAATTGATAATCTACATGGATAGCTACAGTGACATTTGATGAGGTGTTGCTGGTGGTTAATTTTGATGTGATGTGATTTATAGGTACCGTGGCACAATGAAAGCAACAAAGAGGTACTTTTCCTTATCTGTAAAAGAAGCTGATTAAAACAGGAGGAGGATTCTCACTCTGGAATAACTTTTCTAAAGTCAACTGATGTTTTTTTCAGGTCCACACTGGCACTACTGAGAGCAGAACTGGATTCAGTAATTTAGTTTTCCATCAACCTATAATAAATGGTATCTGAGGAGTTTTAGTGCTACTGGTTTTATACCATGACTGAGGAATGGGGACTGAAGTGGTGTGACAGTCTGAAAAAAGGAAAAAAGGAAAATGCATCAAGGAGTTAAGTGAGGTGAAGGAGGAAGGTAAAACCAAGACAGTTAATTAATGATGCTGCACATTGCTTAGGGTGAGAACTGCACCTCTTTGCATGATTTTGGCATATTGGTGTAATGATAATAATATTAATAATAATAATATCATGACTCTTAGAGCTCAAGTTAAGTGTCAGGTGTGTGAGGAATACAGTACTGGAGAGAGAGAGAGAAATGAAATGGTTAGAAAAGTAGCAGAGCAGACAAGGGATAAGCAAGACAGAGTTAAATACCAGCCAGATGCCATCTGACTGCAATTTTCCTCTTTTGTAGTAGCAAGCAAAGTGGCAGTGCAAATAATGGATCAAATAAAAGGAAAGAAAACTTTAAATCAGATGCGTGTTTCTGAAAATCCTGTCACCAGGGAAAAGAGAAGCCCTGGAGGCCACAGAAAGACCTTTTGAGAGAGGCAAAGTAGGGTGTTTTTAACAGCATCTATCTGCTATTTGATGGCTGGTCTCTATGAGATCAAACACCACATAGGGGTACTTCACATCTGATAATAAATATATATATTTGTATATAGCTATGTCATCAACAAATGAAAGGACATTTTGCCTTGTTCCCACATGAAAATGTATGATGTCAGAACTTGAAATCCAAGAACAAAGGTGCTCATGCTACACTACTAAGTCACACATATTCAATTAAGCATGCACCTTTTCTCCTCCCTGATCATCAATTATTCTTTTAAAAGTAGTCGTTTTTTCTTTCTCCCTACCAATAGTGCAGTGCTCTCCGTTCCAGCCCGGGCTGCATTCACACTTGCCATCCCTGCATGTCCCGTGCTCATTGCAGCGTGGGTGACATGCTCGCTGATCACAGGCTGTGCCCATCCATCCCTCCTCGCAGCGGCAGGTGCCTCCGACACAAATGCCATGTCCTCCGCAGTCCGCTGCACAAATCTCTGTGGGAGAGGAGAGAAGAGAGAGGAGGGGATATGGGTGGAGAGAAGGGAGAGGAGGAAAATCCAGAGTGTTATTGTTAAGAAAAGCAGCCACACTTCACTGCCTCGCCTTACGGGGCAATGAAAGGAATTCCTGGAGCTCATAACACTAATCCTTCCTGACAACGAGAATCTAATAAGTATATTACAAAAAAAAAAAGAGGGAGAGACGGACATGGATTGCAGAGGTCTGCTGTGATTGATCCTCCTATTCGCTTTCTAATTCTCTTGCACTCCTTGAGCTTTTGTGCCCGCCAAATCCGAAAGGGAAAGCTCTCCCAATAAACGGAACAAAAGTCACATTTAATTAAAATCTGGTTAAGTGTGGAAACAATGCGCTGATAAACTACTGATGCTAAAGTTAAGTGCTGGGAAAGCCTCTTTATGGCTTGTTAACCCATGGTTCTGGGGATGGGATTCATTAAAACCCTTCTTCTCTCTTTAAAATTAATACAGAACACTTCTGTTTCTATGTGGGCTGTGCATCTCCCATCTCTCTGTTCTCTTACAAACTCATTAAACCCCCCTTCTCAGGCATTTGGAGGCACCACCCTGTTCTTCTGAGCTACATGGGCTGGACTTTGTAGGACTGTACTTGGTATCAAGTCTCATCACAATTAAAGGAAGCATGGAGTCACATATGGGTATTTCAATACTTACCTCCAAAAACGAGCTAAAGGAAGTTGGCTTTTCAGGGGTGCTGCCCTTCCTACACATTGTGAGCCCCAGTAGGTACAAGGACACAGATATACATAACTTTTTATCCCAGCAAGTGGCTTTTGGCTAAAACCTGGTATGCCCTTGGTACAAATTTAGGAGACTTCATGTTTCCATCTGTGCTGTATTTGTCTGGAAAAACTGAGGCTTGGTGGGGAACAGGTACCCACAAGTCAGGTGTTAAAGGTCCTATACTGGACTGATTTAAAGGGAAAAAGAAACAAAATAGATAAACCCAAGTACCAACAGGTGAAATGAATCTATTTCTTCTTCTCCAGGCTCATCACATCACCCCACTGCCATAAACCATGACGGCACACTCCTTTGTTGAAGGGGAGGCAATTCGGACTGTATTTCAAACAATCAGGTACTTCCCCCTTCTCTGGCCTCTGCCTGGTTCTTCTATATTGGACTGAGATCTCCCCAGTGTTTTGGACTCCAGCCTTCTGCTTGACTGAGCCATCTTACAGATTTTACAGGAAAGGGACATGGTTGCCTTTGGGGAGATTGCAGGGATGTGAACAGCAGAAATGCTGAGCGGGGCTGGAAGCCCAGGAAGGGATACCAGGGTACTCTGCAGAGCACATTTTCTCTCTGCTCCCCAAGCTGTGTATCCCCAGAACGAGTACCTTAGACACCAGCCCACCTCCAGTGTCTCTTTTTGTTGCTCTGAGCATGATTCAGGCCTCCAGGCTTGTGGTGGAGGGGCAACTGGTATTATACAAGACATTTACTCTGGGTCACTGGCTGCACATAAAATATTCAAAACTACTCAGCCTGCATTAACATCACACCTGACTGAAATTCAGCCTTACTGAAGTTGCCTTTAGTCTTTTCCTAATTAATACCACTGGTAACGGGAAGCTGTTTAGGGATTTTTGATACATTCCTGATGCGGGGCTGGAACATCCAGCTCAACTCCAGAAGGAAAGTTTTGCCCCATTGGAGATGGCTGCAAGGTCTTCAGCCCCTTACTGAAATGGACTCTTGCCTCCAAGGGTCAGAGAGCTCTTCAGACAGGGGTGACTATGTTAGTGATAATAGTAATGCTTTGCACGTCTAGAAAAAAACCTCATTTTCCATACATGACCTGAACACAAAATCTGTTCCCTGCTTACAGCTCATTGGTGGAACAGTTTCCAGTTAGAGCCCTTTTGCTGCAGCATTTCGGATGTCTCCAAACCCTCCCAAACATTCAGTCCTATATAGCTAAATCTCTAATGAAAGAACTTCAGAGTTCAAATATGCTTATGACACTCGGGAGTTTGGGACTTGCATGTCCCATGTAGAGTCAAGCTTGCAAAAGCATTTGGGCACATCAGGTACTTAAACAGAGGATGTGCACTTACCACCAGCTGCCTAAGCACAACCTTTACTGGAAGTTAGTAGAAATTAAACACTTAAGCCATGGCTGAAGAAGGACTCCTGAGTTGCTGTCAGAAGGTTTTACTTTGCATCTGGCATTGAGACAGATTTTCACAGCTCCTAGATGTGAGGGAGGTAATAATATCATACTGCACTGCCTGTTATGAGCATAAGGGATGGGCAGTTACTGAGTTGCTGAAGGGTTGGAGCCCAGCCGTGTGTGTTTTCCACTCCTTCCCCCAACTGCTAGACAGCCCTGCAATGAGCGTGGGCTGGTCAGGATGGTATGTGAACACACAGGACTTGCAAGTTAGCTAATGTAGCAATAAAGCTGCACTAAAAAAAAGGAAAAAAAAAAGAAAAGGCTCTCCTTGGTTGACCCGATGAACAAAGTCTGGGGGAGGATAAAGGAAACAACAGATAAAAAATAAAAAGCTAGATTTACAGGACTAAAATATCACCAAGCTGAGAAGAAAGGCGTTGGGAAAGTACAAAGTCTGAGACTGCTGGTATGTAAGCCCAAATTAGAAAAGTATTGTTGTAGCCTCTGGTACTTCCCAGCAGTCTTTCACCGTAGGGATACTCTAGTGTTGGACTGAAACTACTCCTCTGGTTACAGGTTTGCATTCCTTGTTCATACACATGGAACTTTGCACCTCTGAATGTTAAATAACACAGAGCTTTTATTGGTCTGAGTTCATCAAACAACCCCGAGAACACCAGCTTGGTTACTTCACATCTTCATTATGTCCTGTTCCCCAGCTTTGGCCTTCATGATCTCATTTCTAAAATGGGGATAGCACTGGTATTCTCAAGCTCAGTGACCTATACTTCTGACAGTGAAGTTCTGAAGTTCCATAAAGGGAAATATCACCAGCAAGGGACAGGAAAATTGGTGTCTTAGAAGGACTTGGCCCCGTGTGACTTCAAAGTCCATTTGAACAACCTTATATTTAATCTTTGGTTTGAGAATATTAATGAGTCTGACTGAGTACTAGTGGTTATTTTTTTGATGTTATGATCATAGAATCCCATATTGGTTTGGCTTGGAAGGGACCTCAAAGCCTGTCTAGTACCACTCCCTGCCATGGGCAGGGGCAGCTTCCACTAGTCTAGGGTACCCAAAGCCCCATCCAACCTGGCCTTGGACCCTGCCAGGGATCCAGGGGCAGCCACAGCTTCTTTGGGCACCCTGTGCCAGGGCCTCACTGCCCTCAGTCAAAAA
The DNA here is from genome assembly GCF_964237585.1 of Gallinula chloropus. Lineage (NCBI taxonomy): Eukaryota > Metazoa > Chordata > Aves > Gruiformes > Rallidae > Gallinula > Gallinula chloropus. Next base: position 192,621,149 of record NC_140085.1, read on the forward strand.
TGTCTGCCTCATATCTCACTCTCCCTTTCTGCAGCTGAAGGCCATTCCCTCTTGCCCTGTCACTACACTCCCTGATAAACAGTCCCTCTCCAGTTTTCCTGAAGCTCCTCAAGGGACTGGAACATGTTCTAAATTCTCCCCAGAGCCTTCTCTTCTCCAGGCTGAACCACCCCAACTCTCTCGGCCTGTCTCAATAGCAGAGGTGTTCCAGCCCTTGGATGATCTCCATTACTTTCTCTGGTCTTGCTCATAAAGCTCCATGCCTTTCTTGTCCTGGGGATGTCAGAGCTGGATGCAGCACTGCAGAGGAGGGTCTCACCAGAGGAGAGTAGGGAGGCAGAAACCCCTCCATTTAAGTGCTGGTCATGTTTACACAGCTCAGGACACAGTTGACTTTCTGGGCTGCAGTCACACATTGCCAGCTGATGTTGAGCTTCTCTTCCCCAACACCCCCAAGCCCTTCTCTTCAGGGCTGCTCTCAATCCATTCTCCACCTAGCCTGTAGTGGTGCCTGGGATTGGTCCAACCCATGTCCAGACTTTGATGGACTTCATGAGGTTTGCATGGGCCAGTTGGCATAATGTTATTTTCCACAGATAAAGTAAACAAGGAGTAAAGTGGTGGGTCTACAGGTATGTGTGAACTTTGTGACAGGCACAGGACCTACTAGACATCCTAATATCCAGTCTTGTGTCCTGTCAATAAGTCAATGAAATGACAGTAGATCAGATATGTACGGGCTGGAGGTGCAGGAATAAAAAGCAGGGACAAAGGGAAACTATTTTGAGTGATAGTCAGGAGTCTTTTAGGAGCTATTTAAAGATATGGAACTAGGATAATGGAGTGACATTCAAAAATGGTGAAGAGAGAAAAATAAAGGACTTTCTGAAAGGGAAAATCTCTGTGGAATCATTCCTACAAAAAGGGATGAAAACCACACTGGGACTTCTACATCTTGGCTGAAATATGTCCCAGACAACGTGCTACTGAGGAGCAAAATGCACACGTGGACTAGGCATGATCTAAACCAAAGAGATCTCAGGTTAACCCAGAACAGCAACACTGGGAACATTTTGGGTTTCCATCTCCCATCCAGCTGGGACCTCAGCCATACCACCACCCACGCACACAAGAGAATGCAGGCTCCAGTTTATGAATATACAATTAATGTATAACGGACATGTAAGGTGGTTTGGATTCCCTGGCCCCAAGAGCTGTAAGGAAGACCCTCAGCTGTGAAAAACACTTGTGAAGCAAACTACTTGCGACAGTCTCCCTAAAACATAGTTTAATTATTTCTGACAGGGAACCAGGAGCCAGGAACTCTCAAATCTAAATCTTCCATTTAGCTGCCAGTTTAAAGATAGATGGGAGCCATACAATTTAAATCACCTTACAACACACACCCTGCTGTATGCCCTGACCGTTTATAACATGGCACTCCTAAATGCTCACAGGTTTCTAATGGGTGATTAAATAGTCAGCCTAGCTTTTACTTTTTTCTGATGGCACTCAAAGAAATGATCAAAATGGATTTCAGATCAAATTTTCACTTCAAGTTTTCTTTTTTGGCAGCTCAAGATGACTAAGAGTGATTTGCAGAAGAGGCCAGGTGAATTGTTTCTTGGTCATTCAGTCCCAGGGACAGAATTTGCCAAGTCTGTTCTTATTACAAGCCACACTTACTTTTTTTTTTGGTACATTTCCCAGTTCTGTTGTTAAAATTAGAGGACATGATTAGCTACCATCTGAGCTGCGTGAGCAAATGAGAAGGAAAGCTTTTAATTCTCCTATTACAGTATTCACAGACTGGCCAGCTGCACTATATTGCTCCTGCCTATTTAAGCTTAGTTAGAGTGCTGTGCTTGTGCATAAAAGACCTGCCTGTTAAATATTTTCACACCAGCTGTTCCCAAAAGGTGACTAAATATTTCCTTTCATCTTTAATCTCTTCCACAGTTTGTATGAACAGCTTAGCTGCTCCTTATCCTTTCCTAGAAGCGCATTGTGTTTTACTTCAGCTTGCCATGCAGCTCTCAAAGCTGCCTGCAGTTCCTTGAAGGAAGGGGATCTTCTGAGCCAATCTGGTCCCCAAATACAGAATCATAGAATATATTAGGTTGGAAGGGACCTTTAGAGGCCATCTAGTCCAATCACCCTGCAGTAAACAGGAACATCTTTGCTAGATTAGGTAGCTCAGAGCCTCATCAAGCCCAACCTTGAATGTCTTCAGGGATGGGACCTCCACTACCTCTCTGGGCAACCTGTGCCAGGGATCCACCACCCTCATAGTTAAGAACTTTTTCTTACTATCCAACCTAAATCTCCCCTTTTCTAGTTTAAAATCATGACCCCTCATCCTATCACTCCATGCCCTTGGGAACAGTTCTTCCCCAGCTTTCCTATAGTCACCTTTCAGGCACTGGAAGTCTGCTATAAGGTCCTCCCTGAGCCTTCTCTTCTTCAGGTTGAACAAACCCAACTCTCTCAGCTTGTCTTCATAAAAGAGTTGATAGGTTTTGTGGCTCCAACAGGTCCACGTCCTTCTTGTGTTAAGGGCTCCAAAGCTGGACACAGTATTCCTGGTGAAGTCTCCCCAGAGCAGAATAGAGGGGAAGAATCCCCTCTCTCGATCTGCTGGCCATGCTTCTTTTGATGCAGCCCAGAAGCATTCTGGGCTGCAGATCAACATTGGTGGCTCATGTCAAGAGGCTTATTGTCCTCAAAAAGTAAATCAGCCTATGCACCTCTTTTGGAAATACCTGGACTTTGAGTAACACCACATATTTCACTCCCAGACACTTGTATTTACCAGAAGGTACTCATGGAGGTTAATTGATTCATGGATGGAGGGTTTTATCTAGGGAATCAGGTACATTTCTGTTCCACCATCTGGGATTTCCCCATGTTGCTGCCTAGGGATTGGTGTCTTCCACTGCCTGGATTTCACCTTACTGTGTGTCACACTCTTACCTGAAGAAGTCAACTGGGCCTAGTGGCCCTGTATGGTTCAAGAAGGAAAGGTAGCTCCAGAGGAAGATGCACCTGAAACCTCTTTCACAGAGAACTTGTAGAGCATACTGGTCTCAAGACACTGTTGAGTTTTGGATTGTTCACCCAAGGGCCTCAGGTGTATCATAAACATTGTCCTCAGAAAAGGAAGATGCCAATCCTGGTTCATTTTTGTGCAAATTATCAAAAAGAAATGACCTGCCTTCAGTTTCAGGTCCTGCTCTATTCCACCACTGCTCACCCCATTGGGATCCTGCCCATGAGGCCAGCCTCAGCTGCCTGCTGGCTAGTTTTCCGACAAATAGCTTTTTTTTTTCTAAGTATCATCTCATGACTAGGGGAAGATACTTCCCTCTGGTCAGTAAAGGCTGCTCAGAATTCCCCAAGGCTCTCTTAAAATTCCCAATCCAATTCAAACCTACGTTAAATCTTGACAGTGGCCACTGATGTGCCTTAACTTCTTATGAAATCCATGTTGTACCTTTTTTTCTTCCTACACCAGCATGTGTCTGTCTCTTGTGGTTAACTCAATGCTTAAGAATCTCAGCTATCTGAGGCCAAGATTAGCCTTTGTGTTCTCCTTTTGCACTGTGCCAGGTGTAATGAGGTCACAGTCCATTAACAGAGCTTCAGAAGTAAGAATACTAAAGCAATTACTCATACAAATAAAAACCTTGTACCTGATTCTTTTATTTTCATTTTTGCATATCCTGCTAAAAAATGACCCAAATCTGTCCCCTTAAGAATAAAAAGTCTGCTATGTTCCCTTTGATATTTCAGAAGAAAAGTGGGAAAAGAAACCTATCAAACACAAGCCACCAGTGCAATACTTTGTTCCTGGCCCCTTTTAATTGGTATAGCAGACACAGTAGCTTCCAACACATGAAGTGGCATAATCAAGAATTTCATATTATTTTCACATTACATTAAAGAATTGGGTTGGGAAAGGGATAATGATGTCAATTTGTGCTTCATTTACGGCAAATCCATTTTTACATGTTTACTGCTATCCCCCCCAAATCCTAAAATTGGCCTGACAACAGTTTAAAGCTTTCCAGCTTAGAGAAGAGCAATGCAGATGAAAATTTTTCTTTAGCATTCATGTGATGCACAATCAGAGATTTAGCTGCTTCTGACCTGCCTGCTAAATCCTTTAATAAATATGGATTTAGTGCTAAAATATAAGATCAGGTGAAATTGCTCAGAGCTTCCTGGAAACTGGGGCAGTTCCACTGACCTTCAACATATTAATAGAAAATTTAATAATTAAAAATCTGTCTTAACTAGGATTTTCCCATTTCAAGTTGGCTCATCTGAGGCAGTTTCCAGCCTCAGACAGACTTTTCCAGAAATGTAGCACAGGAGAGAGGCGCTGCATAGAGCTAAAAGGCTGAGCTTGGTGAGGAGCTAAACCTTGTTTTCACAATCTGCATTTGCTGTAGGAGGCAAGTTATGGGGACTATCTGGGAAAAGCATCTACTGTAACGATATGAATGGAAAAAGCAGAAGGTTCGTGATGGGCATGATTTAGATAGCTGCAAAGTGCTAAATGCATTCTTCATAATGAAACTTGTTTTGCAGTGTTATAAAACTCATTTACGTGACTTGGTAACTCTGTAGTGACACATGAACTCCTCTGCTGGAACTCAAGAAGACAAAAAGCTCATCACTAGCTTTTAAACCCATCCTTTTTTTAACAAATGCTATAAGGAAAGGTTCAAAAGCTGAAAGGAGAGGTCTGAATTTTTGGTCCTTACCAGAAACAAGTCTGCAGCATGTATGAATCACAGAATCAGAGGATGGTCTGAGTTCCAAAGGACCTTGAAAGATCATCTAGTCAAAACCCTGACAGAGCAGGGCTTCACCACATCAAATAGGTCACAAAAGAACATGTCCTGGTGGGTTTTGAATGTCTCCAGGGGAGGAAACTCCACAACCTCTCTGGGCAGCCTGTCCCATGGCTCTGCCACCCTCACAGTGACAAAGTTTTTCCTTATGTTCCCATGGAACAGCCTGTGCTTCAGCTTGCCCCCATTGCCCTTTGTCCTATCACTGAACATCACTGTGAAGACCCTGACTTCATCCTCCTGACACTCACCCTTTACATATTTATAGACATCGATAACATGACCCCTCAGTGTCCTCCAGGCTAAAGAGGCCCAGCTCCCTCAGCCTCTCCTCATAAGGAAGATGTTCCATTCCTTTATCATCTCAGTGGCCCTGCGCTGGACTCTTTCAAGTAGTTCCCTATCCTTCTTGAAGTGAAGAGCCCAGAAGTGGACACAATATTCCAGATGAAGTCTCACCAGGGCAAAGTAGAAGGGGAGGAGAACCTCCCTTGACCTACTAATCACATGAAATCCTCTGAAAACCATCCTGTTTCACTGGTGCCTGGGGAACAGGTGTACGACTTTTGTCAGCGTCACTAATTGAAGGTCATGTGTTTCTTCCTTCAGAGATCGTGTCCTAAAAGCAAGGTCTGCATAATTTAATGCCTTTGTACAAATAACCTGTTTACCTATTTGTAAAACATACATCGATTAGGTAAATATTACTAATGTAGAAATAATTGTTTATATCAGTAAATATAAAGCCTATTTGCTTTTATGAGTAATTAATAATAATTACTCATAGTAATTAAACTCCTGATACTGAGATGACTGTCCACCCCACTCAAGGACCTGTGCATTCTGCACAGCTCAGTAAACTGAATATATCTGGAAGGTAACAGTTATTTCTTTTCTCTCCACAGATGAGGAAATCAAGTTTAAAGGATGCTCTCCAGAGACTGAAAATTAATCTATGCTATCCCTCACCAGGAAGAGAATGCTGGCCTTCAGTGATGGTTTTGAAATGTGAATCAGGACACCTGAGTTTTCACCTACTGAACTGGAATCCCTGAGGGGCATTGTGGAGGGCTTGCACTAGGGAATACATATCCTCTGGTATAGCATGACCCAAACCTGGACTCCCAAGTTGGTCTAAATCCTGATTCTTCCTGGGATTTGCAGGAGGACCAAATACAGGTCTCCAGTACATGTTTAGGAGGGACAACTCTGCACTTGCAGAGTTACATACAAGACTGGGTGTACACAAAGGAGGTATAAAATGTGTGCATGACAGAAAAGGAGAGAGTTTTAGAGCAGTTAGCTGGCTTAGCTGTCTATCTCTAGGAGAAGGGTTGGTGGAAATCCCTACTAAAAGAAAACATCCATTTCTGGCCCTCAGCTAGATACAAAAGATTAAGACCACTTCAGCTCTTTACCCCCATTTTCCTCCAGATGTTTGGTTCTTTGCTTGCATAAGCAGCTTTGTATCTAACTGAAAGACTTCCGCAAATCCTCATCTAGGTCTCATCTCTCTCTGGAGACTCAAATCAGGAATCTAGGCAGCGTTGAGACGCCTGACATGGAGATGAAGAGTCCACAGAGTACCTGCTCATCTGGGGCTGAGCAGATCCAAGAGATCTGTCCCATAGCTGCTCTAGGAACCCACCTTCCATCTCAAAAATAAGTAATAAATGAGTTTGGTATAGTAATATACTTAACAGATGTATGTCTGTCCTCTAAGACTGAGTGTCTTACTCTGTAACTGCACAGCACCTAGCACAATGGGACTCTTGGGAGATCTTGCCAGAAGTAGTAACAGTAAGAACAGGAGCAGTCATTAACAGTCCACATACTAAGGGATTGCAGCTCATACCCAGTCTGAGGAGCTGCACAATGTACAGTGGTACAGTTGGGATGTCTGTTAAAAAAAACCCACCTTGCTTCTAAGTTTCATTTCAGCTTGTTTCATATTTGCATGAAGGTTTTCCAGTTCCTGTCTGAACAGGTAGAACTCTGTGAGATGAAATTCCATTAAATTGGTCCTCTGCCTTTTATCAGCCTCTAGTTCCTACAATATTTATACCCCATTTTCATCCTTGCCTTAAATGCTAGGGTCTGACCATCACATTGTGTCTGAAGCATCTCCTCTATAGCTGTGATTTACTTTCCAACTCGTGTCAATCTTCCCTTTATTTATTATTCTGAACTTTATTTTAAACTGTCTCTTGCTGTTGAATAGCAGGGCATGAAATGCCAGGTATTGATGGACTTCAGTCTTGGAACTGAGATTTGTTGAGTAAAAAATAAATACCCCAAAGTGCAGGATTATTTTTTTTCTCTTTGATGTTTAATTGGATCTCAACCATTTCCGCGATGCGAGTTCAAGCTTCCCAGAGAAGAAGCAATTCCTAATGTATTAAAGGAAGTTCCTAACAAGGATTCTTCTCTGGGCTAATTTTAATTTCCTCTCTGTGTCCATAAGGAGGAGATAATTTGACAGGAGAAAAGCCTTTTGCTCATGCTTGCAGTCATTAAAAAGAACTTATTTCTTTTCCAATTCTGTAGCTTGGTTTTCTTTACAATAAATTTAACACAGCATTTGCAAATGTGTGTGCTGAAGTAATCACGAGCTAGATTTGCTTGGGACTCCCTTATTCAGAGCTCAGCACTACTCTACAGACAGTCCTGACGTGGTTTCCTTTTTCTTCAGACAACATTTCACCCAGGAACGTAGAAATTTTATTGCTATTAATCTATTTCAAAAGGATATTCAGAACACGTATGAATTGTGCTGAGCTGACATACCCAGAAGTTAGATGCCTGTCACTCCACGGAAATGGGATGCAGGAGCAGCTGCTCCGAAAGTTTTGTGTCTGCTGTGCTGTCCATATGTGTCAGCGCTAGTCTGGAAGGATCACCCTTATGGAAAAGAAGCAAAGCTCTGTCCAAAACCCTTTCAGACTTTCATCTGTCAAGGTCATTAGATAGGTGCCCATTAGTGCAAATTGTGAAGATGGCTTTTAGAGTCTGAATACCTTGCAGCTTGAAGGAAGCAGAGAAGTTGTGCTAAGTCCAGTGGTTCCACTCTGGACAGCTTATTAAGTCACAGATTTCTGGCCTTCAGTAGACACTGATCCACTATATGACAATCATTGGTCTTATGTTATTTTCATTTGTTAATTTTTACTGTAATTCTGGTTTACTGACTCACAGATTGTTTTCCCTATCATTTAATGTCAACCATTCTAAACTCAAACATGATTTGCTGAATCTGAAAGCTTCCTATAAACCTTTGCAGAAACTCTGATCATGATGAGCTATGATCATGATGACCCTGATTGGGTTGGAGTCGTGTAAGCTATCCACCCACAGTAGCATGGAACTGACTGAATGCAAACAGAGAAGCCATGACACAGAAGCTACAGCCATCCTTACCGAGCTGAGCGAGGTATGAGAGGACAGTCTTGAACCAACCTCATCAAGGTAGATCTGAGGCAGAACCTGACTATACACAAGTACCCACCCTGCTGACATTCCAGTGCTATTCTGGTTCAAAAAGGGGATAATCATAAGCAGAAGTCTAGACTCACAAAATCAAGAGGATGTTTACAGAGGCTTCAGTGAGTTGCTTAGAAAATGATTGGTCAAACTTATCAATCATCATCTATCAGTTCAAAAGCTGCACAACTGTCATAGAGCAATTCTTAGCCCACACAAATATACGCTGATTCCAAATGTTTTACGAGCATGACCTATTCCATGCAGTGACTATAACATTTCAGATTCTCAGCTGGTTTGATCAACTGGCTTTATCTTGAAAAGAACTTGAGGAACTGGCTCACATCACTCTTGCAGATCAGTAGTTCCATCCTCAGTGATAGCTGGATTACACTGACTGTGGGAAATAAGTGACTTAATAATGTTTAAAACAGCAGCAACTTCATAACAGATATGCTATTGTAGAGAAGGGGCTAAATTATGGTCCACCCCCATGTTGGTATGATCTTAAGTTCAGAAACTGTAAGGACTCTAAGACTCCTCCATTCAAAAGTAAAGTCAGAGAATAAGCCAAAATTTGGTCATCTGAGATGCATAACATTTCAGTGATACCAGCAAACATGATAATTATTTCACCAGCCCCAAAACACATTATTTTAATGGCAGCCTGTTTTAACCACAGAATTTAACAGCTTGTTGTGGTGCTGTGAAACATCAATACTTCAAATTAGCCAACTTAACATACACCCCACAGAGTCCGGTACATCACTGCTGCTTTCCATCAGGAAAGGCCACAACACAAAGCGTAATTGATCCAAGCATAAAGAACTTTTGCACTCATGGTGTGACTGCTGAGGTCACACTTGGAGATAGGAAGGAATGCTGAACTGAAATTGGCATGCTGGGAATTAGCCCAAGTTGTTGTAGAAAACAAAAAGGGAATGGAAAAGTCTACTCACTGCCCTTTGAGGGGGTCTGTAAATGTGCAGTGATGCTGGTACAGCTGATATGAAAGAAAGAAGCTTTACTCATCGCAGTATGCCCAAGGTCAGTGAAGACCAGTGATTGCTTGTTGCACCACTGGACAGATGCTATTCTCAGCCTGAGACATGACCTAATCAGACCAAACGTTTTGTGATCTAATGGTCAGAGCCAGACTGATGATATCATCATTTCCACTGGTTTTGGCCGAGTTTGAAATGACTGCTGGAACGCAAGTTTTCAGTTCCTTCAGTCTCTGTCTTGGTCATTGTATCTGGCCAAGTCTACATGGATTGCTGCAAACAGAGGGGTGACTGAAAGTAAGATCAGCTAAAAGTAAGATCCTAAACACACCCTGAAGCTGACAGTTCAGTGGATCCTTGGTTGGCCAGGGAAATGTGCTCAGACCATTTCTCAACTATCAGGTACTAGGTAGGAATCCATATTTGAAATGTAAGTTGTATCTGCCATCTCATTGGAGTTTTCTCCCTCCCTTTAGCATGTCCTTTCCAGTTACAAGCTGGAGGAAGATCATTCCAAGTGGCATTTGGTTATACAGCTATGCTGGATAATGTTTTCTTAAGTCATTAAAATCTAAAATAAAAGGATGTTTATCAGTTTCAGGTGTTGTATCACAAGGTTCAGTTCTCTTGTCCTTCCCCATATGTTTTAATGCTAAGAAAAGTATAGATCAGTTATTTCTTGGGCATTAAAGGAGGCTCTAGTCTGTAGTGAGGTACAAGCTTGTATCAGGTTGAATTGATGGGCAGGGGCCAATGGGATGAAGTTCAACATGGTGAAGTATCAGATCCTGCACTTTGGTCGTAACAACCCCAGGCAATGCTACAGGCTTGGGGCAGGGTGGCTGTAAAGCTGCACAGAGGAAAAGGATCTGGGGGCGTTTGCTGACACTTGCCGGAACATGAGCCAGCAGTGTGCCTGGGTGGTCAAGAAATCAATGGCATCCTGGCTTGTATCAGGAATAGTGTAGCCAACAGGACCAGGGAGGTGATTATCCCCCTGCACTCAGATCTGGTGGGGTCACACCTTGAGTACTGTGTCAGTTTGGGGCCCTTCACTACAAGAAAGACATTGAGGTGCTGGAGCATCTCCAGAGAAGGGTGACAAAGCTGATGAAGGGTCTGGAACACCAGACTTATGAGGGGCAGCTGAGGGAACAGGGATTTTTCTCTGTCTGGTGAAAAAGAGGCTTAGGGGAGACCTCATTGCTGTCTACAACTACCTGAAAGACAGTTGTGGTGAGCTGGGGGTCAGCCTCTTCTCACAGGTAAGTAGCGCCAGGACAAGAGGGAATGGCTGCAAGTTGTGCCAGGGGAGGTTCAGGTTAGAAATGAGGAGAAATTTCTTCTCAGAAAGAGCATTTGGGCATTGGAACGGGGTGCCCAGGGAGGTGGTGGAGTCACCGTCCCTCACGGTGTTTAAGGAAAGGTTGGATCAAGTACTTAGGGACATGGTTTAGTAAGTAATGTAGGTGGTAAGGGGGATGGTTAGACTAGATGATCTTAGGAGGTCTTTTCCAACCTTAATGATTCTAAGATTCTATGAAACAGCTGATGTAACACCTTTTACAGAGACATTTTTACCCCTTAATGAAGAAAATGATGGTTTATGGAGGAACGTTTTCCAAGGATGGCTTTTTCTCTTGGTGGCCTTGGGCGTGGCATGAATTTAACATGATATTTTGTTTCATAATGTTGACACCAATAAGCCCAAGGAAATAGACTTTTGTGAACCCCAGTGATGTTAGACCAATGGGATATGATGTTGCCTGGTAAGATCTATGAGAACTGTGTTTCTGTGTGTCTGTCTGCATGTATATGTGAGCACAGTAGTCTCCTACACAATTACTAATGAAAAAAACACATTGAAAGGTAAAGGTGCATTTTGTTTAGCTTTCCCTGTAAAAGTTCATGTCCTTATCTTATTGGTATACAGAATTGACCCACACTCCCACAAAGTGAACAGCAGCTTTTCCATTGATGTCAAATGCACAGTCCAATCATTTATATTACTCCCCTGGAATCAGAGACTACACACACCATGTTAATTTTATTTTAAATCCAGTTTCTCAGCCTACCAAAAGCAGTAAAGCCACAAAGGACTGTTACATAACTGGTGGGTAAATACCTGGTCTTCTGCTAGCCCTATGGATACCCAAGATATTTACCCATGGTGCTTGGAGGCCAGGTTTATCAAGCCATATCTAAAAGTGTTGTGATCACTATATGGCAGTCTGAAGCCCCTTTTGAGGTTTTATTTTAGCCAATCACACAAGCTAAGAGGGCGTTTCCTATTTTTTTCTGCTAAACACCACAGTTCTGTAACTACCTCTCTCCTGAGGAATCTGCAATCATGACGCCGGCTGAAACTTCTACAGTTATTTGGCAGAACTGAGGATCTCTCACAAGCTGAAACTCAGACTGCTCTAAAGTAACATGAAGTCCCCAAATAAGAAGGCAGCTGAATCAGTGAAGAATCAGTTAAGGTCTCTTTCAAGGATTTCCACTTAACTAAAATCTGAACAGACTTCTGCAGAGTTTTATCTTCTCTACGACAACTACCCACTAAATTGGTGAAGTCACGGGAAGTTTAAAGGCAGGAGGGGATGGCAAGGAACTGAGCATGAATTCAAACCTTTTTTTCCCCCTGCCTTGTCCACTAAAGTTACTTCTAACATTTCTAGTCAGAGTAAGTGTGGCCAGGATGAGTGCTGCAGTGCTGGAAATCCTGACTAGATGGATGATCTGAAAACTGTTCTTATCCTAAATGACAGGTTGTCTGTGCTTTAGAATGATGCCTGGTTGACATGAAGGGCATGAAACCTCTGTCCTCAACTTGGGCATCCCTTTGGATGGGCCCAGCCAGTTCATTCTCTTCTTTGAGATGGATGCTTGTAGTATCTGTATTGACCTGGTAGTTGGGATATTCTCCCAAGAAGTGACAGCACGTCCAATGCTTTCTTAGACTGATAACACACCTGCTGCATGTCACAGAAGAAATTTAGGAACTTAAGGTAGCTTTTCAATAGACTACTCTAGGCAGACAGTGGGATGTCTCAGAAGTTGAGAAGAGGTTGTCCCCAACACTGTAGTACAGATAGATAATCTGCATTTGTTTAGGGTAGATCATAAATGTCTAAATATCTTTGTGATCATAGGCCTTAGTAACAAAGTTTGGCAACAGGTTGCTGGGAAGCAGCATTTCCTCTCTGCTGCAGAGGGGGATCAGGGCAGACATAAAGTCAAATGACCTATCCCCAGAAAAATGTTAGCAGCAGAAGTGGTGAGAGAAGGTGTAAGACCAAACTACTAAATTTCGTAAGATGTAGTCATGTAAGCTCAGCCTCCATCTCTGGACAGACATGCTCTCTCAGCCTTTTCAAAATGTGAAGAAAAATATCAAAGTTTCTAACTTCTTTGCTGAGTCACAGCTTCCAGTTCCCAGATCTTACCATTAAATGTACAGCCCAAGATTTAATATCTCCACTGCCAATTTAGGGCCACCATATAAAAATTACTATTCCTATTACTGCTCCTCTCCATTGTTCTTTTAAAGGTCTGAAGTATTGCACTGGATGTCAATCATGCATAAAGTGTGTCATTATGAATGAATGATTGAGAAAGGGTCCTTATCTGTATGCAGGTCAATGTACAACTACTGTCAACTGCCTAGAAAAAAGTCAGTGCACATTACACAGAGAACATAATTGCTATTTCTGCTTGGTATAATCTACTTGCTGATGGTTCTAGTGAATATCATGCATGTTGAGATGTCAACTATCAAGCAGAGAACAATGTGAAAATCACCGATTTAAATCTGTGGAGAGGGAAGGACACCACCAGGTAATTTCAGGAGAACATCTGAAGGGCAGCACCAAAGAATTCCAGTACTGCAGGCAGTCAGCTTCACTGGGGAAATACCAGACACAACTGAAATACCTCTATGCAAGCATACGTAGCATGGAGAATATAGAAGAGGAGTTGGAGATGGGTGCATGCCTGCATGGCTGTGATCTTATTAGCATCTTGGAGATGTGCTGCGATGGCTCCTCTGACTGGACTGTTGGAATGGAAGGATACAGGCCTTCTATAAGGAAGTGATTGGTGACAGCCAACATGGCTTCCCAAAGGGCAAATTATACCTGAGAAATGTGGCAGCCTTCTACAATAGGGTTATGGTGTTGGTGGATGAGGGAAGAGTGACTGCTGAAGTCATTGTTGAAGAGTGACACTATTCTGCATGTCATCCTTGACATGGATTTGGGATGGACCACTTGGTCGATAAGGAATTGGTTGGATGGCTGTATTCAACAAATTCCTGTCAATGGCTCAGTGTCCAAGTGGAGGCCAGTGTTCCTCAGGGGTCAGTGCAGTTTAACATCTTTATCATAAACATAGACCATGGGATTGAGTGCACTCAGCAACTTTGCAGACACCACCAAGCTCTGTTGTGCAGTTGACACACTGGAGGGGAGGGATGCCACCCAGAGGGACCTGGACAGGCTGGAGAGGTGGGACTGTGTGAACCACATAAAATCCAAGACCAGCTACAAAGCCCTGCACATGGATTGGGACAATCCCAAGCAAAAACTACAGGCTGGGCAAAGAATGGATTGAGAGCAACCCTGAGGATCAGAAGTTCAATATGAGTTGGCAATATGTGCTTGCAGCCCAGAAAGTCAACCATGTCCTGGGCTGCATCAAAAAGAAGGTGACCAGCAGGTTGAGGGAGAGGATTCTGTCCCTCTGTTCTGGTGAGAATCCCCTGCAGTGCTGTGTCCCATTCTGGGGCCTGCAACGTAAGAAGGACATGGAGCTGTTTGGGTGAATCCAGAGGACGCCATGGAGATACTTAAACGGCCATGGAGACAGTCTGAAGAGTTCGGCTTGTTCAGCCTGGAGAAGAGAAGGCTCCAGGGAGACCTCAGAGCCCCTTCCAGTCCCTGAAGGGGCTCCAGAAAAGCTGGAGAGAGACAGGTTAAAAGGGCTGGGAGGGACGGGTCAAGGGGGAATGAGTTTTAACTGAAGGAGGGGAGATATAAGTTAGATATGAGGAAGAAATTCTGCCCTGTGAGGGTGGTGAGGCCCTGGCACAAGGTGCCCAGAGAAGCTGGGGCTGCCCCTGGATACCTAGCTGGGTTCGAGGCCAGGTTGTATGGGGCTTTGGGCACCCTGGGCTGGTGGGGGGTGTCCCTGACCATGGCAGTGGATGGGAACTAGATGGGCTTTGAGGTCCCTTCCAACCCAGACCGGTCTGTGATTCTATGAATTTAATTCTTTTAAGAATGACTTTGGAACCAAATACAATGCTGTTTTGATGGGGCTGAGATTGGTACCGATGATGTGTGAGATCCCTCTAGTTAATATTGAATTCCTCAGTGTAAACAATATGACTCACCTATTCATTTCACTGCACTCAGCAAATATGTCTTATGGTACGTGTTGTGCTGCCTCTTGATTATACAGAAGTACTTGGTCCAGTTTAAATAGGTTAGGAGTGAGACTGCATCACATACTAAGTTCTATTTTATGTTGCAGCACAGGCCTTTGCCTTCTTCCTGCTATAGTCTGACAATAAGAGGTTAAGAGAGCTGCCCTTTAATGGCTTCATTAGCTGCCATGCTTGGAGAATGAAGTCCTTTGCTAGAGCTCATTAAGAGGTGAAGGGAGATCACATGCCAAAAGCCTGGGATACAGAGGATCTGAGTTGGCAGGCCCTGGAGAAAAGGGGTTAGGGTGAGTTGTTCCTTAATTGTCTCCCTTGTACTAAGCATTACCTCGGACTTTTTGGCTGAACTATGTTATAAAGAACCTTTTTGTATTTGATTTTGTAACAGTACTAAGATACAAAAGTGAAAGGATTTAATTCACCCATGGAGAAATCCAAAAGCCCCTTTTGCTGCTCAGAACAGGTTATCTCTGGACTTACCTCTGCACCTTTCTCTAAAAGACTTTTTTTTGTAGTTGGGATTCAACCAAAGAAAGAAGTGCATACTGAAGGAAAGGGGTTCCTAAGAAACTTTCCCTGGCATGAAAGGGTAAAGCATGTTGAAGAAGAGTGAAAAAGCTGAGGTAGCATGGCAGCAGCCATATCTGAAGATATCACAGAATTGCAGGGATTGGAAGGGACCTCAAGAGATCGAGTCCAACCCCGCTACCAAAGCAGGTTCCCTATGTCAGGTTGCAAAGGTAAACACAGCCCTAACTGCTTTGCTAAGCTGAGCTTGATACATGCAAGTACTTAATTCTTTCACTTAAAAATTCTTTTGCTCTTTTTGGTCCTATTTCATAGAACAATAAAAATCTGGCCCTTTTAGCCCCTTCTATAGAACTTCCACCCCACTGGGTCGGGAACTTGTTGTTACATGTATTAACTTGCTTGCTCGCTCAATTTTAATCATGCAAGAAGAGTACCACACATCCCATGAGTAAATCTGTCTTTCAAATCAAGTCATCAACTCAGTGGAAAGGTCCAGGTTAGACATGGAAGTTTACAAATCACCTTAGCTGTGATTTTAGCTGTGAGGCACAATAACCTGAATGTTACAAGCAGCTTGGTGAGGAAAAAGGCCTTGGAATGATGCTCAGGTTTGTCTCAAATAACCTCATACTGCCAAAGAAAGTTTGCCCTAGATGGATTTATAAAAGCAGTACAAGGAAAGCTTATAAATCATCTGAACACGACCCTGCAGGTTAACAAAGGGAAAGTGGATACTATTTGTGTGCAGAAATGAACTTTTTTCCAAATCCACCCCTGCAATCCCCAAACCTCCATATAAACTCAGAATAATGACTCAGTTGTGAACTATGCTACAAAATCACTAGAAATACCCTCCTACTTTTCCCCTTTTCTTATAAATGAACTAACACAGTATGAAATTGAAGATGTTAATGTGGGGAGAGGAAAAGCCTGACATCAGATTTATTCTCCTATCAGTGCAGGATAGCTTCCCTCCTTGTATCTGCAAAAGTCAAGGTAGTTTTAGTCCCACTCAAGTATGCCTCCCTGTCTGCTTATTCTTCAGCCCAGTCAATTTTACTTTATGACAAGCTTCCTAACATCTAACCTAAATGAGGACTGTCGAGAAGGTTTTTATGTTCCTTGTACCAGTTTATTCAGCTTGCCCAATCTTTGGAAGTTGCTCTCTTAGAATATTTGCATGCAGTTAACCTGATTTTCATTACACGTGGTAGTAATTCCTCAGTGAAAATGTCATTTATATATTTTTTTTGCTATATCCACTCCCCTAATAGTGGGGTTTTTTTGTTGCTTTGCTGAAAATTCATTTCATTTCATTGCCTGCACTATGCTGCCCTGATTTTTTGGACTAGTTCCACCCCAGATGTGCAAGGTAAAGACGCTGTTATTGTGGTGGTCTTGCTTGTGAGCACAATATAGAGCATAAAAGACAAAAGACTAATGCTCTATAGTTTCTGACTTTTGAACATACTACATTTCTCTGGGCGGCACATAAAAGCTAACTGCATTTGAAAAAAAAAAAAGAAAAAGCTCCTGTGTAGTTTTTCTTTACCCTTCATTGCAGAGTCCTGATGCAGATTTTGAGCAAGGTACCCATTCAGCTGAGGAAAGAAGGAAGGTCACAGCCCCAGACCCTTACTCAAAACTGCCCATAAAAATTGTCTTCTCAACAGATGCTTGTACCATTAAACACTCCTACTCAGTGAACTTATTTTTCACATGATAGAGGACAGCTCTTACAGCCTTTTAATATGAATCTCATGTGACACTCGTCCTCCTTTAGCTGAGCTGAGAAAAGCACAGCCTTTAAATTCAGAATGGAAATGAGACATGAAGGATTGCCACCTCTTCCTTCTTGTTTACAGCCGCCTAAAGAATATTTAGTCATCTCCTAAAAATCAAACCAGACCCTTTGGTGGCTATTGGGATCCATCAAGAGCTAACACCAGAACAAGCAGTTATACGTAGACCATCGGTTACATTCATAGCAATATAATGCATGATCGCCAGCCTAGGTGGCTTTAATGGGGTTATTTATTATTTTACGTTCAGCAATGGAAGGAGCATTATTTATGTAGTTGAGCTATGGCATTTCTGCTTACAGTCATGCCTTACTGGAACACACTCGTACCACTCTTTTCTTGCAGATCTTAGCCTGAATATTTCACAAAGTTTAAAGAAAATAACAAACAGTGAGTCACTGTTGACATTACCGATTGAGCAGTCATGTCCAGTCCAGTTGGGATCGCAGCTGCAGAGGCCGGTATCTGGGAGAAAGGTCCCATGACCAGAGCATTGGTCCAGGCAAGTAGCTCTTGGAGTCTCACAGTTTGTTCCTCCCCAGCCAACTGAACAGTGACATTCTCCTCGCACACACACGCCTCGTCCCGAGCAGGTAGGGTCCATGCAGTCCACTACACGTGAGATTGAATAGGAAGCAGATAGGGAAAACAAATGGGATTACCAGAAAAAACAAAAAAAGCTATCAGGTTGCCATCTACATAAACTTATTTATATGGTATCTCAAGGCTTCAACCAGAAAGCAAAGCCCCACCATACACAAAACACGTTTCATGCAAGAAGATAGTGTCCCAAAAAGGCAGGGACTCATGAAACAAATGAAAAACAGAGAGAAGAGTAATTATTAATTACATCCTTTTGTCCAGGCCTACACTGATCTTTCTAGTAAGAACAGGCTAATATCAATTAAGAAAAGAATAAAAATAATATTCTCTTGCATACATATTGTGCCTCCATTTACAAGAATAGCCTAAATTACTGTTACTAATGAACTCAAAGCTGAGCTCTAGTTTTCTGAGAGAGAAGTTTACACAGAGACTCAGCAGAAGTTGATGTTCCTTATTCAGCAAAACAACATGCTTAAATTGAGGAATGTGCTGAAATCTGTACGGGTTTCACAGATACTTACATAAATTTCACATATCCTGGACTGTTTTCCTTAGTAAGGTTTAAACCCAAATCATATATTTTTGGATATCCGTGCTTTGCTTTTGATCAGCTCATGCTTTTTTTTAGATTTTTTTAAGATCAATTTTTTTTTGTCCCACTCAAAGAGGCATTTTCTCAACAAGATTGAAGACCAGTTAGGCGCAGAGTACAGTGATGCGTACCAAAAGACCGTATGTAGTGCTGCCTGATTCCTGAGTTATGTGTTTTGTAGGCAACTGTCAGCTCCTCTGCCCACGGGGGAATTTCACTGAGCAATCAAAAAAAATGTGAAACGCACCAGACACCCTCTCAAAAAAGGACTGGAGGAGTTGATCATCTATTTATATATAAAAGCACATAGGACAGCCTAGAGAAATTCTTCCCATCTCTTGAAACGGTGTGTGGCAGTGCCCTGGGGATGGGTGACAAGTGTCAGTCTGGCGAAGCAGTGAGAGGAACGCTGTCCAGCTCCTGGCTCGAATACAGGAGAGCAGAGCACAGCCACTGGACACACACACAGCAGGTTTGTGCTTCATTTCTTTCCACCCCTCCTGTAAAAGCTAATAAGAATCCCAATGACCTGTTTAAGATCCAGAAACCTTAAAAGGAAACACAACAGCTGCTCTGATAATTCCCTGGATTCTTAAAACCTTCTCAGTCTGACAAGTAATGGCTCAGCAATTATTATCCCAAGGCATGTGAGAGCATTTTCTGTTTTGTTTGATTCCCGGAGCCCTGCTCATAGCTGGAACAATCCTCGAAAATTGTGAGAGGCTGGAAAGGATGAGTCTATAAATCTCCTTCACTGTTAGCGAGCTGGGAGCTAGGGTGCCAATTTTAGCATGAGACCCTTGGAGCCCTGGCCCTGTTCTTTCTCAGCAGTAATAAGTACGAAAAGGACTAAGAAACGGACTAGCCGCCCCGTAAGTTCTCAGCAGATGGTTCGAACATAGAGAACAAAGATCACAGGCTAACTGACAAGAGGCTACCTCCAGGCAATTAATCATCCCCTCTGAAGGTCAATTGGGAAAAAGGTGAGTTTTACAGGGGGCTCCATCAGAGGAGGCAGACAATCTGCTATCTCAGCTCTAACACAGACGATTATAGGAGGGGAATGTGCATGTCAGAACCCCCCATTTATCATAATCCCAAGGCCATTTTTCATGTTGAAATGAGCCCTTTCAGAAAATGTCACACACAATGGCTACTTTAATCTCAGCCTCACTAGCTGTATCTCTTTAGGCTTTCTGCACCATCGGAAGGGCCCTGGGACAGGATTACGGGCTTCTGCTTTCTTCTTAATCAATTGCTTAGTGGATTTGGAGTACAATGGTATATTTTTAGGGAGTTCTGCTTGACAAATTTAGCTGCTCAGCTCTGGGAGAAACAGAGATGGGAAGAGGGGCAGGAGGGCAGAGCTGACAAAACCCAGTATCCTTTAAAAAATAATAATAATAAAAAAAATTTAAAAAGCTTTGCATGTATCTGTTGTGCTGCTTGAAAACTGTCCCAAGTGGTCTAATTCCTGGTTGGAAAATGCCCCATTTATAGTTCTGCCTTGTGCAGAACCTTTTCCAGGGAGATAAATCATGCAGCAAGCAAGGCTAGTGACTCTTCTACACTTTTCCCCAATATGCTTCATGCTTCATTGGTCACACAAGTTATTAGGCTTATTCGGTACCCAAAGAGTAACTTCTCATTTTTCACTGCTTAAATTTGCTCCCCTCCCTTTAATGTCTTGCTGGCTTAGCCCATGCCTTATAAAATATGGGCTAATAAACCAAGGAAGGAGAAAAGAAAACCGCATGTAAGATTGTTGGCTGATGTTTTATAAACATTGCTGAGCTTCTATGAAGGGAAAAGAAAAGACAGAAGAAACCCTGGAATGAAAACCCATTATAAACACGGACTAAACAGTGAAGCCATGAGAACTGAGAAATAATGGAAAGTAATCAATACCAGATGGGCCTTCTTAGAAGAGAAATTAAAAAGTAAAAGCAATTTAAAAAATAGTATAAATCAACTTTTTTACTAGATCTAAATATATATATATATATATATGTACGTGTCCCAAAGATTTCCCACATGGCGCATTTCTGAGTTACTTCCCCCTCACAACACAATAGAAATTATGCCTTGAATATGAAAAACAAATGCACATTTGGAAAAATACTATACAGCTCATAAGAAAAATCATGTTCTCTTTGTTCTTCATTCTTTTTCAAGTTTTTTACCTGGTGGGACTGACACTGTCCCCTCTTACAGTGATAACATAAAGTAACTGAGGTTTCCTGCTCTAAACGTGTCCAGGGGAGAAAAAAGGTCCTGTTAAAAAAGGGCAAATCTTACTCTCATTTACACACATTAAATACATCTGTCTGGAGGCAAAATCAGGATCTCTTCATTTCTGTTTATCCAGTACAGATATGATATAGTAAATATGAAGTCTATGGAGATGCTTTAAAGATACTTCAGTCGTCACTGCCTTTGGGTTTTACATGCCCCACGGCTTCATTGAATTGTGCTTTCTTGAGCTGGAATGAAGCCTTTTCAAGAGATGCCTTATTGTTACAGAGCTGATACTTTCTTCACTTCTAACATTTACTGACACTGAAGCCATGTTCCATCAGAGATGCCCCACTCCAATACATTTAACGCATCAAAGGAATTGCTAGATTAGATGCCATTTGAATGTCTGAATCCAATTCAGTCCATTTTTGTTGTCTGTAAAATAAAGATGTTTCAGAGAAATCTTTACCCCTCATACATGAAGACAACCATAAATTAATGCAAGCGATTCTTAAACATCTATCAAATGGACATCTCAAATCTACCAGGTGGTGCAGGGGCCTTATATATGCATTTCTAGAAGCAGAATTTGAATGCAATTATTTTCTCAGGCCATTTGCATAGAATTTTGAGACTAATTTTCAAAAGTGCTGAACATTATTCAATAAATGAGGCACTTCTGGTTGTCTTTGTATTAACTGTCCAAATGATTTGTACACTTACAAAACTGTCCACTTTTTTATTCAGCAATAAAAAGCCGTCACAGACTCTGCAAGATAAAGGTTTATGGTGGCAGGTGACTTCCTACACAAAAAGATTAAAGATACGTGCTACAAGACACCATATTTATGAGCCTCAAATCTCAATGCAGATGAAAAATGTTTGGGGCCAATGTGAGGAAAAATCTATGGAAGAGCCATTAAAATAATATCTGATTTTGAAGCAGAATTTAACTTGAGTCCTGATCATTTCTAAGCTTTTAAAGCTGACAAGAACCAGGGACTTTCTCTCACACACCACCATTTTGTGTATGTAAGCAACTGAAATCACTTGGCATAACATAGAAGAGAAGAAAGCACTGCAAAAGTAATTATACGTTTAGATGTGCAAATGGAAATGATGCTTTAATAAGAACATTTGAACATATGATTAGATGTTCTGGTCTTTCAACGAGATTTGTCTATCTGAAGCATTTGATGCCTTTTCATCCAATTATTGAACAAATATGATAGCTAATGACAAGTTATTTTTATGTTGCATCCATCTATTGTATCTCTAAGGTGCCTATTACTGTTCTGTTTAAGTGCCAGTCCTATTCTGAATTGCCTCCATCCATGTATTTATGTAACGACAATCAAAGCGAAAGGCTAATTGAATGCATCTTGCAAATACCTTCTTCACAGCTCTCGCCTTTGTATCCTGGGTTGCAGATACAGGTCCCCATGATGCACGTGCCGTGGTTATTGCAGGAGACGTCAATGCACTGGTTGGTCGGGACGTCACATTCCGCTCCTTTCCAACCGCTATGGCACAAGCACCTGCCCTTCATGTACTGCCCGTTTCCGCTGCACAGCACAGGGCAGGATGCTAGGGAAAGATAATAGAAATCACATTAAAACCCAACTGTACACACCACCCCCTTCAAAAAAGGAGCACAAGAGTCCAGCACGGGGTTTACACTCTTCATACACAGTTCTGTTCTTTGCCAAAACCAATTTTATGTGGATGACACCCAGCTGTTGACTTTATTTTCCTACGACTGTTTAAAACAAACAAACAGTGCTCCTGAGTTAGAGTATCTCCTTGCTTTGTGCCTCTCATACTTCTTTTTCACAAACTAAACTCAGAATCTTCAAGTATTCTGACTTTTCAACACACTGGTGTCTTCTTTCAGCAGCACCACTGACCTTAGATCGTTTATCACTATCCCTGACCCGCTGCCAGACTTCATACTTTCCTTGACATTGGCTCTGCTGTGGACCTTAGCTGTACACAAATCATTGGGGTTTGGTTGTAATTCTCAGCTTTACGGGTTTCAGTTGCTTTGCTCTAGGTCCAGAATGCCATGTTGAAACTATTTCTCTGATTTAGCTCATGTCTTTACCATCAAGTGAATTTCCAGCCCCCGTTTTTGGTTATCACCTCTGGTGGACTTTATTTGTCATCAGACACAATGCAAAACTGGCCACTGGTCTTTCCAAACTCCCTGTAATAAAAGTTCTCCAAATCTCTCCACTTTATATCAGTCTAAAAAGGATTTTTAAATTGTCCCTGTTTCCAGAAAATCATCTGATTCTCAAGGCCAACCAGCTACAGGATTTCTCCCCTGTGATAAAGCGGAGAAGAGAAAGATGAGAAGCTCAAGCTGTGGCATGATGTAACCCAGGATTATGGGGTTTCTCAGATAAATTTGGAAAATGCCAGGCAGAGTGAGATGGGATGAGCAGGCTCCCCAAGAAAGGAAAGGTCATCAAGTACCAGAGTCCAGCCTCCATGACCAAAGCTTTGGTAACCGTTGGTCTCTGAGCGTCCTTCAGCCCCTCTCTGGTGATGCCTTCTCCCTTTTCCATTCTTCACACCATACGCTTCTCTTGTCCTCTGTTCTGACTTTTCCAAGGAAACTGATTTCTGTCCCTCAGAAACAACAGCCTTCCCCCGTTCACTGTCCCTTGAAATGTCTTCTTGCTTAAGCCCTGTTCTTTTCAATGTCATTTTGCTGAAACTCCACTGCAATGACATGTATTTAACAGACTTCTCTCTCTCACCACTGCTCGTCATCCTTAGGTGTGAGCAGCTGGGCATCTCATCTGCCCCTCAGACAGGCAACTCATGAACATTTTTATGCAAGATAATTGGAAAGGGCAATTCCAGTCTGCTTTTTAATTCAACTATACAGTGCACTTCTTTTGCTTCCCTTCCCGACTGAGCATACACAAGAAGAGGTACTAACATGGTTAAGGGCAAAGTTCCTCTCCTCCTGCCTTTTCAGATAGCCATCATACAGTGCCCATCCCATGCCTTCCACCTGTTTCAGTATTACAGAATTATAGCAACCTCCAAAAACTCCAAAGGATTGCCAGCTCCGACTGTTAAACTGATTTGATATGCAGTGAACTATGTATGCTTGACCAAGACAAATGGGGTTTAGAAACAAAAGGAGTTTCACAACTGTTACTTACTAAGGAGCCCTCTGTTCACTGCAAAGGAAGCACATTGCAGTGGTGAGTTTCAAGAGCATCATTTGAGAGGAGATATCTACCTATGCAGTACGAGGCATAAATTGTTTAAGGTACACTGTGTTGTGTACATGATTCACAGCAAACTCACTCTGTAATTTCACTTTGCAGCTAGGCTGATGGAATTTTCCGCCCCCATGTCTCAGATTTCAAATGCTCAGTAATGGACCCTGTTCTTTCAAGGCACTGGAGGAGGATAGTCAGCAGCTCTTTTCAACAAGAAGATAGAATAATCACCTTTAACCAGAGAGAGGCTGCCTAGGAAGATTCACATGTTTTCTGACAAGACAGCTGATCACTCAGTACAAGATCAGATAAATTACTGGCCATCTGCAATAAGGCAGGAACTCTCCGGAGCCCTCTATGTATGGAGAGCACCTTCAGCACAACCTGGGGAGTGCTGCTGCAAATGTCAAGGCATTGGCAGGAACAAGACCTGCATTGTAGCATACCACAAGGAATAAAGACAAAAGAGGTTTCTGGATTTTTCTTCACCGCTGCTTGGGCAACTCTTTTCCATATATAAGAATATATAGTTACTGTTTGATCATTCAGATTCACACAAACAATATCTAAGATGATGAAATAATATTAATTCTCTTGTGTGGTTATGGTAGCAACAACCCAAATGCACATGACTTTTCTTGTACAGCTTAGCATCAGAGAGTAAGATCATTGGTGTGTTTTGTTGACTTTGTACACCATCTCCCATATTCAAGTAGGACATCAAAAGGCCTGCAAATACACCTCCAGTGATTTGTTATCATTTACTTGATTTAAAATAATTAGTTAATAATACATTAATAATTAACCATTATTAAAACCAGAAAGGCTTTCTGCTCCACAGTTTCCCATCCATTTGCACAGTTATTTACAAGGCTGAATTGAAACAAAGGAACACCCTGGAAATCTATGACCTAGAGACCTTCATGTGTAGAGACCTGCATGTTTAAGGATTACGACTCACTACAGGCACCCATACATGCCTGTAGGTAGGTACACACTGAAGCAGCCTTACACATGCTGCAGTTGCTGCCCTCTGAGGGATTTATAGGTCAAAAGCAGCATATTAGATTCACTTGAAAAACAATGGGAAGCCAACACTGGGGCCCTCCTAAATCACGTTCATGGCAAGATCACCTGTTTAAGAAGCCCACTGGATGGAGATGCATACACAGATAGTATTTGGACACTCCAGGCATTAATCTGTTCTAAAGGCGGAGAGTAATCTTGGCTCTAAACCCAGATGGTTATGAACCAAAAGATGGACTGGAATAAAAGGTGCTCCTATCAGCCAGAGCAAGCACTCTAGTGGAATGGGAAATGCTCATATGTCTCAAATGAAGTGCCTGGGAGAGGTTGGCATATAACCCATGAAGGGAAGTAAGGTCCTTTGAAAGTGGATTCAGAACAGAAGTTTAAATATTCTGGTAGTGAAGGAGCTTCTCCACTGACTCTGCGGGGAGCCTTGGGGGGAACAAACCCTGAACCCTTCTGCTCCTACCAGAAGTTAGGAGGTGTGAGTAGGAAAATGCTGTGGTAGATGGAAAAAAATCCCTCCCTTTGTCTCTAGCTGTATGGGTTTGAAAAGGAGCTTGGAAATGCAAACCAAGTGTAAGGAAATGCAAACCAAGTGTAACCTGAGTCAGCAAGAAGTTTGACAGAACAGCTCTCAGGGATGCAGATTGCCACATCCATCTTATTTGGGCTGTGAACTCTGAAACACCTCTGGGGCTTTAGCCTGGACCACACTGCCTCAGCAGAGAGCTCCCTGCCTGCGGGGTGTGCGGCCGTCCTTATCTCTTGGCTGGGCTACAGCGATGTGACCCAAGCTCAGCTGGAGTGGAGAGGATGTGGGGTTGGACAGAGTTTAGCTCTCTCTCTTGGGAAGGAGCGAGCCTGCTTTCCAAAGAAGCAATGGGCTGGGGCGAAGGCCTGACCTCTTGCCTTAGCAAAGCTCCTTGTGTGGGCACTAACTTTTTACACTACCTCCCTCCCCAGATTTATGAATCTGCACTTAGTCTGTTGGACTCTTTGAGCCAAAAAAGGCCTTGAAAAGGTTGATGCACGGCATTCTGACATTTCCCACATGCAACGTTTTGATTTCTTGTTCTGAAATGTGTTCATACTAAAAGTACTTCAGTTTGTTTTTAAAATGTTTAAATAACCTGAAAATTTCAGGTCAAATGAAAATCCTTCCAAAACCCTTTATTAAAAACACTTCTCACTTAAGCTGAAAAAAAGTATTATATTGTTTGCTGGGGTAAGAAAGCCTCCTTCCCAGTTGTCCCAATGTTTTTAATTTTGGCCAAACTACCCAGTTCTTCCTGCTCTCACTCCTCTCCTATCCACACCATAGCCCTGCTGCGCTCCCCACCACAGACACTCAGCTCAGGCTGCAATGATAAAGGTACTTCATTCTTGTCTAATCAGTGTCTTAAAAGAAAGTATCATTACAGGGTTGCATCACACTGTGATAGACAGCTCTGCCTAACAAACAACAATCCCACATTTTTAAAGTCAAGTTTCCTAAAGGAAATTCCCAGTGTGAGGTTTTGTCTGTCTGTACGTGGCAGGGAGGTTGTGTTGTTGCTAAGGACACGGCAAACATGGCTAGTAGCAAACAAATCCACAGATCCCACTTGTTTCCTTTCCACCTCAGCATCACCAAGCAGGGTGAGGTGTATTATGCAAAAAGCACAGGAGTGAATATAATTTCCTCAAGAAAAATGTTGAGCAAAGGAGATAGAGGAAGAGTTAATCAAGCACAAATTCCTACCTCTGCCACAGTCAGGGCCCAGAAAGCCAAGGAAGCAATGGCAAGTCCCAGACACGCAGTCTCCATTCCCATAGCAATTACTGGGACAATTATCCACTGATTCTGGAAAAGAAAAAAAAGAGAATTCAGATAATTTGTTAGGCAGGAGCCTAATTTGTTAGGCAGGAGCCTCTGAGCTTGTGAGGGCTCTGGATGGTCCGACAGCTGGAACCTCCAAGCACTCGCTGAACTTGGGACTGGAAGCATTAGTCTGAGCTCCACTAAACAGCGTTGATCCATTGACAGCAACCCCAACACAACACAACAGTGTGGAGTGACTGCAAACCCTATGATTAAATCCCAGCTGCTCAGCACCCACCAGGCTTTGTTCTCACTCGATACCTGAAAAATTCTAAATGTCTTTTCTTCCTTCTTATTTTTCCGACTATTTTCCTTCTCTGAATTTCCTGGAGAGAAGCAAGACCCACCATTCTCATGGCAGAACACGCATCTTTGGTCCAATTTTGTTAACTTGGGTAAGTGGACTTGGGGGATTTGAGTCAAACTGAGATGATCTCTGAAATGTTCCCCTCTGAGGTTCACCAGACACAGACCCTTGGATCATCCTATCAGCCTGTTTAAGGACTATTTCTATCTGTATGTCTTCTGTCTTGTTCTGTGGTAGTATACAACCAGTCCAAAGTGCTGGGGCTTGTATCTTGGTGGAACAGGGAGGGGACACTTTCTTCTGGTTTTAGTTGTAATCTGAAATTCCCAAACTTTGGCATAAAACACTGGCTATTTATCTTTCAAAGAAAAGTAATTGGTAAGCAAATTGTTATCTAGTGCTTTTATTTTGAGGATAGTTCAGAATATTGGGGTTAAAAAACATCTTTTGTAAGGGAACACAAGCTGGTAAACATTACAGATGAAAAAAAGGATGAAAATAATTTTATTTTCCTGACTAAACTGGAAGTGAAGATTGAGTAAATGGTGGTGGGGCTTTGAATGATAATGGAATACCATGGTTCAATCCCCAGTATTATTTCACATTTTATCTCAGGGAGATGCATATCAGATTAAAACTGGATTCAGTCATACAGGAGGGGCACCGGTGGTACATCTATCATGGAGTGGGGTGGAAATCTCAGCCATGTGAGTAATGACTTTGCTTCCATGGATGTACTTCAGGAGGCCTTGTGGTAGCAAAGGTATTTGTAAACTTCCTCTGGGTGCAAGTGAAGAGAAACAGCTGCAGCAGAAGTGTGCAGATTCATTTCTAATCACAAATGAAAGGAAGCATGTCTCTGGATGGGTGTTCTCCAAACAACAGAGGTTTCTGAAGGACGTTTTAAAGGACGTGATGTAATTTAATCATTCATAAAGAGCAATGGCAGTTTTAAATAATAAAAAACAGTTTCAAGCATTTATGTTTTAAGTCATGGCATGAGACATGCAGCAAGTAAGGTACAAGGAAGTGCTGTCAGTTCTATAGTTAAGCAGATATACACTTTATGGTATATGGAAATACAATCACAGCGTGCAGTCAACACTTTGGGCTTGAGTTGCCATCTTTTTTTCCAGTCAAATAGCAGCTTAGGATACAGAAACAGCAACTCAAGCCTCGTGCGTTTATACTGATATTTAGGTATACTAACTCTCGCTCAATAGCAGGTACAAACACAAATTTACCCTGTAAATGGAAAGCAAATGTTAGCCAGTATGTAAATAATCTTCAGAACTTTGTGATATTCTAACTGGGCTGAAAACAAAAATAATTTTGTTTTATGATTTTCTCCATAATATTTACATCCTTCTTGTCTTCAAAAAATATATGCAGAAATTTAGAAAAAAAAATTACGCACATACATACTTGAACATATGAAGAACACACAGCGGCTGAGTACTGTGAAACAAGCTAGTGAGATGGGGAAGGAGATGCGATAGCTCCTGTTGCTGAAAGGGTCAGTCCTTTTTTGCTAATCCTCTCACCACAGGCACAAATCTTGTGCTGGCCCTGGCACTTGTCAAACCCTACAATGAGTCGGTAAAGCTCAAAAGATGACAAAAATTTAATGCAGCAGAGAAAAAGATTCAGTGAACTGTTTCCTACTGCCTGTAAACTGGGAGCAGAAGGAGTAGGGCTATGCTGCTCAGCACCCACGCAGTACTTAGACCTCTCATGAAACCTCACACACTCATTCTGGGTTGGGGACTGCAAGCTGTAGCAACATTGCGTAGAGGTTACATATGCACAACCCTTGAAGTCAGAGGGAATATACCTATGTCAGGCTTGAGGCAGGACAGACTCCCAGTGTTATGACAACACCTGTAGTATATTAAAAACTCTATTTTGTTAAAAAGCTTTTTTCAAGCTTTTGCATTAGAGGACTAAATTGAGTCCTTGACAAAGAGCTGAATATCCACACAATTTTTTGGTATGTTTATGCAATATAATAAATACTATTGATGTAAAATATTAAAATATCAAGGCTACATCTAAAAAGCAACATAATATCAGGCACAGCAGCTGTTCCAAAGTGTAAAATGTATCACATCAGCTAAAGGAAAGAATAGTTTGCAAGTATAGTGTGATTCAAATGAAGTACTTGTGATGCCTAGGACTAGGACAAGACAGGCAATACTCAGCACACCATTAGGTGTCTACAGTAGGTTAAACCATAAGACCATTGTACACTGCGCTATATATAGTGGGATCTAGAGGTGCAGAGTGACCAGAGAAGTGCAGCATACCTGTGTTTAGGTAACCAAACTTTCCTGAATCTTAGGATGAATCCATTTAATTAACTTTACTCCTTTCTTTTCTCCTCTGACTAGTTCAGATTTAGATACTGTCGTTGAAGACACCCATAATTGGTCAGGTCCCATCCACAGCAAACGATACTAATGCATGTCAAAACAGCATTCATTAATATTTTGTTGCTCATCTACAGATCTGGCATTTTGCTTTGCAACGATGCAGTGATATGCACACATATCGCTTCATCTACCACTACCTCAACTTCCTTTTGCAAGTGTGCCCTAAACGCAACATATCATATTGTGGCCAATAGAGAAGGTGTTAAAAAAACAGGTGAATAAAAACCATTGTACCTTCTTCACTGAAGCACTTCAGTAACACTTAATTTTGGCCTGAAAACCCTATACTATTAATAATAGAGTAGGTGCTTAAAAATCACTTCATCCCACTTCATTGCTTTCTCTAATGCTCCTTGTTTTTCTAATATAGCCAAAAGTAACATTTCTAACATTGTCATTTTACCCTAGCTCACATTTGCCCTGGAATAACCTGCCTGACAGAAAAAAGATGAAGTGAAGAGGAAAAGAAACTCTTTCCCTTGCAGTGGCTGGTGCCACTTACCATTTTTTAGCAGTTAAGGATACAAATTTGCCTGGTGTGACTCAGGGAAATTAAGGTCTCTGTGCACTTCCCAAAGTTCTTCACTACTGGGAGTCAACTCTGAAAAGTGATAAAGATTCATGCAATATATCTTCATCTCAAAGCTATTCCCAAACATCTCCAAAAGTGTTTCCATAAAGGAAGTGTTAAGTGAACCTGATTTTTTCTCATGAACTCAAGAGCTAATTAGAACAAACAAGGGTTGCAACTTAGGCTTGTGAGCAACGAGTCTGAAAGTTGTGTGTGCAATACCAAGGATGGTCCTATTTATATTCTTAGATACAATCCCAAACTGGAATTCCATTTTACTTTAAAGATTGCAGGCATTAGCAAGTCATACTCCCTTCCCATAAAAACCCCCGTCTTCGTCCCAGGACTGAGTCTCGTTTCAGAGGTTAAAGACAGTGCCAGTTAGATGGCTGAGTTGATTTTCTGGGTCTATGGAAATGTACATGCAACATGTGCACATGCCCATGCACACTACCCAAACGCTTAAATTCCAAATTTAATAGGGGGAGGTGGGTGATCTGGCGTAGGAAATTAGGGAATCATGATGGGGGAAGCCTCAAAAGAATCAAATGGACAATTTTTCAGATGTTAGGGTTTAGCCAAATTATCATAGAATCACAGGCTGTGTTAGGTTGGAAGGGACCTTTAAAGGCCCCCTAGTCCCACCCCCTGCAGTGAAAAAGGACATCTTCACTAGATCAGGTCACTCAGAACCCCGTCAAGCCTGACCTTGAATGTCTCCAGGGATGGGACTTCCACCACCTCTCTGTGCAACCTGTGCCAGTGTCTCACCACTCTCAGAGGGAAGAACTTGCGAACCTTTCATCTAAACCTGCCCTGCTCTAGTTTAAAACCATTGCTCCTTTTCCTATCACTTCACGCCCTTGCAAACAGTCCTTCCCAGCTTTCCTGTAGGTCCTTTCAGGGACTGGAAGAAGTTCTGAGGTATCCCCTGAGCATTCTCTTCTCACCACCTCAACTCTTTCAGTCTGTCTTCATAGGAGAGGTGCTCCAGCCCTCAGATTATCCTCTTGGCCTCCTCTGGACCTGCTCCAACAGGTCCATGTCCTTCTTGTGCTGAGAGCTCCAGAGTAAATTATTATCTAATGGGGTTTAGATGATAAAAGGAACAAACTCTTGAACATTCAGGCAGCCTTTAAGTTCATGGCAAAAGGCAACTGTTGGTCTTTTGAGTATGTCCACAGTCAAGATTGCTACAGAGATGACAAACTGTCAGCCAGTAAATAAAACTGCAGTTGTGGCCAGGTTCTAGTCTCCATTGTACACCTTATTCTGTAAGCTGGTCACGTAATTATAACTGTATTTCCCAATATATACAGAATTCCATATGGTGTTTTATGAATTATGCCATGGGAACTGCTTTAGAGAATCATGTCAATGTTTTGTTTTATTTGTTAAAGTTCACTGTGAGACCACGGACAATTCTTTTTTAGAAACAGATATATGTTTTCTGTTTTCAGTCTGACTCCCACAGCTTTCTCTTGGCTTCCAAATCTCTGTAGCGATCTGATTGACACCAGCTGGTAAAGGCAAAGATTATTAATTGGAGGATCAGCCAATGGATGATGCACGATGCTTTCGCATGATTTTGCTATTGTACGCAAAGAGAGCATTGAAAATGCAGCTCCCATGGCACTTCCCAAAACCCAATGGCAACAGGAGCCAACCTCCTGAAAGCAAACCACCCACACTGGGAAAAGACCTGCGAAACTTAAGGTGGTGTGGTTTCAAACAAGGACTGCAGGAATTTGGGAACAGAAGTAATTTTCCTGCCAGCTTCAAAATCTAATCAGCAACTCAAAATGCAAGTAATTTCCTGAATAAATATTGTAAACATCCAGAGCTCCTCCGAGAGAAGGAATAAAGGACACAACAAGGCACTGTCTGCAGATCTACACTGTCTCATTTTGGAGAGTTGTACAGAAATGCCTGAAGCAGCAGGTATTCCCTACCCTAGTCCAGCCTGCCTCCCTCGGGTACAGGAGGATGTACAAAAGTTCTTCTAGGTTCATAACAAAAGAGATGGAAAACATGGTTTATGTATGAGAGCCTAGACTCCTCCAAGAGCAAAATTCTTTTTCTGAAGCAATCTTTAAGGTCCTTCCCACTCCAGACCCTTAATTATCAAAGCACAGAAAGAAAGAGATCACGGTATGGAGCAAACCAGCTTTACTCCATTGCCCCATGTTGATTTGCAGCTGCTGAGGTTAGCTTGGGATTTTTGCCATTTGTCTCAGAGGACTTTTTTTCAGTATGAACAATCTCACAGCTGGTAGATTTTTGAGGCAAACTTGGCTGAAACCTTTATCTCATTGCACGTTTTCCCACTGCAGTCACTCCTTACCCTGAGAGAAACTATAAACTGCCATGATCCTGCCCATACCCATAAGGCAAATTCACACAACACCATCTTGCATTTAAGGATATCCCTGAGTTCAATAGGAAATGGCTAATTACCCTTATTTTAGGTTGGTAATCTGACGCATAGACAAATGCACTGTTTGCTTCACAGCATAAACAGACTCATGTGACAGCGACAAAGCTCACAGGCTAATGGTCTGCTCAGGGGACCGCTTTGCCGCTGACAAAAAGCTCTCTGAAAGCCAAGTCTACTGTGGTGAGCTCTATAAAGATCTGTCAGTCTGGTTTACAATTTCCTACATGAATTACCTTTATCCAGATGAAATACAATAAACTTATTAAGGATGTAGACAAATTGCTAGACTCTTGATGGACTTCCCTTTTATACTCTCACCGTCTTTGTTGGTCAGCGGTATAGCTACTTTAACAGTATTTCCGCCTTATTTATTTACTATGCAACGTTCAACTTAATAGCTTGTTTCTATATCTTTGGGCCAGAGGCCAAGGCAGATGTTTGTCTGACACCAAATCCTATTAGAGGCTGCAATAACACAATTGTGTGTTAAAGATAAATATTTTATAGCCTACACTTGCCACCAAGCATCATCATTCCCTAGGCATTTAGAGGCAACTATCTATTGGCAAAGAAAAAAGAGTTATCTAGCTGGCAATTGAAGGCAGTAGCTTTCCTGGGAGTTAATAAGCACCAGGACTGCTTTCTAAGAACTGATTAAATGCCATTCAGTGCAGTGTGGTTGTATGAATTCAAATGTAACAATTTGATTCAATAACCTCAAAGAGTTCTTCTGGAACTGGCAGTGTTTGGTGTCAGAAACATGTAGGAATCAAGCTACAGTAGAAGAATTATACTTTAATGAATGCTAATCTCAGTTTCTGGAAGGTTCAAAGAAAACTTGTTTTACCAATGAGAATATGAAACATTAGAAGCAGAGATACAAAGCAAAAAACCACAGTATTTTAGATATCCTCACTGTTTGGCCTCTTCAACTAGTAATCTACCCCACCTCTACACAAGAAATGACCTCAAAAACTTCTGCTCTTTGCTGGTGAGAAGATAAATGAAGCAGCTGAACTTGAAGTAAATTGCCATATCTACCTATCTACCAACCCAGGAGATACAGCATACATACTGATTGGTGTAATAAAATGTTCTACTCTTCCCTTATAAACATCAACCCTCAACAGATGCATTGATTTAAAAAAGGTAAGTAAGTAAAAAACATCTGGAGGTAAAACAAATACTTCAGGGAGAATTGCTTACTGTATGAAATAAATGAATCAATATCAAACAATATCAAATTGTTCCTGCCTGCACAGTAGTCTATTTTCTGCCTAGTCATGTTCCCCTGGATGAAGATGTTGTGTTGGGAGGGTTAATTAGGTTCCATAGCTCATATCTAACTTTAAAATCCTCTCTGTGAGCCACATCAATGCAAAAAAGACATGAGGAGTGCACAGCATCCTTCTCACCCTTCAGTGAATTGCATCCCATAGGAATGTCAAGGAACACGACAACACTGAGGAGAGGTTGAAGTCCCTTGGTTTGCTCAAGCTGTAGAAGAGGAGGCTGAGGGGAGACCTCATGGCCATCTGTGGCTTCCTGTAGTGAAGGGGCAGGTGCACATCTCCTCTCTTTGGGAATCAGGGATTGAACCAGAGGGAACAGCATGAAGCTGCACCAGGGGAGGTTTAGGTTGATTGTTAAGAAGAGGTTCTGTACTGAGAGGGGGGTCGGGCACTGGCACAGGCTCCCCAGGGAAGTGGTCACAGAACTGAGCTGGGCTGAGGTCAAGAGGCATCTGGATGAAGTGCTCAGTGCCATGGTCTGACTTGGCTGGGCCTGTGTGGCGCCAGCAGTTGGACTCGATGGCCCTTATGGGTCCCTTCCAACATAGGACAGTCTAGGATTCTATGATTCTATGATTATTTCACCTTATTCTCTTCTGCTCCACCAGAATAACCATAGCAAACCACATACTCTTTCTCCTAGACCTGCTAGCCCAGGATAAAGCTGTCACCTCTGAGCTCCTTGCAATAACATCTCTCTCTCACAAAAATGCTCCCTGTCACTGCCCTGACTGCATTAGCAATAATTTCCATAAGAAGTCAGGCAGTATAACATGAAAGGCAAAGAAGATTCCAAAGCTCTGTGAACACATTTAATTTACTTCTCAGTTGCAGTGCTCACGGTCCTGTTTATTTTTCAAAGAAATGATGCTGCTTGACTGAATTTCACTGCAGGATAGGTTGGATCCTAAACCTAGAGAACTGTCACCTACCTGCCCTTGTAATTATGATAACAATGCCAAGGGAGACATGGAGGTGAGAGAGGATAAACCAGGTGTCAGATATCTTGAAACATCAGATTTGACATTATGAGCCAAGGAAAAGAAAGGAAAAAAAATGCCCTGGAAACAAAGGAAATGTGGAAATGCTGGGTCTGGAGTTCTCTTGCTCCCCCCTCTTCTTTCCCCAGCTGAAGTCTTAAAGGACTTATTCCTTCTTATGCTACATCCTCACCTGCTGAGATTTCGATTTTGCTGCTTCATTTGTGTTTTATATGGCTTTTACATTTCTAGCTCAAGTAATCCACACCTGGCAGCCAGAGATGTGAAGGTCTTGACAGCATCATGGAAACCTAGTCATTATTTCTGAGTGCTCTTTCACAGTTTCCTCTTCTGTAGGGCACCCAGTGTGATGCTGATACTCTTAATGCCACTTGATGTTGTGCCAGATTTTGATTTTTTTTTTCTTTTTCTGAAGGCTGGGAGGTCTGATTTAATTAAAGATCCATGCATGTAACCCTGTTTTGCTCATATGTCCCAGTGGAACTCTAACCTTCACATGCAGGTATAAGGATGCTAAATTAGGCAAAGGGCAATAGGCAGGCAGTCCTTTAAAAAACTCCTTAAATCACTCCTGATTCTGGAAAGTCAGAGGAAAGTACAGTAATCACAAATATCCATCTGCATGTTATTATCCCCCACTTATTTCTGTAAGATTTAAACAACAACAACAACAACAACAACAACAACAACAAAAAAGCAAGCCATCTGCAATGGCAGATACCCCTCATCTCCATCAGTGTGTTGGCAGCAAATATCTGCCCAAGCCAGTGGTGACTCTGGAGGCTGGATCATTTTAAGATGTGATGGTGAAGCACAAAAGGTTTGGTGTTCAGGATCAGTTTGGGTTGCTTACTGAAACCATCAAGAGCTGCTGAGCTTGCCAAATTTGACAGTACATCACGTGAGCACATTTTCCCTTGAGATGCCTGTATTCTTGCTTCTAGGCCTGGCTTTAGATATCTATCCAGGTACTCGAATGGCTCTCACCACAACAATGTCGATCTTCCTCACACTATTTCAAGCCCATTTGACTCCAGGCCCAGCTGGAAATAACTACAAGAACAGCATTTTTGTGCACTATTTTTGAACTTCTGTTCTACAGAAACAGGGACCAAGCAGGAATAGTTTGGGGAGTAAATAAAGAAGGGAACAAGCCCAACCATTTCAGAAGCCTGTGCCATATTTGGTCTGAGTTTTGTTTGCCCTCTGAGAGAGAGCTTTATCTCACCAATTCATTCCTTTCTCTTACTGCTTCCTTTTTAAGAAGAAATCTTTCTAGTGCAGAATGCCTTATAATCTAAAGCTATCAGATGGCTGAAAGCATAAGGTGTAATGGGATTTCAAAAGCACTTGGGCACTGGTCTATGTATACTACCACTTAAGTTAATGGTAAAATCTCCTTTGACTTCACCAACTTTTAGAAAATCCCGCTAATGCGTTTCTGCTGTTGAGAGGGATATACAGGGAACACAGCTTTCTTCCCTGAGAACGTGAGCAATGTTAAAAGCATGAAAGGGTCTAAGAAATACAGTTCTGAAGGAATCACACATTGGCCATGTGAAAAAAAACCCGCTGGTCTAAATTGTTCGAGATGTGGTCGCAGGTTAGAAGTTAGACGGGAAAATAAAGAAATAAATCAGTGAATGATTTTAAACAAAGAATAGCTGTTGGGCTAAAGCCTTCTTCTTCCTTCTGCACTGCAGCTTCTAAGCACAATAACACTTTTATCCCATACTTGTAGCATACACATATCGAAACTGTGGAGAACTAGAAGGACACTTTGCACACATTTTTTTCTTCCTAGTTTTCATTTTTCTTTTTTTTAAATTTTTTTTTTTCCCAGCTGGAATAATTGTAAACCTGGATCTTACTCCACTAAATGAGACTCTCACATCCCCAGTCTGCCCAAGGGATTGCAAGGAATTTTTTTTTCTTTTTTTTGCTCCTTCCCACTCTCATAAATTGTTACAAACCAATACAGGAAGCAACAATTATTCAGCCTTCAGGGTTCAACTTCTGGTGCTGCACTGGCAAGTGGGAAGTTACTTCATGTTCAGAACATTACAATTTCTGCTCTTGTAGCTCAGGGCAAGGCTAAAGCTGGCCTTGAGTTTCATTTTAAATGATTTTGTAAGTTGGTGTATTCTAGGGGAAAAGAAACCCAAACCATTCTTGCATAAACACACACACAGAGGTCCTCAAATGTGATTTCATTCGGTCAAAGAAATGCCATGAAACCTTGGAAATGTTCAAATTTTGGGTGCAT
Organism: Gallinula chloropus; assembly: GCF_964237585.1. NCBI lineage: Eukaryota > Metazoa > Chordata > Aves > Gruiformes > Rallidae > Gallinula > Gallinula chloropus. The sequence goes on from NC_140085.1 coordinate 192,658,148, forward strand.
TAAAGACTAAGTTTCATTTTACATAAGCTCTTTAGCAAATATATCCTGCCTGATGGATGCACCATCTGGAATGACTGATGTCTGAGGTTCCGCATGGTCGGCGGTGGTTCTATGGACATGCTCCCAGGTATGATGCCTGGTCTCCAGCCACCTTCTCAAGGTTTTGTGTTAGATCTGACCCCCATCAAAGAGATGCCCTTAGTTGCCTGGCACACCTCAGGTGCTGCTGGATGTCTGTTCTCAGGCAACTGAATTGAGCTGTCAGTGGTGTTTGATCAGGGCCAGAGAAGAAGCAGAACTCACAGCTCTGTTTCTTCCTCCAAATGGACAAATTTGGCCAAATCGTGTTCCTTTCTTCATGCCTCCAGCAAGCCCCCTAGAAATCAGTTTCATGTAATTTATGTAACTCTCTTTCTGACACTGTTGTAGCACTTAGATAAGGAAAGCAGTCACACATCTAATACACAGACAAGTCGTTATCATTTAGAAGTCAACATATGCCAGGAGTTACTGTACAGACTCTGATCTTCTCTTCTCACTTGGCCCCATGCAAAAGGAGAGACTGGTCCAGTATCTCCTGAGGTGCTGATGCTGTTGGCTTCTGTCCTCTTTTGTGGCCTTGCATGCAAGTAGATGCTGCACTGTAATGGAGGCTTTGGAAAATGAAGTCTTTAAAAAGCCTGTTGTTCTATTACAGAAAGGGTTCTCCTTTTTGTTTGCCAAATTGGACAAGTAACTCCCACAAACCTTATTTCTGTGCTTTAGCAGGGGAGCATTCATGGAAAGAAAAGTCTGCACAGAGCTGTTCGAGCAGGTCGGTAATACGACACAGGGATAAAATAAGCTGTGCTTACATTAGCCTGCAGTCTGGCTGCATGGAAAGAGCTATATACAAAAGTGTAAAAACGAAAACCATATGCACCATTTTACACATTTCTCCAGAAACCCTCTGATAGCACTATGCACTGTGTTATTAAGGCAGAATTCTGCTGCTCTGAAAAAAGTAAACTAAAAAAAAAAAACCACCCCAAAACCAAACCCAGGACAGAAATAACAGAAAGAAAGAAAGAAAAAGGCTTTAAGTTCAGTATTAAATAAACCTTTTCTTGACCCTAAAACTAAAGTAATTACCCCAATCAATAAACCTTTTGTACGAGCTCTGTAAGATCAAGAGAGCTTGCCTGCCTGCAAACAGCACACTGACAAGCAAGTTCAAGGCTACCAGCCCATGTAAGTACAGAGGTAGGCAAAGCTTTTCAAAAAGACCAATCTACCTTCGTTTTTCTACCACTTTAAAGCATGATCAAGACCAGGCAAAATCTGGATCATTAAAGACATTATTTTGTCTAAAAGTCTCCTGTGATGAATACTTGCTGGCATCCAAGCAGTCCTTACAAACATGGCTTAATTTCTTTCATACAATGTAATATAAATGAAAATACGCGTCTCCTTGTCTATTTTCCCCACCCAAATCATCATTCATAATCATAAGATCTATTGAAAGAGGAGTGCACATACAACAGCCAAGCTAAAGAAAATCAAGAAAAAGCTCAAGTGTAACATTAAACAAATTACTCCATCTCTGCTTTACAGCTAAGCTAGCTTTGCATGCCATCATTTTCTACAGCTAGTTTTTACTTACAGAGCATCAATGAAGAGAGAGACACTATATGGGAAAGAGCAGCTGTGGAAGTTTTTACAGCCAAGCATCTGACTTTTACGGGATTCTTATTATTTAATTATCTTTCAGATGTGTCCCTAATTTCCCCTTTATTAGAGATGCCTTATATCTTCAACAGAAAAATCCTGAAATAATAATTTTGCCTGTCGTATAGCTTGGGTTGTTTGGTAAAAATTCTTTCAGACACTTGCAGAGAGGAAAAAAGGTCATCATGAATAACATCTAGATTTGAAACAATTGGTCTGACTTCAGGTTTCTTGGAAGTGTGGCAGCTCCAGCATAAGTAGGCAGAAAGCTGCAGTTAACATTCGGGGAATGGTGAGCCATAGGATCATGTACCAACGTTACTGACTGAAGTTGAAAGGGGGTTTAAGAACTGGGAGCAGTGTGTGGTACAGTAGGAATTGTCAAAAAAAGGCAGACAGGAAAGTAGACTCCAACACTGGGACATGTTTATGCCCTTGGCTCACTTCACTGAGAAATGAGACTTCATCAATTTTGAGGACAAAGGTGGAAAGATTAAGAAGGCACTGATAAAGATGGTGTTGACTCCCCGGTGCTGAAGTTTTAGACTGAACCACTATCCATCTTACCAAGAACAGCAAACAAAAATCTTCTGCGATGGGGTTACAGCATTGATGGATAAGGAAAGAGCAACTGATGTCATCTAAATGGACTTGTGCTAAGCATTGACACTGTCCTGCACAACTTCTTTTGAGATTGAGGTGAGATCTGAGGTGGAAATCCTTCCCAGGGAGGGGGGAGGCCCAGAGAACCTGGGGCTGCCTCTGGATCCCTGTCAGGTTCAAGGCCAGATTGGATGGGGCTTTGGGCACCCTGATCTAGTGAAGGGTGTCCCTGGGCATGACAGGGGGTTGGAACTAGATGATCTTTAAAGACCATAAAGTCCCTTACAACCCAAAGCATTCTATGATTTTTTGATTCTATGAAACAGACTAGATTTACAACTAGACTGGATGAAAAAAATCAATTTCACTAAGCACACTACTGCACCTGCTTGGAGAGGGGAGTTCTTGCAGCTCACAGAAAGCTCAGGCAGTTCACATTTCTGACTCTCCAGACACCCCACCTGTCAGGCTGGCCTGGACTTGGCTAGGATGGATACAGTATCCTCCTGTCTTCTTGACATCCTTCCATGTGGACTAATTAAACTCTCACCAAAGGACCTTAAGTCCTGTGGCCAGCTGGGTGTTTAAAGGAAGACACCTTGCAGTGCTGCAGTATAACCTGAACCTACTCTGTGAATAAGTGTAAGTTTTCAATCAAGCAGACCTGTCAACCTACCATCATTCACAAGAACAAATTCACAAGGGGAAAAAGAAACCTAACACTGCCTGGCAGGGATTCATAAATGCCCCTTTTGCTTCCTTCCTGAACCAAGTGACTCTATCTTTTTTCTAAATACTACCTGACCTACAAGTTTTACCAGACTCAGAGAAGCTGGATAAGAGCTTAAAGCAAGAATCAAATAATCAAAAACAGGGGTGGCAGCAACAAGATGTTATCCAAAAAAGGCACTGACCATCTGATAGAGTGTCTGTCAAGCAAGGGCTTGTAATGGGATGCATAGAGCTGGACGCAAAAAACTATTTGCAGAGCATGCAAAGCTCTGCTGCTGTTTTGCAGGAGAGAGATCAATAACATCAAAAGCAAAGTTGTGATTTTCCTCCCTGCCATGATTCTCATATACTGCTACACATCTTCTGTGCAGAGCAAGCAAGAAGAGTTGTGAGTCTGGAAAGGAACAGGCTACTAATTAATCATCTGCAGAGGGTTACCACAAGGTGGAAGTGCTCAGAAGTCCCTCTGTGAAACAGGTGAGGGGCTAAAATGACCATACATGTGTGCAGTAGGGATAAGCAAGACTTGTAGTAACTGAGCACTTCCATGGAGCTGCTGGAGTCCCATTAAACTTAAAGGGTTTCAGCAAAGTACCTGCTAAAGTTTCAGTCTCTTTTGGTGGGTATAGCCCAAGCAGAAGTTCAGGAAAGGGTAGCTGGGAAATCAAACCCACTTTCACTTACTCAGAGTCTAATCATAGAACCCCAGAATCTCCTGAGTTGGAAGGGACCCATAAGGATCATCAAATCCAACTCCTGGCTCCATACTGGGCCAGCCAAGTCGGAATCATACACAGGGGAGTTTTAAGCCAAGTAATTCAGGCATTAAGGAGCTAAAAGAAAGCATAAGCCAGAACAGATGACACCCCATGTTAGTCTGCACAGTCTCTTGACTTCTCAATATTTACATGAAACCAATTTAGACTTCTCCAGACATTAGCAAAGCAAGTGTAAATAACATGAATGGCTCTGAGACTGTAAGTGGATCGCACTTATGCCTCCCCTCTGAATTGGAAGTTGGCGGAGTTCAAGTTAGCTTACACAGAGGCAGCAAAGGAAAGCAAATCTGCTCTACTCCTTTCCCCTTTCCTTAGACCAAGCTAAACACAAAAGCTTTTTCGCTCCGAGCTAGGGAAGAGCCAGTCTGGTCACCTCTTACATAAGAGGGTTCCTAGTCCCATAGAAAGTTTGCCTCTGTGCCCTGTCATTTCTTCGAAGTTCAGTCCTCTGCTGGTGTCCTTCCCGTGTGTGTGAACCGCCGTGCTAGGGGCAGGATGGGGGCGGGTTATATTTTAGGCTCTTGCAGGAAGGGACCTTGTCTTTTGATGTGTACTGCAAAGTGCTATATGTGCCGGCAGCCCCTTGTAAATAACACCGTCAGCTCACGTTGTGCTTTGATGGAGGAAAGTGCTTGTGGCAGTTTAGGGATAGCAGAGGGGGCAGGAGGAACAACAGTCCTTTTCTTCAACTTAAGCACGGTCTCTTTCAGAAGATAAAAGCGAGATAATACCTTGCATGCTATTAAGTGCTTCTACATGTGTTTCCTATTGCTTGTTGGGTGTCACGCTGGTAAACAGAGATGCTCTGCTCTCACAGACAGCTGGTTTTGCTTTTCCTTTTGATTTATCAGTGGTCCTGCACAGCCAAGCTTGGCTGAGCACAGCAGTTAACAGCTGCTGGAAGACACTTTCTCTGTAGATGCTGTTTTCAGGCTCTGAGAGGTTTCTTGCTTCTCCTGAGCAGATTTTTTGGCCAACATGTCTGCTTCGGATGTTCTGATTCCAGCTGATTTCTCACTCTACTATTTTGCTCCACTTACAGGAGATTGCCCTGAATAAATCACCACTACCAGGCAGAGGTGAATCCACAAGGCACTTTTTTAGAGAAGTGTTTCTATTAGAAATTTCAGAAAGTGCCGTCAATGTCATTTACAAAAAGGTTAATTTATTATTGAGAGACCTTGATTGTCCATTCCTTTATAATGCCTTGCATTGTAATTCAGAGGAATGGGACATAAAAATGCTATTAAAAGATGAAAAATTTCCCAGAATAATCTTCTTCTTTCCCTCCACTAGAATTGCCTGTATTATGCAGAAGCTCTGACAGGCAGCATGATCGTAGAATCACAGGATGCCAGGGGTTGGAAGAGACATCGAAAGATCACCTAGTGCAACCCTCCTGCCAGAGCAGGATCACTTAGATTAAGTCACACAGAAATGTATCCAGGTGGGTTTTGAATGTCTCCAGAGAAGGAAACTCCACAACCTCTCTGGGCAGCCTGTCCCAGGGCTCTGCCACCCTCACAATGAAAGCATTTTTCCTTATATTCCCATGGAACTTCCTATTCTCCAGCTTGCACCCGTTGCCGCTTGTCCTATCATTGGACAACCCTGAGAAGAGCCTGGCTCTGTCCTCCTGGCTCTCATCTTTTACATATTTATAAACATTACTCAGGTCACCCCTCAGTCTCCTCCAAGATAAACAGCCCCAGCTTCCTCAGCCTGTCTCATAAGGAAGGTGTTCCACTCCCTTCATCATCTCAGTGGCCCTGCGCTGGACTCTTTCAAGTAGTTCCCTGCCCTTCTTGAACTGCAGGTCCCAGAACTACACTCTCCCCAGGCTTACATGCAGTGGCATGCAACAGGCACATGTCTTGACACCGCCTAACTCTTTAGTGATGATGGCTTCACATCATTTTAGAAAACAGGCTAAATTGCCATCTCCTGCCCTCAAAATCCATGTTGATGTTCCTGAGTGGATTGAGTTATAGCTCTACTGGATTACAAAACTATATGATGGACAGCCTCACAGTTTATGAAATTAATGGGTGTTATCAAACTGGGAATAATAGATGCTGTAACTGGGAATACAGACACTTTTTTTCCAGTTTTCTCCAGTTTTCTCTAGAAAAACGGAGGCCAAAATATTCTGGACAAGCACTGGACAGTAACTGTAGCTGATATTGTCACGCAGAGTCCGCAATTTTACTGGGTCTGAAAAGTTCAGTCTGATGGAACACAGCAGATCCACTTGGACAATCAGTACCCTTTCCACTCAATGTGTTTATTGCTGGAGTAAAAGCTATGGTCCTGTACTCAAGTGAGTTCTTATTCACAGGGCAGGTTTGCCTGAGGAGCAACCACACCGTTCAGCTTTCTGAACTTACCATTACGATCACTATTATCAGCTCTGTGCTTTCTACTATTATCTGTGATTATTAATTAATGCTTAATGTATTTTCCCAGCAGTTCTATCTCTCTCACGGCATCTCTGGGGAAATGTCACTCTCCTCAGTTTTACAGGGCAAGCAGCCAAAGCATGAGTCTGGGCTGGGTCAGGATTAACACATTAATCAGTATTGAGGAGTTCCAGGCTGCTGGTCCTCTTCTCAGATCACCAGATTCAACTTGTTTCTGCATCACAGCTATACTTTTCAAACACACTCTCACTGTAAGCCCTGTGTCAGTGTAATAATAAAGGGAGATTTTTCTAAGTGCTCCGGTCACAGAAATCAAATTAAATGGCAGCTTGCCTCTGACAGTCAACACAACTCCTCTGCAGGTTCTTTACCCCACACAGAAAGATCTAAGGCTCCCGTCAGGAGTGACTTGATTTATTTGTTTGGCATTGCAATTTTACACCCTGGTTCATAAACACTGTGTCAGGTTGCTGCATCCTCTTTACTCTGGCACCGACAAAAATTATAACACTACGGTATTATAGTATTTATAGACTTAAAATGTAGCAACCATGCCTTGCCAGACCTCACGGATACGCTAGAAAGGTTCTGAAGCATTACAGTACATTTACACAAAACAGAAAGGAAGGCTCTAAGGAGAGCTCCGAGCCCCTTCCAGTCCCTCAAGATGGAGAGCTGCTGGATCCAAGGGCAGGGAGGGCCAGGCCCAGGGGAATGGCCTTCAGCTGCAGGAGGGCAGCTGGAGAGGAGCTGGGAGGCAGAAATCCTTCCTGGGGAGGGGAGAGGCCCTGGCACAGGGTTCCCAGAGAAGCTGGGGCTGCCCCTGGATCCCTGGCAGGGTTCAAGGCCAGGCTGGATGTGGCTTTGGGCAATTTGGTCTAGTGGAAAATGTCCCTGCCCAGGGCAGGGGGGTGGAACTAGATGGGTTTTGAGAACCCTTCCCACCCAAACTGGTCTGTGACCATTAAGGCTATTACATTTTTTATAAAAAAAAATATAAAAATGCTGCACTTCTCTGGCCAAATCCTAGCCAAGAAGCCACATCTTCCTATCTGAAATTTGTACTTGAGTGAGTTTCAAACTGCATACCTTGTACCTAAACCAGTTTTGTCCTGTATGCTATAGCTTTGTGATGTATATAGCTGCCCGTGGGCAAGGTGATTCCCACATATGGAGCAAAGCTCTTTCTTAGGGTACAGCAAAAGAAAACTTCCTTGTACTGAAAGACACAATGATTCAAGGTCAACGGGGGATATATGGCAACTGTCCTACTTAGCACATGGTTATGAAGCTACAGCAGAGTATAAACAAAAAAAAAATAGGATTGACTCAAAGACTGTCTGACATACTTCTCACCCACACCACTCCCTTACTGTTCAAAGGCAAATTCAGAATGTTATGTCTTTTTTCCCTACCCCCATGTTAGTGCAATGAGGCCAAAAGTCTGGCTAGAACACTTGTCATCAACTTTGAAAAGCAGAACTAGTGACTGTGCTTTAAAAGTTCTTTCTGCTATGAGAGCCTTACTGATTTTCCTGTGATGAAGAAATTACAGGAAAAAACTGACTTTCAGAAGAATGTCTGGAGCTTCTTCTGGGCAGAAGGTGGTTGGTGTAAGTGAAAACTCAAATTGCTAATATAAACTAAATTAAAGTAAATCCACGTTCTATAGAGCAGGACTTCAATTTCATAAGTCAACATGCAACTATTTCTAGTGTCAACTGAAAAGGACTGAAGATGTGCATCTCCAGGTTTTATATTTAACAAAGAGTATTAAGGATTGTTTCTACTTTTGCATTAGATAAACTATAGTGCTAAAATGGAATATTTGGATCTTAATGACTTTGCTTTAATAAGACCTAAACTTTTCATTAACCTGCCAAGACGAATTACAGTTCATAGTTCTTAGATAACTGTTGCAGACAGCTGAGACTCAACACCAATGTCTCTTCTGGGAGAGGGATTAATGGCAGCTTTGGAACGAGCCTACTTTTTTCAGCAAAGAAAAAAAGTCCATTAAACAATCACTGTGGCATGAAGAAACTTGAGTGCTAGCTTTATGGAGCAATCTTTAAATTACAACCAAATGAATTTGGATATATGAACAGTTTCAGCAGGTCACTCAAATTTAGAATTACATATTGTGGTATCAGAAACAGATTCTGATATTTACAGGGTGGAGGAGGAATAGATAGTGTGCTAGGCTGTCTAGCAGCCCATGGGAAACATCCTTTTCTCCTTGGACAGCAATAAATTGGTGCCTTTGTGCTGAACTGGCAGGGCACTTCACTGCCAGAGAAACTGAGAGACCTGTTTAGTTAATTTGTTTGACTTAAGAAATCTCTGCTTCTTTCTGTTAGCAAGGGGGTAACAAAGATCCCTGTTATTGTGGCTCCTAGTTCCAAGCCTTCCAGTGCTATTTAATGGAATTTTAACCCCAGTAAAACTCCTTGAACTCCAGTTTGAGTAATTTGGCAGGACTGTCAGTCATAGAAACCTGGCATGGTGTTGCTCCATGCTCTTCAATTGTTCCTATACCTTTGCTCCAGAAAGAGAAAAACCCCAACCAACCAATCAACTAGCCAAAAAAACCCTAAATAAAAAGATCAAAGGAAGACAATATAGCAAGGAATTTCAAGCTTGTAATCCATCTCTGGCACTGGGTAGAATCTCGTTACTAAAAAGGGCGACAAAATACTTAAGAGATATTTAGGGCCTAACAGCATTCAGCCTGTTGCTAAATACATCCCCTACAAGCATTCCCTCTGAAACCACACAAAAATACCATGCAATTTGAGTATGTGCATGAATACCTGGCCTCGAGGCATATTTAGGAGTTTAGGAATAATACAGGAAATCCTTACCAATAGCAGTAGTAAGAAACGAAACCACTTCCGATTCCTTGCCATCATTGTAGAAGGCTAAATGCCATATTCCTGAATCTAAATACTGGATAAACCCCGTCTCATGGCTGGACAAGGGCACAAAAGCTCTGTGCTGCCGCTGAGGTCCTTCTAAGCTTCTCTCCTCCTGTGTCAGTAGGCGTCTTCCATCAAGGAGCTCGACAAAGTCAAACTGAAACATAAAAAAGAGTGATGTTTGTGTGTATTTCAGGCTCCCTCAAGCTTAAGTCTATTGCTCTGGGTCTGTCTTATGAGGGAGAAGTACATATTTTACCTCAAGTATTAGAAATGTACATCTACAGAAGATCATAAACAGGATTTTTTCTGGTAAATTGAGTACGTTTCTGGACTACTTCCAAATAATCATTTTGCAAATAGCTATGAATGCATTCTTCTGTACTTACATGAATCAAGAAATCATCTTTATTTAGAATATGATTTGGGACATATTGACCCTACTGATGTGTTCACATTATGTAGAAACACAAGCAGAGCAACATGAGGTTCAGGGACTGTGTTGAAATTACACTCCAAGTATGAAGAGAAGCAGCTTATTTATTAGTTTCTTTGTGTCTTGGCTAATAAAGGAAAATGGATAGAAAAATGCATCTAGCCTGACTGGGTTGTTTGCCAGAACCGCTATGGGTCACCAAGAAAAAGATAAGAGGTATTTGTAAGTACATTCTGGTAGAGGCTTTACAGAAGTATTTTCTGTAGCCAGCAAAGGTTTTATCTTAATATCAAAAAAGGCTAAAGCATTGTAGAAGGTGAGGATGGAAAAGAGATAAAGTAATATATAGAAGTCCCATTTAAAAGGTGACTTTTGGAAGTTTTGTTTTTTGCCAGTGTAACTTCAGCCAAACAACTGCTTTGATTTTGCTACTAGTATTGCAACTACCCTTAGTTCTCTATTTCAATTGGTATCCACTGACTTTCTGCAATAGCTGTATTCTGTCTGGTAACGTATTAGTGGGATGAGTCAGATACAAGCCTAGAAGACATCACTAACCTTAAGTGAACCTTACCTAATCTGGCTTTTGTCATACCCATGAACAGGGCATCTTGTGAGCAGAACCCTGTAGCTGAGGCACAACATAGCTTTCTATTCCTTGACTTCACTTCATTTGGTCAAAAGAGCTTTTACTGGAAAATGGGCAGAAAGAACCAACAAGGTTTATTTTGGTAAAAGTTGCTGCACTGAAGGGTTGCTGAGTGTTGGCTGAGTGTGGCAATGGTATAGAGGCTTTTGATTTATTATCCCCTTTGACTTCACTGTAGCAAACTTTGGGTGATTCTGTTATATTATTAAATATAGGAAAACAAAATTAAATATAAGGAAAACAAAAACTGTGAGGCTTTTTTTTTTTCCTGTGTGGCCAGACAAAGGAGAAGACGTGAGAAACTCTGCAGACACCAAGGTCAGTGAAGAAGGAGAGGGAGGAGGCCTCCAGGCAGTGGAGAGAGACATTCCCCTGCAGACCATGGAGAAGACTATGGTGAGGCAGGTTGTCCCCATGCAGCCCATGGAGGATGATGGTGGAGCAGAGGTTCCACCTGCAGCCCATCGAGGACCCCACACCGGAGCAGGTGGAAACACATGAAGGATGCTGTGACCCCATAGGAAGTCCAGACTGGAGCAGGCTCCTGGCAGGATCTGTAGCCTGATGGAGAGAGGAGCCTACGCCATAGCAGGTTTGCTGGCTGGACTTGGGGACCTATGTGGGACCCACCCTGGACCAGTCTGGTACGGAAGGTCGGCACCCCATAGAAGGCACCCATGTTGGGGCAGTTGGTGAAGAACTGCAGCCTGGGAGAAGGACTCATGTTGGAGAACTTCATGGAGGACTGTCTCCCATGAGAGGGACCCTATGCTGGAGCAGGTGCAGAGTGTGAGGAGTCCTTCCCTGAGGAGGCAGGAGCGGCAGAGACAACATGTGATGGACTGACCCCAAACCTCATTCCCTGTCCCCCTGTGCCACTGGTGGGAAGGAGGAAGAGAAATGTGGAGTGAAGTTGAGCTTGGAAAGAAGGGAGAAGAGTTATTCTATCATTTGGTTTTATTTCTCATTATCCTACTCTGTTTTGACTGGGTAATAAACTAGATCATTTTTATTCCTTGTTGGATCTGTTTTGACCATTATGGTAATTGCTGAATGATTTCTTCTTGTCCTTGTCTCAACTCAGGAGCCTTTTGTTCTATCTCCTCTCCCCTGCCCAGCTGAGGAGAGCAGTGACTGAGTCACTTTGGAGGGCACCTGGCCTCCATCCAGGGTCAACCCACCAGAAATATGTAATTGAAAATCTTAAGTTTCTATTTTAAAAAGTTAATAAAATTATAAAGTGATTTTGAAATTAAGTGGGGTTGGATTGAATGACACTTTGCAAGCCAGATATTTGTAGCCACCTCGAGGATGAGGTATTGCCTCATGAGGTCTCAGTGTGGCCTAGGTGGCACCAGCTGAGGAGGACAGTGACAGAGGGTCTGGTTGTCTCAATGCAGTTGAGTTTGACTGAGGAACACATTGGCCAGGTGTACTGAAGAACTTAAAACCAGTAACAGAAAAAGCTACACAGTTCCATTTACATTTTGGAGCCTGATGGAATAGATTAACTAGATTTTTAGAAGGTAACTGCAGACACCATAGGTAAATTCATCTCTGTGTTAGCTTTAATTAGGTTTTTAGAAGTACTGGATTGCAGTCAAAGGAAAACATACTCCTAAATAGCAAGTCTGGCTCATGCTAAAGTTGACATGTCCTCTGGATTGTGCCTTACAATCATCTCCTTCTCACTTTCATACTAGATGTAGATGCTAAAGCTTAGGGAGATTGAAAACAATTTCAAGGCACCCAGCTACAGTGGGCTGATGGTGTTACAGTCCAATCTGGTTTACACTTACCTGGGGCTCTCTACTAAAAGTAAAAGTTTATATTTATAAATACTTGCAAGATGCTGCTGTGGATGTTGTTGACTTTGCAAAGTTACGAGTTGTAAATATTAATTGAACCAGAAATGGATTGTGCTTTATCACATTTTGATGCATTCAGAGATTTTTAATATGCAAATATAGTTAATGCAACCAAGGAAATCATAGATAAAATACCATGTTAATCAATTCAAATTGTACAAATAGAAATAGCTGTGATGGCCAATCCCCAAGATTTATGATTTAACAAAATTTGGCCTAAGTTAAAAACAGTTTAAAAAATTACTTGATCTAGGATGATTAAATCTAATAGACCATAACAAAATGATGTAACTTTTATTATGATTTGTTGAGAAGAATGAGAAGAAATGCCTTTTGTTAACAGTAAACTATTTTAGGCTTCTGCAGACTCTAAGACTACAGAAATTTGGAGCATGTTTTTTCTTCCTACTTATCAGTGCTCGTGGTTTTTTTGGCAATCTTGACTAGAAGACTGATCACAACAGGCAGAGAAAGTTTTCCTAATAGATATTGGAGTATTTTGTTGATTTTGTGTGGCTAGGTATGAATTTTTACATTTTCCAAATTCAGGAGTATATGCTATGGGTCTTCAGCCTTGGGATTGATTCAAAGAAGATTCTGCAGAAGATAGATCATCTAAACAGAAGAAATATCTAATTAACTAACACAGAAGAAAACCTGATGGTCAGCCAGAATTTTACATCAACTAGATAAGCTGGAGGGGGAAAAAATGACCCTTAATTAAATTTTTCCAGGGGATGTTGTATCGATACTCTAAGCATACAATTTGCCAAAGTCTTGTTTATGAAATACCTTACAAAATTTGGAAAAATAAAGCTCATTTGGTAGATTTATGGTGTGCAGCAGATACTCTGGATTATGCAAGAGAAAAGATGAGGTTTGTGTAATATGTATTAACTCTGAGAGATAAATGTACTATTTCAACATGGAAAACAGGTTACCTATTTAATGAATCCTAAGGCCATTAATATATGGTGAGGTTAAATGTTAAGGATTAAACTTCATATAAAAATATACAGAAGGAGGATGATGTTTTAATTCACAGCAGGTTTATCAAATGGTAAATGGAAAACGGGTAATTTCAAAACTAATTAAATATTAAGTGTTACACAGGTACAATATTGTTTCAATATCTGCAGATTCTTTAAGTTATTTCTTCAGAACAGGGTGGGTTTCAGGTTTTGCTTCCATTTGTGGGCCATGAGTTTTATTGTCTGCATAAAAACTGTCCCTATGGTTATTTTTTGGTCATGTTCTGGTGATGAATTTTTTAATTTTTTTTTTTTTTTAATTTTTTCTATATACTTGGCTGCACTTACAAGGACTCTGAACAAATGCCTCCTCCAGCACGCAACATTGACAAGCACGTGCCACATCCCACATCTAATGTCTCATTTTCAGCTGAGGCTTCAACTGATACATGACCACACTGTTTTAAATGAGAAAATTCCTGGGACTGGCAAGTCACTCAGAATATGCCAGCAAAATATGAGGATAAAGAAATAACAGCAATGGTGAAGTTGATATGGGCTTCTTAATTGCGTAAAACAAATAGCAATTAACAAATGGCTATTGCTGCATGCAGCGCCCTGCTACATTTAAAGATTTTGCTTTAAGTTCAATACATGGAGGTTTAGGTGTTAAATTTTACATTTGTTATTTAAACAATTGAAACTATTCATGAAATAACTCCTGTTCCCTAACAGAAATCAATAATGGTAATAAACAAGTAAAACCAGAGTTAATACAAACTTCTGATCCACAGTTAGCATTATGTAACCATGACTTGAGTTTTATATAAATAATGCAGAACTTTTAAGTTTTAAATGTTTGAATCTCCTTGTAAAAACAGATTGATTAAAAAAGGGCAATAACAGCACTACCATGTCACTGAATTTACATCCTGCTGATCCTATTGAAATATTTTAATTCTGTAGAAAAGTAGGCAGAGAAAGTGTTGATTTATGCCACCTCTTTGATATAAATAAGTTGCAGGTGTGCTAATATGTAGAAAATCCCATACTACTCAGGGAGATTGTAATAAACGTATCTGTTTATTCAACGAGAAAAGAAAGGCAGGTTATTTCTATAAATCTCAAATGGTTGGTTGGTTGCTAGGCTTTTCAGTTAATAGTGGAGGGCAAGGGTAAGTTACAACTTTAATATAAACCTGGTAATACTTTAATAACTTGCTGAGGCAAGTGGGACTAAGATGCTTTGCATTGCCAATGAGAGTTACACCCCAATGTATTAATCAATCTGGTTAAGAGCAGCTTAGAAACTGAAATGAAAAGTAGAGAAAATAAGGTACAAAATCCTTATTTAAGGGGATGGTTCTTCAGAGTTTTTCCCAGATAAGTGATTTCTTGACAAGGCTTTTTCCAAGGTGTGTCAAGACAAGCATCTGCTTTCATTTTAGTCCTACAGAATAACAATAACTGTATCTTGATTTCTTCTCAAGTAAGCCTGTGGCTTTCTGTAAAAATTTGATTTTGTTTGGTTATACACCTATTACTGGGCCCTGACCAATCTCAGGCTAATCTGGCAGTCAAGATGCATAATGTGAAGAGTTGGCTCAAGGCATTTCAGCACAGAAGACAGAAATGAATCTTCCTCCCATGCAGATGAGTGGCTGAGGTCTTGCTGCTCTTACCATAAGAGGAGAAAAGCGGAAGCTGAAAGGAGACAGACCTGAGATAAACGAGATTGCCCAAGAGATGATTCTTTCTAATGCCACTTGAGCAGGGTTGCTACTGCAAGGGGCACTGGATGGAGAAGGATGAATCTCATGCTGCCATGAGCAACCAGCTGATGGTCTCAGTGACCACTAGTCCAGAAAACCCTTCTCCTTCTCTGGCAGCTTGCTGCTTTAGGCAACTGCCTGATTTGCCCCTGCCTACAGCTTAAAGTGTATACATTTTGCAGTTGCCACTTGATTATTTTTCTCTGGATAGATGACCTTTTACACCTTGCAAGTATGCAACAAATTCTCAAAAGACACAACTGAAATAAAATAATAAGCCATAAGAACACATAATCTAAGACAACTATCATTTAAATGAAATGCAGACCCATTACCTGTGTATGTGATGGCGGGAGGCCTTTTCTGCCATAGATCCCAACCAGAGCAGCCTTTCCTAGAGACACGTTGAATTTCAGATGCACTGGGTGGTCGATGAACACCTGAGACCTCCAAAAGGTACCAGGAGGGATCTTCTGTGTGGCTCGTCTGCCAACATCAATTTCTCCAGAGTCTATAAAACTGTCGTCTGGAAAGAAACTACTGGGCTTTCCTGCCAAAACACAGGAACAAAAATCTTGGATTAGCCTTACATCCTAAGAGTAATCCAATCATACTGGTATCTCTGACACTGATCTTCACAGAGAGTCTATTAGTGTCCTGAGGTCTTCAGAGTACTTTATCTAGCCAATCCATATGATTACGGAGGAAAACTGACCGTTATTCCTGGCTTCAGTAACTGTTTTGTTTGAAAACATGAACATGGCATGAGCAACCTGGAGAAAAACGGCCTTTTGTTTAAATTGTAACATCAGAAAGTGTGTAATTACATGTTTGAGATAAGAATAAATCATCTAAAATTATATCCTAACTGAATATAAGTTTACAGATGGAGAAATCATCATTACATTAGCGAAGGCAAGCGTAGTTATATAGTGAGGTAGACGTGCCACAGAATGGAATGGTAGTGTGGAGAACAGCAGCATGAACGATGGCTCAGTGGGGAGAGGAAAATATTTCTCTATTGAATTAATTCTTGACAGTGGTAACAGCTTTTGAAATTGTTCAACAGTCCAAAAAAAGGACTGAGAAAAAATAGGAAATGATAACCTGTGCTTGAGTAATATCTGCTAAGAAACATGAAAGGTTTTGATTGGTTTTCAATACAATCTGTAAAGTGTGTTATGCTTATCAATCTTTTTTCAGAAGACAAGCAAGCAGAGGCATCTGTTTCTTAAAGCAACCACCAAGGTGGAGAGCCCGAATGTCCAGATGGCAGTCAGTGCATGCCATCATGTCCAAGGCAGTCAGCAGGGAGATCAGCATCCCTGGAAAACACATCTGAGAAATTCTAGGTTAGAGATTCATACATTCACAGTTCTTAAAACTGGTGTCTGCTGCAAAAAAAAAAATGTACCAAAAGAAAGGCAAGGGAATGAGGGGCAGAATGAAAAATAAAATGACGGAGTATTGCCTTTTCAGCCTTTGCTATAAGCAATGGCCACAGCTCTACCTGTCATTCATAAAAACAATGAGGAAGACAACTGCTTAGCCAGCAGCCTTTATTTAAAGACGCTTCCAATATGTATGCAGTAGTGTCACCTGATAGATTTTGTAGGAAGGAGAACATCGTGTCACTGACAAGGACTAATTATTAATTTTAGAAATTCAAATACATTAGTTATTTCTGTGCCATACAGCACGTTACTCTATATTTCACAGATCCAGCAGTCCTAACCAAATGAGAAGGACACTTTCAGGAACACAGAATCTTTTACAGGAACATCACACTAGAGGGTTTTTTTCTTCCAGAATCTACGTTTTGGGAAATGGGAAACAAAAATACCTTTTCCCACCCATCATGAATTCGAGCCAAATAATCTTAGAATTTATTTGTCGTGTTGAAAAGGTGATTGGTAGAGCCAACCTTTCACTTGATTGTTTCAATTATTTCCTTTAATACCTAATATTAGTGATATTATTGTATAAAATATTAATATTAAATATTATGATTTCCTTAAATGTCTCCATTTACCATCCCAACATCAACTCTCCAGGAGAAAGAGAACAAAATGTTAGCTGTATCTATAAGACCTATACAGAAATTGTATGCATCTTAACAAAACAAGTCGCTGAATATACTTCTTTGTAGGATGGAAATTTTTTTCTCTCTTTTTTTTTTTTTTTAAATTTTGCTTATGTAAAACTTTGTAGCCAAAATTTTGCTCCAAATAAGACTAATCCCTGACCTAACATTAGCAACTGTTTAAGTACATTGCTGGTGTGGGATTTAACTTGATGGGAAGTTTCATTTCTGCACTATCCTGTGGCAAAAGTTTTGTCCATAGTAGCACAGTCTAGAAATCAAAGGGTATATACATGTTGATAGAAAAAAAGCTACTGGTAATTTTATAAGACCCTCATTTATCTTTGTTCATCACATTCAAATAAATACAGAGGGGAAATCTGCTGACTTTTTATCCTTTTTCAGTCAAAATGTATATTAATAAAGATAATCAGAAGCAGCTTAGGTAAATGGACATTCTTTCCAAATAATTTTGTGCTGATAGAATACAATTGTACAATGAAAATCAACTAGCTCAATTCTGAAGGGGATTACTTTATCAACTGGATTGTTAATATTTATTTGGCATGCTAAAAATTACTTTTCATGCTGTCAGGATTAAAGGAAACCATTCCCATGTCTTCATGCAAAGTTTCTTATTCCATTATTGTGAGATGAAAAGATTCAGGATTCTATTAAAAAAGAGCTGAAGACATCACATGTTTTAGTTCAAATGAAGGATATATTTTTCTGATTACTACTGACATGTTTTATAGATTATTAGAAATTCAAGTGAAAACCTAAAGTATTTGATATGCGCCCTGATTACTCATTAATAAGGACAGTACATAGAAGTGAATCAGGGAAAGTGAGAATTTAATATGATGGATGTTGCTGTGCAAGGGAGAGCCCGGAGAAAATGAGCACGGTGTGTATTCTGCCTGTACAGAGAGCAGCGCTCGCTCATGCGAGCCAAAAACGCTCCTGTGATTGCAGGAGACAATTTCACAGAAATAAGTGTTTGTACACACAGTCACAAAGTTTATGTCTCCTCTTGGTGGGCAGTTATATGTCTGAGAAGCTGATACCCTACAAGCTGCTATCTCACATTGCTAGCACTTGGCATTTATCCTGGCAGAGAAGCCCAAAGAAAGGCTCTCTTACCAGGATGGCCTCAGCCTCCTGAAATCCATTTGTGTTTCACTGGTTTTGAACCTACAGTAGGATCAGACCCTGCGGACTGGATGCTTCCTAAAGAAGGTATAGTAAGAAAGCCATTTCAGATTCTAATCAGAAAGTAGGCTTTAATCAGAATACCTGACTCCTTAAAATTAACTTCAGGTCTGAATTTTTCATTGGGCTGTCAATTCCTTTGCTCTCTCCACACACCACCTCGAACATTTTAGTTGCTGTAGCAACTATTCTTAATTTATTTGGATATCAAAATGAACCATTTCATTTCAGGCCTTGCTGAATCTGCTTGTATTTTTAAGAGCAAGGCGCCCTGATTCATCAAAACACTTAAGAACACACTTATATTTCTATGACTTCAATCGCACTTAATTACATGCTTTAACGTACGCATGTGATTAAGCACTTTGCTAAACAAGGATGGGCTTAAACACAGGTAAATGCTGTGCTGGAGCACAGCCAGGGATGAGAAGGAATGACTTTGACAGTGAATTGGCAAGACGTTGGCAATGATTCCTTCGGATCAGCTTTAAGAATATTCTAACACGTTCCAGTCCATTTCATTGGGATAAAGAAGATTTTTAAAGAAATGTTTTTAAAAAATTCAACAGATTTGCAGGCTACAATAGGATACATGCAATTGCTAGTCCAGAATTAGTTGCGTAGTTATCTGATGGGGAGAGAGTTTCATTTTAAGGCTGGACAGGACTACTGCAAGACAGATCTTGTCCTAATGTCTTTTTTAGTCAGGACAAGATACTTGCCTATAAAGTCTACAGACTCCCTAACATCTGTATAAAGCAGTAAATTGGCTTTAAACTAAAAAAGGGTAGATTTAGTCTGAATCTACCTTCTAAATTAGGAAGAAGTTCAGTGAGGTGATGAAGCCCTGGCACAGGGTGCCCAGAGAAGGTGGGGCTGCCCCTGGATCCCTGGCAGTGTTCAAGGCCAGGTTGGATGGGACTCTGGGCACCCTGGTCCCAGTCTGGGACTCTGTGACTGAAGAGTTTTCCAATGATGTAACTAGGGCATTTCCCAGGTTTCTTTTTTATCAGACCTTTTTGGCATCAATGAAAATTTTTACTTTAAGCATGGCTGAAAAAGGAATGCAGTGGAGGTCCTGGATTTGCACAGCAGCTTTGGAAACATCCATTTATTTTTATTTTGACTTTTAAAAGGAAATGGACAGATCTAAACTAGCTGTTTTAAAAATAAAACATATGGCAAGGAAAAAAGGGATCTGTCATGAAGTATTTTTGACTACAGCAGCAGGGATATCTGCAGTTTGCTGTAATGTCTAGTAGGATTTGCTGAGAATAACCTACTTGTAGCTGATTTTTCCATGTAGGAAGTTGATGTCAGCTGTCAGTTGCTAGTAAATACAGTGTTTTGCAGAACACACATAATTATGGCCTTTATTTGGACTAATAAAGACAGATAAAGTCTTAAAGAAAAAAAATACTATTAATTAAAATTAAACATGTAAACATAGGCTCTCAGCCAAAGTCTAGGGAAGTGTAGAAACTTTGGAGTTCACTGAGTTGCCAAAACAGTAGCGCACTTCTTATCTCTTACCACCAAAACTTCCTCCCCCAAAATAACTACAAAAAATAGCCAATGACTTCAGTTTTACTGGAATCTGTAAAAGAAGCCTGACAAGCAAACAAAAGAGATTTCTGAAAATTTGAAGTTCTCATTTCTCCAGCTAAGTCTTGGGAAGGATAAAACACCTTTCCTTTGCAGAGCTTACTGGTACTTCTGGCAGCAGTGCCTCTATACAAAGCACAGCAAGATGTAAAGCTCCAGGATAAGGCACTGCTGGACTGACAACCCAGCAGCCGCTTCTAATTTCAGTTAAAATTGCCAGCTGTCGACATCGTGATACTTTGTGGAGACTAGGCTTTTTCTCTGGCTACTTTTGCAAAGAGATATCCCACTCAGGAGTGCTGAAACTCACAGTGTAATAGCTCTTAGTAAATATTTTGGTTCGTCAAAACATTTGGTACTAGGTGGCAATCAATGAGTATATGCAAACCCAACCATTTTTGTACTGTTGTAGAGAAAGCTTGATCCAATGCTCCAGGAATCATTTAGTTTTCAAGACACATTTTTTCCCCAGGAAAACAGCCACTCGAGGCAGGGTTTTCAATGATGGTCTTCTGTAGCCTGTGAGATATGGCACAGACGGTTCCACCTTGGGAATGTGTTAGAGGTGTGCCAAGAGTTGCAGAGTTTTTATCACATTAGTGCACATCAGAAGAGTATGAAACTTAGAAACATACGGAAACAAGACTGACAACTACTAGTTCTAGACGTGAAAGACCAGAAAAAGCTCCTGGTGATGGTAGCATTGAAGGTAATGGAGCATGAGATTGGATGGCTGGAGCTCAGAGGCAGACAGAAGACTCACAACATGGACACACACCAACCATACCTTCACTGGTTCCTTTGCCTTTCCTGTCAGGTAACTCTAACCCTGTGCCCCCCGAAGGATATAAGGAGACGTCCGTTGGCACTGGCCAACTGCTGGCTGTGTCTTCCGTGATTTCATACATCTGCCCTTCCATCGGCTGCAGGTGCCAGTTTAGGCCAAACAGGTGCATGGCTGTGGTGAGCAATGAGAAAAGTCATCTTTTTCTGTTTGGGAGACTGTCAGAACTACAGGGGCATTTTCTAAACCCTTGCTTCACTGCCTTATTAGCAGACATCGCTTTAGGACAAGAATGGACCTTTAGGACAGTGCCTGCTGCTTCTACCATACCAACTCCCTAGGTCTTTCCACCCACTTTAACTTGTTTTGAATCACCTCCACCAATCCAATCTGCTTCTTCCAGTAGAACCACTCCTAACTTGTGGCCTGTGTGACAGAATAACCAGGCACAGTGTTTCAGAAAGCTCCCAAGGCTGGGGTGATGATGCAGTGAACACAGAAACACAAGGAGGATTATTTATCAATATACCAGTAAAACCCATGAAACTGCACTCTGGTTGGTTTTGCTGTATTCATAGCAGATTATAAAGGTTCTTTTTTTTTGTTCTTTTTTGGTTTTTTACCCACCAATTTTACACAGAAACTCTTACAGACATCTCTGACAGTTTTATTTCCTGAATAAGATCAAGTAAAATCTAAGGTGACTTAAGATCTATCTTGCATACATGCCTTTGTGCTCAGCACCACAAATGTGAGTGACTATGACTGAGCACTCCTAAGTACAACTCAGCTTCTCCTATTCAGATCAAAGACACATCCTCGAGATTTGAAAACATTTAGATGTGTGATATCAGGGCACAGCACTCTATAGGTTTCTGGGCCATGCACAGTCATCCAGCGCACATGTGAATATATTTCAAAGCATTATATAAAGACAAGTGAAGTTAAAGAACAAGACAGAAAACTTAAAAAGCAAACACATGCATGAGGAGTATGGAAAATCAGATGCTTATAAAACTAATACTTGCCCCTTGAAAATATAAAGCAAAAGACTGTGGCATCTGATATCACTTCTTCCGTCTCCAATATAAACATTTCATTCTCAATCAGTATCCAGTTTAGCTTCATGCTCTAGACAGCTAAAATGATCTGATATATGCTGCACTGGGAATGACATTTCTTTCTAAGGGAATGCCTTGATATTTTACACTATAATTTATCCAAGAAACTGTACAATGGCACTCGCATCACGGCCATTTTACATAAACAAAACCAGCAAAGACACGGAGCATTTCCATTGCCTATAGTTCTCATTTTATTCATGAAGATACATCTGAGATTGGCAATACTGTCAGGGACAAGTGCTTAGTTTGTTTAAACCTGTGCATCAGGAACAATCTTTTCAGGAAGACTAAAAGTAATCTGAGCAGTTCTCCAAAACCAGCGTGCTTAGGCAATTTAGCTAAATCAGTGGGGTTTTTTTCTACTTCAGTTTCAATTAGGTCATCTATCATTTACTAACGTGAATTAGCTTGTCTTTGCACTACTACAACATCACAAAACACGATGAGAACAAAACTCTCTTTCTACCATGTAAGTGGGGACTGGGTTTGTTTAACAAAGTCTTGATCATAAAGGAAGGAAATAAGGCTCCTCAAACTCCCAAGCAGCAAGGAAGCACAGCAAAGATGGTCTCACAGTTCAAAACTCAAACATTTTTATGCAGGTACACATATCAAGATGGAATGCTACCAACACAACTGGCAATTCAACCAGAATACTTTAGGCAGAGTGGCCAGTATTTCCATCTGAAAGGAGTACATTTACTTGGCAGAGAAACTGTGCAAAGGAAGAGGGGAAATCAGACTGGGAGCAAGGAATTTGCATCAAGCATTTGGCATCACTGTCTTTGCATAATGTCTTTGTGTTTATATGGCCCTCATCATCGGAGTGCCTGGGCACTTCATAGCTATTAACCTCATAAAACCTCATCAGGTAGGAATCTGTTATTTCTACTTCACATAAAGGAAAAAGAACTACAGCAGATTAAAGGACTGACTCAGTTCACTTGTATGGGCATTAAAATGCGATTGTGTGTTAATTCACTTAATTTACTCTATGCTCAGAGGTTCACAAGCCCTAGCAGGCATTTAATGCATCCCTCTGCCAGCATTTTTTATGCTGATCTCAGTACTGGATGCTTCCTGACAATGATATCCAGGCTGGACCTCTCCATGGACAGAAGCTGTGACAGGGGCATGTACGAGTTCCTCTGTTCAACTACATGGATGTCTGTAGCTCCAAGCACAATTAAAACTTTATTGTTCATTCTCCCAAACTCAGGCAGTCCCAGACAGCGAGCATTGTGGATGCTTCTGCTGGCTCCAAGTGCTTCATCTCAATTCCATGTACCAGATGTCTTCATATCACAGTGACTTGCATAAGCTTATACTGGGCATCACTGGTTCAGGCAGGAATTAGCCAGTGGCTAGTGTTTTTTAATAGACCATTTGAATTGCTCTGTCCTTTGGATATCATAGTCCAAGTGCTACACAAATTCTTAGGAACACATTGAAAAAGCATTGTTTCACTGAAAGGCCATTACACACAATCACAGAATGTTAGGGGTTGGAAGGGACTTTGAAAGATTATCTAGTCAAACCTCCCTGACAGAGCAGGAACACCTAGAGTAGGTCACACAAAACCATGTACAGGCAGGTTTTGAATGTCTCCAGAGAAGGAGACTCCCCAACCTCTCTGGGCAGCTTGTCCCAGGGTTCTGTCACCCTCACAGTGAAAAAGTTTTCCCTTGTATTCCCATGGAACCTCCTGTGCTCCAGCTTGCACCCATTGCCTCTTGTCCTATCATTGGACATCACTGAGAAGAGCCACTGTTTCCCTTCCTCTCCATAGGAGTAATTTGTTGCTTGTAGAACAAAATTTACTGGAAGAAAACGAAGGTGAAGAACTCAGCTTTATTTTAGGTGTAGTGGGAAAGTTATGAGCAGCTTTTACAGGCATGTAAAATGCATTTAAAAACATCCGAGAGGAAATGTCTTTTGAAAGGAACATCTAGCTTCACTGTAGCGAAAGAACTGGTAGCTTGGAAGTGCTACAACTTATTTTGCATGTTATCCATCCCCTTGAGCAAGTGAATCAACCATTCCATGTCACCATTCATTCCTAAATGCAGAAAAATACTGTGTTATTGCACAGAGATATAAGGCTTGTATTAATATGGTAGCTTTTGTCTTTGATAGATTTTGTCTAAAGCAAAAAGCTTCTTGTGTACATTGATCCCATCATCATATAGATCAAAGAATCCTAGACTGGTTTGGGTTGGAAGGGATCTCAAAGCCCATCTAGTTCCCAACCCTGCCATGGACAGTGACACCCTCCATTACCCAGAGTGCCTAAAGCCCCATCCAATCTGGCCTTGAACCCTGCCAGAGATTCAGGGGCATCCCCAGCTTCTCTGGGCACTCTGTGCCAGAGCCTCACTACCCTCATAGAAAATTCCTTATATCAAAACTAAATCTCCTCTCTCTTTGTTTAAAATCATTATCCCTTGTCCTGTCACTATAGGTTCTGGCAAAACCTCTCTCTCCATCTTTTTATTTGCTTTCTTTACGTACTGAAAGGCTGTAAGGAGGTCTCCAATGATGACCCATGAGAATGACATCTATGCACACCATGTATACAAAAGAGTAAAAATCTGAGAAACGGAGAGAATTATATGAAAAGCATTTTGATTACTAAATGGCTTCAAAAGAATTCAGAAAATGGAATGTAAAAGCTTGGAGCTAAAGCTCTATTCAGGGTTTCTGATTTCACGTTTCTAAGGACAAAATAAAAGCCTATAAATATTCCCACCCATAAGGCAAACAGACATTGCACAATTTCTGCTTCAGGTAGGTAATAACCACAAAAAAACCTTCCTGAAACCAGAACAAAGAGTCTGATTTACTTTGGAAACACACTCTGGGAGCAGGTGTGTTATTAGGAATTCACCTGATTAAATGTTTATCATTGCTATCTTCCAAATACCAATAGTGTCTGATTGGCAAGCTGGTGGAAGATTCATTCTTCTGCATTGTCCCTCTAACTACCACACTCATGCTACAGAGTCAAGTAGTTCACAACAGTAGATGTTTTGGATCTCTGTATCTTGGTTGGATGTGTAAAACTGTTGATGCACAAAGTTGTTTAAAGGTTTTAGGAGAGGGACAAATCAACCTTGTTCTGTGCTAAATTGATGCAAAGTTCTTTCTTGTGGGAAAAAAAAAATGATGACCACAATCAGTGAAAAACCCTAGAACCATGGAGAAGAGGCACAATCATACACTTTGAAGTGTTAATGTTCTTAAAAGCAAAGTGAAGCTGTAAAAATAGTTTGAGACTCCTGATGTTCTCAGTCTCCGGGTCAATTGAACCCACTGTTGACATTTTCTCTGGCCTTATTTATTTTTTTCCTCTGCTCAGCCAGATGTAGATGTGGCTCACAAAGAGCAAATGCTCTCCTAAAAGCGCCCATGTCTTTCTCCCTCTCCCTCCCCAACATGATGCTCAGTAGATACTCATATATTGAAGGCTCCCTATGTATTAAAAGAGCATGCTGCAATTAACAATCATTAAAGTGTACCCTTTTGTAAAATATCATGTAGCTTTCACTGCCTAGGAAGTCTCGTGTTGTGCTCTTTGCGTCGGCTGTGGTTATATTTCCCATGGCTAATAAAACTCTTTTCCCTGCCTTCTCTTGGAAAGGAAACAACAGTGAGGGGAAACCCTGCTTGTGTCCTTTGTGGGCTGTTTCAGCACCAACAGCTTAGATGATATAAAGGCATCTGGGGCATCTGGCCCATTATGTGCATGTTTTGACATCAAATCTTTGACTCTCGGAACCTTTTAACTGTGGCTAAGTGCTAGCTAAGAGTGCCCTGAAGCTCGCTGAATGGGTAACAGAATTTTCTGTAGCAGAATAAACCACCTTGTCCTCAGTCCCTAAGTCACCTCTGCCTAAGTAGGAGAGACAAAAGCCAAACTCCAGTGCTTTCAGGGTTGGATTACTTTGCCGAGTTCAGCATTTCAGCCACGGCCGTGTGATGTGGCTGTTCATTTGCTCAACTCAGATTCATTGTAGCAACAAAAATTTACAAACAAGTTAGCATCAGCTGAGATATTTAACCACCCAAATAAATCAAAGTTCATATTGGTGGAATCAAGTATTCAGGATCATGATTCTTTAGGTTTTGATATGTTATCCCAGTCTCTACTGCATTATTCTTCAGAGGCAGTTGTTTGTGGAAGGAATAAGCAGCTTTAGCTGACGCTGTTAAACCAAATAAAGAGGAGCATTGTTTCCAAGTTTGTTTTGAAGAGACCCAGGATTTTTGGGTACCTCTGTATTACTGCCACTTGCTTATGACAAAGCAAAACACAGCCAAACAACTTACTCAGCGGAGTAGAGAACAAAGAATCTGGTGCAGCATTTCGGATGAGAAAAGACAAAGAAAGATAATAATTCACATGGTCAACAAAATGGACATCTCTTGGGACAGGCTGATGGAGCGAAGGAGTTCGCAGAGAGAGGCAGATGATTGTGATAGATCACAGGGAGAAGAAAAGACAAGACATGCTTACCGAAGCATGTGAGACCCCCAGAAACTACACCGGTCAGCAAAAAATTGAAAACCACACTGCTGGCCCTTTATTGGCTTGTTGCTTTGCCCAAAGCAGCAAGCTAAGTGTAATAAATAACCAAAGCAATCAATTACGATGTTTGAAATTAAGGCTGTGTCTGAAGTCACCAGCTGCCTGTTATGTGTGTTCTCACAGCAGCTCGCAGGCTTGGCTGCTGCCTTTTCACTTGCTGTCTCCAAGCTCCATCCCGCAGGTACCACCAATTGTCCGGCAATTCTTCACCCGGTCAAGGCTCTGAGAGAAGCTATGGAATGAGTAAAGTAATGACTGCTTTATAGTTAACAACTCATCTTGCCTTGAACAATGAATAAAGACTTTGTCAGACAGGAAACTCAACCAAAACAGGTTGATCATCCCCACCAGGAGCACGGTGCACAGCCTGCATTTACTGCACGAGCAGAGAGCAAATGTCATGCAAGCAAGACAGAAAGTCTTCTGGGCTACTCTTTTGGAAAACGTAGCCAGCCTCTACACATATGCCTCATATTGAATGCTTATTTATCTAAGAACCTCAGTATATTTTGTATAAATAACACAGGGACCGTATAGGCTGTGGAAAAGCCAGGCTTTTCTGCACTGCTGCTCCAACCTCTTCATCTCAGTCGTACTTACAACTGAGCTCAATCTGGAGAAGAGCTCTGCTCTGCTACTCCACAGGTTTTGACAAGCACCTCACTGAACTGGTGACAGAATGGGCAAAGCCAAAGCACCACTTCTGGTAGGGAGAATGGTTTCCCAAAGCCTCCCCGGTATGGCATGGGGTGAAAGAGAAAATGGGAAAAGACAGCATGATAGGGAACAGCTGAGAGGCACTGATGCCATAGCAAACAAGAATAAAAATGAGGAAAAAAGGGAGGAAGGTGAGAAAAATACAGAATTAGAGAAACTGAGAATGAGAAGAAGGTTAGGAAAGAGCAAAGGAAAGTTAAGAAAAAAGTAAAAGGGACTTGAAATAGGAATACCAGCTGGTGCTCGGGCAGCGGTTGTGAAGATGTTTATATAGCTTGTTTCTTTGCTCTCCCCTCTTTTTGTGGAATTAAGCGTGAGATACGTGGTGGTTACATACTCCTCTTTATCCTTCAGGTTCAACAATCAGACTTATAATAACACACTCTCTAAAATGAGACCTGAGGTTTGCTTTTACTCCTAATTGAAAAAAAAGCTGAATTCCACCACTGAATTACTCAGGGCTAATTTTGACTCAAGTAAAAGTATTGCTTTCACTCCTGTCTCTGGAATAAACTTGACTGTAATTATCTGGATAACTGTCTCTCTCTACACTGAAATTATATGATTTCTGCAGAAGTGGGAGAATTGACTGTTGCAGAATTAATCATATTTTTTTGACATTCAATGTTATGAAAAGGAGCCTTTCTGCATGAAATAATCACTGGTTTGTCAATCTTCAATAAATCAAGGAAGAAGCACGCAAGATGAAGACGAATAGAAACAGTAAAACAAACATTTAAAAAAAAAGAGATATCAACCTTTTTTTCCTTTTTTTTTTTTCTTTCTCTTATACCTCTATTCCAATTCAGTGCCAGACAAGGCTCCAGTGTCCCAGTGTGGCAGGGCATACCAGAGCAAGAACCAAGGACTGCAGTGGGTCTGTGGCTCTACTGGTGTCCGAAGGGGGTAAAAGTAACAAGCCTGGCTGCAGAATATTTTACTTGCTTTCCTTGTTTTCAAGGTCAAGTCCTTGACCAGATAGATCCAAGATGGTGTTTGTCTATAGGCATGAGCCATTTTGAGTGTTGGATTAAGTACCCAAGTACCTAACAGGTTCTCAGGTCTAGGATTGAAATCCAGGATCCTGTCTGGTTTGTAATATCCTGAATTCACACCATTTACACACACACAGAGAGCTTGCCTTGTGTCTAAAAACTCAGTGGTCTGTGTTTCTAGCATTTAAAATTACATCCTGTAAGTAAATACCGTCCTTTCACGGATTAAAGCTCTTATTTGAGTACAGCTACCTGAAAGGAGATTGTGAAGAGGTGAGGGCTGACCTCTTCTCCCTAGTGACAAGTGATAGGACAAGAGGAAAAGGCATCAACATGTGTCAGGAGAGGTTTAAATTGGATATTAAGAAAAACTTCTTCACATAGAAGGCTGTTAGACATTGGAAGGGGCTGCCGAGGGAAGTGGTGGAGTGTCCATCCCTGAAGGCATTAAAATGACGGTTAGAGGTGGTGTTGAGTGACATGGTTTAATAGTGGATGGCAGATTAGGGTGGTAGTTGGACTTGATGATCTAAAGGGTCCCTTCCAACCCAGACAATTCTATGATTCTGTGATTCTAATATTCACGGCTTAAAGCTCTTATTTAAAGAATGAAAAACCTGTCTTCTGAAATCATCCTCTGTCTGAATGAATGTGAGCTTTTGCACCAGGACAGGACTGCAGCTGTGTGGGAACAGAGAATCCTCCATAACCCAGCTGGATTGGGGTTGCTGGGCAGTTAGAAATGTAAAATTAATACGTCACAAAGGAATGGGACCAAAAGGGAGCTTGATTACATGTTAAGTGAAGACTCTCAGCTTGTGGCTGGGAGGTCCCATGGCTTGCTTCCTGGCCTGTTGATTTATTTGACACAAGACAATAGTTGAGAAAAATAAAAAAAGGCACAAGGAGGGACATTTAGGATAATGCTCACTATTGTAAATTCCCCATCTGGCCCTCTTCCTGACTGCTCAACAATCCACCTTCAGTGAGAGAAAAGGGTTTACAAGCCTTCTTCACAGGCATGGGGATAAAGACACTGCTGGGCTGGCTGGGAATTCTTCATGCTGAGAACTGGAGAATCTGTAGCCACCCATCTGGGGGCGAAGGAATAGGATGGAGGATTTAGATGATAAGATAGAGATAGCTGTTGAGTGTGTTTTTGGGTTTTTTTAGGACCTCAAATGTCATTAAGTGGTAGGTGCTTTCACAGCCAGCTCAGTATAGACACATGCCAAAGAATACATTCATACCTGGGCTTGCTGCTTGACCATTCCTCCACGCTCAAACAGAGCTTAAACTACACAATTCCCATAAATGGTTCTTTCAGAGGTAATTCAGGTTTCTTCCTTCCCTCAGTCAAAATCATCATGTGCAAAGGAGGAATTCAAATGATGGAGAGCTTCCTACCTATTAAAATCTTCCCACCAGAGTGAGAACGGCCTCTCAGGAAAACAAAGCATTGTGGTAATCACCTAAAATCCTGACTGCAAATGCATTCATTTGCTTGGATGTAACACAAACCAGTTATTCTTTGACCCCTCCTGACTGAAAGGCTCTATCAAAGATTTCCAAGATAGAAGCAGATGGTCTACCAAATAGTATTAGCTCCTTAGGAGAACACCTTATATTTTAATTTAGTTCCCAATTGCTCTTAATAGGGAAGGAAAAAAAAAGCTTCCAGCTGAAGCATCACATTTCTTTGAAACTTTCAAGGAAGTGACTAGAAAGATATGTTATAAAACGAAGCAGTTAAACTCAATGTTTGTTCAATGCAAAGAGTCAGCACTTCCTATTCAATGTCTTCCTAATTACCCCTGGGGATCAAAGACTTTCAAGTGATTGCCTGTCCATTCAAACCTCTAATGAATGACCCCTGCCCCCCCAACCCAGTGCTATAGTAGCTTGCTGGATGCTTGTCATTTCCTACAGGAAAGGGAACATGCAGTTTTAAATAGGTGTATTTAAATATTTTTATGGGTATTTTATGAGGATTTTGTTAAAGTGTCAACCTATAGGGAAAAAAAAAGAAAAATAAAAGGAGGTGTGGCTTGTCGAAGGGACTGTCTGCTTAAATACAATCTGTAATTCACTTCGCCATCTACACCAGTGTGAAAGCAGGATAGGAAGCTGAAAGATGGACCTCAGCAAACACTTTGCTGCTATTAGGCAACTTACAGCACTGAAGAAGCTTATTTCAGCCCCCACAGCTCTAGTAAATTTGGTGTTACACATGGTTCAGCCTTTTTCAGTAAGATAATATTTTCCCTTCTAGATACCCTATCTGGCAGAGACCATATTACTATAAATATTACCGAGATATTTCTTCAAGATCAAAGTCAATTATAAGATGGTCCCTCTGTACCTCTAAATGGAGTTTTAATTTGTGTATATAATATTAGAAATAATGGTTTTCCCATTGGGGTATTCACTTCAATTAGAGAAATGAGGACAGGCAGCCCTACCAAAGGGCCTCCTACCTTGCTTTGCAATTACTAAAATTCTGGGCTAGCCTGTTGTGGACAGTATAATTTTACAAATGCCATTTCATTACACACATATAAATTGTGAGACCCTAATTAAAAAGGATGTAATTTACATAGGTAAATCAACAACCTCTCACGTGCTTCCTTTCTTATTATCTCTAGCAGCTATTGTCAGAAAACCTGCTTTCCCAAATGAATGTAATACATTGACTGAAGTCTAAAAAACAGAGTTTGCCATTAAAAAGTCACAATCAATCACAGAATCACAATGTTGGAAAAGACCTTTAAGATCATCAAGTCCAACCATTCCATCCTAAGCTAAACCATATCCCTAAGTACCTCATCTACCCAGCTGTTAAACACATCCAGGGATGGTGATTCAACCACATCCCTGGGCAGCCTGTTCCAGGCCCCAACAACTCTTTCAGTAATTTTTTTTTCTAATATCTAATCTAAACCTGACTTGGCACAGCTTCTTGCCATTTCCCCTTGTCCTATCTCCTGTCACCTGGCTGAAGAGACCACCTCTCTACACCCTCCTGTCAGGTAGTTGTAAGCAGTGATAAGGTCTCCCCTCAGCCTCAATCCCTGCCATCTTCTGTCACCCCAGCACCACTGAGATGGGATCAGAGTTTAAACCAGAGTCCCAGTTTAAGGGTTAAGTTCTAAATATTGTAGAATTTGATGTGTGAGCTGATCTCTCAGATGGCTGGCTGCTCATCTGTCCTTCTGAATGCGAACATGATTTTACTGTAAAGACAAGTAAATGATCTGAGAGTGCTGCTTGTGATTTAATCCTAAAATCAGATGAAAACTGCATTAGTATTATTAGTTGCTGTGCACATATTAATAGTGCCATAGCCCTGGCTGGGCTGTGCTAAGTGATGTAGGAAAAATAAACAAAATGACAATCTACAGATCCCTTGATGGCCAAAGCACAGGTTTAACTTGAGTTTTACTTAGCCTGGCTAAATCTAATGTCTTCAAAAGCATGATGGAGGCACTTCAAATTCAGTATGAATTTACACATTCTGTAGAGTTGTCATCAGCGTTGTCAAAACTGACACCAATCCCTTTGGCTTGGTGACTTTTTGAAGAGATTTGAAAAAAATTAACCTGCACGTGTATTCAGAAGCCTCTCATAGTTTTACCTGCTTCAGATAACAAATGCTTGACCTGCTTCAGATGACAAAAGCAGATTAAGATAGTTTAAATTTTTCTATATTTTCCTTTTTTACACAAATTTGAGAAACAATCAGATTGTTCACCCAATTCATCTGTAGAGAGGAAAATTCCTCGAAGCTCGGCAAATGGATACAAATGTACAGTCTGGGAAAGCTGATAAAGTGGGTGACACAGCACAATTAATGACAGTAGAAAATTTTATTCTGTCCAGAGACCATGAGTAAAATCCAGCACAGTACTTTCAGGTAGTATAAATCTAAGTGAATGGTTCAAATCAGGGTGAAAAGCTCTCTCAATAACAAAACTTAACACAACCCAATGATTTGTTCCCTTGGACTTAAAACTAAATCCAGCACACAGATTAAGGCAAGTGCTGGCAAGTGCAACCCACAGCGTTCTCTTAAAAGGCCCACAGACATCTTTATATTTAATTACACCTAAAAAAAGCATTTGCTAAAGGAACTCAAAGTTCGCCAAGTCAAGCACTCAAAAGTGAGCAAAGAACAAAATTAAGATTGCTTGTGTGATTTTAGATCAGCCCCTGTATGCATATGTACTCTGTAATAGCCTTTAATTCCCTCATCACAGGCTATTTTTTTTCCACCAGCCCGATGCTGAGCAGAACAATTGCACAGAAATTGCCACTCAACCCTGGCAACTCCAGCATTGTAGCATGTTCAATTGCTTTCTAGGGATGCCATATGTGCAGCCTGGTTGGTAGCGGTAGGAGGGGGTTGGAAAGGGAAGGAATACACTCAGCGCGGACAATTTTGCTACTACACTCTAAATAGGTCCCTACCGAGCATGTGTGAACTCAGATTTTCTGGTTTTGTGGCAGCCAACTCTGGGTGGATCAGGGAAAAGATAAAGAACATGCTAGTGTTTTGTTTCTCCTAATAGGAAAGAGCTGTCATGGTTCCCTGTTAGCTCCACGTTAAATACTAATATACCAATGTGCTTGCTCAGGGACAGAGTACACTGCCTTGTCCCTTCATCCTCAAAGACTACTTATTTAGTAGTGAATTAAACAGTAGCAAGCAATGGAACTGGATAGTCTATACCATCTGTTTGTTAGAAGGGACTCTACCATGATTTCGGTTATGGTCAGCCTATGTCTACTGAAGTCCTCTACCCAGTTCAGCTAGCAAGGACCAGAGATTATTCTCGATAGACAGTTTGGATGTGACCATCCATAAGAGTTTAACAGTATAGAAATTCACCCATTTTTGACCAGTTGGAAGTCCAGAATGGTCCTACGTACATATTTCACAACCTGAAGTAGCCCATAAGCCATGATGACTACACAGTTTACACTAACATAAATAAATGAGCACTGACCACTTGGATTAATGCTGTGTGCAAAATCATTAAATTGAGCTTTCGGGATTTTTTTTTCCCCACCAAAAGAAAGCCCTTTTGTTCCTTGATTTCATTTTCATTTCTGCCACAATTAAACAAGATTCTGCTCCTCTGATAGTGCAATTAGCGTTTCTTTTGAAATGCTTAGTGTAAGCATAGTCATCATCTCTGCTAACTGCCTTGTTCTGCTTTGCTTTTTAAAGCATTGCTTTGCATAATGAAGGGATGCTACAGTTGTAGTAGGCAAGCAAGGTGCAATGTTGCTGCTGTGTTACATGCTACCATATTTGAAAACAGCTAACATATGCTCTTCTCACCATCTTTCAAGGCAGAAGCTTCTCACTGCAGTAAGGACAGGCTGGGAAGTTAAGTTATGATAAAATCAAATAAAGCAGAAGATAGGAAAAGCTGGGGATGGTGAGAAAGTTTATTAATCTTTTACTTAAATATAGAGATTCAACACCCTCTAAATATCTATTTATTGAGCATCAGATTCAGGTATCTCCCAGTAAGCTGTGTAAGTGGTCCTTTTGGAGCTTTTAAGTTTCATCATAAAGAGTGAGGTTGAAATCCTGTCACAGAGGGAAGGAGTGGACTGGACATTTTGGTCCTTATTTTACAGGTCATCTAGCATGTTACCTAGGTAGTATACTTAACAATACCACTTCACTTAACACTGTAAAGATGTATATCTACCACATAACTCAACTTTAACTACAGGTAAAAAAAACCCAAACCCTTAGAGAATGCATCGCTGTACATACCCAATAAAAATGTATGACCTGGCTGCAAATCAGGCTTTGAAGCCATCTTCTAATTTATGCTGGAAAAGGATGTGAGAGAAACACTAAACAATAACTGAGGAATATTTTTCACTGTCAGTGACATCCCTAACTGAGCTTACTCTTATGACTAGTTATCCACAAAAATGCATGGTATTTAAAAACACTGAAAGGAAGCTCATTACAGAAAACATTTCTTTCTGTCTCCACTTAACTGCAATTAAATTATGTTATTTCACAGTAATTAGTATGAAATAAAAGCATGGACTTGAGGAGAACTCCTTCCAGTAGATATTAAGATCTGCAAAATTGATTCCTTTCTAGTGCCTGTGTGCAAAGGTCAATCTAAGCTGTGAAATGAAGATTATAGCAGCACGTCTGTGCCACTGCCATAAAGGCAAGGCCAGCACTTTGGGTGTCAGCATGCTGGGTTTTGTTGTGGGTTTTGGTTTGGGGTTTTTATTCCCAGGGGCTTATAGGAACTATAAAAACTCACTAAAAGCAACTGATAAAACTTATAAAAGCTGAGAGCCCATGTCTTACCATTTAATAAAAACAGATGGAATTAAACTCACCCTCTTCTTAAATTTAAGAAAGGATCAGGCATCTAAAGGGATAGTTGTGATGTTATGTGACTGATATGTGGTTTCATGGTGCACTGATCCAAATTCCAAGATCGCATGGAGCCCTCTGGATGTGCAGCCTCAACCTGCTTTCCACCAGCTAAAGAATTGGTCATACTGGTAATCTGCTTCTAAACACAAGTCATCCTTGCAGTGATCTCACAATGATGAAAGAGGACCAGACTGTGACAAAATGACCTCTTCGTTCAGTGTCAAAATAAAACAATGAGCAGAAATAAAAAAGTAATATATAAAACCTCAGAACAATAGGGAAACAGAGAGTAACCTATATAAATCTCAGACCATGCAGAGAGTTGATAAAGGAAGCTGAGGATATGAAGAAAAAAATACATGGCTTGAATAAAACAAAGAACAATAGAACATTTTTAAACTGTATGGAAACCTAGTAAACTGAGCAACAATGTAGCTATTTACTTGATGGAGATGGGGAAATTGTTAATAACGTTATAGTAAAGGCTAAAGTGTTCAGTAAGAATTTTTGTTCTGGTTTTTGAAAATAACTAGGATAATGCAATTATTTTGCAGGAAATAAGTTTTTTTCCAGTCCATTAATAACCAAGAATTATATTAAACTGCATCTATTCAAGGACAAACATTTTTAAATCTGCAGGCTCATTTAACTTGTACCCCGTAAATCAAACAAGCTACCAGAAAAGGAATCTGACTCACTGATTAATACTGAACCAGCTACTGAGAGATTAGAACAGGGTTAATGCTGTGCAAATATTTAAGGAGGGAAAAGAAGGGGATGCAAGTCACTTAGATTGGGTAGCCTGACATCTATTACAGACAAAATAATGGAAAACAACATAGCATTCAATTGATGAGGAATAAAGCAAGCTAATGTATGGTAACTCAGGCCAACCCTATTGCTGTTCTGAAAAATAGATCTTAAATAAAAAAGAAGTGGTTACTAATTTTTTGACAAGATTACAATTTAGTAAAGACCTTGATTTAATTTGGCATGACTTATGATTAAAGGAACAAGTGTTTTTCAATGGTAAAAAGCATTGTATGCTTTTTGGACATTGTAAGCTATGTGTGCTTAAAAATTAACCGAAAGAGCTTAAAATCATCATCGCTGGTGAAAAACCACCATATGTTAAAATTTCTTGTGAAATCCAACAACTGATAGTCAACCTGAAATTATCCAACATTTACTTCAATCTTATATAAGTAAATATACACCCATGGGTGACTAAACATGCAGATGACTCAAAGACTATTCAAGTGACAAATAGAGCTATGAGGACAGGACAGATAAATGGAAGAGCTGGACAGCTCCTAAATTTGAATGATTCAAACAAAATGTGCTTAAGGTCCAAAATGAAATGTTTCCAAGGGCAGCCTATACATTTGGGATAATGGATGCCAGGTTGTGTCTGTAAAACGGGACACCGGTAACTGAAAATTACTTTGGGACACAAGAAGATGCTGTATAACAAAATCCTAATGTGATTTCTATAGCCAAAAAGAACGAATGAGATCCTTACATGTATAAACTGTGAAGAGGTAAACTGAAGCAGGCACATGACTTACCTAGGCAAAAATGGCAGGCAAAGTGGCTGGAGTTTATTCACCCTCAGTGTCCTAAGAGGTCAGCCTACATGATCTCTTAATACTTATGGCCTTTCACATTGCGAATTAAGAACAGAGATGACAATTATGGGAACCTTCCTACTTCTTCTCATTTCAAATAAACACTGACTTATATCCTGAAAGATGCAGCACTTGATCAGGCTTGCTATCAGTGTAGACACTTAAGAAGTGTTAACCGCTCTGCAAAGCACAAATTTGGCCACTGTGTATCAGGACATATTGCCATCAAAAGGAATACCTAAATTTTAATGCTTTCCAGTTTGCCCAGATAAGGCAACT
The DNA here is from genome assembly GCF_964237585.1 of Gallinula chloropus. Lineage (NCBI taxonomy): Eukaryota > Metazoa > Chordata > Aves > Gruiformes > Rallidae > Gallinula > Gallinula chloropus. Next base: position 192,694,442 of record NC_140085.1, read on the forward strand.
CTTACAAAATCACCGGGTTTATATTATCTTCTACTATCCTTTTCCACCAGTATCTTTTGGCTGTGTCTCTCTTTCAATAGTGTATACAGCACCTTATATTTCTCTCATTCCAACATTTTCAATGTCGGGTTACAGATCCTATTTAGATCAAAACAGTGAATGTTCTTTAATGGAGTTTCTATGGTGAGTTTTTTTAACACCCATCTAAATGAACTGATCTTCACAAAAATAGCTTTAAAGTGGGATCTTGTACCTTTATCACCTTTATTTTAAAGCTGCAGTTCAATCACTTGTACTTCCTGATGTATTTTCTGTCTTTAGTCAGGTCAATCTCCAGAAACAGGAACATATAAATATGTGCAGACTTTTCCAGGGTTGGTCCAGCTCTCATTGTAGACACTGGGACCAATGACATTGACTCTGACTGCATTTCTTTGAGTGCTGAAGTAAACAGACTTACAGAATGACACAGAATCACTAGGTTGGAAAAGACCTTTAGTGATGATGGAGTCCAACCATAGCCATCCTCTACTAAACCATATCCCTCAGCACCTCATCTACCCATCTTTTAAATACATCCAGGGTCAGTGACTCAACTGCCTCCCTGAGCAGCCTGTTCCAGTGCCTGATAACGCTTTCAGTGAAGAACATTTTCCTAATGTTGAATCTGAACCTACCCTGGTGCAGCTTAAGTCCATTCCCCCTCATCCTGTCACCAGTTGCTTGGGTAAAGGGACCCACCTATCTACAACCTCCTTTCAGGTAATTGTAGACAGTGATAAGATCTCCCCTCAGCCTCCTCTTCTACAGGCTAAAACTGGAGTTGCTCCAGTTTAAGAGGAGCATGTGCAAGAGAAGTAACCAGAATATTGTGTTTGCCTCTCGCTGCTCTTTAAGTACCACACTAACTTCATAACACAAAGGCTTTTCAAGAGGAGGTTGTTTAGGTACTGTTTCTGCGATTTATCTAAGATGGAAACAGAAAACTTTGAAAGATCCCTGTAAATCAAAAGAACAAATGGTAACTGTAGCAAAACAGAATTTGATCTGGGGTCAGAAAAGAAACATTAAAGCAGAAAATGAAAGCAACTTGTTGGCATGGTAATAAATTGATTTATATTTTAACTTGCATAAAACCTGCAATATCAAGGTGTAAACATTGGATTAATAGATATCGCTCAAGTTTAATAATTTAACATTACCAATTTTTCCTGTTGATCTCAAGTGAGAGGTAAACACAATGGTAATTGGTGTGCTATAAATCCAGAGGTAACTAGTTCGATAGCTAAGAGCTTTGGAGAGGTGTTTTAAATTGGGTTTATTACATAGCATCAAAGAATCATGGACAAACTGAGCTAACGTGAGCTTTCAGGGTGAGTTTTAGAAAATAAAAAGAAAGACACCTTATAAACACATCATAGGCCTAGCCCAGTTTTACTGTCAAAGCATTTTGCCTGTAGCAAGCGACACTGTTCTTTAAGGGAAACTGCATCTGTACCGAGTTCAAAGGAACACAGAGCTGAAAAGTAGAGAGCTCTGACTCCAATCAAATGAATGACTGGTTTGGCTTCATAATATGTTTTCCATCCCTAACTTTAATCTAAATCAAATGCCCATCTTTTCTTGCTGTTCCTGCAATGCAACCACAATACATGCTTAAGTATAGGAAAATTGCAAGTGCCTAACTACATCAAATTGTACTTCCATCTAGTCTGGAATCTACATCAGGCAGAGGATAATACCTTCTGTTTCTGAAGAAACTATTCTCCATCACTAATTCATTTAGAAACTGTTCCGCAGATCTAGCCAAACAGCTGCTGGGCATGGAGATCTGGACAATCAAAGAGGTCTTTTCTGTTTCCAACCCAGAAATCTTCCTCCCAAGCAGTGCAGAAACATCAGAGATTCTTTACAGTGCTGTGCTAGCAGGCGTGGCATCTATCAGGTACAGAAACTTTGCTAGCAAAGTATTTGGACAGCAACATACCTCATGGTATTATCTCTGCCACAAGAATCTTGCTAGAAATTAGCCCTCCGAGGCAGAGCTCCACGGCATACAGACCCCATCATATCCCAGAAAAAGCCATGAAAATATTCCTTGTATAGCTGTCAATTGAATGAGCAACCCTAAAATGGGAAATTTAATTTTGAAGTGATGTCTCTTCACAATCTCCTGGAACAGCAAATTTGCAGGTCAGTTACAAGCTGCTTAAAGAGACCTTTCGTTTCAGTGGTTCCTGCAGTACCTACCGATCCTGCCATTTTAATGTTACAGCCCCGATCTGCCACTGCTGTTCTCTTTGGTGTTCTCACCCCACAAGACAAGCTTCTGCAGAGCTCCTGAGATTTGCATAAGCTGTGTGTATGCAAAACTTTGATGTGCATTGTCGCCACTGCCTTAGTGTGCCTCTGAATATTTGAAAAGGTGGCAGCAAGTCAATCAAAGCCAGTTAATTCAAATGAAAGCCAGCTGCTGGTGCTTAATGCACCCTGTTATATTTTGTCTGCCATTATCTCTCCAGACCAGTGACTCAGACCTGTAAAACCTTCTGCTTGATCACAGTGTTGACGCATGATACCAGCCGTTCGGCTTCCATGGACTTCTATTTATGTCTCCTTTCCTCTTCTTTGAAAAAGCCCAGCAAGACAAATGAACTTCAGACTATTAAATACCATAAAGACTTTCACGAAATAATGGAAGCTCTGACTTTTAGCCTTAAACAAATGATTTAGCAAGGGCTTCAGATGAATTTCAGAACTGAGCTGGTTTCAGCAAGGAACTTCAGAAATGACCCAATGCCTCTATGTTTCCATACACCTCTGCCTGCTTCAGAAGGTCACCTATCATGGGAAAATTATTGCCAACAGCAGAGTCCCTTGTGGATCTTTTAATGTCTCTTGCTCCATAGACTCGTACAGTTCGGTAAGGCCTGCGATGGATAGTTTTTTACTATCTAAGCAGGTGACTCGGATGTGCTGGATGCTCCGAAGAGCAGCCCAAAGCCCTAGACATTACTCCGAAGTATTTCCATTAAATGATCAGTGTACAAAAAAATAGAGTAAATGTCATTCCACTGTTGTGGGACCCATTCACTTACATGGAAGTCTTTCCAGTGACCTCAGTTTGCTCTGGAGGATGAACACGGTCATTAAAAGAGATAATTTCTATGGTTGTTTTAACTAACAAGAATAGGTGGAAAGGGGCCAAGTTCCCAACACTCATGAACTGTTATACAGATTAATCTTACTCATGATTAAGTTATACCTAACCACTCAGACCTCATGGCATCAAAAAAAAGTAAGATACTGCTTAAATGAGGAAAGGTATCTGTAAGGAAACACAGCTATCTCATTATGGGGTGAGGGAGGGAAACCCAACCCAAACTGGAGGGAAAACAGTACTTTGTTTTGCAAACACACCAGGTTATTTAAAAGAATGAACAAATTCCTGTGAAGAACTGTGTAATTTTTACCAAAATACAAAATGCCTCAGATTAACTTAGTGCAAGTACAAACATTTTGACTCCCTGATTCTTTTTTTTCTTTTTTTTTTTTCTTTTGGGTTAGGTGATACAATTCTTGTCTGCAACTTGACAGGATGTAGAAAATAATTACAAATGAAAAGGTTATTCATAATTTTTAAATGAGTTAATTAGTAAACCCTGCCAGAGTCACTCATTACAGTAATTAATAATTGATTATACTTGAAATTAAACACAATTTTTCATCAAAATCTAATTAAATATCTGCCTTTTTGCTTGTTGATTAGAACACTGTGTCTGGTAGAGACAATCTTTGCTAAATATGTTTATGCTGAACTGAACCATCGAATTTGATTTTTAATAATTGATAGTTCCTTTAGAAATTTGTAATTATGACCCATAATTACAGCAGTTCAACCTGATCAGCATTTCTGGCACCTTGCCAGCCATTTGTGGCGCCTGCCAAATGCCACCGAATTCATCTGAATGAGGAAAAAATAAAGGATGGGAGAACACCTGAAGGACCTACCTTTTAATCACATTAACTGTGATCTTAAACAGGAGCCTGATCTTTTCAGAACTCCAAAAACAGGGTTTGTGTTGGAGAAAACCAAGTGCAAACCAAACACTTCTCAATCTATCAAACAGTACGCACCACCGCCCTCAGAATTAACAGGCACCGCTGCTCTGAGGTATAATGATACTTCTCTGACACACTGAGATAATGTCCAAAGGAATCATGGTTGGGGCATAAGGACAATACCAGACAAATGAGAAAGGCAAGCCCAAATGTACATAGCAAATGATGAAAATTGACTGCATATTTCATCAAACTGTTGCTGATTTAATGTCTGTTAATTAATCATTCCTGCTCCTCTTACAGGAGGCATAAAAGTGACCAGGGTATGATGCAAGGCAGAACTAAAAAAGTATCAGTCATTAAAGAAATGTACATAAAAGGAACACAGTAAAAGCAATCCTTTGTGGCAGTGCTAATTATACTCTTGTGAAATGAAAGCAAAAATCTTTCGATCCAGGCTAAGATTTGTAATTCTAACCACAACCTTTTATAGATCATTAGTGTACAGGAAGTCACAGCGAAATCAAAAAGACTCATTTGTGCCATGAGATATGGGCTTTTTTTTTTTTTACCTATGATCACATCTGCAAGAGTCTGACAACCAGAGTTTGCACCGCTGACAGTTTAAAATAGAAGCCTGGGAATGGACCTTTGTAAGACATTTATAACACAAATATCATACTTAAGCGAAGAAAAAGTAATGGTAACAGCCCGACTTTACAGACTGAAAAATATAATTTTCACTTCTAACATTTCAATTACCTTTTCAACAAACACCAAGAATGCTTTTTTTGCAATGAATAATGACAAGTCTTACAAACCAAAGAAATTCAGATCATTCACAGTGCAAGAAAAATCCACTGCTGCTTCTCCCAAGTTGCAAATTTCCCCAGCTTCCCTACTCCAGGAAGGCCCTGTTGGACCACAGTTTGAACTCAGTTCTTCCCCATGCTCCAGCTAACCCAGTAAATGTCAATATCATTGGTTGGATGGTGAGGTTTGCCACCAAAAGATAGAACAAAACCACATTTTTGCATGTCAGGATCTTGGCTGTGGTCCTGCTCCGGTCAAAGTCAATGGCTGAGAATTCCCACGGACCTGAATGCAACAGCAATTGTGCCATGGACCTCACTGGCTCTTAAGGGGCTGCTCTGAGAAAACCTGGTGGGTTTACCTCATTCCAGGTCTACTTTCCTCTTCAGAATGTGCACAGTGCACACCACTGAAGAGAGCACAACATATGACTCATGTTTTACTAAGGTCTTCTGGCTCCATGATGTGTTACGCTCCCTAGCATAGCATTGCAACAACATTGAAATCAACAGAAGCCTTATTTCCCCATCACTTTGAACAACGTTCTTGACAGTTATCATTACAGTTGAGTTTTTGAGAGAAATGAAATAAAGCAGAAAGGAAAAGAGAAAACGATCAGACATGTGCTTACCTATGAAATACGCCAGCAGGATGACCAGCGTGACTGAGATGACAATGGCACTCAGAGCAGCACATTTCCAGTTACAGTACTTATAGGGCTTCTTCAGGTTAAAGGCAGGCCTAGAGAAGGTACTTCTGGGAAGGGGCCTAGGGGGAGGTGAGTACACAGTGCTGGACGTCAAGGGATATCCTGGCGATGTTGTACAAAAAAGGGGAGAAGTGCCTCCAGGTTTGAACAGGAAGTGCCTGAGGGAAGAAAGACCAACAACAAGTGACTCCTCACAGAGATGGAAGCCAAGGGAGATGTGGAGTAGGAGGATGGTGACTGCTGCCACGACGAGGAAGGCAGCTCCACACAATGCTGGCTATGAACATGGATGGCATGCACGAAAGAGAAGAATAAAAATCATAGGCAAGTCACACAGAGTAAAGGAAAACAAAACAAAACAAACAAACAAAAAATTCACAGTGCCAACAATGCCACAGAGAACTCTTCAAGAGCTCTTCAAGAGCAGGAGTCGCCTCTGTGGAAGAGCTGGCATTAGAGTGAGATGAATACCCCAAGCACAGCTACAACAGACTGGTGGCACGGGCAGCACTGGGGGCCTGCTCACGCTCCCACAGAAATACCCTGTGGAGACTTAAGAGGAGAGTGGGTTGGATTAAAGAGGAGGGTGTTTACCAATTCACTGATCACTGCATGAGAGCGTTGGGTTTTTTTTTGCATGACATTGGTGAGTACAGATGGGGGAAGAGAGCTTAAGCCATTCCATAGCACCCAAATTGTCACGGAGGGGAATGTTCACACTATCCCTGCCCAGCACATTTATACACTGGACAGTGGCATGGTAAAAGCATCAAAGCCCAGAATCCAGGTTCTCTGCAGCACAAGTCAGGAGAGGCACCTGCTTCCAGAAAGCAGTCCACAGCACCTTACTTTGATGCCCATGTATAAAAAGTGTGAATTACTGTCAAAGACAATGGTGTTCCCTGTCCAGTGACATGTTGGGAGGCACTGTATTTTGCCTGTAAGTACAAATGCAGCCTGAGAGCCAGCCTGTGAGGACCTTGTGTGAGACTGATGAAAGTCTGTGCAAAAATGAACCCACTGCAGACTGTGAGTTCCTGAAATGAAATGTCCTGAAGGGAGTTCTCTCCATGGGAATCCTAAACAAAAAACCTAGTTCTGATGGGACAACATGAAGTAGAAGGCATTTGAATGCCTGAAATGAAGCTTGGGAAACAGATCTGACTCATCTATCACCATGCTGATGTAAAAGAAAAATGCAGCTTGTGAGGACTAAGAGACATCCTCAGTGCAGTCTGCACCTTCTGCCATGGTTTTCAGGGACGGATTTGCAGCCAGCATAAATGCATTCAGCATGGGTCCATGGGAGTCCGTCAAGCCAGCGGATTGCACCAGATGAAGACCTGACTCTATTTGCCCCTTGAAGTCACTTGTGCAGTCACAGGGGGAAGTGTCACATGCACAAACATCAACATGCAGAAAAGCCACTTAGTCGTGCAGTGTAAAGTAACACATAACTCTCAAAAATAGGTGTTGGTACTGTTACAGCCATGGTTTTATTGGTACTCTAAGCAGGACTGTGGAGCATTAGAAAAAGATTCATTATTTCTACTAATGTCCTACATCAAAACATTCATTTTTACAAGGATTCAGATACTCTTCTGTGTTTCAGAAATTATTTGTTTATAAAGAGAGATACCTGTTCTCAGCAAAGAGGGATCAGCAGTGTCCAAGTACACCAAATAAATCTTCAGTTACTAATGGCTACCAAATCAGAAAACGCCAACAGAAGGTCGACATTTTTGGCACTAAATGTCAAATTAAAAGCTGTTTATGACTTTAAAGTTAAGTGATAAAAAGTTAGGTAAAAATGACAGAACAGATAGTAAAGTCAAAATCAAAGGCTTGGTTTACATGTAATACCAGTAGGCACTTGTAAGGTACGTAGAGAACACCAACTTAGCGATGAAATATCAGGCTGCTGCTATGATACTGGTTTAAGATCTTTATAAAAATAAAATTAATCTTAGTTTATATGGGACTCAAAATTGCTGTAGGTACTTCTCACTAATGAAATTACTTTCAAAACAGCGAGGGGAAAAAAGCAAATGGCATGCTGTGGCTCACTAGCATATTAATGAGTCTGCCATTAATATGTACAGGACACAGTGCTCCAAGCTCCAGAACCTCATATTTTTAAAGCCATCTTGGAAGAGGCCAGCAATGGTGTTGCCCTTAAACATCATTGATATGACCAAATGCTTTCATGCAAGGATCATAACGACTGTACAGTAAACAGGAAGACCACGTAAGTGTCACATACCCATCATTGTAAGCACCGTCATGTCGGGAGGAGGTGAGAATGTCCATCTCAATGAGGTTGTCCTGCAATGTCTCTAGGAATGTCTGCTTTGCTATGTTTCTACATACATATGGAAACATGAATGAAGCCAGTGAGTCATGCATATATGAAGTGTGATCTTATAAACCACAATGGTTACAGTGCAGTTGTGCATGGAATTAGAATGATGGACCATATATTTATATGTATAAGATGCTACACATATACATATATAGCTTTTAAGAATGTTCACTTCTTTCTATATACACTATATATATGCATATATACACATATAAGCACACACACCCATGTGCATGTATAAAAGAAAGTTGATGTCGTTCTTTTACCATTATTCATTGCCAGCAACACAAGAAACCTCCTGAACTGCTGGATTCAGAAGATTAGATTTCAATCCAGCACAGCTGTAACCTTGCTATACTCCTGCATCTGTCTTGTTCTTACTCTGAAAAGGCACAGCACAGTATCTCTACCCCACTGTGGCCAATACCTTGGTAGCACAGTTCCACCTAACGTCCTCATGGATTTCTAGTGAAAATCTGTCACTCCTTTGCTTACGTTTCAGTTTTGCATTTGAGAACTTTTTAATTGCCAATTTGATTAATTTGTTTTCATTTGTGGAACAGTAACTTGCTGCTTAGAAGTTTCAAAATGCAGGTTTTGCTCAATACAAGTATTCCAAATAAAAGTCTCTCAGTGATAAACAGATAGAAGCTGGAAAAAGGTTGTGCTGTAACCCAAATTCCAATGCAGAGTATTGGCAACAATCTAGATAATACAGACCATAGGTGAGGAACGTGGAGCCCACACGTGGAAAAGCCTAGTTTTAACTTTGTGCACAATAGTGACTTTTTGCCGTATCTGGCCTCCCTGGAATTCACTTTGATGAGTCACATTTTGACCTATATATGCTAAACTGTTTCGTATTTTTTGAGGAGAATAGCAGGAACATAAAGAATTAAGTCAGAGGCACAGATGGGAACAGACTGTGTCTTTCTCACCTTCGGGCTTCTTTCTCAAGACCTAGCAAAAGAACATTCTTCTCATCTTTTTTGAAACAAAAAAGCAGCCCTGATTTTGCCCACGTCTGTTTGTAGCATCAAAAACAGACTCTAAGCCCGAATGTGAATAAATTCCCTGGCCATAACTAGCAAAAGGAACATAGCAGTACGGTGACATTTTATCACTTATGCAGGATTAAGCGCTTACAGGATATAAGTGACATGATGTGAACTCAAACAAGAACTCCTCTGTCAAAGAAACTGGATTCAGGTAACATGTTCTATACCAAGTGAAACCAGCCCTGTCACAATATACAAACCTTGATACTGTCTCTTCTAAAATGTCCCCAACCTTAATTTTAATTTCCACTTCCTCCTCTTCCCGCCGCTAATGCCAGCACTTGTTTAACTCAACTTGCTGCTTTTGGAGGCCTCTGGGCTGCTTTGACAGAACAGATCTACTCCTTGATCTGAATGAAAGCAAAGTGACTCCTATTCATAGCTTTGGAGTAAAGTGGATCGACATGCATGAGCTGTGTGCCATAGCACTTGAGGCATCAATTCATCCCCAAGTGTCTGCGGCTTCCTTACATTCCCTGGGAATGCAGGAAAGGTTGGATGTTGAATTCAATGCAAAAAAGAAGCGACATATGTGCATGCACTGAGCATTTAATGGGTAAGAGGCAAGGCATCTAGCAACACACCAATCAATAAAGTTCATCAGTAGTTAAAATCCATGTCAAATTGGTTCCATGAATTTCAGTTGTGGGTTGTCAATAAAACAGAGGAGGGGGAGGGTTATATAATCTTATAATGTATGTATTCGTAACAGAGAGGTCGCTGGGTCACCGAGGTGACTAACGCATGACTGGCTAGAGTCTGCTCCCTTGGAAATTACCTGTGAATAACCGTTTAGTTACAAACCACTCTTCCTTCTCATTAGGAGCTGTGGTGGCAGAATCCGACCTTACGTGAGTATCACGTGAAATTTCCTGGGAATGGAAGTCTCCTGAAAGCGGTTCGTTTGTCAACTAAACGTCCATCTCGTTGGCAATTATTTTCTCCCACAAAATGTCAAGGAACAGAAAGGGGGGCCACAAGAGAAGGAAGAGTGAGGAATAAATATGGGGGGAACTGACTTACCTGTCAGGAGTGAGTGCTGAGCAAAGATCTTCTCATCACAACCTTGATAATATATTGCTTTTAAAGCAACAAAAAAGGGAGCAGACAGGAAAAGAAAGAGGAAGAAGGAGAAACAGAGAAAAGGGAGTAAAGGGAAACTAATGAAAAGAAGGGAGAGAAGAGGAGGGGCTCTTCCTCTTGCAACATAGGCATTTCTCAGATATAGGGTATGTGTTTTTGTGTCAGTTGTGCTCTTGTGCTAGACATTGCTGCTTGCCTTTTGCATTACAATATGGAAACTTCCAGGCAGTGACAAACCATCTTAAATTCCCAGTCCCAAATACTGCCTGGAGCCCACAGTAGTCCAAATCAGGCCTCTTCAAATTCTGGCGTGCTTAAAAATCTGTAACTGTAGGCACGTTTCACAGCCTGTGACAATCCCTGTTTAAAAGACATAGCTTTTTCTTCATGTTTTCTCCCTCTGTTGACTAATATGGGATTAAAAAAAAACGGATATTCAACAGAAATACAATTCCATTTTTGACATGAGATTACTATAATCTCCGATTGCTATACTTCAAAGGCCTTAATTCTTGGATTAATGTCTCTTGGCCAGGATTTATTTTTTTTACATATTGGACATTTTATTCTCTTAGGTGGAGGTCTTTTTTCATTCTAAAAATCTCTGCAGTGGGGAAGGTCGACTTCATGGAAGAGGGGTAATTGGGCACCCAAGTTGGTTAAACAGCTCTGAAACTTGGTCTTTTCTGTCTAAAGAATTCCCCGAAAGGGAATGGATAGAAGAGCAAACTATTAAAGTGGAGGTTTGTCATGGATTTACTGATCATCTGTGCAACACAGCCTCTTTGCATTATGACACCATTATAACACATTTTATTTTCTTAATGTTGTTTTGTAAAGGAACAAAAGCCAGTCTGACATGCTCTGTAAATGGGCTCATCTGCTGTTTGGTATAAAATTACACTTTCTTTTCCAACAGGTTTGTTCTTTGAAGGGATGTTGGGCAAAATTATGCCATTCCAACCAGAGTGTCAAAAGCCACATCAGTCTTGTAACAGCCTTCATCTACCTAATCAATAAAATGGTTAAATTGAGGATTAATTCCAAATGTGACTGCTTTGTGATGTAAGTGAAATGATCAAAATGTGCAGAAAGGTTTCTTCATGTGGGTAGACCTGTGTCTTCCACTTAGGTTATAACACAGCAATAATATGACCAACCCAACTTGCTAATAGAACTGCTTCAGGTCTTAAAAATGCTCATCCACAATGATTTCATGAAGGAAAAACGAGGATAGTCTTTACAGATGTGCTAAATTAACAATTTAACATGACCAGTCCAGGGCTAGCCAGATAATCATTCTGTCCATGAACTCCTGCATTTATTAGGATGTGGTAGGGTTGTCTCTCCATCTCTCTCTCCATGACTGCCACCAGAATTGGACAAATTCGGAAAGGATGCTTTCAGCAAAGAGCTTTTTTATCTTTGACATTTCTCCACTGATCCAGCAGCAAGGATGTTTTCCTTGGTAAGGTGGTAGGTTCTGGGAGACTCCAGTCAGATGTGAGTATATCTTGGCACTACTAAAACAGTGTATTATTTCTTCTCAAAGAATTCATAGCCTGATTTAGAAAAAGGCACAAGGCTTCCTCCAGAATTATAGAGGATTATTCACAAAAGGGTTGCAGGAGTGAAGACTATGTATTCTTTAATGTATTTTTTTTTCCAAAAGAAACAACATAAAATTCAATGCTTGAGTATATATGCTCAAGAATTAGTAGCACAATATAATTACTGAAACTGTTGCCAAATCACACACGCTGTACTTGTTTATAATTTTGTCTTAATCTCTTGGATCCAGCTTCTTAGTTGGGGCTTTTTAATCAAGCAGTCACAGAGAAATGAATTATCCCTAAATGCCATAAAATGTGATATTGAGGTCTGTTTTGGAAGTTTCAGAGGACCAGCAGACATGTCTCATTCTCAAAAAGATGGACAGATGCACTCATTTTTAGGAAAACATTTTCTTAGCAGAAGCTGGGAAAAACGGGTGCATTTTGTCCCAGGATGTCGACATGGCTACCACTGATCTCTGTGAAACTCTCACAGGCAATGTGACACGATTTGGCCCCTGGCTCAGTTTTCAGTTAGTATATGCTTTTTGCTGCCTAAAATCAATCTTGTTGGCTTGAGAAGGTAAGACAAATGAGGGAAAAAGTCAGCTAAGTTAGTGGACCATGTTAGGTCTGGATGACTTCTCTCCAGACTGAAAGATAGGGGCTAATGACTCCAGCATCTCTGGTGGGGTTTTTAGTAGAAAATGAAATGGTGAAACAAAGCCTCTGGAGAATGTAAAAACTGACTTTCAAGCGGGACAGCAAGAACTAGTCAAATTCACCAACAGATGAGAGGACTGAGGCTGAGAGAGTTTGACAATTCCCTTTTTTAGAACTTATATAAGATCTTAATAAACCTGAACTAGAATGACTCAGTGCACCCTTCTCATACCCTTCATGTGATGCATAGGTGTAAAAGAATTTAAAAGCTAAATGGAAACACCATTAATTGACTGATGTCCTGCTATCCAGTGTTTCATGCTTGCTGAAGTGATGTAGGATAGTAAAATGCAGCAGCTGACCTCTCGTCATTGGGTAAAACAAGACCAACCTCTCTTGAATATTGTACTACAAAAGTATCTGCTTGATGAGGCACAGCTAGAAGGCTAAATGTTTTCAATATATTGACTGATTTCAGTTTCTTAAATAGGATATTGATTTATCCTACCACATAGGAAGAAAACACATTAAAGGAAAATAAAAGAAAGAAAACCAAGAACATTTTAATCTATGATCCTGATTCCAATTTTAAATGAGGAAAATAATGCTATGAGCAGCTGTTAAAGACAAAATTTTTAGTTTATAAAAGAAGAGCGATTTCCTCTCCTCCTAGGCCAGATAAAACAACACAGGGAATAATAAACGCAACTCAAAGTATATAAGCCAAACACACCAGTTCACAGACAGAACCACTAGCTATACAGATATGTATATTTATTGTCCAGAACATCCTTAGCACACACAGTCAGAACATTGCAAAATACTAAAGAAAATAACCTACCTAGTCTCAAGTGGGATGTTACTGTTGAGTAACCAGTTGTCCTGAACATGGGCTGGCTCTTGAGTGCTGGCTGGTTGTTCTCCAGAAAGAGAGTGGTCTGTAGGAGCTGGGCTAGGGTTGCTGCGTGGAGTGAAGTTCCCTCTGTTTAGGGAATTGATGGAGGCTGCGTGGTGTTGATTTGGGGTGTGAGCATGTGATATTGGAGGTGGTGGAGTTCTAAGCCTTGAATGATTTTGAAGATTTGGAGGATGATCTAAAACAGAAATGAAGTATATATTTTTTAAAGTTCATAATTTGAGTTGTTCTGCATTAATTTCTGTGCAGGCACTCCTAGAAAGTAAGAAAACTAAATCAAACCCAAAAGGGTAACATAGCCTTGTTCCATGACACATGCATTGATCCCCCAGCCAGCTAGAAAAATAGTTTGATTTCATGCAGAAAAGTTATAAAAGCTTAAAACACTGCAAGAAGGCTGTCCTGACAGCCAAGTTAACTCCGATGAACAACTGCAGGTTGCAAACTGTAATCTATCTGTGACACTGATTTGTGATAAAGCATGAAAAATATAACCAGTCTGGATAGATAACACGTTAGAGCAATTTTATGATGGATATACAGCTCCCAGTGAAGTTTGTTCTGCCTGTTTTGCCAGAGAACTTTCAATAGTTAGGTCAACAAGAAGACTGAGAATACATTTAATCATAGACTGAGTTTAGGGAAAGCCATAAAACTGTGTCAGGATTACACGATTTAACAAAATCCAATAGTCTGTATTGTTAGAGATGTACTCAAACCAAGTAAAAAATGTATGATGTGGCATAAAAACTGAGGTGTCAGGAAAATGAAACAACATACAGTGAAGAAAGATGCAAAGATCAGTGATATGGCTGCTTTGAGTAAAAATCAAAACTATTAGCCAAGAGTCTGAGGGATGTAGATTGAGGAAGGCAAACATTTAGGACAGACAACCTTGTGCTGATTATATTGGTATGTTTAGTTTTTTAATTAAGTATCAAGGATTTTTATTTTTTTTCCCCTATATATTTTCTGGAAATACATTAAAACTAAAATATTTTATAGAGGGAGACTTGAGAGTTCATCATACTGGATATGGGATACAGGAAACAAACTTCTCTGATTTTAGTAGGTTTATGTTTGTAAATCATAAATGCATAATCTGAAAAAAAAAAAAAAAAACAAATGCTATCAATCATATACTTACCAGAGAGATTTGTGTATCATGAAAAACAGGTACTGTCTAAGCGGAGAGCTCAGAACTGAACTCTATAGATAGTATATCTATTTTTATATAAATCTATCTATCTATATATAGTGTATCTATCTATATATAGTATATCTCTATAGAGATAGTGAATGGTATCAACAATTACCATGACATTTAGTGACACTTGAAATCTGGATTAGGACTTGGATTCAGGAGAGAAACAGGGAAAGGATTTATAGTATCTTTGTAGCTCCTTGGATATTTAGACACATAAGATAAAATATAAATATGTGTGAGAGACAGCGGGTCCCTCCCCTTCTCACTTTGTCTTCACTTACACTCTCTTACTGTTAACTATAGCTGATTGTACCAAAGCCTTAGGGTGGCTGAGGTGATCTAGCAAAAACACCTCTCAGATTTGAATTATAAAGGTGTCATTATTGTGTTAGAATGTTGTAGTTTTGCATGGCTGGGTTCTGGTGGAGAAGGAGGGGGCTGCAGGGGTGGCTGTTGCAAGAATCACAGAATCACAGGGTTGGAAAAGACCTTTGAAGATCATCAAGTCCAACCATTCCCATCCTAAGCTGAACCATATCCCTAAGTACCTCATCTAACCTTTTCTTGAACACACCCAGGGAAGGTGACTCAACCACATCCCTGGGCAGCCTGTTCCAGGCCCCAACAACTCTTTCAGTAAAATATTTTTTTCTAATGTCCAATCTAAACCTGCCCTGGCACAGCTTCATGCCATTTCCCCTTGTTCTATCTTCTGTCACCTGGCTGAAGAGACCATTGCCCACCTCTCTACAACCTCCCTTCAGGTAGTTGTAGGTGGTGATAAGGTCTCCCCTCATGCTCCTCTTCTCCAAGATAAACAGCCCCAGCTCCCTCAGCTGCTCCTCATAGGATTTGCCCTCCAGCCCCTTCACCAGCCTGGTTGCCCTTCTCTGGACTCACTCGAGGACCTCGATGTCCTTCTTATGGTGAGGAGCCCAGAACTGGACACAGTACTCAAGGTGTGGCCTCATCCATGCCAAGTACAGGAGAACAATCACTTCCCTGGACCTACTGGCCACACTGTTTTTGACACAAGCCAAGATGCTGTTGGCCTTCTTGGCCGCCTGGGCACACTGCTGGCTCATATTCAGCCTGCAGTCAACCAACACTCCCAGGTCTTTCTCTGCCTGACAGCTCTCCAGCCAGTCTCCCCCAAGCCTGTAGAGCTGGATGGGGTTGTTATGTCCCATGTGCAGCACTCTACACTTGGCCTTGTTAAACTTCACCCCATTGGTCTCAGCCCATCAGTCCAGTCTGTTCAGATCCCTCTGAAGAGCCTCCCTACCCTCAGGCAGACCAACACTTCCTCCCAGTTTAGTGTCATCTGCAAACTTACTGAGGGAGCATTCAATCCCTTCATCGAGGTCATTGATAAAGATGTTGAACAAGACTGGACCCAGGACTGAGCCCTTGGAGCGCCACTCATGACCAGCCTCCAGCTGGATTTAGTTCCATTCACCACCACTCTTTGGGCCCATCCAGCCAGTTTTTAACCCAGCTGAGGGTCCACCTATCAAGGCCAGTGCCAGCCAGTTTCTCAGTCAGAATGCTGTGAGAAACCGTGTCAAAGGCTTTACCTGGAGTTGTTGCTGACCAAGGCTGAGCCCATCAGCAACGGTCATGGTGTCTCTGGAGATCACAGTTAGGAGAAAAAAAAAGCAAGCAGACGCTTTTTGCCCTCAGAGAAGGAAGTGAGAAGATGTCAGAAACTATGCAGGCACCAAGGCCAGGGAAGGGATGAAAAGGGAGTGTGGTGTGAGGCACTCCAGGTCCCGGAGAGAGAGAGATTCCCCTGCAGCCCATGGAGAGGACCATGGTGAAGCAGGCTGTACCCCTGCAGCCCATGGATGATGACAGGGAGCAGCGTTCCCATATACAGCCCTGTGCCACAATGGGGAGGAAGAAGGGAGAGAAATCATTACTTAAGTGAAGTCTGCTAAGACAGCACCGTGAACGTGTATCTACCTCTGGCTTTTTTAGGTTAGACATGTGACCAAGGGTACATATTCCATAGGGAGAACTGAGTGCTTTTAGAGTCCCAAACCTTCTGCTCTGAGGAAGGTCAGAGGAACACCTTAAAGGTACTGCTCACTCTATGCTATATCAGTACAACAGAGAACAACAAGCTTAAAAAAGAAAGGGTCCATCCTGCTCATCTAGTTTGGATAGACAGATCCTTTCCAGGAAGTCTGACATAGCAAAATTAATCCAAGATAAATAATGACATAGTGGCCTAACACTAGTTAGCCCTGAAAAACTCTGTGCATCAGCCAGCAAACCAAAGAGAAGGACAGAGCAATGGCCAAGGAATATCAGAATCAAACCAATTCTGACCTCAGCTGTGCTGTGAATCAAAGCATCCAACCATCCTTGGTCTGGATTATTACTGGGGACTGTGCCTAACTGAAGCCCAGATCATGGAGGTAAGAAAAAAATCCAACCATGGAAGAATTGTGCTGCTAGCTTAATTAAATTAGTGACTAATTTTCCCACTCAACAGACAGCAGCCATGATTGCTGAGAGGCAGAAGGAAGATAGCCACACAATGCACTAAAAAAGTGCAGTCTCAGGATCATGTCTGCTGGCAGAAAAAGGAAAATAGGAACAATGTATTAATTCCAGGCTGAGGGAGTTGACCATAAATCAAGGATTTCCAGTTTTTAGGGCTGTCAATCCATCACCATTCAAAAGAACTTAATGCATCCCAGAGAAAATGACTTGTCTAATCAGGAGTAACACACCAAATCTTTCCAAGACCAGTTACTTGAGTTTTTATTACAACTGATGCCTGAGATGAATACTCTGCACAAACAGGAAAGGGAGGCAAGTGGGTGAATTGTGAAATGTGCAATAGGTGTTTTGTGAAGTTCTCCTGCTATCGGTTGACTTTTTTCTACTGGAAACACCATTTTCAGACAGTGAGTCAGAGCCCGTTTCCAAAGATCTGTTATGTAAATTCCAATTTACACCCTATTATTGCAGACACATTGCAGATGCTATTATGGATAATGCTTTCGAATCAAGTAAAAATGTGTCATTTTCAGTCTCTATTTGCATACCCTCTGTGATTTCTTTGCGAAGTAAAGACAGCACATCTATCTTACTCTGGTCTATGCAATTTTTCACAGGATTTTATAGCTTGTATTTCTTTCTCTGACATTTAGGTAGCTTTTCCTCCCAGAATATTTTTAATTTTATTCATATACAAATTCAGAACACTTATGTCATGTCTAAGCAGTACCAAAATTAATATACCTTGACTGGGATTAGTAACTGTATCCTTTGCCTTATTATCATTTTTTTTTCTTCTTCTTCTCGGGTTAAGGAACTTAATGTTTCTGCCTAGGCAGCACTGATGTTTTGCAGATCCCACCACATGGGTGGGGCAGAGGGAAGCTTTCTGTGCCTAACACCAAGCCTTTACTGGGACAAGAGAACCACAGGAATTCAGAAGGCTTTATATACAAGCAGAACATTGTGGCCTCTGCACAAACTGTGCTAGGTTCTCCAGACCTTTCTTAAGCACTAGCTGTTCCCATTTGGATTTCTTAAAAAGAGTAATTACTTGGTTTGCTCAAAAAGAGGTCATTTTCAAAATTTTCCTCCTTGCATTTTCCTCCTTGGAAAAGACACAGAGTTTATCATTCCCTTTCTACTTGTTGGCACGAAAAACCTGACACATGCTTTTCAGAAGGATCACCTAAGTTAATGCAGTACTGAGGAATCAAACAAACGCCTTGTGAGACAACACCCCTCCCTCCAAATTTTTAGTAGTCAGGTAACACAACCTATGGGATGACTTTTGCCTTGAAGGGGCAGCACAAGAGATCAGTTAACAGCAAAGGAGTCTTTGCAGCCTTAGATGCCAGGTGACAATGGAAGAGTGTCCTGGTGATAAAGTTTAGTATTTCTTGAAGATAGTCTGGCACCATGGAAGGTGAAATAGCTCAGAACTTATGCAACCGCCCCTGTAAGCCTCATTTTATCTAACGGGTCTCCAAAGTGTGTCAAACATGAAATATGTCACACTTCAAATGTAATGAAACTTTGCTAATCTGATTGCAAATAACACCAATAGGGGGACCTGGACAAGTTGGATTGATGGGCAGAGGCCAATGGGATGAAGTTCAACATGGTGAACTGCTGGGACTTGCATGTGGGACATAACACCAGGCAATGCCACAGGCTTGGGGCAGGGGACCTGGAAAGCTGTACAGAGGAAAATGATCTGGGGGTGTTGGTTGACACTCTCCTGAACATGAGACAGTAGTGTGCCCAGGTGGCCAAGAAGACCAATGGCATCCTGGCTGGTGTCAGGACTAGTGTAGCCAGCAGGACCATGGAGGTGATTATCCCCCTGTACTCAGCTCTGGTGAGGCTGCACCTAGAATACTGTGTTCAGTTTTGGACCTCTCATTATAAGAAAGACATCGAGGCCCTGAAGCATGTCCACAGAAAGGAGACAAAGCTCTTGAAGGGTCTGAAACACAGGTCTGATGAGGAGCAGCTGAGGGAACTGGGACTGTTTAGCCTGGAGAAGAGAAGGCTCAGGGGAGACCTTATTGCTCTCTACAACTACCTGAAAGCAGGTTGAGGTGAGCTGGGGATCAACCGCTTCTCACAGATAAGTAGCACCAGGACAAGAGGGAATGGATGCAAGTTGTGCTGGGGGAGGTTCAGGTTAGAAATGAGGAGAAATTTCATCTCCAAAAGAGCGGTTGCGCATTGGAACGGGGTGCCCAGGAAGGTGGTGGAGTCACCAGCCCTCGGGGCGTTTAAGGAAAAGTTGGATGAGGTACATAGGGACATGGTTTAGTGAGTAATAGAGGTGGTAGGGAGACGGTTGGACTAGATGACCTTGGAGGTCTTTTCCAACCTTAATGCTTCTGTGATTCTATAAATCAAGTTGCTTTTGTGTTGCATTTTTTGTCTGTTTTTTTAACATTAAAATGTCATTGACTAACACGGGCTTGGTAACCACAGATAGAGCAGAGCTGAAAGATAACTCAGTTAATGAAGCTTGTACTTGGCACATATTAGGGAGCCTCGACAGAATCCTGTGAATGAAAAAATCACTAAATGTGAGCCGTACAAAGATTACGAATGAGGAGCTAATATGACAAAATTTAAATAAAAGGTCTAAACCCTGTGTTCCTTTCCTTTCCCTTAATCTTTAATGAGTAGCACTGTTTTGAAATTAGTCTGTGTAACAATTACACTTTCTGATTCATTAGGTTTTGGGATTGTGTTCAGGGCAAATGTGTTAACCTCAGATACGTTCTCGTCTTTTTATTTCCCAGCTTCTCCTGTTCCTCCACACATTTGTCATTTGTATGTCTGCTCATATTCAGACAGCCTGATGCCTGGCTGGGGTCTGGGTTAGCTACAGGAAATATTTCTCTTTACTCACTGTATATAATGCCAGGTGGAATGAATCACTCATTGCTCCCTTGAACTTAAACTCAACAGGAGCTGCGCTGACTAACTTGGTAGTGTGACTTCAGGCAATCGTCTATACCCATACACAGAGGAATACTCACCACTGAATAAGGAAACAATCTTTATAATAATGAAGTCTGCATTCAGATGGTCACAAGTGGTGTTCCTTAAGGGTCTGTGCTGGGACCGGTGCTGATTAATATCTTTATTAGTGATATCTGTCAGTAAGTTTGCTGATGACACCATGTTGAGTGGTGAAGTTAATTTGCTAGAGGCATGGGATGCCACCCAGAGGGACTTGGACACGCTGGAGAAGTTGGCCCAGGTGAACCTCATAAGGTTCAACAAAGCCAAGTGCAGGGTCCTGCACCTGGGTCAGGACAACCCCTGTTACCCATACAGATTAGGAGATGACATGTGGAAAGCAGCCCTGAGGAAAAGGACTTGAGGGGGACTCATGGATGAGAAGATGGACATGAGCCAGCAATGTGCATCTGCAGCCAGAAGGCCAGCCCCATCCTGGGCTGCATCCCAAGGAGTGTGGCCATCAGATTGACAGAGGGGATTCTGCCCCTCTGCTCTGCTCTGCTCTGCTCTGCTCTGCTCTGGGGAGACCTCATTTGGAGTGCTGTGTCCAGCTTTGGAGCCCTCAACACAAGAAGGACATGGACCTGTTGGAGACTATGCAGAGGAGGGCCACAAAAGTGATCCAAGGGCTGGAGCACCTCTCCTATGAAGATAGGCTGTTTCAACCTGTAGAATGCTCCAGGGGGACCTTATAGTGGTCTTAGAGTACCTGAAAGATGCCATAAGAAAGCTGGAGAAGAACTGTTCCCAAGGGCATGGAGTGATAGGACGAGGGGTGATGGTTTTAAATTCAAAAAAGGGAGATTTAGGTTGGATATTAGGAAAAAGGTCTTTAGTATGAGGGTGATGGATCACTGGAACAGGTTGCCCAGAGGGGTAGTGGAGGCCCCATCCCTGGAGATACTCAAGGTCAGACTTGATGGTGCTCTGAGCTACCTGATCTAGTGAAGATGTCCCTGTTCACTGCAGGGGGGTGGGCTAGATTGCCTTTAAAGGTCTCTTCCAACCTAACACATTCTATAATTCTATGATTCAACTGACAGAGAAACTAAAAGCCTTGCTTTGGCTCTGGTTCCAGGACCATGTTTCAATATGCCGGAGATGTTCACTCTCAGAATTCACACCACCAGCTGAAGTGACCTTCACAGGATCCCTGACCCTTTGGGTGCCACTGGGTATGGAAACTGGGGTGCCTTCATTCGTGAATCTGATGAGCCACTTAAGGTCAGGTTAACTATGAAAGACTAAACTGGGTCTTCCCCAGCACCCTCATAAGGCGCGCCGAGAGTTTGCTGTTAGAAGACAGCTTGCCAGCAACAGGTTCCCTATCAGATGCATCCAAGCCCATGATGGCATCTGCAAAATGAAAAGGAGGCAGAATATTTCAACCCCAAGTTGTCAGATAGTGGAAAAATAGGAGGAGACAAATCTGAAAGACACTGTCTGCTAATAGGCAACCTTGGTAGCAGCCAGGTGACCCAATTGCATTGAGCTGAATGTGCAGCATTTCTAGGCTGAAGCAATGTACAAAGGTGGCACCTCTGTTGTATCAAGCAGGTCCATCTCAGGGCTGCTGTTGATAATCTGCAATCTAGAGAATTTCTTCCTTCAAGCAATGTCCTACAACAGGCTCTGTCTATATGGGATAGTCAGATAGATGGTCTAATGAGGAGGCCACCCCACAGGATGGTGATAGAGATGCAGTGAAAGGGGTCACTCGGTATTCTGATGATTTATCTGCACAGAGACATCTGTTTTCCCTCACTAATATTTAAAACTGGAATCAGCGGTATAATTTGAGCAAGTGGACCTCTCCTTAAGAAGCATATCCACTGAATTTGATTTAAAACTAGCTTTTCTGACCATCAAGAGGAGTGTTTGCACCACACTGTGAAATACATGTTTTTCTCTAGCAACAAGTTATGCTGCTGGTTTTCAAAATGTTAAGCCACAAAATGACATTGCATCATAAAAGAAAACTGAGAACTGATGTATAATCTCCATTAAGTAACAAAACAGAAATGTGAAGCTACCTTGATGTTTTTTCTCAATTTTATTTTAAGTAATGGCATAATAGGGAGCTGCTGTTTCCTCAAGGACTCTCACCAGAGAAGAATGTAGTCCTCACCGCCCAGTTAAAAGCATCACCATGTATGTCATGATTCTGAAGTGCATTCTGTTTCAGTCTCCCAGAAGTTGAGCTCATAGAGTAGAATAGAATCATAGAATCACTTGGGTTGGAAGAGACCTTCAAGATCACTGAGTCCAAACATAGCCTAACCCTAAGTAGTCCACCTCTAGACCTTGTCTCCAAGCACAACTTCTACGTCTTTTAAATGCCTCCAGGGACGGTGACTCCACCACTTCCCTGGGCAACCTCTTCCATTACTTGACTACCTTTTCAGTACAGAAATTCTTCCTGATATCCAACCTAAATCTCCCCTGGTGCAATTTGAAACCATTTCCTCTCATCCTATCGCTTGTTGCCTGCGAGGAGACCAACCCCCACCTCTCTATACCCTCCTTGCAGGTAGTTGTAGAGAGCGATAAGGTCTCCCTAAATCTCCTTGAATCACAGAATCACAGAATCGTAGGGGTTTGAAGGGATCTCCAGACATCATTGGGTCCAATGCATCTGCCAACGCAGGTTCCCTAGGACACGTCACACAGGTAGGCATCCAGACAGGTCCCAGATGCAAGACTCTACACTTGCATTTATTAAACCTAATCTGGTTTAAATCCCAGTCTTTACAGCCTTGTATCTCACTAGTACTCCATGTGTTATATGGATGACTAAGAAAAAGCTTCCTGTGCATACCTGTATTATAAATTCGGTGCAGTCTTTTGTCCAGAAAAGGTCTATAAACATTGGGAACTACTTAGGAGAAGAAAAGTGCTATACAGATGTAAATAGTTTCGAGTGTTCCTCTAAATGTTCAACTTGGACATTGGTTTTGCAATGAACAGTGCTACAGTAATTAGACAAAAACAACAAAAAAATGTTTCAGAACATAAAACTATAGAAATTTTTCATGTCAACACTACCCACAGTGTCCCTGTGAATATCTCCAGTCACCATCCATAGCTATTTTAGATATTGTGGGGAAAGATACATGATCCAGGAGACTCCTGGAATCCTATGGCAGGACAAGGGGGAATGGATTAAAGCTAAAGGAGGGAAGGTTTAGATGAGATATTAGGGGGAAGTTTTTTACAGAATGAGTGGTGAGGTGCTGGAACAGGCTGCCCAGAGAGGTGGTGGATGCCCCGTCGCTGGAGGTGTTCAAGGCCAGGTTGGATGAGGCCCTGGGCAACCTTGTGTAGATCCAGGCCTGGAGCTTGGTGGCCCTGCCTGTGGCAAGGGGTTTGAAACTCTGTGATCCTTGGGTTCCCTTCTAACCCAGACCATTCTATGATTCTATGTACCAGGAACAGTGAAAAAAGACGCTGTAATTATCAAAAGCTGAAGTTGGCCTCCAGCAATACAATCATTCATCTTTCAACAAGACTGTAACCAGTAGCAAGTGGAGATGGAGGGCCTAGAAACCACACAGCAGATAAAATGGCACCTCGTTACTGACAGATAAGTCCAGGCTTTATACAGTATGAAGACTTAATTGTGAAACACCCTTAAATAACTTTGTCTAGATGAATGACATTAGAAATCAGGCCCATGGTATAGGTACACATGTAAACCTAGTTGAAGCTCCTGTCTAGCTGTGCAGGTTAACACTGGTTTTACTGTCCATGGGAAACAAACAGGTATACCAAATCAACTCCATACAAGCCATCTTCTCTGTATTTCTTCTCATCAAATGTGTACATTTCATGCAAGCTTTCCTCTCAAGTGCAAAAGTGCCTTTGCAAAAGCAAACTATTGACATTTGGGTTTGAAATCAATTTTTTGTTTGATGGTAGGCTCTCGAGCTTTGGATCTACATAGTCAACAAGAGGTCTGGGTGGTTGCTTTTTCATAAGTATACACCTGATTGAACTGAACACCTGAAAATTAATGCTTTTAAAAAGTTCCGTGTCAATGTCAAAGGATAGTTGAGTCATCATCCCCGGAGGTATTTAAAAGACGTTTAGATGTGGTGCTTAGGGACATGGTTTAGTGGTGGACTTGGCAGTGTTGGATTGATGATTGGACTTGATGATCTTGAAGGTTTTTCTAACCTAAACAGCTCTGTGATGATATACAGACTTTTAACCCATGGTGTTCTTTATTTAACTTAATAAAAGGGAATCACAGACTAATACAAACAAGGCAGATGATTACTATTTAGACTGTGACAGTTTATGAAGAGTCATTGCCTTAAAGACAGAGGAAAGAGGAAAAAAAAACATAGTGTAAATGAGTTACTTAAATTTAAATAAAATAATGAAGTTCTTGAGCAAGTTACTGGAAACATAGGAAAGTAGCCTCTACAGTGCCCAACTAAGAAAATTTTCTTGCACCCCTGGAGACTCCATATTTTCTGCCAGGCTTCCTGAAACACCTTTAACTACCCTGAAAGTATATACTGGAGGCAATGGAAGCCTTGGAAAACTCAAGCCGTGGAATTGCTAACTCTTCTGGGATAGGTATATAAACTAACAAATAAATATATATTTCTATATATCATAAGGCATCATGCAAACGAGCTATAGCTCCTCACCTCTCAGCCTTTGGCTGCTGTAATAGCAAATAAACTCAGAATTTTGCGAGCACAGCTCTGTCAAATATTGTTGGCTTTCTTTTTCAGATACCTATATTGGAAAAGCTTTGAAATACAGACTTGATCTTTGCCTGTTTCTCCCTAAAAATAAAATGAACAGTCTCTATTTTGCTTACGCCCTTCAAAAATCTTCTCTAAACTGCAGCGCTGTTGTGACTTAACTGTACACAAACAAACAGGACTGACAGATCCCCAGCTCCATCAGCAAAGCTGACTATTTATAGTAACTGAGGAAATAGCCTGTTTTATATGATTTTTACAATGTTGTTAGCAGTCACGATGACGAGACCGTCCTTTCACAAGTACAATGTGATACAACTTCCATGCAGTTCGACTGCATGATGGGACCAGCTAAATGCTCTTAGTGCTCAGGGTGAAAGACTAATATGCTGCAAAAATATTTTTAAAAATGACTGTATTCAATGTTAACTTGCAAGTTTTGGGTCTGGATTCTGACCCCTGAGGGGCATGTAATTCCCAGAGCCACCGGGGAGCTGCACAGCACAGAGATCTGAGGTTTTGTCCCTTTTCTTTTTGGTTTGTGCAGGTCCCGGGCTTGTGAATGAATCAGTCTCTGGAAATGCACAATTCCATTATTTCACAGCAAAGCGCTTATGGAATGTGACATGATGTGGTGTAGCACAATGCCAACAAGCACTAATGATTTTAATTATTTACTCTAGAGAAAGAAATAGGGAAATTTCATGTTGGCAGCAACTGAAATAAGCTATTTCAAGTCGTTGCTGGCAAATGAAGGTTTTTTTCATGACTTTGTACCAACTTCTGCCCGTGCTGCCAGCCAGGTGCCACCAAACAAGCACGCACAGGACACAATCAGTGTGCCAGTTTTTCCTTTGTTACCCCCTCCTTACTTCCATCCTTCTCTTTTTTTATTTTATTTTTTTTCCATGCCTTTAAAGTTTTAACAAAGCCATTTCTGTTAAATACCTCCAAAGCCCGACATTAACTGGTGACAATTCTATCTGACAGCTGTGACTGACATGATGTCTGTCACCGTGATTAATACCTACATCCCCCGCCCCATCCACGGCGTATACAAAAGCTGACTGATTTCCTTTGGTGAAAACCATGGGTGCAGTTAAGTGTAAAATCTCTCCGTGCAGGTGGAAAACCTTATTCCCTTTGGCACAGGAATGTGATTTGTGAGAGCTGGGCTCCATGACCTTTCCCTTCAGGTTCTATTTGACATTCTCGGAAGCGTGATGGCAGAAGGCTGCACTCCACATAATTCTGAAACAGACATAAAACTTTTATATTTTTATTAACACTTGAAGAGGCCACTAAAAGAAAATCAAAACTATGAATCTGTCAAGACACCCCTCAGCAATGCTGCACTTTGTTCACAAAAGTACCATGACGGAGGGCAATGCAATTGGTCAGGTGTGTATGTTTGTCTGTCTATCCATAACGCCTCCGCCTCTAAACATCTCAGCACTAATTAATGCAGTCCCTCTGGCAACACACTTGTGAGAAGAGAAATTCACGATGAGTCTCATTTATCACATTCTTTTTTTTTTTTGCTTCTATGTTTTACAATATAAATCTCTAGGATGCAACAAATATCAACAAAACTATAAATACACATACACCAAAATATAAATAGATCATATAGACATTTCTACGTGTTCTGATGTTATTTTTTGACCTATTATTCTGAATTTCAGTTTGTACATCTCTCTGCCTTGTTACAGATAGACAGATGTGTACAAACATGTACACAGAGAAAGAACTGTGTAATAGTTAAGAGATTTTTGACTTTTCTAAATTCTTGCACTTTAAATTTTGTTTCTCTACCAGAAGGTATTGCGGTTACTGGCATCAGACATTAAAACAATCCTTGGTGCCAATCAACTTGAATCTTGGAAAACAGGTTAAATTAATAAATAAAATAGTGGATGAGGGAAAGGCTGATGATGTAGTCTACCTTGATTTTAGTGAAGCCTCTGCACTGTTTCCCACAGCATTCTCCTGGAAAAACTGGCTGTTCATGGCTTGGATGGGCATACTTTTGCTGAGTAAAAAACTGGCTGGATGGCCAGGCCCAAGGAGTTGTGGTGAATGGAGTTAAATCCATTTGGCATCCTGTCACAAGTGATGTTCCCCAGGGCTTGGTACTGGAGCCAGTTCTCTTAAATATCTTTATCAGTCATTTGGATGAGGGGATCGAGGGCACCCTCAGTGGGTTTTCAGATGGAAACTATGTCGACATGAGTGTTGATCTGCTGGAGGGTAGGAAGACTCTACAGTAGGATCTGGACAGGCTGTATCAATGGGCTGAGGCCAACTGCATGAAGTTCAACAAGGTTCAGTGCCAGGTCCTGCACTTTGGTCACAATAACCCCAGGCAATGCTACAGGCTTGGGGAAAAGTGGGTGGAAAGATGCACAGAGGAAAAGGACCTGGGGGTGTTGGTCAACAGCCGACTGAACATGATCCACAGCATGCCCAGGTAGCCAAGGAGGCCAACAGCATTCTGGCTTGTATCAGGAACAGTGTGGACAGCAGGATCAGGGTAGGGACTGTCCCCCTGTCCTGGGCAGTGGTGAGGCCACCCCACTGAATGCTGTGTTCAGTTTTGGACCCCTTACTACAAGGACATTGAGATGCTGGAGTGTGTCAAGAGAAGGTCAATGAACATAGTAATGCATCTGGAACACAAGTCTGATGGGGAGAGACTGAGGGAACTGAGGTTGTTTAGCCTGGAGAAAAGGAGACTGAAGGGAGACCTTATGGCTCTCTACAACTACCTCAAAGGAGGTTGTAGCCAGGTGAAGGTCAGTCTCTTCTCCCAAGTAACAAGTGATAGTACAAGAGGAAACCATCTCAAGTTGCACCAGGGGGGTTTAGATTGGGTTTTAGGAAAAATTTCTTACACCTAAAGGGTTGTCAGACACTGGACCAGGCTGCCAGGGGCAGTGGTTGAATCCCTAGAGGTATTTAAAAGGCGTGTAGATGTGGTACTTAGGGACATGGATTAGTGGTGGCCTTTGCAGTGCTAGGTTAATGGTTGGACTCGATGATTTTAAGAGTCTTTTCCAACCTAAAAGATTCTATGATTCTATGCTTCTATGAAATAGGTTTCTGGTGGAGCAAAAAGATTGCTTTTCTGAAAAAAATTGCAAAGAAGTTGAAACAGAATTATTCTTTATTATCCTAGTGACTTTTGTGGTTTTCTTCAGTACAGGAGAAACAGAAAAAATCCTGTACCAGGCTAGGGATCAGTTATTGTCAAGTACATTAGACAGAAAAAAGTTTGAAAGAAGCATATCTATTTCTGCAAGTCATACTCCATGGACAAGTCTGCAAACTGCCTACGTGTGAAACTGCCACCGGATTATGGATAACTCCATGTATGCCAATAGGAAGAACTTACGTTCCACCTCCCATTTATGTCCGTGGCACTGTGCCGCTCAGTGACATCAGTGACCTTGAAGAATTCATCATGAAATTTTAAAAATCAAGCCCTGAATTAACAATATTATTGCAGGCCCCTGAAGCCAGGTTCTTAGCTTGTTTAATAATGTACTTTGGAG
Organism: Gallinula chloropus; assembly: GCF_964237585.1. NCBI lineage: Eukaryota > Metazoa > Chordata > Aves > Gruiformes > Rallidae > Gallinula > Gallinula chloropus. The sequence continues at coordinate 192,722,666 of NC_140085.1, forward strand.
ATGCAAAGTCCTAGCACTAACCGAAGTCCAATATTAGCTGAGGATTCCCGTGGCATGTGGCTGTTGGAGAGAATGACAGCACACTCAGATAACACTTTGGCATGAAGTGTGCGACTTTAAAGCTCAGTCAGATTATCATGAAAGATGAATTTTCTAAGGTTCTTTTCATTACTTTCTGTAAGTGCTCTTGACATTCTCCGAAGCAGTTTAGGAGAGCTTCCTAGGAAAAATGTCAAAATAAAGTAATAATTTCTTATAATATTGTTCAACAAAATGTGAGCATGGCATGATTTAGAAATGGAAGATCAGCAGCTTATGAAGAAGGTGCACACACGCACACACCTATATATTATCGAGGGCTTCGGTGTGATCAAAACAATAAACAATAATTTTATATGTGCATTGTCAAAGAACCAGAGTTAAAACAACTGGTTGGCTCAGGAAGGGGATTTTATATGACCTTCAAGTATCCTGAAAATAGACATTTCAACTCTATATGAAACTTCTGCTTCAAACACTGGTAGTTATTCATGGAGAAAAACAATTTATACTAGCTTCATACTGGAAGCATTTGCTATAAAATTTATACTCCTTTCTAACTGTTTTTAAACAGAACAAATCAAGTTCAGTATGGAGTCGTATTAAAACACTGCCTTGCTTTTTAAGGACAATCTTATTAAAACTAGTTTACTATCAGCCACAGGCAGCAATTGGCACAACTCGGTGAGGGTGACAAAATTTTTTAGTTTTAATTAAAGAGATGATCATAAAGATATATTTTATTATCTGTAACTTCAGAACTATGTGTGATAAAGGGTTGTGGGGGGTTTTTTTGTTCCCTTCATAGTCCCAGAGCCTCCCTTAGCCCCCAGCTGAATGATGTACGGTCTGGAACAGACCCACCGTAAACCACAGGCTGTAAATTAAACAGTGGGATGAATAACTGGCTGGAGGGTTTTAGGAATGTTAACATAACACGTTATTCAGTCTACTGTGAGGGAACTTCTTTCCAAAAATACATTTCTGAAGTAGAAGTACAATTGCTTAATAACATGATTTAAATGAACAATGACTGGATATTTTTAGCTCTAAGTTTTAAATTTCAGAGAATATGTTTATGCCTAGAACCTTGGGTGACTTAGTTTTATCCTAAAGGTTCCTAAAGCACTTCACACTTTTACCAAATTGATATCCATATTACAGGGAAGAATCATTTACCTCATCCCTGGAAGGCCACCACACCTGCCAAAGAACAGCTGCGTGAAGGATGAAGTCCTGACTCCACCAAAGACTACTGTAAAACTCTGGAAGGCATCAGTAAGGTTGGAATTTTACAACTCACGTTCTGCAAAATAATACCTTCATACTTGAGGGTAACTTTCATAGTTGAAACCAGGTAGGACTTTTCTTTATCACTCAGTTCCAGTGATAGAGTCAAGACAGGGACAGATTGGTGTTTGCAGTTATGAATCTAGCAGCCTACCTTGCACAGAAACTCCCACAGAGAAACACTGTCATTGATATGCAGCAAAACTCCTGTATTGCCAATACATGCCTTGATCTGCAAGGTACTTCTTGATATCAGCAGCAGTTTTGTGCACAGTGTGGGCAGTATATGGCTCCTAAGGAAAGTTTCAGAAGCCAGAGATGCACTGAGATTAATCAGTATTTGATGCCTCACTGGAGTAAAAGAAATGAGCAGGGTTTGTGGATAGAGTTAGCGAGGAATAGTCAACTGTAGCCAGAAAAAAGCACATCACACTGAAAAATTATATAAATTAAGATAGAGAAGAGGTCCAAGAGGATAAGGTTAGCCTTGAAGAAGGGATCACTGGTAGAAGGACCAGACTGTCTTCATCTCTTCCATGGTTTTTCTGATCTATCAGTTTTCTGATATTTAGCCAGGAGAAGAGAAGGCTGAGGGGAGACCTTATCACCACCTACAACTACCTGAAGGGAGGTTGTAGAGACATGGGTGATGGTCTCTTCAGCCAGGTGACAGGAGATAGGACAAGGGGAAATGGCCTCAAGCTGCGCCAGGGCAGGGTCAGATCAGACGTTAGAAAAAGATTTTTTACTGAAAGAGTTGTTGGGGCCTGGAACAGGCTGCCCAGGGAGGGGGTTGAGTCACCATCTCTCTACGTGTTTAAGACAGGTAGATGAGGTACTTAGAGATATGGTTTAGCACAGGACAGGAACGGTTGGACTTGATGATCTTAAAGGTCTTTTCCAACCTTGTGATTCTGTGATTCTCTGATTCTTCTGGACCAACCCTGATCTTCCTCCATCAGTGAAATCTGACACTCTGCCCCCAGCCCTGCCCTGCCAGGACAGTTGTCCTTAAAGCTGTATTTTATAAGCCGTATAATCCAGGAAGATTGGAAGTAGATGCTCAAATTTATCTGCACCTCTCTCCTATGGAAGATTCACAGGCACAGCACCAGATTTCTCCTTGAAATGAACCCACCATCCCAACTCTAATGGGATCTTCTGGGCCAAAAGATGGGTCGACCTCATAGAAAAACTCTGGGCAGCAGGGAATTTACACTCTCCATTTCTTTAAATTTGTTGTAGTAAAGCTGCCAGTTACAACTCCCAAAAGCTTCTGTATAATTGCACGGTGTCTAGTGAAGAAGTAAAGTGATATTTTCACTATTTGGGACACAATGCTTTTAAAATAATCTCTCTGGTACAGTGAGAGCCAAAACCATAAACAACATTTTTTATTGCATAGCAACTTTCACCCTAGATTCTCCAAGTAATTTACGGCATTAATTTGTTAAGAGCATCTGATAACAGGACTCCATATTAAGATGATTATGACTATAATTAAAGGTAATGAAATGATGAAAGGACCTGTGCTTGATTTGTACATTAAAATAGTGAACTCTGAAGTAACAAAAACAAAGTCGAGCACAAAGATTTGTGACTAAGTGCACAGGGACTTCATTTTCATAGACCAATCCTGCCTCTAGCTAGGAATATATGTGTGAGATGTAAAAGACCTGATAAAAGCTTTGCTGTGGTACAGAGGTTAACACCAGAAGAGGAGCAACAAACCTAAGACCAGTAAGACACAGGGGGTTCTGTGGTGGCAATTAAAATTCAATGACTGAGCTTAAATGTTTTAGGCTTTCAAAAGAAAACAATGTGGCTGACAGTAACAGGCATTCTTGAAGATCAGTTGTCCATTTTGGAAATGGGAACCCAGCAAGACGTAAAAGGGGAGGAAAAGGAAGCAGGTAGAGCACTCAAAAATGCTAAGAATCCAGAACAAAGTATTCAAAACTAATATGAGTATGTAAACTCATCAGACAAAATCTGTGCAAAATTGTGTTAGGATATTACCAGTCAAACATCTGCTTCGACATCAATGTCCAGAAAAGATGCATCTTGGGAGCACTCCAAAAAGAGTTGTGAGTTTGATGGTTTTGGGGCTTTTTTTTTTCCATTTCAGATGCTGATGCATGCTACACTAATTCTTGCTAGAACAAGTTTATGAAGAAAATAACCTGATTGGTGGAGAAATGGAAACCCATGAAGTACTCATGCTCTCATCTTTTGGTTACTACTATTTGCGAAAAGGCTACTCTGTTGGCAAATCAGAGAGAATGTAAAGGAGCAATCAACAATGTACATAGCACACAAATCTTGTTACCAAGCCTCTCAGGGATTGGAAGCATGTTCAGGTCTAGATAGAATATCCCCAAGGATTTACACATATAAATATATGTAGTAAACTTAGTAAAAACATGAAGTGTGAAGTAAGTACTTCATCAAAGGCTTATTTTGGTTTTCAACAAATAAGAAAATTAAAACTCCTGCTGCCCACATGAGTTTTAATGTCTGGGTCTTTCTTGATAGATAAAATTAGTCATGGCATATTAGAGCCTGTCAGTATGTTTAACCAGAAAAAAAGATGTATCATTCCTAGAGGAGATCTAAACAACTTCATTATAAAAGCTGTGAGGAAGTCACAATACATTAGGAAGAACAAATGTAGTCTGCAGTGGTTTTTCAGTCCTTTCTACACCATTGACTTACCAGAGGAAAGTACTACTAATTACACCTACTTGTATTGATTTTTTTTTTTCTTCAGGATGGATTACCTTGTCCTCCCTTGAATTTAATGATTTAAATTAGAATGAAACCACAGTCTGATGGAGGTTGGAAGTTACCCTTGAAAGAAAGACATCAAATATTACATAAAAAAAAAAAATTAAAAATCCTCTTTCCTTATAAACTGCCCTTGCAAAACAGGATGACTAAGTTTCAAGTTATGTGATTTAGCAAATACTACAGCAACATAATATACCCCACATTACAGGAAATACCATATATATTTCTTGTGGCTAAATAAGGTTCAGTGATCCAGATGTGGATCAGATATGATCCTGTTTACACCAACGTAAATCCAAAATAAATTCCACTGAAGCCAAGGTATTAGTTAGACCAGGAGCTAGTTCACTAAATCGTAAATGATTACATTCTTAGGAATACTCTTCTTATCTGTCTCCTTCTTTTCCCCTTACAGACGCCCCAGTTTGCTGCCAGGACCATGAGGATCATCTAAATGAAACTCATATGCTATGGGGTCATAGAATATCTCCCAATCATTTCTATATCAAAACCAGTCATTTGCAGTTGTGGTAGAAAAGATCAAACATTTCTGCTGATTTTTTGTTTGTTTTTCATTTGTACTATCCCTGTGAGAACTTGGTAATTAAGAGACAATTGCCATGGTAACATATTACAGCCAAACCTCATCATAATTAAATCAGTGGCAAAATGTCTATCAGGTTGTTCTTAACAGTCAGCCTTTCCCTCTCTACAAGATTGTATCGTACCCACCAGTCTGGAACATTTGTCTGACCTGATTGTTGTTAGGTCAGGCTGAGAGATGGATTTTAAAGAAAATTTCCTCGTTATTAGTCAGATGATGTGCTTCATAATTTCCAGGCTATTAAGGCAATTACAACTCTCTTTTTTCTTTTTCAGCCCCTCCTCTTCATACCCTCTCTGTAGGTATTCACAGATCGTTCTGTGTTACCCTTGTTACTCTGCAATCAGTGACAAAATACTTCATAGAATCATAGTCAGAGACTGGTTTAGGTTGGAAAGGACCTCAAAGTCCACCTAGTTCCAACTCCCAGCTATGGGCAGGGACACCCTCCACTAACCCAGGATGCCCAAAGCCCCAACCAGCCTTGCCTTGAAGACTGCCAGAGATCCAGGGGCAGCCCCAGCTTCTCTGGAAAACCTGTGCCAGGGCCTTCCCACCCTCATAGTAAAGAATTTCTTCTTCATATTTAATCTACATCTACCTTCTTTTAGTTTAAACCCATTTCCCCTCATCCTATCACTCCATGTCCTTCTCACCAGTCCTTCTCCAACTTTCCTGTTGCCCCTTTAGGAACTGAAAGCTGCTTTAAGGTCTCCCCAGACCCTTCTCTTCTCAAGGCTGAACCTCCCCCAGCAACATCTGAATTCCTAGTTCTATATTCTTTGCACTGACGGGTACAGTGCATCCCTTTCTGTTAAAATTTCAACACTTGACAACTTCTCATTCAGCTCTAATGCATGTGCTCACACAATCAAAGATCCTATGAAAAACAAGGCCACTACAACAAATAGTCCAATACAGATTTACAGCACCTGATTCAGTGCTCTCACATTGCAACCTGACACGAACCAGGCAGTGTCAGCAGCGTTGGCAGCATATTGAAGGAATTTGGGGTAGGGTGGGTGGAGGAAAACACTACAAAAGCCTTTTGGATATTGCATAGAACATATAAGAAATGACAAGAAAGAGATCTGACAGTCAATACACAGCACAGGAATCAATACATGTCAAGGGAACAAATAATTGCAACTCTGAGATGTCAAACTGAGGTGAATCCTGTGTGCAGTTAGACGAGTGTATGTATAAACATCAGAGTGGTGTGGAGCTAATGTCATTGCCTGGACAATCACGCATCCAAGCACCTTTGTTTTCAGTGTTATCAGAATTGTTGAATGTGGTTTTAGACATGTTCTTATTTGTCTTTGGAAATTTGACACGAGTGAGATCTCTGTCAAATTGCCAATAAAAGTTAATTTCCCCAGGTTGAGCCTGTTTTCCTGTGATGGCAATTGGTGAGTCCTAATTTTGACCCATGAGCTTGGTATTTTGTAATTTCTCCCTTGTTGAGGAGGCTTGGTGGGCATCTGACCATCAGCCAAGGTCAAACCACCTCTATCTTTCCAGTTTAGCGACAAGGTTGGTGTGGGGGGTCATGTCAAAGGACATGTAGAAGCCAAGATAGATGACATTAGTTGCTCTTCCCTTACCCACCAATGCAGTCACTCTATTGTAGAAGGCCACCATATTAGTCAGGCACGATGCACCCTTTGTGAGGCAATGTTGGCTGTCTGTAATCCGTCCTTGGAATCCACATGCCTTGACTTAGCTTTCAGGAGGATCTGTTCCATGACCTTATCAGCCACATAACCACCTGACCGGCCAAAAAATTCTCAGGGTCCCCCTTTTAACCCTTTTTAAATACGTGTGTGATGTTTCCCTCTTCCTATTCACCAGAGACTCTGTCTGACTACCATGACTTTTCACAGAATCATAGAATGTGTTAGGCTGGAAGGGACCTTTGGAGGTCATCTAGTCCAACCACCCTGCAGTAACCAGGGACATCTTCACTAGACCAGGCTGCTCAGAGCCCCATCAAGCCTGACCTTGAATGACTCCAAGGATGGGGCCTCCACCACCTTTCTGGGCAACCTGTTCAAGTGATCCATCACCCTCATATTGAAGAACCTTTTCCTAATACCCAACCTAAACCTCCCCTTTTCTAGTTTAAACCCATCACCCCTTGTCCTATCACTCCATGCCCTTGGGAACAGTTCTTTGGTACCTTTCAGGGACTTGAAGGCCACTACAATGTCCCCCCCAGGACCTTCTCTTCTCCAAGCTGAACCAGCCCAACTCTTTCAGCCTGTCTTCAGGGGGAGAGGTGCTCCAGCCCTTGGATCTTTTTTGTGGCCTCCTCTGGACACGCTCCAACATGTCCATGTCCTTCTTGTGCAGAGGGCTCCAAAGTTGGACACAGTACTCCACATGAGGCCTCACCAGAGCAGTGCAGAGAGGCAGAATTCCCTCTGTCAGTCTGATGGCCACACCTCTTGCGATACAGCCCAGGATTTTCAAAGAGGATGGAGAGAGGCTCAGCAACTACACCTGTCAGTTCCCTTTTACGTGTAAGTAATTATCACATGAATGAAAATGCTCAATATTGTGCTATTGGATGAAGGAAATCATGAGAAGTTCTCGGCACTGGAGATAAGGACAGCCTTGACCTTACAACACACACGTTATTTGCCTCGACTGACCTCATCCATAATTTTTGCTCTCTTTTTCACATATTTCTATTTTCTGCAGCCCCCACTAGCTTAGGCATTATATAATCAGTGCTTTGGAGAATTACAAGGCCCTGAAATCTCTTTCCCTGTAGATTATTTTCTTCATCTGCATGATCTTAGTGACATGTGTAAAACTCATGCCCTAGATTTTAATGATGGTGACCTTTGGGAGTTACAGTGGAGCCAATGCCATTTCAAACACGAGTTTGCTACCGTATTTTACCTTCGTAGCTGTAGCCAAGTGAGAGGATGACAAGTGTAATTACAAGGGTTATTTTTCGGTGAAGACTCTTAGTCTGTGAAAATGCAAGAATTGATACAAAATGAATGCAGGGATGTGTCATTAGTACAAGTGGAAGTATTTAAATTTTCACCAGTTTGTCAGATGCATTTGGTGTGGAAAACAAAAGCATATAATATATATTTAGTATACAAATGTAAGTTAAGAAAATGAAAATGTGCATTACACACTATGCCATATGTTTGTGTTCTTTTGGAATTGGAAATGCTTTCATAGAATTGCTTTAAATGGCTATTTTGGAATACTTGCCACAGTGTTCAGGTAGAAAGTAACACTGTGCTTATAATTTCACATCAAGCATACCCAATTTACAAGTTTGACTTTACAAACCAGCTGACATAACCTAAACAGAGAGTGCTAAACTGGCTTATCTGAACCTCAGATGTTATCACAAATAAAACATCTGAAGCCAAATACATGTAAAAACAATTTATGGATTTTACTGGGTCTACCTAAGTGTATACGATTGCAATTTGGTTAATTATTCTTCTGAGGCAGCCCAAGAGTCTGCACAAACCTCGAGATGCCATTGCTTCCCTCTCAATCTTCTTCACCTTTTCTTCTGCCAGCTGGTGGTAGCCCTGAGGCACCTACATTATAGCAATGAAGCTGCTCTCAGAATCTCAAAACTCTACTCCTGTCTCTGTGGGAGGTACCTGATTGCACAGGAATAACCGAGAAGAAAATTTAGATTTCCATCTAAACTAAGACAAAGTGTTAGAGAACGTATCAAGCTTCAAAAGGGTTCAATAATGAGGCCTGCTACGTACATCAGCAATTTTAGAACGTAGAAAATGATCTCTAAGGTGCTAAATATTTTAATCAATTTTTGATCCAGCACTCCAAGCCTCTAACGACAATGACAGAACTATTTTTAGCATCCACTGAAAGGTATTTTAAAAGGTAAGCTCTTGAGCAATAGTGTTCCTTAAAAAAAACCCTAGTACAGCATCCACGCGCAGGGGAAACTACAGCTGAAAAGGAATCTGACAAGTGCTGCTGCAAGGTATTTCTCAGAGATGTTAAGTGTCTCTGCTCCTGCAGAGTTTGGATTTTGTTTCAACATACTTTTGCTATTCAGTGTCAATGTGCAGACTAATTGTACATTACCGTAGCAATTTTCACTGTGGAGTTATTTCTTATACTGCACCATATTTTACAGTAACTTGCATGGTTATTACCGGGTCTGACCAGAGGAGAACTCGATGGTATAATGAATTCTGTATGAGAGAGGATCTGATCTGCGGTACACATAATGTCAGTCTAGAATAAATCCGTTAACTTCAGCAGACTTGCCTGGTATAATTCCCATGTTAGATCTACACTGTGCATTCATAAAACCACTCACTGCTGGGGAGAACCAGAACTGCTCATTTCACATCACAGAGCCTGCGACGGTAGCAGTCCTACTGCCATCACTGTCCTGCTTCTGCCAGGTACTGGGAGGATAAACATATTAATGGCGTGAAGCTACGCCAGGGGAGGTTTAAATAGGATGTTAGGAAAAGATTCTCTACTGAGAGGGGTGTCGGGCACTGGCACAGGCTCCCCATGGGCGAGGTCACAGCACCGAGCTGGGCTGAGGTCAAGAAGCATCCGAACAAGGCACTGAGTGCCCTGCTCTGACTTGTCTGACCCTGTGTACAGCCAGGAGTTGGACTCGATGATCTTTATGGGTCCCTTCCAACTTAGGAAATTCTGGGATTCTATGATATTCATGTGAAATGTTCAGATATCACTTCTTTGACAGGGACCACAGAACTACACACATAGCTGACAAGAGGCTTGGCCATACCAGTGACACTGAGCTACATTCACTCGGTATCTCAAGTGCAGAGTGGTTACAGGTTATCACAGGTCCTCAGACCCCAAAGACTGTGAGATGCTCTTTAGTGAGCTCATTTCTTGCTGCTTGCAAAGCACAGAGAAGGTACTCAGGCTGGACTTCCTCGAGCTACTACGAGTCACAAAAAAATAATCAAAGCTGGGGTTAAATTTTAAAGTAAAAGCTCATTAAATTTTAAGTAAAAGCTTGGATTACCAATAGAGAAACCATGGAACAGCCAAAGTGACGTTCATATAGTCAAATGATTACATCAGTCTTATCAACATACAGGATCGCTCTAGCTTCAGCTGGGTCTCTAGGCTCCATCTACCAATGGTGGAGGGATCCAAACATTACTAGATGCTACTATAAAATGATGTAAACCATCCTGACTTGTGCTTTTCGACTACAGAAATTAGTTCCAACCCATAAACTTGGGGGTTTAAGGTTTTTCACTTGGACAGGGAGATAAACTTCTTGCAGAAAAATGGCTGAAATGTTTTTTTTCAAACAAGGATGTGAAGGAGGTCAGTTAGCAAACATGGCAAACCTGGGCATCACAAGCTATCAGATGGATAGGAACTGCATGCAGGGAGAAGGTGGTACTGCAGCTGGCATTAATGTCAGACTGGAAGGTTTACAGGGAACAAGGTAAAGGACAAGGGTCTGAGACACTTTGGGCTTGAAAACCAAGTAATAGAAAGCCAGTGGAAGGAGCCAGTGAAGAGTCAGAGATAAAGTATCAGCAACAGAGGTCTGAGCAGGCAGAAGGGATTTCTCTGTGGGTTGAGGAGCCCAAATAAAAGAAAGCTAGAAGAAAACAGAAAAGGGGAAAAAAAGGGATGTGAGTAAATCAAAACAACATAGACTGGAAAGCACAGATGTTGCATTTGGTCACAGGCACTGAAGAGGTCAGGAAAGCTGTGCAAGTGTAACCGCAGGCAACCATCAGCCCTGACATCTGCATTTCCAGATTCCCGCAGAAAATGGAAGATAAATAACTTATTTTGAAGGGAACACTTCAAATAATAGTACAGATATCACTGTAAATCATGGTCTTATTCCTTGGCTGTATTTCATCAACTTTACCTTATGCACCATCTTTCTATCATATGCCAGACATAATGTTTCTCTGTTCTATTACCCACTAACAACCACTCCTAAATTCAGTATTTCATAGTCCTCTAATTCTGCTGTCTTTTAACCTGTCTACAAATGTCCAGTTCTACAGGCTACTGGTAATATTTCTGTAATTGTATAGTGCTTCTTGAGCAGGCTTTCACTATTCTGTAACCATCAAACTAAATCACCATTCTTATTTCACATTTTTGATGTAGGTAACTCTCTTAATGCCTCAAGAATAACTAGAAGAGTGCCATCAAAACATTTTTTGTGAGCATCTGTCCAGTTTGCTATGAAGCGAAGGAAATATTTATTTATTATATTTATCGTAAAGTTTGGTGGCACAAGATCAAAAACTCACGTACAACCCATGTTTAATTACATGGCTAAAGCTCCCACAGGCTGGGTCTCCTATGCTGAAACACAGGACAAGTCAGGTCCTGCTGAAAATTTTGAGAAACGGGGTTGTTGAAAAAAAATCTCGATGTAACAGGACTTGGCTTCAAGTACAAACCAGAAAAAAAGACATATAGCATGCATTTTTAATAGCATTTCTTGACCTAAAATGCCATTATCGTGCTCTTCATTTACTGCTTACTCAGTATTAGCATAGAAAATATGGATAAGTAATCCTGAAATGTTTTCTAGCTGGTCCATTTTCCATACTGCTTTCAAAACAATAAGATTGGCATCAACTCTGCTTGAATTTTAGAAAACTTCAGTCTTTGAGCAATCCACCTTCTTACCATGTAAATCCATTACTGTATTTGGACTAATCCTTTTGTCAAAAGGATTCCTGGGAATACCAAGAGGCAGCTACTTTTACTATGTTCTTATTCTAGGCAGTGTGTGATGTGGATGTGTGGCTATTAAGAAAGTAAAATTCACTCAGAGAGAGCTCCAAATAGAGAATAATCTCCCACATAATAATTTCTGCAAGTCTGCAGGAGTAGGCCTAAGGTTCAGTAGGTGTCCTAGAGCTTACAACCATGCCTCTTTGTTTCCTTGTCTTGAATAAACATTTGATAAAGGAAGATGAAGAGAAATGTTAATCCTGAATTTGTATCTCAAGACATGCAGGGGTAAAAGAGAGAGGGAGAGAGATCTTGCTAGATTTCCCTTACAAGTTGTAAGAAAAATAAATCCAAAGGCACTCTAATCAGGGGAATTATCTCTTCTTATCTAAACAGCTACTTTAATGCAAAGTCAAGAAATAACTGGTCTTCCAGGAAGACTTAGGTTTGCATAAGAAGAGAGATATATGGGCCTGTGTAGCTGAAGAGATATACGGGCTGAAAAAACCCCACCACAACAGCAGTGAAGAAATGTATAGAGTTTGGAGACCTTTCATGGAAGAGGCTGAATGGCTCCAGCAATTTACCCGTCAAAAAAAAGTCTAAACATAAAACAGGGCAGCATGGGTCCTCATCTCACCACTGACTGTGACTATCCTTGTAGTGCAAGGCGAGCTATTTAACCCATATAAATCTTTCCATCTGTGCAATAGGTTAATAATATTTACCTACGCACGTCTTTGGGATTAAAACGTTATTATTTTTAAAGTACTTTGAAGATGAATCATGCTATGTGATTACTAAGTATTGTTATTACTAAAACTGTTACATATTGTTTGAGTTAAAGAAAATAGTATATCTTTATCTTTAGAAGCTTGTCAGTGCATAATGAACTGGAATTGTGATTGCTTAATATAGTTACTGCAATTTCTAGTCTGAATGTTCTGTATTTATTGTTTGCATTGCACTGACGTACATTAAATTAACAAGATTATGCTCTATGATTGCTCTCCCTTTGAGACCCTTAGGAAATGAGGCTGTCCTAGGGAGCACAGTGTTTAAATAAATATTATTTTATGCATTAGCTTATAAGCATGGACTGTCGTTTTTCTGCATCTTCGAATGTGGTTTTAACGTTATCTAATTCCACATTATGGTAAAAAGAAACTTCATCACTTTGAACATTAAAAACAAGAGTACAAAGTATATAAAAATGGGCTGCAGGAGGCAATCCTGCAATGGGGGCTGAAGGGACCTCTTGTTGTCTTTCATCTTTTCTTTCGTGAATATCTATTCTCTGCTGTACCATTCCTATGTCATATGCAAATAAAACACAGGAGGGAAAACAATGTTCTCACTCACTTGTGCATTCAGAAAAGCATTTCCTGTTCTTCCTGTAGCACCGAAAGCAGCACATGTTAGAAACCCATCACCCAGTCCAGCTTTGACCAATACGATGTCCAATTCTGCACACCCAGTGGTGTACCACTCCTGTTAGTGGGGTGGACGATCTCATCAACTTTTTCTGCCATAGTTTTGGCCATGAATGATTCAAGAGACATCATAGTCAAGAAGAAACACCTAATGGCCTGTGGTCATCCGGCCACCCTCTTTTCTAGGCTGGCAGACTTACTTGCGTGGATGCAGATTGTTCCTCGACACCCAGCCTCAGTGCCCAGGGAAAGTTTCCGTTCCAAGTACAGACATAACCAGACTGAAACCACTGGAGAGTGCTGCACGAACACACTGATGGCAGCTGTGGCTCTCTCAACACAGACAGCACTATTTAGGCACAGGCAGAAACAAGTTAAATACAGTTGGAGTCAAATGCTCAATTTCTTGGCCTCAACACCGCTGTTACTGTATCCCAGAATTTTTCAGAGAGCGCAGAATCATTATTCAAAGTGTTGGTGGTTTCCACACACCTTCTGGAGTATATTCCACAGCTTTTTATTCTTGTGGAATACAATTTACTTACCCATATACTCCTAAAGGAGTACCACATATGCGCTACTCAAAGCAAAGGTTAGAGGAGCTGGTCCTCAGTATATAAATACAGGAGTCTCGCACCTCCTCTCTTCTGTGAACTTAGAACTGTGTTTTGCTCTTGTGTTAGAAGCTTTTAATGCTGCAAATAAATCTAGACCACACTGAGAAGGTTCCCACTGCACAAGCCATTAATCTAGAATAAATTCAGCTGTCATTTGAAGCTGAACTAGATTGGACAAAGGAGCAGCAATCAAGACATTTCCATGTGAGGCAGGTAATTACAGAATGTTAAATTTTAGTGATTATACGCTGCTAAGATGAAGCCCCAAGAAATCTTAAGCAACTTTTGAAGGTGGAAAAAAAGTTTAATTAAACAGCTGCAGACCTCTTGCAATTGATTTCATTTTTCCTCCCTCCCCCCCCCTTATAAAAAGCAAGCAGGTTAACAAGAGACAAAAGCTAGATAGGGGCGTTTAAGTGGATCAAGGGGAACCTTGGGAAATCCTCAAACAATGCGTCTGAATGTGTCATTAAATGGTTCATTTGGTGGTAAGTGATTAAATGGGAGAGGACTTTCTTTCTCATGGAAATTGGTCCTCTACAATGTTGGATGGCTGTGTTATAATGGCTTATAATACACTACTTCATGTTGGGCTATGAGGAACATTTGCATGAATACAGTCACGCAAGGCATTTGAACAGCAATAGATTATTCTTTGGCAGGAATTATCCTCACTGATGTCAAAAGTTCACAACCCAGAAAATGCTGTCTGGCCATACATCACCTTAGCACAAAATGTGCCATTTTTAGTCACAACACTGAGAAAACAAAGACCCTTCATGGGATCCTATTTTAATGAGAAGTCTCCATTTCAAAATCTAATTAAAATTAGCCTGGCAATAGGAAAAAAAAACCTAACCCCTATGCTGCAATCATTGGGGGAATTGCAAGCCTGTGTTTAAACCATTTAAATCCTTTAGAGTCCTAATTTATATTTTACAATGTAAGCTATGTCAACAGTGATATTGCTTTAAAGAGGGGAAAGCCCACTTGCTCAGCACATCAGCTAAGAGTTTCAGAGCGATTGGAGGTCCTGTTTCCAAATTCATTTACTAATTCCCTTGCCACTACAAGTGACTTTAAATTAAGCTCTCACCATATTACTTCAAATTACTTGATATATTCATGCAAAATCCATGAAAGAGGGCTGAAATGCCTTTAAGATCTCACTGGTGCAATACTCAAAACACTTCAAACTTTCACGTGAAGAAAAGGCAGTTTCACATAGCTGTACAACCAGAACCTTGGATGGAACCAAAAATAGCAACACATTCAAATGCTTAAAAAGCCGGAAAGCATCATTAAAAGGTCATCCCTTTCTGCCTCAGCTTCCTAGACGCCAGTGGAAGAATAACAAATGGTTATGGTTTCATTTTACAGTGTAGCAAGGAGGATTTGAGAATCCGCAGGGCCTCATCTGCTGTTTCTTAAGCAAACATCTAATGTAATTTTAAATTTCACTTCATCATTGTGATAGCTTCAAGCAAGCCTCTCCTGTGGGCTAACCTTCCCTCTCAATGGCATACAGGCGGTGTTACAGAACTGACAGAAACGGCTCCCTCTAAATTACCCACTCCCCGATGGCTGGGATTTGTGACACAAGGTACACTTGTAGGGACGTAGCTCCTCATTCTTTTTCATTTGCTTTTCAGTGGTGCTTTGTAGCTTGTGCCTACAACGTGCGGAAGCCAGTTATTGCCACAGAGGTGAATTACAAGTTTAATGGGGTGCAGGGCTGAGTTTACGAAGATGCTTAGGTGTGTGAAAGCACAAGAGATACACAATGAGGTTAATACTTTAGAAAGCATTGGAGACGTATTTTCTAGAAAGCCTTGGGCCCAAGTGAAGCTTCATTCAAAAGTGGTCCATGCATTTCAGAGTCTTAAGCGTTCCCAAAAGTTACTGTGACTTAGGCTCATACATCACTCAGGCACTTCTGAAAAGCTTACCTTTAGTAAAATGCATAAAAGTGTCCATACCAGCGAGGTGCCTCTCTTTAAGTGTCAGGAGAGTGAGGCTGCTTGCCTGCTAGGCACTTTTTATAAATCCCCTGGGAATCTTTATGCATTTTTATGTGTGTAAATAAATCTCACCTAGTCCTCTGCTGTCCTTTAAAAGCAACAGGACAACTCACGCAGGGCCACTGTGTGAGTATTGATAAACCCTTGCTAATCAAATCTCCTAGTGATTACTGATACCACCTCGCTGCTCAGGCTGGAGCAATGCCAGCTTGAACACAGCCTGTGAGCCTCAACAGCCTGATTCGACCTATAATTGTTAAAGCACAGGAAACACACACACACCTAGAAGGTGATCTGCAAAGATGAGAACTCTGCTAACAGAAACACACCTGGCCAACATGATGGCTCTTGCCACTGCAAGGGCATATTCCTTTTGATGTTCAGTGGATGCACAGTGAGTTAGGCCTTAAGCACTAAGTGTAGCTCTTGGTGCCCAAGGAGGTCTTAACATGGGCACCGACCAGGGGAAGTAAAGGCACCACGAGGACAGCATTTCTCTTGTACCAACATCCCCTCCACAAAAAAAAAGAAATAAAATTAAAAAAAAAAAAATCCCATGTCACTCAGTTTTCCTGAGATTTACGTTTCTCTTTGGCCACAATCTATTTGTGAGAAACCCCCTCCATCCTTAACTCAAACTGCAACTGATAGCAGTTGTTTGAACACAGGACTATCGTCTCTGCACTAACGCTTACTAAAAAGAAAGGAATTAAGTTCTGAAGGTTGAAAAAGAAATGTTAAGATTCAAGAAGCCAAGAAAATCATTTACTTGCCACTTGCCAACTACATACTGTCAAGGCCTGTAGTTTCTTGCTATTTCTTCAGCAAATGAAGATTTACAGTCTTTGCAGAGTCTAGGGAGGACAGAGGAAACAAAGGAGAGGGGAAAAACCCCACACATACTCCATCAGTTCTCCCTGAAGAGAAAAACTGCCCAGCTAAGGCCTAGTTGGCTCCTGGGTCTTTTTCTGGGTTATATGACACCTAACTATGCGGCTTCAAGCAGCAAATGGGGAGGTCGAGAAAACTCCCCTGAGATGAGTTGCAGTCTAAAATTGCAGCATGATGTTTGCTCAGAGCTGACAAGCAAAGTCTCTGTTTCTCTGGTACTCACTTAAATAGACAATGTACATGAATATGCTGGGCAAAGCCAGTGTTGGCTGTGCCTGGGAAGCACCATGGAGTCATTCCCTTTGCTCATGGAGACACAGTAGGAAGTAAGGAGGAGAGAATTACAAGGGCAGACAAATGATTATTGAAAATAATCGTCACAGTTTTGTATGGAATAGCTGGTGCTGTCTCCCATTCTGGGGCTGGAGGGGGAAAAGTTCTCTAAATTAAATCCACACGATCCACTCTTGTTCATTCACACGGTTACATAAGCTGCCCACTGGCAGAAAGCAGGGCGTTTATAAATTGAATGGAGAAAATCATGCCAGATCAGTGCAAATACAATGATGCTGCTGGAGAATATTTATGACATAAAAAAAAAAAAAAAAAAATTAGATAATGTGTTGGGGCAGGACTTCAACTAAAACCCTATAGAATTTAATCTCTGGTTCCATCAGAGTTTCCAGTGCTCTAATAACGTAGTTGGGGCATGTTGTCCTGCACAAAGGAGAATGAAAATAGAATGTAATGAGCAACCTCCTAATTACATGGTCTATCAGACACAATGTTCTCCCCAGCAGCAGAATGTCCACTGACTTTTACAAGGTATGATTGGACAGAGACAAAATTATAGCAGTAACTCCTCTCTAACTCACTGAGGAAAATGTCTTCCTCTGATTATCCAAACTTTGGTCCATCCTTAATGAAGACAACAGGAATTCTGATTCTGTCATACACTTGAGCAGACCAGACCCTCCAGAACAGCAAGCACTCGACAGATTTTGATGTAGTCATACACAGATCTCAGACAACGTCAAGTCTCATGGGTGAGTGTCCTGCGCTGAGTTCAGCCTTAGGAGTACTACCTCAATTCCTATAAATTTCTATCAACAAAGTTCAAACCCTTCATGCCTGAAGAGATATGAAATAGAAAGAAGAAAAAAAAAAAAACAACAGTAACAAAATAGGAGGCAACTCTAAATGCTGAATGTTATTTTCCACATAATGTTGGTAGGCTATAGGTTACTCTGTTAACTGTGAGAGGAAGCATTTGGGGCATAGCTCATATAAACATAAATGCCCCAAACACAGGCACTGAGATGATAAGTGGGAGCCTATTATGGAGAATTTGCGATTCACTAGCTCAGGCTCCATATGACCGCTGCAGGATATGCACTACAATCTGATCTCAGTGTTTGTCACTTGTCAAAAAATTGAGAACAAAGAGCCAATTAGCTGTGGTTTGTTTTCTTTTATTTTGCTGGAAATAAAAGCTGAGCTATGATACAAAAAGAATTCCTGGTGTGTGTACAAGGCAGGGAGAGGGAAAAAAAAAACCCAATAAACAAACATTTTTACAAAAACTCAAATCATTGGACTTGCAAAACAAGGACAGCTGGGATGCATAATCAAGAGCATTAGAAAGATTTTTATTTTATACAGCAGAAACTTTCCTATTCTGGCATTTGCTCTTTCAATATACAGTACAACAACAAACTTCTACTGAAAATCTGGGAAGATTTTAAAGGCAGCCTAGCTGCAGTATGTGAAAGGTTTACGAGGCTGTATGAGAGGCAGCGACAGGCATACAGTGGGCAGGTGCTTTTCAACCATAAATATAACACTGCTTGGCATTTGGTTCTAGATGATGATCTCAGGCTGTTTTGTGACAATTTAATTAACCATTCCTCCCCACCCTGCTCTGCAGCAGGTAAAGAGACACTAGAGACACATCACTGGCATTCATGTGCCTCAGCAGTGAGACTCATCGCAGCTGCCGAACACCACGAAGCAGCACTGTGTGGATTCCTACGTCTTAAGATAAAAACGGACCACCTGATTTTCTAGTCTCATCTCCTGGGCAACCTGATCTACTGTGTTTCACTCCACTGAACAGTAAACCCTAAGGTTCAAATACAAATGGGGAAAAAAAAACCCAAACTCAAACAAAACAAAAAAAGAGACTTGCAAAGACAGGGAAAATCTGGAGGGGCAGCATAGAACTACTGAAATTAGAAGGAAACTAGGAGAAGGAAGTCGATATCCATGTATTGCAAAATATGACAAGCGATCTTTAAGGAACCACATGGTCAACATTTTGGTTTCATGTCTCAGTTAAAGAGAACATCTGATACTGTCCCAGAGTGTTGGCTCAGCCCCGACTGGTAACGAAAGCTGATAGTTCAGGAGGTGCCAGCAGCGATTCAAGCAAGATCACAGAATTACAGAATTGTAGGGGTTGGAAGGGACCTCAAGAGATCATCGGGTCCAACCCCCAAGCATTCCTGGGAGGTTTCCCATTCAAGGATGGATCCAGCCCAACATCTGATAGCATCACAGAAAATAATACACAGCTAGTTTATTAGGACAACCAGATGATGTAACTCAAAACTATGTAACTGGTGCTGCTTATGGTGGAGGAGGCAGCATGCAATTTGCTTAAGATTCTACACACAGAAAACCAAAGGATTCTATCCATAATAAGAAATATATTTTTATATTAATATCTTTTATTTCACAAAAAGAATTGGCCAGTAGCTCCTTCTGTAACACCGTGACTTTTCCCATTCCCACTGATACCGAAGGGACTCTTTTATGACTCACAGTTTCAGTGAGTCTTTTCATTCTTTAGGCTCTATATTGAATGAGGATAACCTGCTGCTTTTCCTACTATCGCAGCTCTCTGTCTTTCAGTGTGCTGTTCATGAACTACTGAAGCTTTATTATGTTTAAATAATAAAATAATGCAAACCGAGAGAGCGATTCTGTACAAACACAGATTAAAGTTCTTTACCTAGAGCCATGCTTAGGTCACTCCTCAGGGAGGCTGAAGGGAACAGTCTGTGTGCATAGGGGAAAACACACTTCACGGTTAAGGACAACTGCCTTTCACACTGCTGCCTTTTAAGCAGCAATGGGAATCGAGCAATGCTGATTTATAAGGAAGAAAAAAAAATATCCAAATTTGCTTTCAAGCACAAACAGAGATAATTAAAGTACTTGCTCTAACAGGAAGCTGCATTAGAAAACAACTTTGCACTTTTGAGGATGCACACTGTGTTTCTTGTTATGCCAATTTATTTTAATTAATGGGAAAAACATTTGTTTGAGGTCTCAGCAATACTGGTGCTTAGCCTGGTGTTTTGCCTCCCTTCTAAATGCCCAGAATGGCAATTCTAAAGCAGAGCACATCTGGTGCAAGGAGGAACCACTCCTTCTGTCACATTGCTAAAAAGGTGCAGTATAAATTCAGTGGGCCAAATCTTCACCCATTCAGTCACCTGGAGTAGAGTTGACCTTCATAACATGATAGACTTCATCACTGCACAGCAATAGGATTTAACCCCTAATGGAGTGTGAACTGGTGCTCATGGCATAGCAGGAGCAAGTTCTTGCTTACCAGGGAGGAAGACAATGCACACCACCTCTGGATAGGCAACTCAGGCCTGAAATTTAACTTTGGAGTGTCATGTATGGAGGTAGTTTGGCCCAAAGTAGCACTGAGATGGGAAGGAAAGTTAGCATCATAGAATCCCAGAATCTCCTAAGTTGGTAGGGACCCATAAGGATATCATCAAGTCCAACTCCTAGCTCCAAGTCAGACCATGGCACTGAGGGCGTCGTCCAGATGCTTCTTGACCTCAGCTCAGCTCAGGGCTGTGACTACTTTCCTGGGGAGCCTGTGCCAGTGCCCAACTTCCCTCTCACTACAGAACCTCTTCCTAGCATCCAACCTAAACCTCCTCTGTCACAGCTTCATGTTGTTCCCTCAGGTTCTATCCCCAGTCACCAAAGAGAGGAGATTGGAACCTGCTTCTTCACTCCCCTCATCAGGAAGCCATAGACTGCTATGAGGCATCCCCTCAGCCTCCTCTTCTCCATGCTGAGCAAGCCCCCCCCAGGGACTTCAGCCTCTCCTCGTAAGACTTCGCCTCCAGACTCTTCCCCATCCTTGTTGCCCTCCTCTGGATACTCTCCAAGAGTTTTGTGTCCCTCTTGTACTGTGGAACCCAAAACTGCACCCAGGACTCAAGTGAGGCCAACCCAGCGCAGTTCAGAGCAGGACAATCACCTGCCTGGACCGGGTGGCCATGCTGTGCTTAGTGCAACCCAGGATGCCATGTGCCCTCCAGGCTGCCTGGGCACACTGCTGGCTAAAGACTAATTCACTGTTAACCAAGATCTTCAAACCCTCTCAGCACAGCCGGCCTCCAGTGTCTGATCCCCCAGTCTATAATTGCAGCCAAGGTTGCCCCTTCCCAGGCGCAGAATCCTGCACTTGCCCTTGTTAAATTTCACGCTGTTGGTGATTGCCCAGCTCTCTGATCTTTCAGGTCTCTCTGCAAGGCTTCTCCACCCTCAACAGAGTCTATAGCTCCTCCCAGTTTGGTGTCGCCTGCAAATTTACTTAAGACACACAAAGTTGACAGCATTAGGAGGATGGAAGGACCAAACAAGTTAGACTGAACACAGGTGATAATCCTGGAATAAAGAGGGAATTGTAGAATGGTCTAAGTTGGAAGGGAGCCCAAGGATCACAGAGTTCGTACCCCCTGCCACAGGCTGGGCCACCAACCTTCAGACCTGGAGCTACACAAGGTTGCCCAGGGCCCCATTCAACCTGGCCTTGACAACCACCAGGGATGGGGCATCCACCACCTCTCTGTGCAGCCTGTTCTAGCCCCTCATCACTCTGTAAAGAACTTCAAGAATCACAGAATCACAGGATCACAGGGTTGAAAGGGACCTCAAGGGATCATCAGGTACAACCCCCTGCCAAAGCAGGCTCCCTAGCTCATATTGCACAGATAGGCATCCAGATGGGTCTTTAAGATAAAGATCTCCCAAGGTATTTAAAGACAAACCCAGAGGATGACTTATTCTCAGTTCTTGCTTCCCTACTCTATCACCCATTTCTGAAAACACCACATAGTCTTATGCCATCTACATAAGCAGCTGCTCCTCTCCAATAGTAGCTGGGAAATGGAAATGAAAAATACCATATTCCATGTTCATCTTTGCATGCTTCATTCAAATAATGAGACTAATTGACTTGCCCTCCACTGCTGTTGTCCCTTATCTTGTCTATCTAACCCAAAAGAGTTGGGTAAACATTCTTCAAAAAGAGGTGGCCCCCAAAATAACATGACTGACATAACTTCTTAAAAAAATATATTTGTGAAGTTTAAAAATGTAAGTAAATATGTTAATATCTCAATTGTGTTAACTATTAAACTTATTATTAAAGTTTCTTTTAATAACATACTTTGGATTTTGTTTATTCCTTTTTAGTTTGACTGTCTGTAGCTGAGTCCCATATTAAAACCTCTTTTCCACAATAAAGAGTACCACAAACTTTATTTCACTCTTTTTTTGGCTGGACTGAAGTTGTTTGTTAATTGGGGAATTCTAAGGGCTAACATACCAAAATAAGCACCAAACATCTCTAGAGACAGCAAATGCAAGATTTGCCCTGATACATGCAGGGAAAAAAAAAAATGCTACTAATATCTCCGGTAATCCTGCCTAACTGGAACTGTTTGTCTTACCAGAAACACTAACAAGCTGGGGAAATAAAAGTGGTTTTGACAGTTGCATGGCAACCAGAAAAAGGCAAGGTGAACATTCCCTGAGGATGAGTGTGGCACAAACAGGGAGCAGACAGTAACTTGGCTGCAGCCAAGGTTGCTGGGTGGTGCCAGCCTGACCTTAGACCAGCTACAATCCTGCTGGCAGCAATTCCTGCGGCAGGACTGCCAGCTCTCTGCCAGTGCCTCCTGCATGCGACTGGGCCAGCTATTAGCATCCAAATGGTATGAAGGCTCTCGGAATACAAAAGCAAGAAGACAAAGTCACACAGTATGTGTGAAATGGCAGCATGGAGCAAGGAGTCCAGCCAAGGCGGTTTCAGCACTCACGTGGCGCTGCGGTAGGGCGTGTAAGAAGCTTTTGCGTGCTACACACTGAGAGCAAGAGGTGATCCACCTCAAAGTCATGACAGGACAGACCACAGATTCATCAGGGGAAGGCCAGTCTTTCCATAAGTCACTTTAAAAAGGACTTACAAATACCTATGCTTGTATATTTTGCTCGACTTAAGCTCCTGCTAAAATCACCGTGATCAAGTCCTAAGTCATATTTGAACTGTGATTAACTCAGTGTTCTATTAACACATGAAAACCTATGACTTGTAACCTCCACCTCTGACAGGACCTGTGGGTTTGGTACATTATAACCAGTCTCAGTAAGGGAAATTCATGCTAGAACCAGAGTCACAGAATCATCAAATGGCTTGGGCTGGAAAGGACCTTAAAGATCATCTAATTCAAACCCCCCTGCCAGGGGCAGGGACACCTCTCACCAGACCAGGCTGCTCGAGGCCTCATCCAACCTGGCTTTGACACTTCCAGGGAGGGGGCATCCACCACTTCCCTAGGCAACCTGTTCCAGTGCCTCATCACCCTTATAGTGAAGAATTTTTTTCCTAATATCCAGTCTAAATCTACTCCCTTCCAATTTAAAACCATTCCCCCTCATCCTATCACCACATGCCCTTCTAAAAAGTCCCTCCCCAGCTTTGTTGTAGGCAGTTTCAGGGACTGGAAAGGCATTATAGGGTCTCCCAGGAGCCTTCTCTTCTCAAGGCTGAACAAGCCCAGCTCTCTCAGTCTGTCTTGATAGGAGAGGTGCTCCAGACCTCCAGTCATCTTTGTGGCACTCCTCTGGACCCATTTCAACAGATCCATGTCCTTACACATCCTTCTTCCTATAGCAGAATTTACCATATTTTATCAGAAGAAGAAAAAAAACCCCATATGGTAAAGTTAATCAAGAGCAGGGTTTTAATTACAAACCAGTAAAGACCAAGCAACCGGAGAAGTGTAACCAAGGAGAAAAATTTGCCCCTAACCTTTCATGCTCTTGCACAATACTCTTAGGGTTTTTTTCTCTTCGATTTTTAACCTTCTCTGTCACCACCAGCACTAAAAGCTGCTTTTTTACCCCCCTTTTGCTGGAAGAACAAACAAACAGTTGCCATTTCAGTCAAAGCAATGTTATTCTTCGGCTGGCTGGCACTGGTTTCAGCTCCCAGGGCGGTCAGTTCCTTTTGGCTCCCATCCAGGATGCTGAATAAACCGTTCTGGCAGTAAGTGTAACTCTGTTTGGGCTCAGAAATCAGTGCCTCAGACCTGCTTCCAACCTGAGCACTTCCAATTTACAGCACTCCCAACGCCACGGGAAGTACTGAAGGCCAATCTGAACTCAAATATATTTGAAACAAAGCTTTCTTCACTGCTCTTGGGTCTTTTTCTACCCTCCTCTTCCTCCTCTTTTTACAGTTTGTAATCTGATGCTCAGGTTTTTTTTTTTTTTCTGCCAGTAGTTTACGTTTTGCAGTAAGTACTTCATCCAGGTGAGCCACATCCTCCAAAATGCACAACAGCGGCAGAAATAATCCCAGACAGAACCTTATAATCTTTTCCCATTTTCTCACTTCCCACCTTTTTATATGGAGCACTCTGAGCATCAAGAAGAATTTTCCTGAAATTACAAAACTTGTGTTTTTATAGTCACTTGGTGAAAGAGTTTGGACTCTCCCAGTTCAAACTGGAAAATGCAAGGAAACTTGTAACAGGACAGAAAATATGGTTCAGTTAGTGCAAAGGCTAGCTGGATGGATTAAAAATGCTGGACTAGGCCCTTAAGACTCCCCTTACGCTCTGTCTTCTGGCAGAGTAACGCTAACAGCAGAATTCCACTTCACTGGGATAAGGGACAGGGTGAGGAGCTGTTCGTGAAAAGGGCGGCAGATGTGAATGCAAATTTTGAGGAATTGCATTGAGCCTGTGTTCCAGTGCTCGGGTTATTATTATTTTCCCTTTCCTCCCTTCATTTTTCACACCATTAAAATTCCACCTCAGACACCAGGCTCAAAATGAACACACGAACGTGCATTGTTTGGTATCACAATCCACCGGCGCTGCCGCAGAAGCTGCAGTGACACTTGAGCTGGGCCAGCAGAAACCACTCAGGTGGTTCACGCAGGGGATGCCAGAGTGACAGATTAAGTACAAAACTAATCCACACGTCATGTTTCTGCTGCACAGGTGTGTGCAGGGATTATCCTTCTGCCACGCAAGTCACTTATGCCAGTCTCTGGAGATCTTTTCTCTTTCCTTCGGTTCCTCAGTCTATCTGAAATAAGCTTTCCATGGCTACTGTGCTGAAAAATGTCCAAGATAATTAATTCTGTAAAAATTCAAATGTTATCACAGAATCACATGGCTTGGAAGGGACCTCGAGAGATCATCGGGTCCAACCCCCATCATAACCTCTCATACATAAAAATTAATCAATTATTGTACCACAACAAAACATTCAACTCTTAGCATCTGAGCAGATGGAAGTTTCCCACATTCTTTAAAAGGTTCTTAAATATTACCCCTTTCCAGTGCCCTGTAAAGAGCAATTGGCAGGGAGTTGGGGGGGGGGGGGGGGAAGGAAGAAAAAGCTTTAAGACCACCTCTAAATCCTGCACATAAATATTACGCTAAGCCAAGACGGAGACAAACGGTAAAAAAGATGCAAGAGCCCTGAGATGTGTTTGAAGTTGTCAGATAAAAGGTAGCACGTACATACTCCCATTTAGAAGCAGAAGTAATTTGAAGAGGTTCTACTTAATGGATGGCTCAGTGAATGCGGGTTCTGGTTTCCAACAAAAACTGACATGCAGTAAAATATTTAGGCAATCTTTTGAGGGCTATGTAGCATTTCATAAATTAAAGGGCTTTAGTCAGCTTTCCACGTGACAGCAACCAACCCACAGTTCAGCCAGAGGAGAACTGTTTGTGTTTTATCCCAAGATGGATTGGAGGAACTTCTGGCATGGACTGACACTGATATAAACCGCACAAGAGTTTGTACAGAGAAGAAATGGAAGACAAAGCAAACTGTTTTAAATAGAAGCTACCACAACATTCAGCTCAAGCCTAAATTCCCTGTTCAGAAATGTATGTGACTAGAAGCTGAGACACAAGTTTTCAAACGGGTATTTAAGGTGGCTTTGCAGATTTCACAGCTACGTTTGAAAATCATTTATTTCTCGTGCCATTAGCAAACAGGGTATTTTACACAAATACAACTAGAAGTAATACTTGGATGTCTGTCCAATTTTGTGCATTTTATATGAATTCCATCCATGAACACTGTGGTTGCCTGTCAACAGGGGGAAACTCCTGGTCATGCTAAGCCATTTTCAGCAGGTCTAGGAAGTGGCTTGCAGACTGTTAGAAATCAATTGCACTGAAGCGCTCAATTGTGTTAAGTGTCTCTGTGTAGCTTTTGGGAGAGAACATAGTGTAGTGGTTGTTACAGAAACGGGAGAATAAGGGGAGATGAATCCCGCCGTGATGGTATCACAGAATGCCTGGGTGACCTCGGGCTAGTCACTTGTGACCTCTGTAAAATAGAGATAATCACACTTATCTGATTCAAGGAGGTACCAGGAGACCTACTGTTTCCTAATTGCTTAGAGATATACACAGGAAAAGCACAATATAACTACTACTGCTATTAAAAACAGTTACATGGGTTAGGTTTCTGGAAATATCTACAGGTGACACAATGGATTTTACCCATCTGTGTAAAAGTGTCAAGCGCTGCTATTATTTTGACCTCACTGATAAAGAAAGGATGGGTGGTCTGGCAGACTGAAGCACATTTTGGCTGGAAGCTATTACCCTTTCAGGCGACCTCTTGTTTCAAGTTTCATTGGTGTATCAGAAAAGTTACAGGCAGCAACAGTGAGGACTTTTGTAACTCATTCTGCAATAACACCAAAACCTGCTTTGTCTCCTCTGGCTTGCTACTCCTCTGTACTAATCCAAACAATCTTTTCCCTAATCAAGCATGTATTCA
Source organism: Gallinula chloropus (assembly GCF_964237585.1). Lineage (NCBI taxonomy): Eukaryota > Metazoa > Chordata > Aves > Gruiformes > Rallidae > Gallinula > Gallinula chloropus. The sequence goes on from NC_140085.1 coordinate 192,749,217, forward strand.
TAGCAAGAAATGACGTGACTCCTTTCTGGTGCTACCTGAACTTTCTTTCTTTGGGTTCTCATTGCGTACGTGAAGCTCTATCATCCTCCGTTGTCCCACACTATTGGAGAGGTGCATAAAACCCAGCTGCAACATAAAAATGATAGCAATTTCAGAGGAAGGATGACTTTAAAAACAAGATGCCCTAATGAGGCTTGAGGTAGAACAGGGGTCCTTGTGATAGTCTCATTCAGCCATTTGATTTTAGGGAGACAAGTTGTTTAAGGTGCTTTAGGAAGGATTTATGTAAACTGAGTATAAAGGAAAAGAACTGATGTATACTAAACCACAGCACAAGCAATCATCAAGTGGTAGCAGTTTTACTGTGGAAATGTGACTCTGGAGAATGTTTTATTATGGAATCTCTGCATTTGGCCAGGCAGGGCAAGGCAAGGGTCAGTGCATAAGCAATAGCTTTAACGTGGAGTAATCCCTGCCGATTTTCATTTTACCACAACCATTTTATACCAGAAATGCCTACATGGAATCCAAATATCAGCACCTCTGTCTAAAGTACTCGTTTACTCTGAAGTCTCCCTGTTTTGCCAGCTGGGTGTGTTTGCCAGGGTGAACCACTGTCATTTATACCCAGAACACAGCCCCGCACCCACATGTGCTTCAGCGCCAGACTTGACTAATGCATGAATCCTTATGCCGCGCTCCGTATGAAATGCTGTGTCCTATCACGTTGCCACAACGCTGATGCTAGATTTATAGCTATAACTAAATCATCCGATCATACCACTCCTGTGCTCTGCTTCTTCCATTACCACCTAATGTATCAAAAGCATCGATTTTACACTTGTGAGCTTTCCGACTGAAGCACGCCAAGGTCTCCCAGCGCTTTATTACATCCCAAGCCCACTCCCACAGCTGTCATGCTAATGAGGCATGTGTCGCTACTTTAATTTTTCCGAAGCAGGTCACAAAGCTCAATTCTCCCCTCATGTGGGAGAACCTCAAGTCTAATTCCCGAGCTGTCATGGCTGGCTGATTTTGAATAGTGCTTATGATGAGACGGACTCTCATATTACCAGCCCGGCCACCACAACACCCCTTGCCCCCCAGTGCTGAAAAGAAACACGGCCGCTTGCGGTTTCTGAGTGCTTTTCCCTACTTGCTGCACATTGTACTATCGAACGCCTATTATCCTCAGGTATCAAAATTTTGCTGGAATTATAACTTTCTTAACCTCAGTTCTCACAGGCAGATGTTTGTCTCTAAAATACAGGTCTTCTTTAGACAGAGAGAAAATGAAACACACCAAGATGAAGAGATGAAACTGGTGGGACACCTAGGAATATCCTGAAAACCTGCAGGAATTTAACATACCAGAAAAAAAAGCTCATGTCATCCACAAAGGAGCAATATATTTTAAGACAGCAGGTAAAAGACCACTTACAATTTATTGCCCTGCTAGTGCATCTCCAGCTAGGAGAGGTAAGGAAGCGACAGCAGTAATTTCTAGGCTACTCCAAAAGTCATCCCAAACAATCTTGCTATATTTTGCAGGGGTCGATCTCCGAGTAATGCTGATGTCCTAAGGAGTGAAAGGTTAGGGCCTATTAGCAAGCAATTAATGAGGGCCTGTCTGGCCTTTTGACTACTCTTACTGATAAGGCTATTTACTGTTTAAGACAGCTGATGAGTAAAGGGGGCAGATTCAGGCTCCAGCAGCTCAAGTAACATGAACTTGTATGTTTGTATACTTCCATGCTACTTTGTATACTTTGTATATTTGTATAATTTTGTGCTACCTGGTATATTTTGTATATTTTGATGCTACTTTGACAGGCCACTATCAGCTGACCTCTTGTATACAGGAATGTGATACACTAAATGTCTCAACTTTATGTTCCTGTCACACTGTCTTATGATTTGAATCATTTTATCTTTTGGCTACACTTTAGCTGCTCGCTATGAAAAAGGCTCTAATTAAGTAGGCTTCCACTAATAGGCATAATTATTACACAGAAAGAGAAAAAAAATATCTATTAAATCTTCCGTGTTAAAAGTCAGGGCAGATTTTGAAGATGGGTTACTGAAAGGTGCCTAAACTTTGTGGCATCCCCATCCCTCACCTACAGAGGCACAAGCACATGTTGGAAGCCAAAATGTTCCATGTGAATGTAAGGAGGAACTTTTCCACTGTGAGGGTGTCGGAGCCCTGGGACAGGCTGCCCAGAGAGGTTGTGGAGTCTCCTCTGGAGACATTCAAACCCACCTGGATGTGTTCCTGTGCGATTTAGTCTGGGTGATCCTGCTCTGGCAGGGGGGTTGGATTAGAGGATCTTTCGAGGTCTCTGTGATAAACCCCCGCAAAGCTGGGGATGTATCAGCAGAACAGAGTGGGAACACAAAGCAGCATTTTCCATTTTCAGTCAAGAGTTTAGAAGACTCCAAAGCTTCTAAGAACCAAACAATTATTGTTATCCCCCATTTTATACATGGAAGAGTCAGAGTTTTGGGTTTTCATGGAAAGTGTGTGTGGGGGGAGAGGTGTAGGCTACAGGGGTGGATCCTGCAAGAAGGTCCTCCCAGGTCTGACAGAGCCAATGCCACCCAGCTCCAAGGAGGAGCCACTGGCCACAGTTGAGCCTATCAGTGAATTGTGGCAGTGCCTGAGGAGTAACAGATTTCAGAAGGGAAAAAAACCCCAACAACTTAGCAGCAGTTTTTGCAGTGAGAGAGGAGCGGGAAGATGTGAGAAACTCTGCAGACACCAAGGGCAGTGAAGAAGGAGGAGGAGGTGCTCCAGGCACCAGAGCAGAGATTCCCCTGCAGCCCCTGGAGAAGACATGGTGAGGCAGACTGTCCCCCTGCAGCCCATGGAGGATGGTGTGGAGTAGAGGCCCCACCTGCAGCCCATGCCAGACATCACAGAGAAACAGGTGGAAACACATGAAGGATGCTGTGACCCCACAGGAAGTCCACGCTGGAGGAGGCTCCTGGCAGGACTTGTAGCCCCATGGAGAGAGAAGCCCACGCCATAACAGGTTTGCTGGCTGGACTTGTGGCACAGTGGTGGACCCACCCTGGACCAGTCTGGTCTGGAAAGTCAGCATCCTATGAAAGGGACCGATGTTGGGGCAGTTTCTGAGGAACTGCAGTCTGAAGGGTACCTGGCCTTCAGCCAGGGTCAAACCACTACAGTCCTGTACCAGCTTTTAGGTCCCCTGGCCAAGGTCACGAACTGTTGTCTTCTCATTCCCATTCCTAGCCATTACTTACTACAGAACACTGACCTCATAGATGTAGATTTTGAGCTAATGCCAATCACACATTTAAAACACTGCTCCAGCTATTCCACCTGTATTTGGCATTTTTATCTCAATTCACAGGGTAGGAATTAAAAGCAAACAAAATTTTTAACCCTTCAAATCGGTGTGTTTTCCAAACCACTAGCAAAATTGTTTCTTATGTGGGATGCCTGTACTGGGGCTTGTAGTCCTCAAAGGCTTAACCCAATTGACTCTCAAGGAACTGTGACAGTCTTTCATATAATCCCTCCAAGATCAAAGGCTTCTTCTGTGCCATAACTGTCTATCACATCAGCTTTAGTACCAAGCATGGGCACTAAGGGCTTGGTCCTGCTGTTAGACACACGATTAAGGATTTCCCTTTCTTGAGCAAAGCAACCCTACTGCTTTGCACCCAGGTACACATGGGAGGTAACTTCAAAGGATACACCCTGGTTCATACACACACAGAGCAAGATGCTGCACTATCCCCTCATGTCATGTTCCAAATATCCTTTTTTTTTTTTTCCAGAAAACTTGTGCTGTATCCACAGAAATCACTTTCTTCTCTGAGTCACTGCATCAAACATTTTAACCCAATCCTTCCCCATCTATACTCAAAGCCATGAAATGTCCACCCCAAATACCTAAAGCTATCACTGCTTTAGTTGAAGAATTTGTTGAGGTCATATGATGGTTTGAAAGCTCGGGTTGAGATTAATAGTGTGCTACAATAAACACAGGGAATAATGCAAAGCACAGAAATGATGGAGGAGGAAGTGGGGGGAGACATCTTCTGAGGCTATGCAGTTATTGGATGTTTAGTTTGAATGAACACACAGGTCAGAGTGAGACTTCTGGCATCTTCTCCTTTACGAATTAATCACTGGTTCACAGTGGCCAGCAAATTTCAGTTTATAAATAAAGTTCAAAGCCCCCAGTTCCTCAATTTAAAATTGAGACATATGGCTTGAAAACAGCTAATGGAACAAGCCTTCCCAAGGTTTGAGCTCATTCCCAACTGAGAGCTCCATTTCACAGTCATAACACAACACAGCCATGCATACAAGAACATCAGACTTCCTTCCTGTGTTTTATAATACTTTGCACCTCCACATTGGCTTTTATCTGGAAAATGGAAAAAATTCCGATGAACATCAGCTATGGCTTTCAAAAGTGTAGAAGGCACACAACCCTCAACCTCCTCCTGCAAGATCCTCAATCATACAGGCATCAGCTCAGAGATGGCACCTACCCAGAAACACCAACTTCAATGCTGTGCACCCAGAAATCAGAAAAGCTTTAGGAAAGAGATTAGCTTACTCTCTGAAATTTGAAGTCTCCAAGTTTCAGAGCCTTGGATCCTTTTTTGCCTACTTGTTCACTGCAGAGTAAACCGTGGCCAAATCCAGTAATATCATGGAGATGAGGAAATAGTTTGGAAGGATACTGAAGCCCACAGCTTGCTATATCCTCCATTTACATCGGAGAAACCTGAGGTTAAGTTTTTCAGCTGAGAAGACTGTGGCAGAAATCAGAAGGCTGAACTCCTAGTGCTCGCTCCAATCTCCGGACAACTCTGCCTTCAATGTTTTGTTCTTCTAAAGCTGCCCAGAAGCACTTCCCCCCGCACCCCTCCCCCCCCCCCCCTCCGAATCTGCTCCTTTGGGGGCTTTGTTTCATGTTAGTCACAAATCTCTCAGTATAACCTGAGGTAGACCAAAACACTGGCAGTCCTGCAGTGAAAAAGCATCTAATGGGCCATAAATTAATGTTTCATTTCCTTTAATAGTGTAATGATTAATTCCTTCTTCAGAGCAAGATTTTGTTGCACATTTGCTAGTTATGCTATAAAGAAAGAAACGGGGTTTTTTAACATTGGGAAGGATCAAAGCCAGAATGCTGCTATTTTTGTTTGTGCTCTTGTAGCTTGACTCTTCAAACAGATTTTTTCTCCCCAATTTTGTAAAGAAGAAAGTAAAAAGAAAAAAAGAAAAAAAAATCCATCTCAGATGAGACCTTGCACAGCTTGTCAAGTTTCAACCCACAGTGAATTTTTACTGCAGATATAAACCTCTGAAAGTAGGGGTTTCTAATGGAAATGCTGACATAACCTTAACTATACCAATGCTGCTGTAATGCTCAGGTTACCGGGAATATTTCTGCTGCCAATTCAGTTTAACAAGTCTGAATGCATATAATTTGTTCCAGTTGTCTCTCCTCAGAGTGGGGCTCCTTTGTGCACACTTTCCAATGTGGCTTGCATTAAAAGAAAGAAAAAAAAAAAAGGGAAAGAAACCCCTCTACTTCTATGTAAATTCATATACACGCTGATACGGTTTTATCACAGCTAAAAAGCTATAAATCTGCTTTAACTGATTCAGTGTGTTCCCTCCTGGCCTGGAAAGGTGACTCATTTCATTGCTGCCCTTCACTGAATGTGACAATCATAACTTCACTTTGTTCTCTTTGGGATATTTATTCTTTAGGGGGAAAAAAGAAAAGAGAAAAAAAAAAAAGCCAACCCCACCAACCCTGACTTTCTGTGTATTCATATTATCCCCTCCTGAGCAAACCTCCCCCTTTTTGAGCCAAAAGGATTTTAGCTGGGTCAGGATTTGACCCTTGTTATGCTAGGAATCTAATCCAAATGCCTCCCACCGATATCAGTGATAAGAATCTAGTCCTATGGCAAATGATTTGCTTCTCACCTTTGGCTCATCCTGAAGCCAAACAACTGGTGGGTTAAACAAATACTCTCAGGATGCAAAGTGAATTCATGGGGCAAGAGCTTAAGTGACAGCAAAGGTAAGGGGGTACTTCTGGAGCTCCACGTCCTCCGAAAGATCTGCAGCTGGCACTCTGAAACCTTTCTGATCTTCCCTTGTGGTAGGAAGAGTGAAATGGGAGGAACAAAAACTCAACAGGACAGCTCCACTGCTCAGTGAATAGGAGCAGGAATAATTCATGATCTGATCCCCCCTCCTCACAGCTGCCAGTTTACAACGTCTAACTTGATCTTCCAGGGTCTAAGAGGCAATGGTTGATGCTTGGCAATTTAAGACCTCAGCCGTGGAGTTTGGAGGAATGGCTTGAAGGCAAGTTTGCCAGTGAATTTTGGGATGGTTTTGATGAGTTCAAATAGATGGCAAATATGAAAATCAAGCCAAAATTACCAGATCGAGGCTCCTAACAAACATCTCAGGCTCTTGTGGACACATAGTCAGCCCCAGTTCTTTGCAGAACGAGTAGAAAAAGAGGATTCTCCTCAGAATGATTCAGACCCCGACGGCCTGAAATGCCTCAAGATAAATTGAAAGCTTATGATTAATATGCCTCTTGTTTAGTTTTCTGACTAAAATTAAAAGGGGAGAATTGAGGTCACAGTTTCTCAGGCTGAACTCTGAGCATGTTCCCAAATTAGAGGATAAATTTGGTGGAAATTTATGGAAAACTAGTTTTCAAAAGACATTTACCAAGCACATCTCCTACCACTATTTTTTTTTTCATTCATCACTGTTCTAGAAAAACCTGTTCTGTTATTAAAGAAAATGTTAAAACTATTGCTAAACTCAACATCTTTTTAAACATCTCCTCTCCTTGAGATGTTTTTTCTTGAACTTCTGAAATGTTGGGGGGGTGGTGGTGGTAGTAAAAATTTAATAGAGAACACAATCAAAAGACCATTATCAATTTTTAAAAAGATACTTTGAAAATGATTGTCCATATCTTCCCATGCCTCAGTTTCCCTTCTATAAGTAAGTATTAATTACCATTATAAGGAACACCAACTGATAATGGTCTCTGCAAATCTCTGATAAAGGATGCAGAGATTAATTGTTTTTCTTACTTAACACGCTTACTTGAGTAGTAAAGAACACAGCAATGGAAAGCGCTATGCAAGGACAAAACACAGCAAAGAATAGGCTCTCTGTCCACAAGCCTAAGGAAAAAAAAAGATATGCCTTACATGAAAGAAAACTGAATTTAATTTGAATTTATTATTAATTATTAGATGAGGAAAATATCAATTATTAAGATTACATTATCAAAGGTTCTTTTGCTCTCCTCAGTCAGATCCCTGAAAATTCTCCACTTCTAAGCAGCCTTATGTGATGCCATTCTTTCTCTAAAATGCTTCAATGTTCCGTGTCTTTTGGGCTCCCTGCTGCAGTTTGTTTCTCTGTGACTGTCTCTGCTGTCCCAGTGCTGTAAACACCTATCCTGTGCTTGAGCAGGGCTCCTACAGGAGAGCTCCTGTGTCTGAAGTGGGACCTGAGGATGGGAGGAGTGATGCCTGATGCAAAGCAGGCTGATGCGAGGTTCAGCCTTTCGGCTGGTCACGCTGGGCTGCAGAAGGAGCCTGAAAGCAGCAGTCACTGTGTGGCAAAATATGCAGCACCAAACACATCAAGGATACTAAAGAAATAAGCACTGAGCACATACAAAAGTAGATTAAAATCTTTCAGAAGAATCCCAGACTGCGTTATGCTGGAAGGGACCTTTAGAGGCCATCTAGTCCCATGTCCCTGCAGTGAGCAGGGACATCTTCACTAGATCAGGTAGCTCAGAGCCCCATCAAGCCTGACCTTGAATGTCTCCAGGAATGGACCCTCCACCACCTCTCTAGGGAAGTGATCCACCACCCTCTTATTGAAGAATTTTTTCCTAATATCCAACCTAAATCTCCCCTTTTCCAGATTAAAAGGGAGAAAGAGCTCAGTGTTTCTGGATGATGACTTCCTTTTATATCCTGAAGAAATCCAGCCATAGCAGCAGTGGCAGCAGATGATCTGGTTGGTTACTTACTGTAAAGTGTCATAAAAAGCACAATTTGTATCAAACTATTTGACAAAACATGGATAAGGCTCTAGTAGTCCTCATCAGCCTTTTTTGCGATGGATTTTTCTTCATAACTCTGGGCCAAATCATTCAATAAGAAGGTGGAAAGTTGCTTCTGAAGGATAGGAAAGGGAGATAATTTACACGTGGCAATTGTCTTAAACAGCTCAAGGCTGGACATTAAAGATTGAAAAAAAGAAACAGATAATAGGATACATATTTTAGGTTACTAATCTGGAGGTCTAGGTTGGTCGAATTTAGTTAGAAACAAGAAGGAAGATCTTAGGGGAACTTACTGCTTCACATTGTCTAGCACTCCAAAGAAAAAATGGCAAAGGCAGCACAAGATTCTCTATTTAAACTTTCTGATCGTGGATATTCTTGACCAAGTGCCTCCTTCATGCAGATCCCACTAAGTAGCAGCAGCACATTGTCAGGTTTGATGCTTCTGGCACCAAACTGATCCCGGTTTGGTCTATTTTCCACTGGAATCAAGGATCCTATGGAAGTCATACTCATCTCCTAGGACCCTACCCTGGAATATTTACGTAGATAACACGGTTTTCCCCCCTCCCTCCACCGTGATCTGTGCCTGAGGTGAGGGCTGCATTGTCCCTGCTTCACAAAACACTGAACACTCCTCTTAGAATTCAAAGTCTAGTAATATGGAATCACACCCACCTCCCCTCTCTCTCTTTCTCTATCTGCAGAAACAAAGTCCCTTTGGGTGACTGGCAGCGTGACTCTCCACTGATGTTTTTTTGTGAGCAAATGCCCTTAGTGGTAACAAACGAACAGAACTGGTTAATCAGTGAGGAGTAACATGAGCTGGTGGAATAGGGATGTATTTGAGGGAGAAGCCAAAGAAATTGGGATACACGTAATCAGAAACGGCTGATAAGACTACAAGCTGTGTTAGTTCCTTCCTACAGAGACTTAAGTAGACGTTACCTCAGTGTCACCTAAGTAAAGCAATTTCTAGGATCAGAGAATCAGTTTCAGATATTCTTTATCTTTCTAGTATCTCCTTACTCCTTTAAGAATTAAATAAAACCCATGCCCTGGTCTCTGAAATCATGTTTGAGAATATTAAAATGTCCAAATCGAGAGCTGATTTGGGATTTTGTGGCTCCCTTCTGCAGAGGTGGTTTCAAACGTCAACATCCAGCCTGCCTGTTGCTTGATACAAGCAACTTGGAGAAACGCACCAGACCCCACAAAATGACAAAAGCACACTTCACCTTGAACGTCTGCTCACTGATGAAAGAGCTGGAAGAAGTCATGCACCTCAGCTTTTGACTGCAAGGCAACATGGTCAGTGTTCTCAAAGGAATTCAGATGTCAGCTTTCCATGGATTTCATATATTTTTGAAATAGGCTGCTCTTTGTCACTCTGCACGTCAGCTCCCCAGGGGGAACAGTCATTTCCCTACCTCGCAGCTGTGATAAGCAGAGATGTACCTGCTAATGTCCCCAGAGCCACAGCTGGGGATGCTGAGGGAAGAGGACAGCAAAGGTCAGACTGATGTGCTGTTCCCAACCACCATTACCTAAAGACACTCACTTTGTTTTGCCTTTTTTATTATTTTTCATGTTATTTATTCATTCAGATGGAAGAGAGCTGCTGCCATCAAGCCAGTCACCAACATCTACATCTCTCTGGCTCCCAATCAGTCAGCATCCTCCCTACAACGTCACTGGCTTGTGCTTCTCCCATACCACTGGCAGAGACTACCTGGACCAATGTTCTGAGCCAACACAGCATTTTTAGGTTCTTAAAACAATAAGATTAAAGATTGGATGCCTTCAGAAGTCCTGGCTTCTCATCAGTCATACACACACACACATACACACACACACACACACACACACACACACACTCATACACCAGCATATACATGTCCTGATTGATGAGAAATGCGAAGAACTAATTAGCGTTTCTGAATGTCCACCAAGATACCCCAAGGCAGTCTACTTTTTAAAATAGTGCTGAAATCCTCAAATCATGAAACGTTAATGTTTCCAAAAGGAAACAGCCTGAGATGTTTGAGGTGGTTGGGGTTATTTAGCCTGGAGAAGGGAAGGCTCTGTGCAGCCTTTCAATACTGAAAGGACATAAGGAAAAAGGAGAGATGCTTGTTAGCAGGGTCTGTAGTGATAGGACAAGGAATAACTGTTGTGAATTAAAAGAGGAGAAACTTTTTATATAAGGAAGAAATTCTTCCCTGTGAGGGTGGTAAGGCCCTGGCACAGGGTGCCCAGAGAAACTGGGGCTGCCCCTGGATCCCTGGCAGAGTTCATGGCCAGGTTGGATGGGGCTTTGGGCACTCTGGGCTAGTGGAGGGTATTCCTGCCCATGGCAGGGTATGGGAACTAGATGATCTTTAAAGGTCCCTTCCAACCCAGATCAGTCTAGGCTTCTATAAAATAGAAGATATTCACACCCTGGTTACTTTGGGAAATTTTAGGTAAAATAAAAAGTCTTCTGAAGTTGACATACAGAAAGCCAAAAGTGAAAAAGTTCACATCTGTCCTTTTTTTTTTCCTTAAAGGTAAGTACCAGATGGCAGAATAGGTTCAAGAAGAATTATAGATTTTTTTTAATGTTTTAAGTTACTTCTACCTTATAAGTAAAAAAAAAAAAGAAAAAAAGAAACAAAGCCAAACAATGGCTTGTAATATCTCCAATGCAAAATTAAAAGCCCTACAGTATGCCTGCATATTTATATACATATTTATTTCCAGCTGTCACTTGAAAGTGTAGTTGGACTTTTTCCTGGAAGTGTAAAAATAATATTATGGACATTATTACCTTTCTGGAATGAACGGAACTTTAGATAAAGAATAGCCTACTGTATCTTCAAAAAGTACCATGTTTCTTATGTGCCATGTGCATTCTATTTGCAATTTACATGGGGATTTGTAACAGCGGTGCTGCTCCCTGGGTGTTACTTACTTTGGATGGACTTCTCTAAGGCTGAGTTTACACAGCTGTGGAAGGAAAACCTAGCCACAATCAATTAAAGAGTGCAACACAAATCCTTTGGACAGCATTCTCAGCCTGTCCTGCTGTTGAGACAGCTACTATTCTCTGAGAATGAGTGCTCTAACTGTATTAAACTTAGTCCTAACCAAAATAAGCTTTTGCTAATTTTCACCATTTAAGGAACATAAAGACCTGCCTTTGTCATTTAAAGTTTAAGCTGACTAAGCCTCATAGAAACAGAACATTAAGGAACTAAAGCAATTAAATCCATTTACAGAGGTCAGAAGAGTCTCTGGGTTTTAGACATGATGGGCTTGCATGGTCTGTGCTTCTTATTCATGTGAACTTTCAGATTATGGGTTGATAGGTGGCATAATAAGTCACCTTTGTTTTCCTCCCGATAGCAGAGTGATGCTGAGCTGATCCCAGGAGGTCACCAGTGTGCTGGCATTACCTGCACTTCTGATTACTGAACAACTAGAATAAGCACGCAAATGAGACCCCTGACGCCCTGTCTTTGTGTGGGACATATTTATTACCAACCTGTTGAATCCTACAGACAAAGAAGGCCTCAGGGAATGGAGTACGACTACAAGCCGATGCAAAAGACACCGAGAAAGAAAAAAAGGATAAATAAGCAGGCAGCTGAAGAGCCTAAAGTCTAACTAACTCACCAGCACATCAATAATGCAATAATGTCGTCAACCCACTGTGGACCCTGAACAAAGCTTTTTCTGTTGTTCGGCTAATTAGTGAAAAAGAAAGAGATTAAGGTCTTTAATCTCACTTGCTTTCTCTTTCCTCCCTCTTTTTACCTGGAGGGCGTGCATGTATGTGTACATATATATTCCCTAAACAAACAAAGAAGTACATACATTATGATGCTGAAAACATGAAGTGAATTGTGATTTTGGATTTATTTCTTTAAAAAGGGTCAGCTTCATGATTTCAGATTACTGCAACTGCCAGTAGTCAGAAGTGTGTGTTACAGGGTGGGAGGGGAGGGGGGAATCTGAACAGAAGATATGAATTTTAAGCAGTTTCCTGAATGAATACAGCAGGGTATTTTCCCCTGCTCTCCTTAGGATGACAATTCAGAGGAGATAACCTTCTCTTTTGAAAAACCCTGAAGGGAAAGTTTGTTTTTACCATAATAAATGACACAAAAGAAAAGAGGAGGGAAGCTGGGAAAAGGGGGACACACGCGACACAAATTAAATGTCAAACTTTCTCTCCTCACTTGGAGATAACAGCATACTAGGAAACCTTCTTAGAAGCTTAATATAAATGGAGTTAAGCTGTTGCCAGCTGCAGTAAACCTCTCTCTCACCTTTCTTTCTCTCTTTCAAGATATCTTTGAATGCCTTCTCCTTTGTTATAAATCAGACCTGCGAGCAATTATCACTCAAGCCGGATGGCAGGGGCCTGAGTGGTCACTGCTATTCCACTGCTGTAATCTGCACTTCATCAGGTTACACTACCCTTGATGAAATTCCACATTTCTTTGCCAATGAGTGTTACCTCTGTATTTATGACTCATTGTCTTTGCAGCAGAGAGCTGTGAATCTCCTTCCTCTTCCTGAAATTTATTTAAGCAGCCTGGTCCTTCCAACGGCGCTGAGCAACCCCAGCTCCCTTTCAGGGAGTCTCGGAGTATCCCAGAAGCACCGGATTGCGCTGCTGCCTCAAATACTTACCCTGAGAGCATCTCTCAACACCTCTGAGAGAGATGCAAATGCAGACACCCTTCTCCAGCCTCTGAGGCCGAGCACAGGGTGCTGATGACATGGTCACAACCCACAAAGGAACTCCTGGGTCTCAGCATTCCCTTTCCATCCACGCTCCTGTTCAGCGACAGGTTTCTGACAGCAGTGGGAGCCTCACAGCCGCTCTCAGCTGCAGGGATCGGCAGCGGTTCGAGCCCACCTGGCCTCCCTCCCCTCAGCCCTGCACCCCACCAGCCCCCCGGGCTGCACCTTCCCACCCTCACAGAGAAAAGGGGGTCATTTGGTAGAGGTTCCTTTCAGCCAAGAAAGAAAAGAAAAAAAAGAAAAAGTCCCAAACAAACCCCAAATCTCCTCACCACCACCCCTCTCCACCCCCCCAAGAAAAAAAAGAGAAGGCTCCAAACTTCAGCTCACGAAGTTTCTGAGCTGTGTCCAGGTATCACTGTGGGCACCTCATCCCTCACCACAGCTACCCAGCAGCATGCACAGCATCACCACAAACCTCTTCACACCCTTTATGAGGTATCGCTCCCCTCCTCCCCGCACCTTCTGTCCCCTTCCCCGACTCACTTTCCCCATCTCAACCAAAATCCCGAAGCCGACCCGAACGGGCACATCCTCACCCCCAGCCAAGCTCCGTCCTTACGCGCGGCTACCAGACGAGCGGGAAAAGTAGGTAGAGAGATAAAGTCACTCACCGCTAGCGCCGGCACAGAGGTTCCCAGAGCCACTTTTAACTAAGAAGGAATTAGGGACAAACTCTTCCTCAGAGTCAGAGTCCGCGGCCGGCTGGGCCGCGCCGTTGCCCAGCAACCGCCCGGGGCCCTCATTGGCCGGCGGCGAGAGGGGAGGGGAGGGGGACTGCTCGGGGGGGGTGGAGGAGGCGGACGAACAACGCAGGGGAGGACCTGCGGGCCACAAACACAGACACAGAGAAGGGACACACACACACACAAAAAAAAAAAAAAGAGAGAGAGAAAAGAAAGAAAATAAACATTTAAAACCAAAGCGAAACACAAAAAATTACATTAAAAGACAGACAGAGAGACAAAAAAGTTGAGCCGGGGCACAAGGGAAAGACGGTGTGTGTGTCCCCACCCCGCTCCCCCCCGCCCCACCGTCCCCCCACGGTCCCCCTCAGGCCTGTGGCTGACTGCACGTATCTGCCCGCCGGCTGCTCTGAGGAGATGGCTGCCCTGTCCCGAGAGTGGTGGCTGTCCCTTCAACCCCTTACCCTCACGGGTTTTTAAGGTGTTGGCACCCGAGGGAGCTCCCAGAGGTGCTTCGTGCCAAAACATGGGCGCGAGCTCCAGGCCAAGTGTCGATGCCGGGCTGTGTGGTACTAAAAGCAGGTTGGTTTTATTTTTCTTCTTTCCTTGGCGTAGTGTGAGGTAAATTATTTCAGATTTCACCAGAAAAAAAGGGGGAGTCCATTTGGGGGTTTGGGTTTAAACAATCCCTTACCGAATTTGTAAGGGAAACAGCCCGAAACCTTCCTCAGGCCGGCAGAAGAGAGCTGGGTATAGCAACGTGGTGGTGAATCATGTCAGCGAACTGACGCCGGGCAGGAGCGAAACTCGGTGCAGGCAGGGTTTCATCGATTAAACAACCACAAACGCAGCAGATTAAGTTCTTAGATAATATTTTCATATCAAGTGGCGCCTGATCAAGGGAGGGCTTCTACTGACAGCAAGGGAAATTGGATCAGGTACGAGGAGGTTAAGGAGATCCAATTTGAGGAGCGTACTGTTAAATAATAAATGATTATCAATCGGGGTTGATGCCAGTCAGATTTTTGAACAAAACTGGGGAATCAGAAACCCCTAACTGGTGAAAAAGCTGTCAGGCAAACGCAGAGGTCAGATACGTGCAGTACATCAATAAAAACAGGGTGAACATGAACACAGACATACAATAGGTTAAAGTACAGGACAGTGCATTTAAACATGAGCTTTTCCCCTTGCTACTTTAAATAAGTACTGCTTTTTGGTAAGTACTTGCTGCTTTTGAAAATCATAGTGATTAATCTCCCACATTTTCCCAAATTCAAAATGTTTGTAAAAATCCTTCAAAACCAAAAACTAACAGCACAAGAAAACTAGCAAACTTCAGAAACAACCTGTTGCTAACAGAACACACTTTGCACACAACATAGCACATGACATAGCTGCACAGTGCTGTTTATTAAACACAACATGAACACTTTAGGAAAAGGACACAAACCCAAAGCATTGAAGTTGGTTTAACATTTAAATCCCCCAAAGCTGGTTCTGCTAGAGTTTCTTTTCACCTTGGTCATCAGCTGTTCTCATGATAAGCCCTTGGATGTCACCTCCCCGGCATATGCAGATCTTATAATTTGCACAATATAAGCAGAGTAGAAATGGGGGAGTCAGAGGCAAAGCCTGGGAACCTGGGAGAATATAGGACTGTACCTGTGCTCAGAGACACTGTGGTCACCCAAAGGAGAAGACAGCCTTGGTAGAGAGCTTGCACTTTCCTGCATGAGCTGCAAGCGTGGCATGCAGACCCACTGCAGAAGTTGTGAGCCCTGTGTGTTTTGTTACACTCAGCAGTGGAGATGTCTGTGTCTCACTCACCATCCAGACACAGAAGTTCCTTCTTTAGGAATGCAGCTTTTAAGGAATCTGCAGCCCACTTCACACTCCCTGACCTTTTTTACAGTGCCAAGGCTATAACCTTCCCATTGTGTTAACTACCCATGGGAGCTGGAGAGACACAGCAAGAAAGAGAGCATGTGCAAGTGGTTGAGTGCTGCTTTCCCTCTCACACACCCTGACATGCAAGTGGAGATTCAGCTCAGATGTTCTCTTGAAGGAGCAAGGTCTACTCTGCGTCATCCTCTTTGCTGTATTGGAGAGTTGATGAGCCCTGTCACATTATAAAGTTTAAATTATGACTTTGATTTGCTATGCATTTGTTACAAAATAGGATAATACTGTGCAGTGAGAGCCTAAATTCCAGCATGACGGATGATTGAAATGGGAAAAAAAATGTTAAACCTATGTTCTCCTATGTTGTTTTCAGTGTATTTTGTAACTGGAAGACACATTTTTCCAGACATTGAGAGAGACAAACTATATTAAGGAAACTATTTCAAACCTCTGACTCCTTTACCCAAATACCAGTAAAAATGCATGAAAAGTAGGTTAACAATGTGACTACTCCAACAACAACAACAACAAAGTTGTGTGGTAAATGCCAGTATACCACCAGTGCTCTCCCTCTGTTTTGGTCACACAGGACACTTGGCCTATCTATACATGAAGTCTGCAGTCCGGATATAAAGATGAGTTGAATTTGGAATAATTTTTTTGTCAGCCCACATCAGAAACTGTCTGCCATTTCCAAATGGCTGCAGGTTGGGTTTCTTGGTATGGGCTTTCACCATCTTGAAGTATTGCAGTTTTGGCAAGTATAAAAGGAAAAACCTGAACAAAACCCCAAACATCTCTAATGGAAACTTTGGATTTTAATCAACTGCACCATTGCAGAGTGTGTATGACACATTCCCATGGGCTTTCACGGTCATTGCATGCACTTCCAGCCATACATGAGCTGACCTTTACAAGGTCAGGGTCCCTAGGAATTGCTCACACTCACCGCTGTACTGAAGGCTGTGTGTGTGGCTATGAAGGGCACTGGTACATACCACTATGTTTCCCGGGAAATTCCTTTTTGGGCACTCTATATTGGGGATGGATGAGATACTCCAGGAGGATGGATGCTCTGGATGGAAGGTGTGCATTGGTCAGCCAGTTAAAACGCGTGGGTAGCAAAGTGGTACTTTCCTTTTTAACCTGTCAGCAAGTCTGTAGGACAAGGGTGACTTAAGTTGTGGGTCCTTTAAGAGAGTTGCCTGCTCTTCTCTGCTTGGACAGAAAACCAAGAATTAAACCTGACCTTTTCACAAAAAAATAAACCGAGAGAGATGAAAGATACAAGTCCCTATCCTTCTTTGACAAGTATCTCACTGAATTTACTGTGACTACAGGTCCAAGTAAAACAAGCAGGATTCGGCCCATAAACTTTCATTCCAGCTGCCAGAGCAAAATTTCTAATTGATTAGTATGAAATGAATTCGCAGCAATACTGGGTTGCTATGGAACCTGAGCAAGTAGGCCAAGTCACTTTGCGGGTATGTGCTGCTTCTCCTTCAAAAATACAAAACAGAAGGACTAGATAACACATTCATTATGCATACTCTTGCAATTTGAAAGCTAACTCAAAGAAAAACAAAACGGATTCCAAGCATGGGCCCCTTGGCATCAATTTGTAACAATCTCATATATCCGCTCGCAGTGAGCAGTCAAAATTATGTTCTTTGGACTTGAGGCAGGAATAATACAAGTTGAATGTCTCTGTATGAATGATACGTTACTTGCACATATTCGGAGGAAAACAGAACATAAACTTCTATTTTATCTGTGTGCCAGTATTTCAGATTAAGATTAAAAAAAATCAGGGGAAGATATGTTACGGTCTCTGGTAGATTTATGAAAGTACTTAGGAAACACAAACTTTGGAAATAGGTTAACACAAAGAATCTGTTTCCCAACTTAACTAAGGAACTCTGCAAAATTCAGACAACCGTTTTAAATTTAGGGAAGAGGCAGACCAGAGCAGACCCTAAATAGTTAGGGGAAAGTAACAAAAACAATAAACATGCCTTCAGTTTATGCTACACATTTGGCTGTAATATTTCAGAATACTGTGTGTTTCTAGAATTACTCTGTCTCTTGTAGTATTTGGCTTTTGGAGATCAAGAGCTGATTTAAAACGGGTGTATTCACACTAGTGTGAATAGAGGGGCTGCCAGAAATACAGAACACTCAAGGAGATACTTTGAAATGAAGGACAGTAAATTGTTTCATAGACTATATTCAGTGGATTATACTCATATGTTCACAATTTCTCCGAAAAAAGGTGAAAAAGAACGGATATACAAATGCTGACTTTTCACAGAACCAATACCACAAGGCAATGGGATTTAATGGTGTTGAGTATACCCAGAAGGGTATTATCTGCAGTCAGTAAATCATCCATATCAGCTTTCTTTTTTCCCATAGCACCTTCTTCTATGAAGCTTCAACCAAGAATCTTTAAGGGCTTTACAAGCTTTGAGTGTGTAACTTTTGAAATACTGTTAGGATCTCTCAGGATCTGTTCTCAGATTGACTGATAGAATTAGATTGTTTGGGGAGAAGATTTATGCTTCAGACAGGTGAGGAAACTGAGGCACGGAGAAGTGAAATAATCTGCTTCAAAATGCTGTTGTTTCCTCTATCTGACAGAGTTGGGCTTGTTAAGCCTGGAGAAGAGAAGGCTCCAGGGGACCTTATAGAGGCTTTCCAGTCCCTGAAAGGTGTCTATAAGAAAGCTAGGGAAGAACTGTTCCCAAGGGCATGGAGCAGTATGACAAGGAGTAATGCTTTTAAACTCAAAAAGGAGAGATTTAGGTGGGATATTAGGAAAAAGTTCTTCAGTGTGAGGGTGGTGGATCACTGATACAGGTTGCTCAGAGAGGTGGTGGAGGCCCCATCACTGGACATTCGAGGTCAGGCTTGATGGGGTTCTGAGTGACCTGATCTAGTGAAGATGTCCCTGCTCACTGCAGGGGGGTTGCACTAGGTGGCCTTTATAGGTCCATTCTAACCTAACACATTCTATCATTCTACAATTCTGTGATCTCTAGCTACTGAAATAGTCTGCAAGTCTGTCACACTCAAAATACCTTCAATCAGCAGACTTCCCACCATAAAGGAAGGATGCGTGGTGGGCAGTGCTATCATCACAGTTAACACAATACAGCAAGTAGAGTGGTTCTCAAGTAAGAACTTCTGAATTCAGCTATGCCACCAAAGATGCCTAGCCTTTCTACAACCTTAAAATATGAAAGATTCTACCAGTGGTAATCACCATTCCAAACAAAGGACATCACAATACAGCTTTAAAATTAGGGCATGAGTAGGCACTGTGGGTTTGTAGGAAGGCTGTGTAAATGATAGTGGGATGTATTCTGTAGCGTGCTGGCTGGGTTTATTATCCTGTCAAAAGAAAGAGAGTGTAAACAGATGCACTCCTTTTTTTGTCTTCCCCTCACTTAGCGCAGTGGTCCTGAGTGATTTTTATTGACATCGAAACTAAATCTTATTGATCTATATTAAAGCTGTAGTTAGTCTTGCACTGGAGAAAGCCATGACCTACTTACACAATGGAAATGCCTAGGTACCCCCGTCTGATAAATTAATTAATAAATAAATCCAGATCTCCAGCAACTTCATCACACACCTTATCTGATTGACTAAAACCCCACAAGCATGAAGCAGTACCACAGGGCTGAAATATTTTTAGGTGAAAGAGCCTTATTTGAAAGGTGACAGAGTGGGAACCAGGCCACCCCCACGCGGATCTCTGAGAAGGACCACTGAAAAGTGGGATGTGAGGGAAGGGCAATGTCCTGCCTGCTTACAGCCTTCAGTTCTCCACAAAATGTAAAAGGCAGTGATTTGCTTCACGAGTATTTCAGGGCATCTGAGATCTCTCTGGGTTGAGGAGGGGAGTGGGACAATATCTGGCATTTTGCTTTTCAAGGTGAAGGGTATTATTTGAAGACGAGCCCTGATTATGGTAAGAGACTGCTGTCTTAGCACCAAGGAGCTTTGCTCCCTCAGAGATGGAGAGAGAAGGAATATTCCTAAGGAATGAACAGGCGTATCTTGCCTGGTCTTTGGACAGCTTAAAACACTTCTGGAAAAAGAGCAAGTTGAACTAGCTGTCTGGCAAAGCATGTCTGTGAATCATAGGAGTAAAGAATTGTTCTGCAGATTTATTGCTGTTCTTTAACAATAGGTGGTCACAACATTCTTAGTTCAACAGGGAATATATATCTTGTGTTTAGAATTGATTAAAAAAGCAGTCTTGGAAAACTACGCTTAGTTATTTATATTTCCTGAATTTCCACCTGCACTTATGTTTATTTTATTTAATTTAATTTTGTGTGTTTGATTTATAGCTACGGAGCCAGAGGGGAGAATAAATGAAATAAAGGGGACAAGTGAATATCATCTTAACAAGAAAAACCTGGGCAGCTGCCATGTCACCAAAATTAAGAAATGACTAGTTGGGCCTCAAAAATAAGAAATGATCATATGTCCCATATGAAGACTGGCATATTGGGAAAAAGAGGCCATGCAAGGTTAAGAAGGAATGAATAAATTCACTTGGACTGAAGTGGAGTATGAAGAACATATGCTACATGGACTTCACCAGCCTTGGGGGTGATTTGTGTTACTCTCCCAAATTGTGTTATTTCCCTCCCCTGTGCTGTGAAGAGATGCAATGGTTTCCTTTGTCCGTTTGCCAGGATGGCGTATTTTCTATCAAAGGTCACAACATCGCTGTCAGTGGGAACATGTTTGTTTGTACAGGACAGACCTTCCTCTGAGTGGAGAATGTCTTGAATGGCTGTGACCCTAGGAGGGGCGATGGGCTACTGGGGTCTGTACAGCTTTACCCCAATTCCATGCCTGTTATCTGCTTCTGTCCCAGCACGGATCATGGACTGAGCATTCAGGCCTTAACATGGTTATTCCCCAAGTGAAGCAGAAGGTAGAAAAGGACAAGAAATAACCCAGACCTCAGATCTCCTTTCCCCCAGCTCCTGAGGTTACTAACCTGACCCAAAACAGCAGAAAACAATTATCCATTGAGCAAGATGGAGAGGAGCAGGGGGGAAATTGTTCCCTTCTGAACTGCAGCTCCTCCGGGGCTTGGGGTGCTGTGGAGCAGCACAGCCACACTTACATTTTTTTTTGCCAACACGAGAAAATAATACGGCAGATTTTCAGAAAATTACACGGGCAATTGCCTGAGCCGGATACTCGGCTCGCTCATTTGTAGGCACAACAGTAGAAACAGATTGTGCAAGTTAGCTACATGATTTTCTGAAACATCAGTCTCCAAAGGCTGAGATTGTGCTGTTATTCAAAAGCACAAACAGGTAATGTAATCTCCAAATACATGGGAGATTGCTTGTATCTCTTTCAAAATCAAAGAAGTAAGGATCAAGAAGGAAAGACTCTCTTCTGATAGAGGCAATATAAACAAACCTAATCACCACAGAATATTTATACCGTTCCTTGTGAAATATTTACACAAGTAATTCACATAATCTAGAATTTTAAGGAAAATGCAAGCCCCTAATTACGGATCAGCATTACAAAAGCTTGTGCAGCTTTACTCGAACCTAACTTGTATAAAAGAATAATGTAATCAGTAGGAAGGCTGATGAGCTGCCTGTGAAATGGCCCCTCTCAATCTGACACTAATGCTCTATCTGATCCAAACCACGCAATACAAAGTATGAAGTTCTCTGCAAGTGATTACATGCAAATCTTCTAAAAGGTCCATTTTTCCTTTATTTGAACACCACACTGTAGGCTTTGTCGAAATTGCTTTCTCTAAGCTCAAAGCTAACAAAAAAACTCTGCACTAGCCTTGCAAAACTTTTCCTGATACGCTTGGCCAAGGCAAAGCACCCTTCCATATTCCTGTTACTCAAAGCAGGGAAGAGTTTCTACCCACAGGCCATTGCAAGACCTTTTCACCTGCTCCAGCAAATAACATTTACACAAATATCTTGCAGGGCCATTTACATTAATTTTCTACAATTAACTTCTGAAGTAATGCCAGAGGACTCAAAACTGCCGAACACTAGAAACCAACCAAAACATGACATTAGATCTTGCTGACCAGGGAGCAAACCCAGCTAATCCTTCACCAAAAAATCCACAAGTTCAATTTGTGATCGACAATACGCTTTGGAACCTTCCTGTCCTGTGGGGATGGGTTTTACATACACTGTATGTAAAACAATATATGGTGAGGCAAACTGTGTTGTTAAGGAATAAAACGTGTATTCCCCTCTGTTAGTCTTATCTTCCAGCAGCCACTTATCCTGTCTGCAATCCGGGTTCGAGTGTCTTATTTCTCTTCATTGATTATACCGGGAGCCTTGGGTGATCCTAACTCACATTTCATAAGTGAAAGTGGCATGAACCCTGGGCTTAATGTCTAGAACCTGCCTGAAGATAAGGCAATCTCACCAAGATGGTTTTGGCAGTGATAGTACAATTTGTTCCGTCATGCCTAAGGCCCCATCATATGCACAGACTTAACACTTCCCTTCCAAGCTCATGGACAAAGGTGCTGTGTAGGAGTGGTGGAAGCAGAGACTAAACACATAGGCAGCTGGAGATAAAAGTTTCAGTGAAGGAGAACTTCGAAGCAATGATATTTTATGCTCCTCCTGGGAAGAAACAGTCTGCCTGAGTAAGTACAGTCCAATGAAAACATACGGTTGCAGATCTCCGGAGCATGACAAAAGGGTATCAGAGTTATCCTGCAGTGAGAATCCAACCTGTCTAAGCTCTCCAGGGAGGAAGCTGGGGGTGAGAAGAATGTTGCCTGAATAAAGAGGGTGTATCTGTTCCTATTTTTGTTAAACTGTTGGCTTTGGGTTTCTGCACTGCATAAAGCCAAAGAAAGTACTTGTTGTGCCTCTTACACTTACTGGGACAATTTCCTCCTGATCCCACTCTTTATCCCCATTAGGGTTGGATACTTGCATCCCTAAAATTGTATGGAAGTAATTTTCCAGTGACTTTTATTTCTTATATACTATCCAGTCTCCCTTAATTTTGGGAAGACTTTTTTTTCCAGTGTAGGATTTCAAACAAGGCAGACAGCCTTCCTTCAACATTTAAGAGTCATGGTTCAGAAGACCGTTCTATTTCTTCAGCTGAGAAAAGAGATCAAGGCAATCTAGTGCTAAAAGACTCTTTTTACGAGGACTTCTAAAGGGATCTAATTAAGAAGAAAGGTTATTCTCCATAGCAGTGTCTTTGAGCTAACCCTGGGGCTTGAAAACGGTGGAAAGGGTGAGGCTCCTGCAGAAGAGGAAAGCCGGATGGCTGCCCCAGAATGATGCTAAGCCTAGCTGATGTGCTCTAGACACAAGCAACAGGGCAAGGTGTCCTGCCAAAGGGGCTGCACTCCATGCCAGCACCTCTGCACAGCTCTGTCCTGTGGATGTGCCAGCCTGCTGGACCTCCAAGTCTGTCTTTCTGCACCCAGATTGATGGTGGGTTTAATTCCTTTCCCTTTGACTGAGAGGGTCATTACCTTCTGAGTAACCTGGGGAAGAACTCCTCAGAACTGTCTGATCTGATCCGATCCTTGTGTGTTGGACTGTCACTTGACATCTACCCCAAGCTCCCCCATGAATGCATTTAATAGTTGTACACACACTGTTTTGGGCACAACTCATTAAAAATCATGCCTCTTCTATGTGTTCCAGTAATTTTGGTCTTTTTTTGCCTATTTAATCTGCAGGATTTTCAATACATGGACTGCTTCTCCTTGTGTGCATGTGAAGATAGCAAAACAGCGGGACCTTGATCTTGTGTTTGGCCATTAGGTGTTCTTGCAATGCAAGCTGTAATAGTAGGGAGGCTGTTTGTGCTCAAGTAGCTGTAATCATTGTAGAGGAGAGCTGTTCACAATGTTCTGCAGGCAGTGAGAGGCTGAGAGTGTCCCTTTTACTACAAACTGAAGGCAGGACAAGTGCTGTGTTTCCAGGGAGGTCGAAGTTAAGACCACATGCTTACTGAAAAACCTCCAAAGAAGGTGTGCAGCCCTCTTTGCTACAATCCAAAGTTTCTCCTTCTAAACATGCACTTCAGCTTCCTTTTTTCCAGAAAACTTTCTGAATTCTTGCTAAGGCAAAGAGGCCAAATATAACTATGCTTCTGTAGGTGATGGTCTTCTCTACTGGGAAAAATTGCTAGTTACTGGTTTTGCCCAAGTAGGTAATGCAGGAATATGACAATATTATGCTAGAAAGAAATGGTGTTTGGCCAAACATTCTGATTTTCTTTATTTACATTCCAGACCTTGAACCACATTAGCAAGTAAAGAGCAGCAAGAAAAAAGAAAATCAGTAGAGACAAAATTTCAGGTTATAGAATGGTATTTCCAGTACGAAAATGGGAACAATTATTTTTTCTCCAAAATTACTGTATGTCTTTCTACAGACAGCAAGCCTACTTGCAAATGCAGTAGCAAGAATACAGAAAACTTCAGAGATGTAACTGATGTTATTGTTTATTTCTCCAAACCCTTGATTAAGATCTTTAAAGATGTGATTTGTATACCTTAATCATTGCTGACTACGAGAAAAAAAAAACTACCTTGACTTTTGTTCATTTCCCTGCTCAGTGAAAAACGTGGTTTTCAAGTCATTGCAGAAAGCTCCAAAGTAAGAGAAAATTTCTGATATAAAGAAGGTAATGATAAATCAAAACAAGTAAAAGATACATGAGGATTATTTGTTAAAAAAATAAAATCTCTGTAGTTTGGAGAAGGATTCACAGCAGTGTGGGCTATAAGTAGTATAGCTAAAGGAAAAGTATACTCATGGTCTCATTCACTTTAACAATCTCTCTGTGTTTCATTACTCAACCTCTGTCTTTTTTTTGAGGGAGAGTTGAAAGAATTGATTATCTTTAAAAAAAAGACATTTTAGAAAGATGAGAGCAGTATTAGAGAAGAATTCACCATGTGGAAATATGGCACCTGAACCCATGTGAAAATGAGCTACAGGCTTTGCCAGAACAGAACCGACTACTTGCTGGTCCACCTGATTCACCATCCTTTCCCCATCACTAGCTAATTTCGGCCGAGCAGCGCTCTCATGAAACAATTAATTAGACCTTATGGCATCGGGAGAAATGACGTAATAATCACTTATGCAATAAAGAAAGATGACCAGTAGCCTTTTTTTTTCTGATTGTTGAAGCAGTATGTGCTATGTGTACAACTGATAGGTCATTATTTTTCTCAAAGGTGTTTGCCCCAAACTAACATGTAACAGGTACTTTCACATACTAGCGATGAAAATTCCCTACTTTCCTTTTATTAAATGCAGTGGTTTGGATGGTGATAAAATGCTAACAGGGCAGAGCATTCTTAAGTTTTGGATGACAAAAAGCCCTTGTTGGTTATCAGGTCCATCTCTGATGGGGGTTATTCACTATAGCATAGAACTCACTTCTGCACCAAATCTAATTTTAAATTCCCCGTCAGTCTAGGCAGCCTGTTTCAGAGTCTTAGAGGTTTAACAATGCCCACTCTCAGGTGTGCTTATGTTTTATGGCACTGACCACTTCCTGGTAGGCTGCTGAACCGAGTAAAGGAGCATAGTGGTCTGTCTTATCTCTAATTTTGATGATTACCTGCCTGACCTGTTGGACAGGCTTGACCTTCTGTACACTATTCAATATTTTATCTGGCCTTTATTTTTTTTTCTCACAGTTCTTTTTGAACAAAAGGCCCTGATCTGCAAGCACCACACCAACCCACTTGCCTTTCACTAGGTTGCTATGCCATCCTCAAGTGTGTTGGCCAAATGAGTATAGTGGAGACACTTACTAAACAGTCCTTGAAGCAGTCCTGCAGACATTGCAGCAGTTCCCTTGTGCTTTAATGAGCAACTTTGGCTTCAGTTTTGCCCTAATTTTAACCTTTTGGCTAACTGCACACATTTGTATGAGTTTTTTTTATATATATATATATATGTATGTATATACACATTTATGTATAGAAAGCGACTATCACGTTATTGATAAACATTCTTTGGAACCACTCTGACTCTTTTAAATTTTGATTTGAAAGACATAGAGCTGTTGGAGTGAGTCCAGCGGAGTCCACGAAGATGATCAGGGGTCTAGAGCACCTCTCATATAAAGACAGGCTGAGAGAGTTGTGCTTGTTCAGTCTGGAGAAGAGAACTCCGGGGTGATCTAATTGCAGCCTATCAATACTTAAAGGGTCCTACAGGAAAGTGGGAGAGGGACTGTTCACCATGGAGTGCAGTGACAGGACAAGGGACCATGGATTCAAGCTGAAAGAGGACAGGGTTAGATTAGATGTTAGGAAGAAATTCTTTACTGTGAGGGTGGTGAGGCACTGGCACAGGTTGCCCGGAGAGATTGTGAAAGCTCCATCCCTCACAGTGTTCAAGGCCAGGTTGGATGGGGCTTTGGACACTCTGGGCTAGTGGAGGATGTCCCTGCCCGTGGCAGTTCTAATTAGTTCTAACTAGTTGGGCTTTGAGGTCCCTTCCAACCCAAAGCACTCTATGGTTCTATGATTCTACAGAAGAGAGA
Source organism: Gallinula chloropus (assembly GCF_964237585.1). NCBI lineage: Eukaryota > Metazoa > Chordata > Aves > Gruiformes > Rallidae > Gallinula > Gallinula chloropus. The sequence goes on from NC_140085.1 coordinate 192,775,300, forward strand.
AGAGGTTCTTTCTCTGTCCTGGACAATTTTTTAAGTGATGCTTTTAATTACAAAAACCCCAACCAATCACAAAAAAGCAAACACAAAAAAACCCCATGTTAATCTAAAACACAGTTTTGCACAAAGCTGTATTATAATTCTTGTGGGAGAATTACATGCAAACAGCCTTGTACCTATGAAACTTCCCAGCAGTGTTACAGTGTCTTCTTGTTCTACATATAGAAAAATACAGTAACAGTTTTATTTCTCTGTGTACTACTTTCCTGATGTCACATCCTATATAGTCATCCTATTAGTGGAGAAAATAGGATAAACTTAGCTCCCATTTAAACTCCTAAAGTGTCCCTTGCCACTTTATCACAGTCTTATAAAAATACTTGGAAAATTCATCTACCAAATAATTCTGAAGCATTTCACTGAATTACCTGGAAAAAATCCAAAGTTTGACTAGAAAGAAGAGCTAGAAATTATTTGGAAAAAAATTAAACAAGCACAACAGTTACTGCTTGTCAGTGAGAAGAAAGATAAAATAAGCAAGGATTTTTTGTGTTAGGGTAATTACCCAGGCTTTCAATTTCCTCACTTAGTATATTTATTTAGGCACTGTAATTAAGCCATTTAATTGTTCAGTATGCTTTAAGAACTGACCTTGATGTATAAAATAAAATGATACTACAGCAAGATAGAAAAGAATAACTATAATGAACTTGAGAAGTCTAGAAGTGTAAAAAGCTTTTTGAAATGTATGGGTTTGGGGTTCTGTATATGATCAGTTGTCTTTTGCTCATAACGTGTTAAAAATCACAGGAGACAGCAAAATGAATGTAAATGACACTAATGTGGTTCCAGAAGTCCCAGATGGTCAGCAAACTTCAAACGGATACCTGTTTGCATACATTTCTATGCTCATTCTTGCTACTTAAGCTTCTGGTTCCCAGATTTTTAACATTAAAAAGAGTATTATCAGAGAGACAAACCTGTCTCTTGCCCAACCTTGCTGGAGAGTACACTGAGATGAAGAGTCCTCTTAAGTCCTCAAAAGGCTTAGAAATAGGTTAAGACCACCAAAACTGAATGAAGCCTTGAATCAAGCTTTACCAATTCTTGGGAAAAGGTTCAAATTTCTAAATTCTTTCAGAAGAGATAGGTGTTGTCAACACATGGCCCATCCTCAGAATAAGGTTAGAAAGACTGAAACTTGTAGTTTCTCCATTAGTTTCACTGCAAGACTTAAGATACTCATGTACAAAAACACATAGGAGACAGCCAAGCTCCCTGTGCCATCAAGGTAGGAAGGGATTCCATATAGTAAGTTGACTAGAACTTCCTCTGTTCATCTTCAGGGCCATCTGCCTCCTTCCACTTCTACCAGAAACGAAGTAGGAAAAGCAAAATGTAGATGACTTTTACCTATAGACTGGATTTCTCTCAGTCTGTTCAGGACCAGGTGTCCCAAATGTTACCAGGTTTCTTAGGTTATGTGTGATGGAGTATGTGTAAAAGTCACAATTTGCAGACCTCAATCCTTAGAGTAAAGAACCAAACTTTGCCTTTCTTTACTTAAACTGAAATTGTGAAATTATCAAGTGTCAAGGCCCTAACAGGAAGCAGATCAGGATTTTTTTTGTATTGTTGGAACTTGATTTTTTTGTAGGTGCGGAGAACCCAGAGCTTATGGTGAAAAAGTAAATGGAATTTGGCATATATCTGGTTTATAATCAAAGCAAACAAAATTATGTTTAAGAGACAATGCTTGAAATTGCTAATGCATGTAATCATAAGCGTGGGTTATTTCCAAGTATAGCCTAAAGGGTCAGGTCACCTGCACGCAGACTTTGAACAGAAGAATGAGTTGTATTTTTTGTGTTATTGGCTGAAAAATGCTGCTGTCTGTCCCTGTGCCTTGGGGCATAAACTAACCCACCAGCCCCCCATGGGAAAACAACACATATTTGGGCATGCTTCAAGAAAAACAAAACCTCATTGCTCCCTGCCACAGGCTCAGTATATGCAGAAGCTACAGTAAAACTCACTGAAGTTTGGGATTTGAGCAATGGACAGGTAAAGATGCTGTTGACAAACTGTTTCGCATCTGAACGTTCCCAATGGCATTCCTTATCAAGGCGCAGATTCAAAGGTAGTTCTGGTTGGACCTGTCTGCTCTTCCACTATAACTCTTCCGTCTTCTGTTGTTTGGGGTTTTTTTTCCCATTTTTTTCCTTTCCTTTTCCTTTCTCTCCATTTTCTTTTATGATGAAACTGATGCAAAGATAGGTGTGAAAAGGCGTGACGTTTCCTTTTTGCTAAATGACTGTGATTTTTATTCTGCATGTCCCTGAGGTAGCTAAACCAGACCCTGGATCTATTTGAGTATTCTGGTCTTCCAGTCAATGCAAGCAGAGGCTCTGTAATCTGGGACCAATGGAGCTACCTCATAGTCAAAGTGGTCGTTTTGGTGTGAACATTAAAAGTCCTCACACACACACACACACAGAAAAGGTTCTGGTAGCCATTATTCCATGCCATTTACCCTGCAAAAATATATACACTCGTACAAGCTCTGTTATAAATGCTAAGCACTTTCTCTAAACTTGTACTTGGCTGTGAAGTCTGCTGCTGGTATTTCAGATTTGAAGAAAGCTTGTCTGTGTTTTCGGAGTATATCACTTCTAATAAAAGATACTACCTGTGCCTATAAGCATTTTCTTAACTCCTCAGATTATCACACCTACAAAAATATGCCACTAGGCTGATATTTCAGGGTCTCAAATGGCATACAGATGCTTGCTGGCTCATTTTGAGAAATGGTTTTCTACGGCAATATCGGTTTTATAACTGTATTGGTAACAGTTATAATCATGTAAAGCTCTTCAGGTAGTAAAGCACCAAAGAGATTTCTCTTCATCCTCTCACTTTTGGTGGGGAAACACTTGCATCAGGTAATAAAAGGATGTGAAAACCTGATGTGAATGACATGAGATAACCCTAATATTTAAAATACAAGAAAATCTGCCACAGGTCTCAAACAGATCTGATAAAAAGAGAAGGTGAGTAGCCTGAATGTGTCCTTCTGTGGAAAAATCTATACTTGGTACACACATTTAATTTTCAAACTTTGTCATACTGTATCACTGATGCCATCCACATGGCCACAAGCAACAGGAGCAAAAGCTATTTGGACTCCTTTGAACAAATGGAGAACCAAAGGTTGAAAATGTAAGAAGCACAGCAGCACTGGAAGCTTACAGGATCATAGAATCATAGAATCCCAGAACCTTTTGAGTTAGAAGGGACCCATAAGGACCATCGAGTCCAACTCCTGACTCCACACAGAGCCAGACAAGTCAGAGCATGGGACTGAGCACATCATCCAGATGCTTCTTGACATCAGCCCAGCTTGGGGCTGTAACCCTTCCCTGGGGAGCCTGTGCCAGTGCCTAAGCCCCCTCTCAGTACAGAACCTCTTCCTAACATCTGACCTAAGCCTCCCCTATCACAGCCTCATGCTGTTCCCTCAGGTTCTATCCTGGGTCACCAGTGACTGCCCCTTTGCTCTCCCTTGTCAGGAAGCCACAGACTGCAATGAGGTCTCACCTCAGCCTCCCCTTCTCCAGGCTGAACAAACCCAGGGACTTCAGCCTCTCCTCATAAGACTTTCCCTCCAGACCCGTCGCCATCAGAATATGGAGAGGAGACAAAAATATAGGAGAGTTTTGCAAGGCACCACAAAATATTATGTACAGAAAGAGAATTGATGAAACAATGGTGCTATACTTGACCATTGGACTCACAGGATGGGAAGGAATAGCATCTGCAAATTATTTTCCCTCTGGTTTACTTAGTAAAACATACGTAAGCTCAGAACAGGTATCATGGGGGAAAAAAAACTTCAACTGCTATAACTTGTGAGCTAAGTCAGGTAGAAGAATAGAGATTGGTCTGTGGCTCAAAATCTCCACAGCAACAGGCATATCTGCTGCTTTTGTTAATGCTAGTGGGAAAATGGAAGGGCAACATCTTATTCAGAGAAAGCAGTTGTGTCTGATTATACAGTAATGCTAGTTCAGAGCTCAAACAGGGATGGATTTTCCCTAACTGTGAAAACAGCTCTTTAAGTCATTAACTTCTGCAGTTCCTCGAGAAATAGGTATATTTAAAATAATTTCAAACCTCCATGGCCAGCCATTGTAAAAATTATTGCTGATTTTTTGTAAAATACAAATAATTCACGTCTGCTTTTGCTGTGGGCAAAGGCTAGTTGGGAGAACAGGAAAGGTTTTATGATGTATTCTGTTCTTCTATTTTACTTGCTGTGATGCTGTGGCATCAGCCAAGATATGGAACAATGAATATCTTCTTCACACTTCCCATTTTATCCTTCCCAATGGTACAAGGTGGCTGTTAAACCATGTAATGGAAACCTGGACTGGAAGAGTGATTTCTGTACCTATCACTGATGGAACTGGAACTACAGTTCTTGGAGCAGTACTTCTCAAGCCATTACATTTTCCCAATCTCATTTGTTCATTAATTCAGCAGTCTATTTCGCCACGGCCAGTACTAAAATCCATACAGAAATGATCCATCTAGTGACTAGCACATTGCTGTACAGGCAGGAATGACTCCCTTCGGATCCCTCACAGGTGATAAGCACATGCCCTTGAGCGTGAGGCCTTTTTCAAATCCCCTGTTGTTGTTAGGCAAATCTGTAGCACTGTTTAGAGTATTTTCTGAACAACGGCATCTTCTTCTGCCACCTGCTCACCAAGGCCTTTGGAGTCACTGGAAAAAACACTCAAATTCCAAACTCAATTTCCAAAGCTGTCCCAGCAGAACAATGCTTAGTGTTTGCATCATGTTTTATCTGACAAACGATTTGACAGAAGCAAGTTTGCTTCTTAGAGGAGAAAACAGATGGGCAGTAAAGCTACCTGGACACAATCTTCTGGTGGATCAGTTAAGAGTGCAACACATCCCTCAATTCCCACCGCAGGGCTCTATACACTTGATCATCCCAGTTGCTTAAGAAACTTCAGTAGTATTAGAGAGAGTGGCATCGAGACTGAAAAGAAAGCAAAAGAAACCAATCTACCCCTTACACCTACACCTTAGGGTTTAATGGGAGTCTGTTATGAGTAGATGTGTTTTGGGAAAGGTCTGTTCTGGTAAAAGCTGCCTTCATCTCAAAAGGGAGTATAGCTAAAATGAAGTGAACACTAATAATGCCAGCTTATTGGCTATTCTGTAAAATCCTATTTGTAAGCCTATGGATGCTAATTAAGTGCCTTGCACTGTCAAGCAGAATTGTACATTATTCCCAAATGAAAGAGCATGGAAAGTGCTAAAGATGTCGTCACATTGATTAATGTCTGAGCCAGGTGTTTTGTATAGCCAGACTTTTCCTGCCTGACAACTTTTTCCCATTAGTTTGCCATTTTATATAAGGCTTCTGGTCCTGCGTGGAGCAAGGAGTTGGACTTGGTGATCCATATGGGTCCCTTCCAACACAGGAGATACTATGATTCTGTGAACTGTTTAAACAGCCATTTTTGTCCTTTCTTAAAAGACCACAACTCAGCACTAGCATGGTGAGCCTCTAAGATTGTCTCAGAGTCTGAACTTGGCAGAAATCAAGCAGAAGCTGCTATGAATAATAAAGTAGAATGAGAGCATTTATGACTGACCTTTGAAAAAAGGATATTATCCGGTAACAGTGATAAAGAAAAAAATCTAGCCTTTATGAGAAGACTCGTAGGTAGCAAAATTACCTATAAGAAATACATATGTATTTATATGCAGCAGAAATGCATAGCTACGTTGTAAGATTGATGGAGTAGGCTCAAAAATGTCTGTGAAACACTCAGAGAGGCACAGAGAGCTGCCTTCAGGCAGGTCAGCTCTGGAAATGAAAAAAACCACATGGATATAACCGGGATGCTGCTTCCTAGCCAGCTTCCCGTGGTGTGTCCCTGAGCTAGAAAGCTCTTCAGAAGTGCCAAGGACTGAAGAGATTCACCCACACAGACTAGTGCCATCACAAACCCTGATGCACTGTTGCATGACGCATATAAGCCCTCAGGTCTTTTGGGTCTCTAGAGAGGTACAGACCAGGCTGAGTTTCAAATCCTTGAAGGTGTTCCTACACGCTTTGCTGGGTAAGGGCTTGGGAAGGAGGTACATTTCCGAAATTCTCATTTCAAGGTCCACCAGTGACAAGTGTGAGCATCTGAGCTTTGCTTGCCATGTGCAAAATGTGTATTATGCCTCCTCAGAGCTGATTACCTAGGGTCATTTTCCACATGGACCAATATTATTGATTTTAATTGAATTACTAATAGCATAAGGCACTATTTAATGAGACTGAAAGAGGGGGTTGGAAATCGCTGTGTCCCAGATTGGGTTGGTTGTGTTCATGCTGAGGCACGTTTATGCTGTGAACAACCCCACTGAAATCAATGTGCATCCCTGTAGAATAACTTTTTGCCCGGTATGATTAAGAGAATAAAAAACAACCTTCCTTTGATGAGAAAAGTTGCATAGAGGTATGGCATTAATTTTATATCCTTTCTTATTAATATATTAAACCCCACATCATTCTTCAGGGGAGATGAAGCACACCAGTGCCTAACATGACTGTAGGTTACAATCACCCGCGTCATTCTCTCAGATAGATGGCTTTTCCACGGTGTATCCTAGACGGCCAAAATATCAGGAGAGCAATTTATCTCTAAATTATGGCTGTCAGCAATTAATCCTCTTTTGCTCTGGACTTGAATGACCTTTATAAAGAAGCAGTTTAAAATACAAAAAAAAAAAAAAAAGGTGAGAAGAAATGAACCATCCCACCACAAACAAATACACTTTTGCCTTAAACTTGTAGTAAGAACTACGAAAAGACACAAAAAGCTCCACAGCAGTCTCAAAACGTAACTCAGAAAATGTATGGTAACTGACTTGTGCTATGTTTGAGGATAAAAAGCTTTCCCATAGTGGCAGTGGGAAGCCTGTGACCTATCCAAAGCTTTCCAAAACCAGGTCATCTCTGTGATAAATTGCTCAGTCCTGCATTTCCATCTTGAAAAGTTTCCTGATGAAGTGAGAAAGAAAATGTCCGGCCTCTGTAGATATGGTGTTTCTTAAAACCTTGATCAAAATCAAATGTCTCCCTCCCTTTATTAGGAACGTTAAACAGAAGCAGCTGTGGCAGGGACATGTACGCTGTCAGTGTGACCTTCAGAACTGGTACCTGCTCACTGGTAATTACATAGTGATAGCTGTTGATCATATAGAAAGTGAATCCAACACCTTGTAGGAAATACCTTTGAGGAAACAGAGTCATGATGAAATGCTGCCCTGCTTTATTTTTGTGAGTGAATGCTAGCATTCATAAAAATAAACGACTACCATGACAGATAAGAAACAGACATTGTTTTTGTGCAGATTTTGTGCAGACCCTTTCTGGTGAGACATCTCTGCCTGTTTGTATGATTGTCTTACTTGCACGGTCTTGGCTTGGGCCTTTCCTTTTGTTAAAAAAGAGAAGAGAGACCTTTTCAAACCTCTCCCAAATGTGTAGAGAAAGGCAACCTGCTAACTTAATTTTTAAAGAAAAGGACATAGGAAAATAAGCAGAATCAATTGTGGTGAAATTATCCCTGTGTTTGAGCTGCCAGGTTTTTTGGTGGTAGGCAATTTGGGTAAGTGAACAAGGCAAAGAACAGGGGCCTGGTGAATCTGGCTAGGAAGTTTAAGCATGGAAAAAAACCTGTTTTGCAATGTTCATTTTTTTCTCGTCTGAAAATCTGGGAGCTTATCTGAAGAACAGTGGTGACTTCTCCTTTAGATACAGCAATCTCTTCCGTCTCAGATTTGTTATATGTGATTTTAAGCTCTAATTGACACTGCCTTATCTATGTTATTCTTAGAAACCAGAAGTTAATCCATAAGAGCTACAAGTTTATCTTTCTCCTTTCTAACCACATCTCAACTGGAAAAAGCCCATGCTGTCACCCTGCTTTGCCTCATTTATCAAAGTAATATGGCACCTAATCCTTCTGGAAGAACATAATGTGCAGACCACGTGTGCAGAGCACAGAGATATGTAGAGCAGGACACCGACATGCCCAGGGCTCTTTTTAGGAGTGGGGTTGGGTGCCCATACTATGTCCCTGTGGTTCCTCAGAGGTTTGGTTGGATGGTTGGGGCAAACAGCTTGGTAGACGTGAATTTCCTCCGGATTCCTACCTGAAAGCCTCTGCCTAGGAAGGATGACCTCTCCAATGGGTACTCAAGAAAACTAAGATGCTCTCCCCTAGTCCATCACTATCTCATCATACCCTGTCCTGTTTTATGAACTAGAACGAATCATCAGTTTTCAGAGTTGTCAGCTCAGCAACAGTCTCCAGACCTGCATTTACTGCACGGAGAAAGCCCATCCTGCTTCTCTCCATCACCCTGCGTATTCAAGCCTGCATCAAGTGTCCATATGGTAAATGATTACATTAGGTGTAAAGGTTCCCTTGGAGAACTGAGATCTGTGTTTATTTGCAGAACAGGTGAGGTCTGCTATTAGGGTTAAATGGGATGTTTGCAGGAAAATGTTTGAATAGTTCTGGTTCAGTGAGTGCAGTAAGCACTGTAACAGAGGTGGATAAAGGGTGCTGGAAAGTTAACTGCTTGGCCAGCTTTAGGCATGACCTTAACCCCCTGTAACAAAGCAATTATTTGGTGTTCGGAGTATGAATATGGAGTGAAGGAAGTTTTCCACTTGCCTGAAGACAATGGTCACTTCTGGATTTTCTCATACAGACACTTTTGGGACTTTTCAATCATGATGAAGCAACAGAACTCAAAAAGCTCACAGAGATGTGAATCTATGCACCTAATGCATACAAAGCTTAGATCAAGTTCCCACTTAGGAAAGGACCAACTCAAATACGTCAAACCGATTTATTCCAATTTCCCAATTTGTTTATGTCATACGTGATGTTTAAGTCTTCAGCCAAACCTATAAAAATATTCATTGGTGACCGACTGAAGGAAACGGTTAAAAAGCATGTGTGGGGAAAACTGTTCTGTTGGCATGGTGGGGAATATCTAAACTTCAGCATAAGCCAAGTCCTGAAGCACAAAAAGTGCTTTAAGATCACTGAGTTGGACAATGTTGTTGATCCCTGGAGCAAAGATGAAAGCTTTGAAAGAGCAACAACTATCTGAACAGCCCAAACATGAATACTTAGTTGATGGTTCACAGCATCACAGTCATTAGGAATGGAAAAGACCTACAGGGTGAACCATGATTATTCTGCTTCGGTGTTCTATCCTGTGTTTCAAATCAGACACAGACTTCTCTGACCCAAATGTAGATTTTACTATATGCCTTGTAAAATCAGTTTGATTTAGGGTACAGAGTCAATCTCTTCTAGAGGGAATATTAAACTGCAAAGCATAAACAGGTATTTCAATAACAAGATAGGGGCTTTGGTCTGTTTGTTTTGTTTGTTTCCACGTGCCTTGCCTTGCCTACCCTTCCTTTTTTCTTTTTTCTTTTCAATGGGTTTTGAACACCAACATGATTTAAACTATCTAGAAGGCAAAACAAATACTCTCTTCCAGAAGGGAAACATTTTCATAGAATGATAGAATCACAGGATGTCAGCAGCTGGAAGGGACCTTGAAAGATCATCTAGTCCAGTCCCCCTGCCAGAGCAGAATCACCTAGACTAAATCACACAAGAACACATCCACATGGTTTTGAATGTCTCCAGAGAAGGAGACTCCACAACCTCTCTGGGCAGCCTGTCCCAGGGCTTTGTCACCCTCACAGTGAAAAAGTTTTTCCTTATGTTCCCATTGAACATTCTGTTCTCCAACTTGCATCCGTTGCCCCATGTCCTATCATTGGACATCGCTAAGAAAAGCCTGGCTCCATCATCGTGACACTCATCCTTTACATTTTTATAGACACTGATGAGGTCATCCCTCAGTCTCCTCCAGGCTAAAGAGACCCAGCTCCCTCAGCCTATCCTCATAAGGATGGTGTTCCACTCCAACATCTTGGTGGCCCTGTGCTGGACTCTTTCAAGCAGTTCCCTGTCCTTCTTGAACTGAGAAGTGAGGAACTGGACCAAATATTCCAGGTGCAGTCTCACCAGGGCAGAGTAGAAGGGGAGGAGAACATCTCTCGACCTACTAACTAACCCCCTTCTCATACACCCCAGGATGCCATTGGCCTTCTTGTCTGTAAGGGGACATTGCTGCCTTATGGTCATCCTGCTGTCCACCAAGACCCCTGGGTCCCTTTCCACAGCCTTTTTTCTTTACACAGTGTTTGAAACAGGGATTTGCACCAGACAAATATCTGCTAGCCAAAATGAGCTGCTTCACCAACTTCTAGGAAATTATTTTTAGGGGAAGAAACAGTGAGGTATTTTTAAAAAATGAGATCTTACAAGAACGCGAAACTGCTCCAAGTCATCCTTATGGAATCAGGGACAGAAGGGCGGAAAGAAGTGCAGGGACATGTGAAGAGAATTCCTGAGAAATTCCAGCTTGTGGCCACATGTGGCACTCGTAAACTCTTTTGTGTGAGCTGATATTCACAACCTGCAAGAGAACCTAAGACTGGAGCAAAGCAGGAGAACAGTACCTATCCCAGCATTTTATGTGTGGCATTTCAGGACAACCAACTTGCACAATTGGCAATTTCAAGAGACTTCATCAGAGCCATTGCTATATGTGAAACAGTGCTAGCAATTTATTCACAAGAGGTCCAGCATTGTTTCTGTTGCCTCCCAGACATCCCCTGGAGCTAGCTGTCATCCTGATCCCAGAGACCAACCTCTGATCAAAGTTTCACTCAGCTTTTCTCCTTTTTGACAAGAGCCCAGTCTCTGCATGCTGGGCTTCAACCTTTCTTCCAACTCTATTACTTTATGTAAGAGTTTGCAGGTGGCAGGAAGAAGACAAGCTGCAGCTTTTGACATGCTCAGAAATGAAGGTGCAAGATACAAGTGAAAGTACAGTGCTGGAGAGTCCACCTCTATGTATAGCTGTTCTGGCTGCACACTCAAAGCAGAAAATCATGAAATAAAATTCAAAAACAGATTTTTTTTTTTTTTTCAGTGGGTGGTGAGACACGGGCACAGGTTGCTCAGAGAGGCTGTAGGTGCCCCATCCCTGGAAACATTCAGTATCAGGCTGGACAGAGTTCTGAGTAACCCGATCTAGTGGTAGATGCCCCTGCTCACTGCAGGGTGTTGGACTAGATGATCTTTAGATCTTTAAAGTTCCCTTCCAACCCAAACCACTCTATGACTTGATGATTTCCATGTTTCTCAAGAAGCTGCTTTCTTCCTGCCAGATGTGCTCTCTTTCCTTCCTAGCCCAGCTTAAACCGGCATTGCTCCCTACACAGTCTGATTTCACCAGTGGATCCTAAGGCTGCGTACTCTCCCTGTTCTTCTCAGAGTCTCAGGCTAACTATATCAAATAATATATTGACGTAGTCTTGGCAGTAGAGCTGGGCTCGGTCTGTCCATGCACCAAACCTGTCAGAAGCTGTTGAGTCATGGTCTTCTCTTTTTACTGTGGTTAAAGTACTGTGGGACATGGCTGCATGGCTTTGAGGTTTACAACAGATGTACACAGGGCTGGCAAAGGGCTGGGGTTGCATGAGCTTATGCAACAACGCAGTGCAAAGTAGTTACTACCTGTTCAGATTTTCTTTGGATGGGAGCCCTCTGAGTGGGAGGGAGAATTGGAAAAGGTACTAATTAGAAATCTGCTAAACAACCTAACAGATGACAGATGTCTCCAGCATTGAAAACTAGAGGTGAAAAAGACCATTTGCATCTTGTTTACCTCTTCCTACTTGACATGGGCTATGAGACAGTACTCATATATTTTCATGTACTTTACTCTGATAGACTTTAAGTTACCCAAGTGATAAGGGCTGTACACCATGCAATATGCTGCACAATAATTGCAGTATTTTTTGAATGAACATTTATATTCTAGATGGACTGATAAAAAGACTATTAGTGACGTTGCTGGGGGGCATGTGGGGGGTAGAGCACTCCTCACTTTTTATCAGGCTGGCTTTTGTTCAGGTGGAACAGTAATTCTCATTAACAAAAGCAACAGAATGCTGTACACAAGGCACTTAAATACTACCATAAAAGAAAGCACCTATCCAAATGCTCCCGGAACGTATACCAGAAGATGTTTCTGTCACTGTGGTTCGTCTCTAACAAAGGCTGGGCTGATTGCTGAAGAAGTTCACCTCGCCTCGAAAATCATCTGCGTAGGGGAGCAGCAGCAGATTGCATTGAAAGTATTAAAAGAGGGGAGCAAGGTCTATCCAAGTATTTTCTTTTGTGTGCTAAAGATGTTTCAGAAGCATTTGCCTGTCAGCCAAGCTGGCCATCCAGTAGAGATCTTTGCAGCAAGTTGCTGTTCTTTGTTACTCTGATGAGAATCATAAAAATGATTTTAACATAACTCAGGCTTTAAACCTTTTCTGAGAACTTGCTCTAATTCTGGTGACCAAGTGCTGCAAGCTATTGCCATCCACAAAATAGGCTGGGGCAATCAACCTCCCCCTAAAAAAGAAAAAGAAATCCAGGTTGCCCTGTGTCTTCAGGCGAGCTGCATAATGTTCAGTCTGTAGTACTGAAAGTGCTCTTCCAACTTTTTAATTCCAGGTATTTGACACTCAGCCTGAATTCATGCCAGTGATTATTTGCATCACTTTCCAACCTCCAGCATTCTGTGTCTGTTGTCTGAGTTACTGTCACTACCTCTGTGAACAGCACCGAGACCCATATGGCTGGATTTACTGCTTGATGGAGCTAAATAAGCAGCATAAAATCCACAAAATCACCTGTTTTTCAAGAAAGATCCTAATGATTTTCAGGCATTTCGTATCCAGTCCAACCGATCCAGACCTCCCTCCCCGGTAAGCAGTTTTCCCATTGCTGAATATATTCTGCACGTACCAAGCCTTTTTCCTTGGCAGATCTCTGAGCTGATCCCCATGCAGCCTAACCCCTAGAATACGTCCTGTGTGCTTACTGAATTTTTCATGAATCCCACATTAAATCTGCAAGCTTTGAGGTGCACTGGGGAGCTGACATATTTACCCTTCCAGATCAACACCACCATTATCTCTCCTAAGGAAGCACAGGAGCACCTTTGTTTTCCAAAATATGTGTGGGCAAAGGAAAGACCGTGGTCCTCACCAGTCACTCAGCTGCCACATCATCATTCTCCCCAAGTGCATTCTTTATGCCATTTATTAGCATTGCTAATACCAAGCACCTCATTTTTATGCCGCTAGCAGCGATTGTGAAAGCCATACTGAACTTTCTAATCCATTTATCTATTAATTTATTATCTAATTAAGGCTCACAATGACAGTGCTATTTGTTTAAAAATGCCCTCAAACTAAACCAATACAAAACACACATGCATTCAAATCAATTAAAATGGTACTTGTTAATGTTTTCCTTAATCAGTCGGTTACTGTTCCACTACCCTTTAAAGGAAGGCAACATTCACTTTAACTTCATCATAATCGTGTGACCTACTTGCACAGTGCCAAACTGATACAAATGGATGTTACTGTCATGTCATAAGGGCATGGAATAGTACCAGCCATGAATTTTGCAAGAGCCATCCTAGGAATAAGGCTTTTTTTTTTTTGCATAAAAGGGCCCCAGAACATTACTTTAAATGCCATCACTGAAAGGCAGGCAGGCAAATCGGAGATTTCTGCAGAGTTTGTTAAAGTTTACATCGTACTTTGTGCTTCGTCTTGGTGTTGTTTTTTTCCTCCCAAGAGTTGTGTCCTTTGCACAACGGCAGCAGAGTCTAGTGTCACATGCCTAATGCTTCATGTTCATTGTGGGGGGTAAAAATATACTGCTCTTCCTATGCTGCTTAAACAAAGCCTGACCTTACTCTTGAGCTGTGTCAGAGAGACTTTCCACCCCAGCATCCACACAGGGAAAAACCCTGCGTAAGACCTTAATGCCATTTGTTTTGTTTCAAAAGCTGTTGTCCCTCTTGCAAAATGTGCAGGCACCGCACATCCAAACCAGGTGTGGAAGCGACACCGTGATCCACCTTCCCGATACTGTGAAAGATCAAACCTGATGTTAATTGCTTACTGCTGCAAATGGTTTCTGGGGCACAGCTGGAAGAGAGCTCTGCTCCCTTACCTCTTTCCTTGCTCCCAGCGCCTGCAGTAGTAACAGCACAGATTATCACGCTGGAGAGAGTTGCTCCATTTGGTTATTTAGAAACATTTTTAAGAGCATCTTTCAAAGCCCACGATAATGCACACTGACACCAAGGTCTGAAACGCAAATCCCAGAGGACTCAGTCTATCCTGCTCAGCCTGGAATGCATGAAGGGACATTCATTCAGTCTCGAGATTTGTGTTTGAACATGATTAAGGACAACCACTGCTGTTTTTCTCCTCCTGCACGAAGCATCACTTTCCCTTCTGCTCGTTATTTATGGTACTGCATAAGATATTTTTAAGATAAGGAGAGGCAGAAAAAGCCAGATTGAAGATACATATAGCTGCAGTTTCTTTAACTGAGAATGACTAAATAACATTTCTCAAGCAATTTACTTCTTGGAAGTTGTTGGTGGCTTGGTTTTTTTCCCTCCTCTTTTTAATACTAAACAGGTAGATGAAAGAAAATGAAATGTGATAAACAGGTTATTTGTACACACAACAAGTCAACACTTGTATTAACAGAGTTTTAAAACTCCAGCTCTGCACTGGCTGAAACGACACAGCGATACCTGGGATAGAAATCACTCACTTTGCCTGAATTTTATGCAATCCTTTTAAAAAGCGCAGAAATAAACCTGAAGAGCCTTCTTTTCCTTTGCAAGGGAAAACAAGGGAGCGGCATAGTGCCTTTAGGATCTGACCTTGCTCCTTCTGAAGTCCAGAGGAGGCTGCATCTGTGAGCTTCAAACCCTTGCTGCCTTCCAGCACAAGTGTCAGCCCACAGGCTTGCAAGGCGGTTTTCAAGCGACAGCTAAGCCACCTGAAGGGTTGCTCTGCTTTATCAGTTCAGCAGGGATTTGTTTGATCATGTTGACTGGATGATGTCTTCCTGAGTGACAGCCATGGGTCTGAGTAGCAGATGTGTGTTCAATAAAGCACGTTCCACTCCCAGAGCTTATTTCTTTCCTTTTGTGCCTTATTTACCTTGGCTGACATTATGACACTCAATTAGTCTTAATATTGGAAATGTTTTCTGGATTAGAGATTTCTGTTTAATAAAGGCTGGGAGGAAGTGCTAGCTCTGGTTAGTGATGCTTGACTCAAAGGAAAATAAACTCCCCCAAGAGCCTACTGACAGCCAACCCCTGATGCTGAGCTTGGGGTGTGTGTGTAGAGGTGGGAGAGGAAACCACTGCTGCAAAGGATGGGGACCCATCGCTGTCAAATATCAGGTACCATGTAGGAAACCTCATATGCATGTGATGACTGACAGCTCACGGGAGCAGCCTGAAGGTGAAGCTGCACTGTGTGGTTTTGGGAACAGAAGAGGCTGTGGTCCTGTTTCTGCATCATGGTTGACTGTCTCTGTTGGCTGCAGCCAGGATGTTCTCTCTGGAATAGGGATGCTCACTGCTTTACTGAAATGTCAGCTCAAAATCAGATGGAAAATAACAATTTAGCAATTATTCTGTTCTTTAGGCTCTCATTTACCAAAGAGAACTCAGCAGTAGCATCGCTGCCCTCAGCAGAGAGATGTCTGCTAAAGCTCCTCACTGGAGGAAGTGGAGAAGGGCTGCTGGCCCACGGGGAAGGAACAGGCAACACCACCGTGAGCAGAAAGGGCAAGGACAGCAGCTATGAAGAGGGCAATGGCTGGAACCTTCTCTGAAGGGATAGCTGGAGAAAAGCCTGGGGTAAATGATGATGGAGAGTCCATGTTAGGAAAAAGACAAGACTTCCAGGAAAGAAAGGGTCTTTAGGAGGTTAGACACCAGGACCTGATTTTTTTGGGCTGCCTTTAGTCCAAGACTCACTTAGAAGTGAACCTTGTGGGTGCAGTTACAGTTTGGCCATGCTGCAGTACAGCCGATAACATTGGCCATCGGAGCTGAAATTTAGGAGGCAGCAGGTGGGTGCAGGCAGTCCCTGTGTAGCCACACCATTCCCTTGGATCATCCTGCTCTGATCCTTATGCTCTATGGGGAGGCTCCTCATGGGTACCAGACTCAAATGCATGTGTCTATACTACAATTAACCACTGGCAAAACAAAGGCAGAGGGCATGCCAGCATCCTGCAGACTCCAAAGGGATACCATGGCTGGGCTTGCTGTCAGGATGATGCACAGGTCAGCTCTTGAGGGCAGCCTTGGGGATCAGAGGTGTTTTGTGTCCAGCACTGAATGTGCCTTTGCAGAAACTTAGCAGTAGTAGAAGACAAACTTACTCGGGGAAGAGGAATATGGAGGGTCATGCTCAGCTCTCCAATGTAGTGAAGTAAAACAAGTTTACATCAGCATTTGCATTTAATAATATTATATTAATGCTTTCATTAATTTAATAATAAGCTGGGGGAAGGATTGGCTGAAGATTTCCAAATAAATTATTGGAGAGGCACATCCTGACTATATTAATTCTGAAAATTTCATCGGTTCACAATAGCACATCTATTGATACACAGTTGTCACATCTATATCAATATCTTCCTATATTAATATTTGGGGTGAGAGAAGTGTGGGTGAATCCTTTTCTAATATTATTGTGGGGTCTTCACTGACAAAGAAATCACTGACATTTAAATGGATTTTCTATATCGCAGATAATTCCAGGAATGTACTATAAGAAAAGTAAAGATCTCCCGTTGTTCAGTTTTCGATTTTCAATTAATTTTATAGCTGTGCTCTTGAGAAACTGACATAAAAACAGGTTATTATGGAAAGTTCCTACAAAACGTTCAGCTAGTATTGTTAATTCTGTTTTAAAACAACTCTCTCCCTATGCAATTATATTTCAATAAGCAAAAGGTTATCTCTGTTGTAAAGACACATAATGGAGAAAACACTCAAACTGTTGCAGTGTTATCACTGGAATTTATCCTCCAGCACGACTACATTCTCAATTACAGCAGAACAAACGTATTAAATATCCTTCAGATAGGAACATCATCCAGTAGCTATCTATTTCTGAAAAGTTTTAGATCCCAAGGAAATGAGAGTTTCTTTCACCTACATTATGCTCAGTTTAAGAAAATAAAATAGAAGCCAGATAGAAACAGCTGAGAAAGAATAGGGAAAATCTCCACGCTATGACCCAGAAGGACAACCCAGGATTTCTATTTGCTAGAATTATTATTGGTATTGTTACTGTATCATCCACAGTGCGCCAAAACCTTTTTAGCGTGAACTTGTGCAAGTCACCAGTCACCTATGATTCACTTGCCTCATCTATAAAGTGGAAATAAATGTTCTTCCCACAGCTGGGTCTTGTAAAGACACATTTGCAGGATTGGAACGCCAGTATAAACCGGTTTCTTATTCAGGGCTTTATAAACTGTAATGAAAAAAGGCTGAGTAATCACCAACAATGTTGATGTCTTATCTGAGATTCCCCCTGAGATCCTTCTAGTCACGGGAAAGTGACAAATTATTTTTCTTGTGTTTCTAATAGAGTCAAAATGAGCATGGCTCTTTGTAATGTCAGTTCCTTAACAAGCTCTTAAACTTTCATTATGTCTTGCTCTGCCGAAATGTTTTTTCACTGCAGAACCAGACATCAAAGATATAATGTAGCTCTGGACACTGGGGCTACTTCACCAACTGCTGCTCTTAGATTATCTATAAGAGAGCAACATATTGTTTTGTTTTTATGAGATTCTGTAAAAGGAGAGCTGGTACTTAGACAAAAATGAAATGCTGCAAGCAATATATTGGCTGGATTAAGTTCACCTCCAATACTTGTAATTTCAAGGAATCTCTACCAAGTTTCAGTATAAACATGTTGTGGCTGTGCTTATGTGGAGAGGAAAAAAGGCTGCAGGCTCCAGTTCACATAAATTTCCTGCTTAATGTCGCTGTGGCTTAGGCTCAGGGTCATTGTGGTTTGACCCCACCGTGTCAGCCCAGCTCCCAGGGCTGTGTCCGGGGCCAAATCCATCCTCCTTCAATCCATGCAGCTTGCCAGGAGAAGTTTCCTTACTATATTTCTTAATCCCCAGAGTTTACCCTCTTGTTTACAATGAAGTAAAATTATTTTTTGGCTTTACCCATCTTGCTGAAAAAATACCTGCTGATAAGCAACATTTTTTTGAAGGTTGGTGGCCACTGCCATGTTAACAAAAGGTAAGTGTACACCAGCCCTAAAGCAATTTTCACCAAACTTGGTCAAAAATATCTTTCACCAAACTTGTCAAAACCCACCTGGACACGTTCCTGTGTGATTTAGTCTAGGTGATCCTGCTCTGGAAGTGGGGGTGGGACTGGATGATCTGTCGAGGTCCCTTCCCTAATGTTCTGTGATTCTTGATTGCCCTTGCTTCAAGCAACACCGTGCAATACTCAGTTTTACTTAGTTTAGAAGCAGAGGAAAAATTACAACTTTCCAGCTATTGCCTTTGGTGAGGATGCATTCAGAAATGCTGTTCTGTCAAACAAGCATCTCCCTGAGATGGAAGGAAAATGGATGGAAAAGTATCTCATCTCACACTCTACTAACACCACAGATGGTCACTGAACAGCAAGAGGGGGACTTGGAAGTGATGGAGATGTGAGTTTGCTTGGAGCAGAGAATCAATAACAGGTGGAAAGCAAAGCAGCAAAGAAAGGAAGGGAAATTAAAATAAAACCATAGTTGTTATAATTCAACTTCTGGGAGGACAGACTGATTTGAAAACTTAAATGATTATTAGGAAGTAGGTCTGTGCTTTGATAATTAATCTCAGTTATTAAGTTCTGGTCCACGCACCCAATATTTTTTATCTGTTTGTTTTGGTACATTTCAAGGGGGCAGAAGGAGGGAGAAGATT
Organism: Gallinula chloropus; assembly: GCF_964237585.1. Lineage (NCBI taxonomy): Eukaryota > Metazoa > Chordata > Aves > Gruiformes > Rallidae > Gallinula > Gallinula chloropus. Next base: position 192,794,346 of record NC_140085.1, read on the forward strand.
ACAGGATCTTCAACACAGAACGAGACAAAGTGTTAATGGGAAAGATTACTGTTGTATAATCCTTAGCAAATGGCATAAAAGCATTAGATACCTGCACTGCTGCTCTGCCTGCCTGCAGAGATATGTCATTGCCAGAAATGTAGTTGCTCTTTCTATGGCCTCTGTAGCGGTAAGGAAAAAATTTAAACTGAAGCTGTTATTCTGTAAGGTCTCCTTGCAAATCCATTGGATTTTGCTCACAGAACCATAAAAATTGCCGTGCTGGGTCAGATCAATGGTCCATATAATCCAGTATTCTTTCTCTGGCAGTGACTAATACTATATGTTTTGGTACATCACAGGAAAATGTAAGAAACCTTTCATGACCAATTATGGATCAGCCTTCCCATAGAGGGAGGCTCATCCTAACCTCTGGCAGAAAATAGAGCTTTTTAGCTTAAAGTCTGA